>NC_134267.1:28426661-29026661 GCF_031893055.1 Leptodactylus fuscus | reverse complement strand
GGCATCTGGAGAAGAAGTAACTGGAGAGGAGGCATCTGGAGAAGAAATAACAGGAGAGGAGGTATCTGGAGAAGAACTAACTAGAGAGAAGGCATTTAGAGAAGAAATAACTGGAGAGGAGCTATCTGGAGAAGAAGTAACTGGAGAAAAGGCATCTGGAGAAGAAATAACAGGAGAGGAGGCGTCCGAAAAAGAAGTAACAGGACAGGAGGTATCTGGAGAAGAAGTAACTGTAGAGGAGGTATCTGGAGAGGAGACATCTGTTGTCTTTCCTGGGACAGGCCATAGGTTACCAGAGATGAAACTATTATAATTAGTAATGGAGTCAGAGACCTGTAGAGGGTGCTATAACATGCTAGACATAGGGCTCACCTGTATGAGATCTTCATAGTGGGAGGTAGGTTTTTTGGGGTGCACGGTTACTTCGGACTTCAGAAGTAGCAAAGATAGTAATAGGAAAAAGGATATACCGAGGGCCACATGTTGGCTCAGTGGTTAGCACTGCAGCCTTGCAACACTGGAGTCCTGGTGTTCAAATCCCACCAAGGGCAAACAAAAAAAAAAAAACATCTGCAAGGAGTTTCTATGTTCTCCCTGTGTTTGCATGGATTTCCATCCAATATTCCAAAAAGACACACTGATAGGGAAAAATTTACATTGTGAGTTCTATGTGGGGCTCACAATCTATATAAACAGAAAAGAAGGACATACCGGCAGTGCTCCGAAGTTCATAAAAATGAACTTTTAATTCATCAAAATAAAATAAAAACAAACAGTGAAGAAAGGAAAAGTCAAAACAAAAAAGAAAAAAATCTGATACCGGCGCGGACACCTTGTACACAGAGTGGCCTGTATGTCAGTGTGCAGTAATATTTATTATAGCCACATTGTCAGCTTTATCCTCGATCATATACATTGCATGTCAGCACAGTGTATGGAATAGTTATAGGGGCTCTGTATAGCGCTGATATTATGGCACAGTAAGGCGATATTATGTGGGCACTATGCAGGCTCTGCTGTGGTCAGGAATATGTAGGAATGGTATGGCAGAATTATACAGTGCAAGATACTGTATTTATGGCGCTATATGACAACAGACACTGATCATATCATATATAGTCATTACTGCTTATTTCAGGGTTTAGTTGTCATGGGCACACACCATACCCTTCTAGGGTCACATACCCCACCCCACCAGGGTCAGACCTCATGGCCCTCCAGGGTCACAGACCATACACCTCCAGGGGCACACACCACAGCCATCCAGGGGCACATGCCACAGCCTTCCAGGAGCCCACGCCACACCCATCTAGAGTCACATACCCCCCCTCCAGGGTCACACACCCCACCCTCCAGGGTCACATGTCACGGCTCTCCAGGGTCACCCACCAGGGCCCTCCAGGATCACACACCACAACTCAGTTGCCCCGCACTATACCCACATAGCACCGCCGCTGTTTTCGGTAACTATCCTCAGCCCCTATAAGTCACAGCCCTACGTCCTGCCTGGCTCGCCCCTCTTCTGGGGATATTTTGGCGGTGTTAAGGCAATGTCCTCGGGGCCCATTACCTGGCGCGGCGCTATCTCGCCATCTGACAGGAAATCTATAAGAGATTTAGTCTGGGGCCGGCGCTGCAGAAACTTGTTAGGACCGATCAATAATCACAAGATATCGGTGACCACGTAACGCGCTCGGCGGTGGCGGCTATTATATCAGCCGCTAATGGACTGTCCCGGCACAAGGAGGAAGCCTGAGCAACATGGCGCCGCAGTAACCCCTTCATGCCCAGTGCGGAGGGACCACTCTACAGCACGATGGAGGGAGCTCAGCAGGAGATTTGGATGGGACTGGAGTATAAAATCTAATAGGATTTGTCGAGAGACTGAACCTGATAGACGAGGCCGGGGAGGGGGAGGCTGGCTCTATATACTGCGCTACCCCCCCAGATATATACGGTATATACAGTACCCCACATGTCACCGCAGACCTCAGCCCACCTCTACAACCTGCAGATTTTACTCCTCAGGACATTTTGGGTTTTCGTGTTCAGTCTCATCCATTATAATGTAGATAGCGGCATAAACGGCGCAGGATTACTCAGAATCCGATCCTCGCGTCCGCCGTCTCGCCATTAATCCACTCTCTACATCTCATAAATATTGGTCTTTGATGGCCGCCGCTTCTGCACCAAAAAAATCCAATGTAGAGAAGTGAAATGTAATTTAATTGAGTAAAAGATGCTAAAAAACAATCCATATTTGTCAGCAGCGCGAGAGCGCCACCCGGTGGAGACGGCCGGAAGCGAGGCCTTGTCTTAGTCACTGCAGCTTATGGTCTGATGTCAGATAGTATCAAGTCGTTCTATATCAGGATGGAATCAGCAGATAACAGCCCCACCTCTTATTACCCTGGCTCCTGCCCCATAAAACCTCTGGTAAGAAAACCGCAAATAACAAATGTCTGTCCATAAGTCATTGTGAGGGAAGAATTGGGGGTGACGTCTATAGGAAACACCCCAATAATGATAAAGAAAGTGCCAACAATAGGATGAGCAGAACACACCCCGAAAAAATACTGCCATCAGTCTCCACCCCGCTAAATACTGCCATCAGTCTACACCCCGCTAAATACCACTATCAGTCTACACCACACTAAATACCGCCATCAGTTTACAACCCGCTAAATACTGCTATCAGTCTACACCCCCCTAAATACCGCAATCAGTCTACAACCTACTAAATACTGCTATCAGTCTACACCCCCCTAAATACCGCAATCAGTCTACAACCTACTAAATACTGCTATCAGTCTACACCCCCCTAAATACCGCCATCAGTCTACACCCTGCTAAATGCCTCCATTAGTCTACACCCTAAAAAAAATATCATCAGACTCCACCGTGCAAAATACCACCATCAGACTCCACCCCACTAAATACCTCCATCAGTCTACACTCTGCTAAATACCGTCATCAGACTCCACCCTGCTAAATACTGGCATCAGTCTACACCCTGATGATGATAAAGAAAATGTCAACAATATACGGAATAACATGTTGGTTTTATTGATACCATTTTGTGGAAATTTTGATGGTTTGATTACTTTTTATTCTATTATTTGTTAATAATTCACCATCTGGCGGGTTGGATTCCCCCAGTACACCGCTACACTGCCAAACTGCGCTGCTATAGGGGGGTCTGATCTCTCATACCATACACTGTAATACCCTGGGGTCTGATCGCTCATACAAGAATGAAACAAGCTTTATTGGCACATCCGAATAGATATTTGGCTTTGCCAAAGCTAGTAAAGTAGGGGGGGGGGGGAGAGTTGGGGTTGGAGAGCAGAGTGTTGGGTATGGGGGGGGGTTTGGGGTATAACAGTCCGTGGGGGTCTCATCTTCCTCTTAGTTGGTGACAGCTGTATGGGGGGGGTGATTTGGGGTATAACAGTCCATGGAGTCTCATCTTCCTCTTGTTTGGTGACAGCTGGACACGTATTGGGCAGCGATCTCCACAGTGGTCTCTTCTTCTCCCAGTAGGATGTAGAGTTTCCTCTTCTCGTCTGCAGATATGAAGTCTGGGATGTGGGCAGAGAGTCTTTGGAAGTAGCCGGCCCTCACAGCTGAGTATTTGGTGCAGTCTAGCAGGAAGTGGGCCTCGTCTTCTAGGGCCCCCTGGTCACAGTGCTGGCACATTCTGTTCACCCGTGGCTTGTACGTCTGCCTGTGTTGCCCTGTCTCCAGGCTGTGGCAGCTCAGTCTGTACCGCTCAGGGTCTGTCTGTGTGTGATGAATGGCCCAGAGTTATGGGATTTTTTCACTGCCTCCTCAGATATATTTCCCTTTTGCCCTGTTAATTTACTTGACCTGATTAGCAAGATGCCAGAGATAGTGTCCAATTGTCCAAGCCTAATTCCTCCCTGGAGGTAGCTTGGCTCATCTCTTTGTCTCAACCTGGGCACAGCATTGTCATGTTTGTGCTAAATTCGTTATTATTAGCAGGGGGTGTCTGGGATCAGTGGACTGAGAGCCTTGCTATCACCTTTTAGCAGACAAGCTGACTCCATAGGAGACTTTCAAAGAGTTATGACCGTATGTAGTCATACTGGTACAAGGTGAGGGGGAGAGCTGCCCACCTTGCTGACCTAGTCATGGGAGGGGGCTGAGTGGAGAGATATATTGTCACACATGACTAGACCCCAGGTTCTTGTTCTTCCTGGACTGCTGGGATGTGTCACGAAGTGCTGTGATGCTGTGGAAGCTAATCCCTTGGATTAAGGTCCCTATTGCCTATGGAGATACCATTGTTACGGTTCTGTGTGGGGGGGTATATATATATATATATATATATATATATATATATATAATTTTTTTTGAACAACAGAACGTCTTAGCTGCAAGCTAGGTCCACAGGCCCAATGGTGGGCGGCTGTATGTCTGAACTCAATGTGAACTACTGCAAAGACACTGCAGCACGGTACTTAATGTGAACAGCTGCAAAGACACTGCAGCCTGAACTCAATGTGAACAGTGTGTACTGTGCGACACTCCATGTGAACAAGGTGCAACTAAACCCTGCCAGTTAAGCTCACTGGTCAGGTGCATCAGTACAAGTGAAACAAACACACGGCTGCCAAGGGCTCACACTTCTGTTACGGTTCTGTGTGTGTATATATATATATATATATATATATAATATTTTTTTGAACAACAGAACCTCTGAGCTGCAAGACACTGCAGTGAGGTCCACAGGCCCAATGGTGGGCGGCTGTATGTCTGAACAGCGTGCTATAGTTAAACTGCAAAGACACTGCAGCAAGGTACTTAATGTGAACAGAGTGCAACACACACTGGCCGAGGTGCGGCGCAGTACACAAATGAGAAACTGCAGTGACAGTGGTGTGATGCGATACTCAATGTGAACACAGAGCAACAAACAACAAAACTGCCTAGGGTTAACACTCACCCCAGGTCAGCAAACACACATGCCCCTGCAACAGCTAGGGGTGCTCCTGCACACAACTAGAAGCCACCACGGAAGGTAGAACATTCTCCTGCACACAGCTTAGGAGTTACCAGGGGAGTTTTCATGCTCTGCACACAGCTTGGAGTCATACATGAAGTCAGACAGTACACATAGGCTATCTCAGAGACCATACCTGCTGCAACGCCACAGGCTGGAACAATGTCTATTGCTCCTAGCCCTGGTGTAGAGCTGACAGTTCAGGGTTTACAGGTCCTAACTAACAACACCCAGATAGAAGCAGAGGAACCCCACACAGAGGCCTAGTCTGGCAACCTGCCTGAATACTGGAGCTTATGCCTGAAACTACTGTCATTAGCAAAACTCCGTAGACTTTGAAGTGATTTTAGTCAAAGTGTGAGCGTCAGGTGGGCGTCGGCTCACACTATTTAAAGGGAAGTCCCCGCCTAATAGGGGCGGTGGTGACGACCTCGCCGCTTATGCTCAACAGGTGAGAAATGGCACTTAGCTTGTGAGCAGCTCCAACACGTCTGAGCATGCTCAGTAAGGTGAAAGCTGGATGGTTAGACTGACCCGCAGGTGGCGCTGTGCACTATGATAGCCACCTGCGAGACCCAATCCTAACAACCATGCACCCTGGACTATTCTGCTAATGGGGAGTCAAACCCTTACCACCTAAGGATTACTTATGGACTCTAAAGGACTGTGCCCTGGATTTCATGAGGTGAACTCCGGAGACCCAACTGGGTATTATAATTCTGTTTCCAATCTTTTATTCTTTTATCTTATATCACTGTAACATACCTTTCTGTAACCATATAAGCTTGTATCCGCTAGCATATATCTCTATGTATGTTGGTTGTCTAGTATCGACCCTCTTGGGTTATTAAATATAAAACTTTAGAAAGCTCGTCTCATATTATCCTATAAGACCCGATCCCTCTCTCAGGGTGAGAGCGGACGGTAAAGGTAAGAAGGTGATCGCAGTTTTGCCAGTGGCTGGGTCATAGTGGCTATGGCTAGGCGAGATCCTTCACACTGTGTTTGGGGTGGGGTATTCTCTTCAGGTACGTGGCCATGGTGTAGTCCCTTTGCAATGACTGATACATGATGGGTTTCTTGGAGTTATTTATTGCACTTCTCCATTCCTCGACGTACCGCTCTTTGTCTTTCTCAATGGCTCCTTTTATTTGAGCCTTGCTCAGGGCATGTTGGTTTTGGTATGGCTGATGCTTGGTTGGGGGGGTGTTGGGCTTGCTTAGGGCTCTGTGGCTCAGCCAGGCTTGGTGGTGGTAAGAGCCAGGGCTGCTGCCCTTTATGTGTGTCCAGAATGATAGCGCCCTCTTCGGCATGGTGAGCCATAGGGGAAGACTGACTAGCTCTTCCCGTCATCCCATGTTGGAGGTGTTGCGATGGACATGGAGTAGGGACTTGCAGAAATATACCCTGTAATACCCTATAGGGGGGTCTGATCTCTCATACTATACACTGTAATACCTTGGGGGTCTGATCTCTCATACTATATCCTGTAATACCCTATAGAGGGGTCTGATCTCTCAAACTATACACTGTAATACCCTATGGGGGGGGGGGGGGTCTGATCTCTCATACTATATCCTGTAATACCCTATAGGGGGGTCTGATCTCTCATACTATACACTGTAATACCCTATGGGGGGGTCTGATCTCTCATACTGTACACTGTAATACCCTATGGGGGGGGGTCTGATCTCTCATACTATACACTGTAATACCCTGGGGGGGTCTGATCAGCAATCATCTATCAGCCACCTCATCACAGAGACGACAGGGAGTACAGAGACTTAAACCGGGATTTTGTAGAATGGTGCCAGCAGAACCACCTCAGGATTAATGCTGGGAAGACCAAGCAGATGGTGGTGGACTTTAGTAAGTGGAAATGTGCTCCAAATCTGGTGGGCATCCAGGGGACAGGCATTGAGATAGTCAGGACCTATAAGTACCTGGGTGTGCTCCTCAATAATAACCTGGATGTGCTGCACAGAAAGGGCCACAGCAGACTCTACCTGCTCAGGAGGTTGAGGACATTGGGAGTCCAGGGGCCACTTCTTAGGGCCTT
This sequence comes from Leptodactylus fuscus, assembly GCF_031893055.1. Taxonomy (NCBI): domain Eukaryota; kingdom Metazoa; phylum Chordata; class Amphibia; order Anura; family Leptodactylidae; genus Leptodactylus; species Leptodactylus fuscus. The sequence goes on along the minus strand of NC_134267.1, from coordinate 29,019,576 downwards.
TGTCAACTCTGTGGTTGCTTTAGTCATCTACTTCGGAGTGGCCTGTAGGGGGCGTAATATACCAGCCAGGGATAGAAATAAACTTGACAGGCTGGTTAGAAGGGCCAGCTCTGTCCTGGGGAGCCCCCTGGACCCAGTACAGGTGGTTGGTGACAGAAGGACACTGTCCGTGGTGACCTCCATGCTGGAGAACAAATCCCACCCCATGTATGAGACTGTGATAGCACTGGGCAGTACTGTCAGTGACCGACTGTTTCGCCCCAAGAAGGAGCTATCGGAGGTCCTTTCACCCAACCGTGATCAGGCTGTATAATCAACATCAGACTAAGCGAAGTTCACTCCATACAGAGAACTAAATGACCCTGAAATCTTCCTCGTTTCTTTTTCTCAGCTGCTATGACTCCTTGTATTTTATTTCCCATCTGCTGTTCTGAGCTTCTGTGTCTCCTTCTGTAATATATTACTGTATTATCCTGTATCTGTATTACCATGCTGCTGTAACACACTGACATTTCTCCATGGTGGGACTATTAAAGGATTATCTTATCTATCAGCCATCATCTATCATCTCTGTGCTCCATTATTCTGCCTTTTGTGGATGATGTTGTGGCAGGGAAGGTGCAATAATGGCTGGGCCGCAGACATTACACCCGGAGTCTGCAGGTGACTGGGAATGCAGCTCGGAGAGTATTGTTCATTTACATGGTTCTCTGGCCTTCCAAGGAACCGGTGAATCCCCCTATGGGCCCCCTGACTTTAGTGGGCCATAATGGACCTCCAGCATAAAGACCATAGTCGCAGATGTTGCAACTACGACCAGAGAGGTACGAGGCCTGCTGAAGATGGCCGGGACCCCACAGCACTGTGATAGCGATTGGAGAAAGCTTAGTGCCCCGACCACTAAACAGATTGTTAATAGAAATGGGCCCCCGACATTATGTCCATTTCCATTAGTGTTACTATTATACAATGGGGTCTCACATTGCCCAGGGGAGGTGCTTAAATATAATACATGTACTCACCTCTCCAGGGACTCTGACGGCTCCCAACATCTTCTTCGGGGCTCTTCCAGCCAGTGACTGAGGCCTGTGATTGGGCTACAGCAGTCATGTGGGGGCGTGCCAGTGTAATGATGTCAACATGCCACATGTGACAACTAAGGCCCAATTTCAGGCCCCAGCAGTGACCTATTGGATGTAAAACCAGAGTCACAGACAGAAGAGGATTGAGGAGGATGCTGCAGACAGCAGGAAGCCCAGGTGAGGTGAGTCTAAGTGTCTGTTACTTTCCATCACCTTCCCTGGACCTCCAATTATTGTACTCTGGGGTCTGAGCCAACCCCAACGTGTAATAATAGCACTAACTGGAGTGCTGAACCTCACGAATATTTGTAAATTTCAAGGGGGATTCTTGGGAACATTGTATTGGGGCCACTGTGCAGCATATTATACTGTGTGGGGGCTATGGTGAAGTACATTATACTGCGGGGGCCATTGTGGAGCGACATTGTATGGCAGGTGAGCAGCATGGCATTGTTATTACCAGTAGTCAGGCTGTGTCGGTACAGCTGATCCGCAAGGGTCCTGGCGGTGGGCCCCTAGAAACAATTCCATTGCTGGTTGCTTGTAAAATTGGTTGGTGAGGGGCCATATTGATCAGCGACATCTCAGCCCCACACTGAGTGAGGGGTCCCTTCTACCGGTAGTTCTAGCTGTTCCTCATTGCTGCAGTATGTAAAGTGGCCAGCAGGGGGAGCGCGCACTCACATTCACACCAAACAGCAACTGAAGGGAAAGAAACTACAACTCCCGAAAACCACTGCGACACGGAAGTAAATGCCCGCCTCTCATTGGATGTGTGTATGACAGACTGTCTCGTCATTGGCTGTGTCTGTGACAGGTTCTCTCGTCATTGGCTGGGTGTGTGACAGGCCCTTTCGTCATTGGCTGTGTGTGTGACAGATCGGCTCGTCATTGGCTGGCTGGGTGACAGAACAAAGCGCTGATTGGCTGTGAATGACAGCGTGGCCTGTGATTGGCTGGCTGGTTCTGGCAGTGGAGAGTGAGGGCTGGAGATCGGCCGCTCAGCTCCTGCACAGCCCGGGAAATGGCAGCGGGCGCAAGACGGGTGTGCGGGTTGCTGACGGGCAGGGGGCTCCGGGTCAGACTCTGGGATGGCTGCAGGCGAGGCTGTGTGTCCGGAGCGCCCGCGGTGGAGGTGCCCACAGCCGTACAGGTGAGAGCCCGGCTGTCTGCAGCTTCTAGGTCCGGGACGTACTACAGCTCCTGTCATCTGCACCTGCTACTGCTGTCCTCTACCTGCTGCTACTACTACTACTCCTGTCCTCTGCCTACTACTACTACTCCTGTCCTCTGCCTACTACTACTCCTGTCCTCTGCCTACTACTACTACTACTCCTGTCCTCTGCCTACTACTACTACTACTCCTGTCCTCTGCCTACTACTACTACTACTCCTGTCCTCTGCCTACTACTACTACTACTCCTGTCCTCTGCCTACTACTACTACTACTCCTGTCCTCTGCCTACTACTACTACTACTCCTGTCCTCTGCCTACTACTACTACTACTCCTGTCCTCTGCCTACTACTACTACTACTACTACTACTCCTGTCTTCTGCCTACTACTACTCCTGTCTTCTGCCTACTACTACTCCTGTCCTCTGCCTACTACTACTACTACTACTCCTGTCCTCTGCCTACTACTACTCCTGTCCTCTGCCTACTACTACTCCTGTCCTCTGCCTACTACTACTACTACTACTCCTGTCCTCTGCCTACTACTACTACTACTCCTGTCCTCTGCCTACTACTACTACTACTACTCCTGTCCTCTGCCTACTACTACTACTACTACTACTCCTGTCCTCTGCCTACTACTACTACTACTACTACTCCTGTCCTCTGCCTACTACTACTACTACTCCTGTCCTCTGCCTACTACTACTACTACTCCTGTCCTCTGCCTACTACTACTACTACTCCTGTCCTCTGCCTACTACTACTACTACTACTCCTGTCCTCTGCCTACTACTACTACTACTCCTGTCCTCTGCCTACCACTACTACTACTACTCCTGTCCTCTGCCTACTACTACTACTACTACTACTCCTGTCCTCTGCCTACTACTACTCCTGTCCTCTGCCTACTACTACTACTACTACTCCTGTCCTCTGCCTACTACTACTACTACTACTCCTGTCCTCTGCCTACTACTACTACTACTACTCCTGTCCTCTGCCTACTACTACTACTACTACTCCTGTCCTCTGCCTACTACTACTACTACTACTCCTGTCCTCTGCCTACTACTACTACTACTCCTGTCCTCTGCCTACTACTACTACTACTCCTGTCCTCTGCCTACTACTACTACTACTACTCCTGTCCTCTGCCTACTACTACTACTACTACTCCTGTCCTCTGCCTACTACTACTACTACTACTCCTGTCCTCTGCCTACTACTACTACTACTACTACTCCTGTCCTCTGCCTACTACTACTACTACTCCTGTCTTCTGCCTACTACTACTCCTGTCCTCTGCCTACTACTACTACTCCTGTCCTCTGCCTACTACTACTACTACTACTCCTGTCTTCTGCCTACTACTACTCCTGTCTTCTGCCTACTACTACTCCTGTCCTCTGCCTACTACTACTCCTGTCCTCTGCCTACTACTACTACTACTACTCCTGTCCTCTGCCTACTACTACTACTACTCCTGTCCTCTGCCTACTACTACTACTACTCCTGTCCTCTGCCTACTACTACTACTCCTGTCCTCTGCCTACTACTACTACTCCTGTCCTCTGCCTACTACTACTACTACTCCTGTCCTCTGCCTACTACTACTACTCCTGTCCTCTGCCTACTACTACTACTACTACTACTCCTGTCCTCTGCCTACTACTACTACTACTCCTGTCCTCTGCCTACTACTACTCTTCCTGTCCTCTGCCTGCTACTACTACTACTCTTCCTGTCCTCTGCCTGCTACTACTACTACTACTACTACTCCTGTCCTCTGCCTGCTACTACTACTACTACTCCTGTCCTCTGCCTGCTACTACTACTACTACTCCTGTCCTCTGCCTGCTACTACTACTACTACTCCTGTCCTCTGCCTACTACTACTACTACTACTCCTGTCCTCTGCCTACTACTACTACTACTACTCCTGTCCTCTGCCTACTACTACTACTACTACTCCTGTCCTCTGCCTACTACTACTACTACTACTCCTGTCCTCTGCCTACTACTACTACTACTACTCCTGTCCTCTGCCTACTACTACTACTACTACTCCTGTCCTCTGCCTACTACTACTACTACTCCTGTCCTCTGCCTACTACTACTACTACTCCTGTCCTCTGCCTACTACTACTACTACTCCTGTCCTCTGCCTACTACTACTACTACTCCTGTCCTCTGCCTACTACTACTACTACTCCTGTCCTCTGCCTACTACTACTACTACTACTACTACTACTACTACTACTCCTGTCCTCTGCCTACTACTACTACTCCTGTCCTCTGCATACTACTACTACTACTACTACTCCTGTCCTCTGCATACTACTACTACTACTACTACTACTACTCCTGTCCTCTGCATACTACTACTACTACTACTACTACTACTCCTGTCCTCTGCATACTACTACTACTACTACTCCTGTCCTCTGCATACTACTACTACTACTACTACTACTACTCCTGTCCTCTGCATACTACTACTACTACTCTTCCTGTCCTCTGCCTGCTACTACTACTCCTCCTGTCCTCTGCCTGCTACTACTACTACTCCTGTCCTCTGCCTGCTACTACTACTACTCCTGTCCTCTGCCTACTACTACTACTACTCCTGTCCTCTGCCTACTACTACTCCTGTCCTCTGCCTACTACTACTACTACTCCTGTCCTCTGCCTACTACTACTACTACTCCTGTCCTCTGCATACTACTACTACTACTACTACTACTCCTGTCCTCTGCATACTACTACTACTACTACTACTACTACTCCTGTCCTCTGCATACTACTACTACTACTACTACTACTACTCCTGTCCTCTGCATACTACTACTACTACTACTCCTGTCCTCTGCATACTACTACTACTACTACTCCTGTCCTCTGCATACTACTACTGCTGTCCTCTACCTACTACTACTACTACTACTACTACTCTTCCTGTCCTCTGCTACTACTACTCCTGTCCTCTGTGTTCTACCTACTACTACTCCCCCTCCCCTTTTTCTCTGCTCCTCGCCCCCCCTCCTCGCTATTTTCATCAGCTTGGAAACTGTTCACCCCCTGCAGCCAGTTATATAGTGTGAACAGCAGCAAATCCCCTGTAATACTGCAGACATGAGGCTGTTTGTGGTCAGTTCCCAGGTGAAAATTTATACACCAGGGCGGGGGAGGTGTTAGTACTAAGCACATGGTGTATACTGTATACAGCCTGCACTGGGAATATAAGCCTCATCTGTTGTCGTAATCTAATCAATCCTGTAATGCTGCTATATGTGCCAAGAGTTATTATAGGTCATGTGATCATAACCTGCCGGGAGTGCAGCTCTGGAGTATAAGGCTGCCTTCACACGGAGTAACGCCGGGCTTGTAAAAATCCTCATTCACAGCCGTACACGCGAGCGCTGCGGAAGGCTCCCGAAAACTTCCCATTCACTTCAATGGGAGCGCTCGTAAAGCCGGCGTTAATCCGTGTGAAGGCAGCCTAATACAGAATAGTGAGCGCAGCTCTGGGGTATAATACAGGATAAGTAATGTAATGTATGTACACAGTGACTGCACCAGCAGAATAGTGAGCGCAGCTCTGGAGCATAATACAGGATAAGTAATGTAATGTATGTACACAGTGACGGTACCAGCAGAATAGTGAGCGCAGCTCTGGAGTATAATACAGGATGTAACTCAGGATCAGTACAGGATAAGTAATGTAATGTATGTACACAGTGACTGCACCAGCAGAATAGTGAGCGCAGCTCTGGAGTATAATACAGGATAAGTAATGTAATGTATGTACACAGTGACGGTACCAGCAGAATAGTGAGTGCAGCTCTGGAGTATAATACAGGATGTAACTCAGGATCAGTACAGGATAAGTAATGTAATGTATGTACACAGTGACTGTACCAGCAGAATAGTGAGCGCAGCTCTGCAGTATAATACAGGATGTAACTCAGGATCAGTACAGGATAAGTAATGTAATGTATGTACACAGTGATTGCACCAGCAGAATAGTGAGCGCAGCTCTGGAGTATAATACAGGATAAGTAATGTATGTACACAGTGACTGCACCAGCAGAATAGTGAGCGCAGCTCTGGAGTATAATACAGGATAAGTAATGTAATGTATGTACACAGTGACAGTACCAGCAGAATAGTGAGCGCAGCTCTGGAGTATAATACAGGATAAGTAATGTATGTACACAGTGACTGCACCAGCAGAATAGTGAGCGCAGCTCTGGAGTATAATACAGGATAAGTAATGTAATGTATGTACACAGTGACGGTACCAGCAGAATAGTGAGCGCAGCTCTGGAGTATAATACAGGATGTAACTCAGGATCAGTACAGGATAAGTAATGTAATGTATGTACACAGTGACGGTACCAGCAGAATAGTGAGCGCAGCTCTGGAGTATAATACAGGATAAGTAATGTAATGTATGTACACAATGACTGCACCAGCAGAATAGTGAGCGCAGCTCTGGAGTATAATACAGGATAAGTAATGTAGTGTATGTACACAGTGACGGTACCAGCAGAATAGTGAGCGCAGCTCTGGAGTATAATACAGGATGTAACTCAGGATCAGTACAGGATAAGTAATGTAATGTATGTACACAGTGACGGTACCAGCAGAATAGTGAGCGCAGCTCTGGAGTATAATACAGGATAAGTAATGTAATGTATGTACACAGTGACGGTACCAGCAGAATAGTGAGTGCAGCTCTGGAGTATAATACAGGATGTAACTCAGGATCAGTACAGGATAAGTAATGTAATGTATGTACACAGTGACTGTACCAGCAGAATAGTGAGCGCAGCTCTGCAGTATAATACAGGATGTAACTCAGGATCAGTACAGGATAAGTAATGTAATGTATGTACACAGTGACTGTACCAGCAGAATAGTGAGCGCAGCTCTGGAGTATAATACAGGGTAAGTAATGTAATGTATGTACACAGTGTCTGTACCAGCAGAATAGTGAGCGCAGCTCTGGAGTATAATACAGGATGTAACTCTGGAGTGATATAATGTTGTTTGACATCGCTCTCTCTCTGATTATTCCCGGCGGTCTCACATGATGGTCATGCACACCGTCTTCTGATGTGCATGGCGGTCTCGGGGTGACAATGTGATGATTGTTCTGTGCGTTTCTCTGAGTTTCCCTGTAATGAGGGAATGATGAGAGGATCGTCTCTGATGTCACTTGTACTATATATAAGGTTATGTCAGCACTGGAGGTGTGTATATACAGTATATATATCTATCTCATATAGGGAGCTGTTACATTCTGAGTCTCTGTACTTGGTTCTATTACACAAAACAATGGAGAGAACTGACAGAGATCATTTATCCACAGTGATAGCAAGAATATAAGTGACTGATAACAGAGAACAGCAGAGGAAAGTATACACAAATATACCCTGCTCCTCCCACTATGTAACTCTCACCATGTGACCTCCTATAAGATCAGCACACTCCTCTCCTGAAATACTCTGTACTGCAGGGACCCTGCTCCTCCACTATGTAACTCACACCCTGTGACCTCCTTTATAAGATCAGCACACTCCTCTCCTGAAATACTCTGTACTGCAGGGACCCTGCTCCTCCACTATGTAACTCACACCCTGTGACCTCCTTTATAAGATCAGCACACTCCTCTCCTGACATGCTCTGTGCTGCTGTGAGCCTCCTGCTTGTACCTGTCGGCACTTTTCACACTAGACCTTTGGTTTACAGTTCGGGTTATCTGGTGACTTGCAGCTGTTAATGATTCTCTCTGGAGCAGCGTTCCTCTGCTCCTCTCTCTGTAGAAATGTGATAAGGAGCATCCACTTTCCAGAGATAAGCGGCTTCTGCCATCCACTTTCACTGCCCTCCTACACCATGCTTATGTATAGTGTGACTATAAGCAGTGGGTGCGGTACTACAGCTCCCAGCATGCCCTGACAGTCTGTGGTAGAAGTACCTGCTGGGAGTTGTAGTTTTGTGACAGCCCAAATGGCCTCCATTACAGCTACAGCAGAGGTTGTCACCCAGCTTTCCTAGACTATTGTCCCTGTTGTATACCATATACAGGGCTTTATACTGGGGCACCATGCTGTATACTCTGTACAGGGCTATATACCAGGGCCTTGCCCTATATACCAGGGCCCTGTCCTATATACCAGGGCCGCTGTCGCTGTATCCTCTACGTTCTAATGTTTCTTTCTTCTTCTCGTGGATATTATTTGTTGTGGATTTATCTTCGGATTTGCCGATGAATTAATCGGATAAGATTTTGCTGATTACATCTTTTATGGAGGTGGGGGCTGAACGTACCGAGCACAGAGCAGGGGGTCAGGTACAATGGTACGGTCCTGACAGATAGGTGGGGGAGTGAAGGTATGATGGGATGCTCCTAACGGATGGGGAGGAAAGTGGGGCCTGATATGAAGGGACTATCTTGACAGATGAGGAGGGGCGGGTATAATGGTATGGTCCTGACAGATGGGGGGGGGGAGGGGGGCAGGTGTGATGGTGATGGGACAGTGCTGACAGATGGGGGGGCAGGTGTGATGGGACAGTCCTGACAGATGGGGGGGCAGGTATGATGGGACAGTCCTGACAGATGGGGGGGCAGGTATGATGGGACGGTCCTGACAGATGGGGGGGCAGGTATGATGGGACGGTCCTGACAGATGGGGGGGGGGGGCAGGTGTGATGGGACGGTCCTGACAGATGGGGGGGGGGGGGCAGGTGTGATGGGACAGTCCTGACAGATGGGGGGGCAGGTATGATGGGATGGTCCTGGCAGAAGGTGGGGGGGGGGCAGTTACAATGGTACGGTCCTGACAGATAGGTGGGGGAGTGAAGGTATGATGGGATGCTCCTAACAGATGGGGAGGAAAGTGGGGCCTGATATGAAGGGACTATCTTGACAGATGAGGAGGGGCGGGTATAATGGTATGGTCCTGACAGATGGGGGGGAGGGGGGCAGGTGTGATGGTGATGGGACAGTGCTGACAGATGGGGGGGCAGGTATGATGGGACGGTCCTGACAGATGGGGGGGGGCTGGTATGATGGGACAGTCCTGACAGATGGGGGGGCAGGTATGATGGGACAGTCCTGACAGATGGGGGGGCAGGTATGATGGGACGGTCCTGACAGATGGGGGGGCAGGTATGATGGGACGGTCCTGACAGATGGGGGGGGGGGGGCAGGTGTGATGGGACGGTCCTGACAGATGGGGGGGGGGGGGCAGGTGTGATGGGACGGTCCTGACAGATGGGGGGGGGGGGGCAGGTGTGATGGGACGGTCCTGACAGATGGGGGGGGGGGGGGCAGGTGTGATGGGACGGTCCTGACAGATGGGGGGGGGGGGCAGGTGTGATGGGACGGTCCTGACAGATGGGGGGGGGGGGGCAGGTGTGATGGGACGGTCCTGACAGATGGGGGGGCAGGTATGATGGGACAGTGCTGACAGATGGGGGGGCAGGTATGATGGGACAGTGCTGACAGATGGGGGGGCAGGTATGATGGGATGGGCCTGGCAGAAGGTGGGGGGGGCAGGTATGATGGGACGGTCCTGACAGATGGGGGGGGCAGGTATGATGGGACGGTCCTGACAGATGGGGGGGGCAGGTATGATGGGACGGTCCTGACAGATGGGGGGGGGCAGGTATGATGGGACGGTCCTGACAGATGGGGGGGCAGGTATGATGGGATGGTCCTGGCAGATGGGGGGCAGGTATGATGAGACGGTCCTGACAGATGGGGGGGGGGGCAGGTATGATGGGACGGTCCTGATAGACACCTTGGGTATTTGTTTTTCTTTTGTATCTTTTTAGTTTTTTAATGTAATATTTTTCCGCTATGATATTTCTAGTCTTCCATCCTGCGGGCTCAGTGAGGGGGTCCATGGTGTGGGGGTCCCAGAGGGCGATTGGATGGACCAAAAATGTGTGAGCTGGCCCACATGAGACCTGTCTGATAATCCAGGAAGTGTCCGCTCTCCCAGGAGTAGTCGGAGCCTCTGATAAGCCGGTAGTGATGTCAGATTACCGGAAGCTTCTTCTCGCTGTTGTCACAGGAGAGCCCGGGGTTAGATGTAATGTCTCCATACACAGGGGTAAGGTTAAAACCCAAACTCCGCCTGATGAGGTGTCAGGAAGGTACTTAAGAAAACTCTTATCACACTGAAGAAGGTAAAGAAACCCAAAACAAGTCCAAATGGCGTCAACTTTATACAGTGCCTACAAGTAGTATTCAAGCCCCTGCCGATTTAGCAGGTTTGATAACATGCAAATAAGTTAGAGCCTTCAAACAAGAGCAGGATTTATTAACAGATGCATAAATCTTACAAACCAAAAAGTTATGTTGCTCAGTTAAATTTTAATAAATTTTAAACATAAAAGTGTGGGTCAATTATTATTCAACCCCTAGGTTTAATATTTTGTGGAATAACCCTTGTTTGCAATTACAGCTAATAATCGTCTTTTATAAGACCTGATCAGGTCGGCACAGGTCTCTGGATTTATCTTGGCCCACTCCTCCATGCAGATCTTCTCCAAGTTATCTAGGTTCTTTGGGTGTCTCATGTGGACTTTAATCTTGAGCTCCTTCCACAAGTTTTCAATTGGGTTAAGGTCAGGAGACTGACTAGGCCACTGCAACACCTTGATTTTTTTCCCTCTTGAACCAGGCCTTGGTTTTCTTGGCTGTGTGCTTTGGGTCGTTGTCTTGTTAGAAGATGAAATGACGACCCATCTTAAGATCCTTGATGGAGGAGCGAAGGTTCTTGGCCAAAATCTCCAGGTAGGCCGTGCTATCCATCTTCCCATGGATGCGGACCAGATGGCCAGGCCCCTTGGCTGAGAAGCAGCCCCACAGCATGATGCTGCCACCACCATGCTTGATTGTAGGGATGGTATTCTTGGGGTCGTATGCAGTGCCATCCAGTCTCCAAACGTCACGTGTGTGGTTGGCACCAAAGATCTCGATCTTGGTCTCATCAGACCAGAGAACCTTGAACCAGTCTGTCTCAGAGTCCTCCAAGTGATCATGAGCAAACTGTAGACGAGCCTTGACATGACGCTTTGATAAGTAAAGGTACCTTACGGGCTCGTCTGGAACGGAGACCATTGCGGTGGAGTACGTTACTTATGGTATTGACTGAAACCAATGTCCCCACTGCCATGAGATCTTCCCGGAGCTCCTTCCTTGTTGTCCTTGGGTTAGCCTTGACTCTTCGGACAAGCCTGGCCTCGGCACGGGAGGAAACTTTCAAAGGCTGTCCAGGCCGTGGAAGGCTAACAGTAGTTCCATAAGCCTGCCACTTCCGGATGATGCTTCCAACAGTGGAGACAGGTAGGCCCAACTCCTTGGAAAGGGTTTTGTACCCCTTGCCAGCCTTGTGACCCTCCACGATCTTGTCTCTGATGGCCTTGGAATTCTCCTTTGTCTTTCCCATGTTGACCATGTATGAGTGCTGTTCACAAGTTTGGGGAGGGTCTTAAATAGTCAGAAAAGGCTGGAAAAAGAGATAATTAATCCAAAAATGTGAAGCTCATTGTTCTTTGTGCCTGAACTACTTCTTAATACTTTAGGGGAACCAAACAGAATTCTGGTGGTTTGAGGGGTTGAATAATAAATGACCCTCTGAATAAACTTTTCACAATTTTAAAAAAAAAATAAAGAAATAACATTCTTTTTTGCTGCAGTGCATTTCACACTTCCGGGCTGATCTACAGTCCAAATGTCACAATGCCAAGTTAATTCAGAATGTGTAAACCTGCTAAATCTGCAGGCGGTTGAATACTACTTGTAGGCACTGTACTTCTTTGTGCTCGGCCACTTCTTGGAGTCAGCAGGGCGTCTTCATCTATGCGTAGTTTATTCTTCTTCCTTCTCCCGTGGTCTTTTCTCCTTCCTTCTCCTGTGGTCTCTTCTCCTTCCGTCTCCTGTGGTCTCTTCTCCTTCCTTCTCCCGTGGCCTCTTGTCCTTCTCCCGTGGTCTCTTTTCCTACTTTCTCCTTCTCCTGTGGTCTCTTCTCCTTCCTTCTCCTTCTCCCGTGGTCTCTTCTCCTTCCTTCTCCCGTGGCCTCTTGTCCTTCTCCCGTGGTCTCTTTTCCTACTTTCTCCTTCTCCTGTGGTTTCTTCTCCTTCCTTCTCCTTCTCCCGTGGTCTCTTCTCCTTCCTTCTCCCGTGGCCTCTTGTCCTTCTCCCGTGGTCTCTTTTCCTACTTTCTCCTTCTCCTGTGGTCTCTTCTCCTTCCTTCTCCTTCTCCCGTGGTCTCTTCTTCTTCCTTCTCCTGTGGTCTCCTCTTCTTCCTTCTCCTTCTCCCGTGGTCTCTTCTTCTTCCTTCTCCCGTGGTCTCCTCTTCTTCCTTCTCCCATGGTCTCTTCTCCTTCTTTCTCCTTCTCCCGTGGTCTCTTCTTCTGCCTTCTCCCGTGGTCTCTTCTTCTGCCTTCTCCCGTGGTCTCCTCTTCTGCCTTCTCCCGTGGTCTCTTCTCCTTCTTTCTCCTTCTCCTGTGGTCTCTTCTTCTGCCTTCTCCCGTGGTCTCTTCTTCTTCCTTCTCCCGTGGTTTCTTCTTCTTCCTTCTCCCGTGGTTTCTTCTTCTTCCTTCTCCCGTGGTTTCTTCTTCTTCCTTCTCCCGTGGTTTCTTCTTCTCCCTTCTCCCGTGGTCTCCTCTTCTTCCTTCTCCTTCTCCCGTGGTCTCCTCTTCTTCCTTCTCCTTCTCCCGTGGTCTCTTCTTCTTGGACTTGCCACACAATTTCATAAGATGACTCTGGATCATCTTAGATATATAGACTATCAAACCGATCGCCTTGGAGTCCATAGTGCAGCAATCGGAGGGTCTTCCATTTCAATGTCTTGTGTTCTTTCTGCAGATGCCGGTGTGCAGGGGGTTGGGGAGCAAATAATTGAACATATTAAAATCCATCTGCCCGATCCATCGCTGTCACACCCTGTACACATTGGTTGGTTATTCGGCTACTTTCTGCTGTAGTCATGTGACTGGACACGGCCCCTTCATGGTCAGTGACCGCTGTAAAGTAATATTATGGAGCCCCTTCCTACAAAAAAGTGACCCACAGTATTGTCACCATGGAGACCAAGTAATAGGGTGCTGGTAAATACAGTGATACTAGAGAACGTCTCAGGCGCTACCCGGGGGTTCTGCGTGTATACAGGTCTTATAATGGCTGATAACAGAGAACAACAGTGAGTGCTGTGTACTTGTAATATATATGTATATATACAGTCCTCTGATCAGGGCTGATAACAGAGAACAACAGTGAGTACTGTGTATATAATATGTATGTATACAGTCCTCTGATAATTGTGTAGAGTGAAGGACCTGTGAGCTTCTATTGGCTGATACGTGTCATGTGATGGGAGCCATCGCCTCTGTTGTTCTGTCCGTTGTTCCTCTCACACAGGTAACTCCGATCCCAATACACAATGTGAGCCGCTGGTGCTAATGGAGCAGGACTGCAGTGTAAAGCAGCACTATGGGGCTCGCAATTACATGACTTCTCAGCAGGACGCCGTGCTCTGTGTGCATCGTGTCCTCCGGAGCATTTTGTCATCTGCATTTTCTTGTATTTTTGTTCTTTTCAGAGTTTGACCCCGCGCGCAGACAGAAGGCGATTCCTGGGCGATGACGTCGCGCCCTTCTCCGCCTTCCTCACCGACAGCTTTGGGCGACAGCACAAATATCTAAGGATCTCACTGACTGAGAAGTGTAACCTGCGGTGTAAGTAATGCTGCTATATATACTGTATATACATTACAGCTCCCCCTTATATCCTGTAATAAATGACTGTAATGCCGCCATATACAGTATATACGCTACAGCTCCCCTATATATCCTGTAATAAGTGACTGTAATGCCGCCATATACAGTATATACACTACAGCTCCCCTATATATCCTGTAATAAGTGACTGTAATGCCGCCATATACAGTATATACACTACAGATCCCCTATATATCCTGTAATAAGTGACTGTAATGCCGCCATATACAGTATATACACTACAGCTCCCCTATATATCCTGTAATAAGTGACTGTAATGCCGCCATATACAGTATATACACTACAGCTTCCCTATATATCCTGTAATAAGTAACTGTAATGCCACCATATACAGTATATAAATTACAGCTCCCCTATATATCCTGTAATAAGTCACTGTGAGTAATACCGCCATATTGTATTCCTTATTCATTGTTCATATAATTCATATAGTGTACTAATAATATACTACACGGTGTGTTATCACACCAGAATACTAGTCCCGGTATTAGGTATTGTGCAGTAGAATTACTTGTGCACTATATGGCACTAGACATTTATACCATAATGTACCAAATAATAGCATAATGTGCTGCCATATAGTGCCCTCATCAGGAAGGCTCTGAGGTATTTGGGGTTCACATACTTCTGTTGATCCTGTGCACCTCTGCAGGTCAGTACTGTATGCCTGAAGAGGGGGTGAAGCTGACCCCGAAGAGCGAACTGCTGAGCACCGCCGAGATCCTGACCCTGGCCCGACTCTTTGTACAGGAGGGAGTGGACAAAATCCGCCTGACCGGTGGGGAACCGCTTATCCGGCCGGACGTGGTGGACATCATAGGTCAGCGGGGGGGGGCTCTGGAGTGGTGGAGGGGGGTGGCAGGGGGCTTATTTGGTTGGGGGTCAGTCCTGAACCCTCTTGGTATATGGACTCACCCTCCGCCTTTCTCTGTTCTCAGCACAACTGAGGAAACTGGAAGGGTTAAAAACAATTGCACTGACAACAAATGGCATCAACCTGGCGCGGCTGTTACCCAAGCTGCAGGAGGCGGGCGTGGACGTCCTGAACGTCAGCCTGGACACGCTGGTGCCTGCCAAGTTCGAGTTCATTGTGCGCAGGAAAGGTGAGTGCGGTGTAATAAATAATACCACCATCCCCTGCATAGAGACCTATGGACACATCATGGCAGCTGTGGATGGTGCAGCGCGGGGCCGGCCTCCGTACTGGCACTGATCAGTGTGGTGCAGGGATGGCGGTATAGTACTGGGCGATAAATAGTATATCGAGATCAACCCTAATACCGTAAGACTGTCCAAGAAGATGTGGCATGGGGTTACTGATGACGGTATGATATAATACCAGTGATATTGCAGTATGATATAGTACTAGTGATGGCGATATGATAGAGGGCCTATAATATGGCGAGGTGATGGCGGTATGAAATAGTATCAGTGATTCCGTATGGCATGGTGATGGCTGTATGATATAGTACTAGTGATATGATGCGGTAATGGCGGTATGATATAGTACCAGTGATATGGCAAGGTGATGGCGATATGATATAGTACCACTGATCCGATGTGATGATGGCGGTATGATATAGTACCAGTGATAGTATGATATAGTACTAGTGATATGATACGGTGATGGCGGAAAGATATAGTACCCGTGATATGGTGCGGTGATAGCAGTATGATATCGTACCAGCCAATGATATGGCAGTGTGATGCGGTATGATATAATATCGGTAATATGTTGCGGTGATGGCGGTATGATATAGTATCAGTAATATGTTGCAATGATGGCGGTATGATATAGTACCAGTGATATGACGCAGTAATGGCGGGCGATGCTTCTAAGATTCTACTGATAATTTTGCGCCATAGTGTTCCATCTGCCATCCCTTATAGGTTAGATACTACCGTACTCTGTACTGGCGCCGGGGGCGGAGCTTACAGATGGCGTTAGTTAATTGTCTGTGTTATGGGCTGAGTGCGCCATGATAGCAGTGTCGGTCCTCGACTGACTATGCTGTATACATCCTGACACTGTCACGGAGCAGCCACTGTGCAGACTGCAGTAATAGGACAAGGTCCTGGCGCTGCCGAGTGTGAACGATGCTGAAGAGGTGTGAGCTGTAATACCGCTTCTGACCACTAGATGGGGCACCAGACATGTAGACCTATGAATTCCCTGTTACCTGGTGATGTAGCAGAGCTGAGTCTGTCACAGGGTGCGGCTCATGGCCATATCAGGGTTAATGTGTTTACCATTTCTCTGTCTCCAGGCTTCCATAAGGTGATGGAGGGCATCCAGCGGGCGGTGGAGCTGGGCTACAATCCTGTGAAGGTGAGGTCCCTGCGGACTGTGCACTCACTGCGGTAATATATATATACAGCTCCCTGATGGAGGAATAAAATACCAGAACTGCAGTTTAGACTGACAGGCTGCAAAGATGGCGGATGTTACTGGAGAATTTATGACATTCTGGCCCTTTAAAAAGCTGGGTGACAATTTCTAGTGACTCAGCGTAGGGAGGGGTTCTGCGGATTGGAGGGTTTATAGATTTTTGGTTGGCAATGTTTTGGTGAAATCGGAGACTTGATTTTGCAGGTTTTTGCGTGTGGTCCTGTCTGCAGTCCTCGGAATGTCCTGCAGGTGGCGCCGCAGCCTGTTACTTCAGGTTTTTTTTACTGATCTTAGATGTTTCTGCTTTTATTATTTTTTCACATTATATCTGCACCACCCGCAGCACAGCCCAGCCATTAACCCTCTCTGGGGTAGCAGGCATGTCAGACATCTTTGGGATATGCAGATTGAGGATCCGGTGTTTTGTCTCTCTACTTAAAAATGCAGCTTTGGATGTGACTGGAGTAAGTTGCTGAGCTCAGAAGGAGTTAATGCTGGCCCAGATGAGCGAACTTTGTCTCTTTCCATATTTGTTTTGGTGCAGGTGAACTGTGTGGTGATGAGAGGGTTAAATGAAGACGAACTCCTGGACTTTGTAGCCCTGACGGAGAAGCAACCGCTGGAGGTGCGATTCATCGAGTACATGCCCTTCGATGGTGGGTGACGGGGGATACGTAATATATGTACATAGTGACCACTAGAATAGTGAGCGCAGCTCTGGAGTATAATACAGGATAAGTAATGTAATGTATGTACACAGTGACTGCACCAGCAGAATAGTGAGCGCAGCTCTGGAGTATAATACAGGATAAGTAATGTAATGTATGTACACAGTGACTGTACACAGCAGAATAGTGAGCGCAGCTCTGGAGTGTAATACAGGATAAGTAATGTAATGTGTGTACACAGTGACTGCACCAGCAGAATAGTGAGCGCAGCTCTGGAGTATAATACAGGATAAGTAATGTAATGTATGTACACTGACTGTACACAGCAGAATAGTGAGCGCAGCTCTGGAGTGTAATACAGGATAAGTAATGTAATGTATGTACACTGACTGTACACAGCAGAATAGTGAGCGCAGCTCTGGAGTGTAATACAGGATAAGTAATGTAATGTATGTACACTGACTGTACACAGCAGAATAGTGAGCGCAGCTCTGGAGTATAATACAGGATAAGTAATGTAATGTGTGTACACAGTGACTGTACCAGCAGAATAGTGAGCGCAGCTCTGGAGTATAATACAGGATAAGTAATGTAATGTATGTACACAGTGACTGCACCAGCAGAATAGTGAGCGCAGTTAGATGGGGTGCAGTAATTTGGGGTTCTCGCCAGCAGTCCTTGGTGCCAGTGCAGGATGTTATCTTATGAGGTTGTTGTTGTTTGTAGGTAACAAGTGGAACTTTAAGAAGATGGTGAGTTACCAGGAGATGCTGGACACTATCCGCCAGAAGTGGCCAGAGCTGGAGAAGGTCCCTGTTGAGATTTCGAGCACCTCCAAGGTACACTATCCCCTTTGTATGTATTATCTCTTTGGGGTCACTTTTTCTCTGTAGCTCATCTGGGGCTTTTGGTTCATGAATGTAATGGGAGACCTTCAGTGAAGACTGACACTCATACAGACAGAGCCGAAGCAGCAGAAACTTCTGTACATACTGTGTGTTTATATGTTACTCAGAGTCTGTAGAACATTGTGTGACAACCTATTGAGCACTGTACTGGTCACTGTTAGTGGGTGACTTGGGTATTGCTATTATTTTGGGGTGCTATGACCTGGTTACGATCTGTTGTGCCCCGTTTCAGGCCTACAAAGTTCCCGGCTTCCAGGGGCAGATCGGCTTCATCACCTCCATGTCTGAGCACTTCTGCGGATCCTGTAACCGACTGCGGATCACGGCGGATGGTAATCTCAAGGTGTGGTCACTCTCACCTCGTAGCTCTGGATGTGACTGGAGCATACACTCTGTAAATGCAGATCTAGAGGTCACCAACAAATGTAGCTGTGATGTTACAACATAAGAATTGAGCATGCAGCTCTGGATGTGAATATAGTCTGAGAAATATTAGCGCAGCTCTGGATGTGAATGTAGTGTAAGAATTATTCGTGCAGCTCTGGATGTGATTGTAGTGTAAGAAGTATTAGTGCAGCTCTGGATGTGATTGTAGTGTAAGAATTATTAGTGCAGCTCTGGATGTGAATGTAGTGTAAGGATTATTAGCGCAGCTCTGGGTGTGATTGTAGTGTAAGAATTATTAGCGCAGCTCTGGGTGTGAATGTAGTGTAAGAATTATTAGTGCAGCACTGGATGTGAATGTAGTTTAGAAATATTAGCGCAGCTCTGGATGTGAATGTAGTGTAAGAATTATTAGTGCAGCTTTGGGTGTGAATGTAGTGTAAGAAATATTAGCGCAGCTCTGGATGTGATTGCAGTGTAAGAAATATTAGTGCAGCTCTGGATGTGATTGTAGTGTAAGAATTATTAGTGCAGCTCTGGATGTGAATGTAGTTTAGAATTATTAGTGCAGCTCTGGATGTGATTGTAGTGTAAGAATTATTAGTGCAGCTCTGGGTGTGATTGTAGTGTAAGAATTATTAGTGCAGCTCTGGGTGTGATTGTAGTGTAAGAATTATTAGTGCAGCTCTGGATGTGATTGTAGTGTAAGAATTATTAGCGCAGCTCTGGATGTGATTGTAATCTAGAAATATTAGTGCAGCTCTGGATGCTACTTGAAAATCTAAATTTTTAATGCAGTTCAGAATGTGAATTGAGCAGATAAAATGTTGTTGCAGCTGTGAATGTGAGTGGAGTATAAAAGTAGTTAACAGTACTCTGGCTGTGGCAGGAATGTAACATCTGTGATGACAGCTCTGGATGTAACTAGAGTCTAAGTATTTACTGACTCCGTGCACAGGTTTGCCTCTTTGGGAACTCAGAAGTGTCTCTTAGAGATTGGCTGCGTAAGGGAGCGAGCGAGGAGGAGCTGATACAGGTTATTGGGGCGGCTGTGGGGCGGAAGAAGAAGCAGCACGCGGGTGAGTTCACTGTACACTAGATCATCCGGTCCGAGGCTAGCGACCCTCTCATACAATGTGACAAGACCACCAGCTGTATCAGCGTATATAATGTAATATATTACCTCCCCCAGTATAATATACAGTATATATAATGTAGTATATTACACCCCCTAGTATAATATACAGTATATATAATGTAGTATATTACACTCCCCAGTATAAAGTACAGTATATGTGAGTTGAATACAGATGTCACGCACAGTTTGTTACAGTGTATCAGTGTAGACCGTGCTCTGTGAGCTGGATACAGATGTAGCGCACACCTCTCCCCTGTGTGCTGACAGTTTGTTACATTGTATCAGTGTAGTATGTGCTCTGTGAGCTGAACATAGATGTCATGCGCAGTTTGTTACATTGTATCAGCCACTAATAATAAATCCGTCTCTTCGGCCCCCAGGTATGTTCAGCATCTCCCAGATGAAAAACCGTCCCATGATCCTGATTGGTGGGTGACAGAACCTGTACGTATGGGGGCCAGGCAGGACCCCTCATTGTGATGTCACAGGCCGGCATTGTTGTGTTATACTTACATGACCTTTCTTCATGGAAACAGTCAACAGGCAGAGAGAGATCTCCTTATGTGCGAATCCCCAGGATGAGACAAAACATCTAATAGAAATAGATAAAGATGCCAGAGAACACGAAATATAGATCTAGTGTAGAGTATATAATGTACTATATTAACACCTCTCCCCCCTGTATAATGTACAGTATATATAATGTAGTATATTACACCCCCTGTATAATGTACAGTATATATAATGTAGTATATTACACCCCTGTATAATGTACAGTATATATAATGTAGTATATTACACCCCCTGTATAATGTACAGTATATATAATGTAGTATATTACACCCCTGTATAATGTACAGTATATATAATGTAGTATATTACACCCCTGTATAATGTACAGTATATATAATGTAGTATATTACACCCCCTGTATAATGTACAGTATATATAATGTAGTATATTACACCCCTGTATAATGTACAGTATATATAATGTAGTATATTACACCCCTGTATAATGTACAGTATATATAATGTAGTATATTACACCCCTGTATAATGTACAGTATATATAATGTAGTATATTACACCCCTGTATAATGTACAGTATATATAATGTAGTATATTACACCCCCTGTATAATGTACAGTATATATAATGTAGTATATTACACCCCCGTTCTCTCTATGAAGGATTTTTCTGTATATTTCGGGTTGTTGTTTTTCTCCAGTCCTGAATTATCTTATTGATATCTCCGCAATGACACTAAGAATGAGAAAGACGTCCTGAAGGTGGGGAGGGGGCCAATACAACCTACAGTGCAAAACCTCTCTCCTGGTGTCACTGGCCGCCGGCTCTACTACCTCCTGGTGTACCAGGGTATATTATTTACCCTTCCCCGGTGTACCTCAGTATAACTCCTATACACACTGCCCCCTCTCCCCCGTGTATATCTCTAGCGCCCCCTGGCACTATTATTTGTACTGGTTGATGCTTCTTTTCCCCCTCCGGACTATAACTCCCATTCTCTCTCTCTTCCAGGTTCTCCTCCCTATTGGTTCGCTGTCTGTGACTGTTACTCTATAAAGGAATCAATCAGAGTCTTTGCTGCTGGTGGCCTGCTAACAGGGGGGCGCTGCGCCCTGCCCTTGTGGAGGGGGAGGAGCAGGTATCTGGACTTCTTGCTGCCTGATTTTCGTATAGTGACTAGTTTGGTGCTTCCTCTGCGCAGTTTCTGCAGTGGCCCCGGGGCCCCCCATTCTCAGTGCCTTAATACCCCTCAGTCTTCCACTGACTATTTATCCAATACGCACAATAATTCTGGTTTACAGGAGACGTCTGATCACTTGACGCACGTTGACCGCGCCGGGAAGGTTCACATGGTGGATGTTGGCGACAAGTCAATCTCCAGCCGCACCGCCATCGCTACGGCCACCATCCGCCTGGGGCCCAAAGTCTTCAGTCTAGTCCAATCCAATCAGTTGAAGAAGGGCGACGTCCTCACCGTGGCGCAGATCGCCGGCATTCAGGGCGCCAAACTGACCGCTCAGCTGATCCCTCTGTGCCATAATATTTCCCTCAGCCAAGTGAAGGTTTCCGTCAGCTTGGACGCCGCGACCTTCACAGCCGTGGTCACTGCCGAGTGTCGCACTCACGGTAAAACCGGGGTGGAGATGGAGGCGCTGACGGCAGCGAGTGTGGCGGCATTAACCATTTACGACATGTGCAAGGCCGTCACTCACGACATGGTGATCGAAGAGGTTAAACTTGTGAGCAAGACCGGCGGTCAGCGAGGAGACTTCCTGCGAGGTGACGCGAGCTGAGATACACACCGGTATAGCGCCACCTCTGGACGTGCGGCTCACTGGCACCTTTAATATCTACTCTACAGTTCATGTTCTTCTCCAGTCACATCCAGAGATGCTTTGTAAAGTCTTCCTCTTAGCACCAGCACTGCACTGATCAATTCCACCATCTTGGCCGAGCCCCTTTAATGACCCTTAAGCGCTGCTGGTTCACATCTGACTGCGGCTCAAGGGCCAACAACACTACATTTCCCAAGATGCATTGCAGCAGACAGGGAGAGATCTCTAGATCTTCCTACAATGTAAAAGCTGTTTACAGCTCTGGATGTGACTGGAGTATTAGAATAAAACATGTAAAGCAGCTGCTGTGATGCTACTGTAACGCACTGCAGCAGTGAGAAGGCCCTTGTTACAGGTCAGCCCTCCCGGCCGGGCGTCTCGTGCCCCCTCTTACTACCCCACTGACAGTATTCTGATTTTTGGAGATACTGTTGTGTTTTCTATGGACAGGTTGTAATCACATTGTTACTCTACAATAAAGGATCTAGTGCTCACTGCTGTGTGGATACAGGTTATATATACACAGATTATAGCATGGCCGCCGCTTCTCACAGCTGAGGGTTTGTTACAGTTGTATCTAACCAACCCCCAGTGATACATTGTAACGATAGTAGAAGCTTCTGCTGCTGTATCAAACCCTCAGCTGTGAGAAGTATTAGGATATATCTACACAATATGGCGCTGTGTGTATACACTCTTAGGAAAGTTCAGAAGAAGAGACCTTGACATTGGGTGAAAAAAAATATTCAGATTCAGGACCCCCCCCCCTCCCTTATTAAGCCTGCTCCCTGGTGATGAGATCTAAAATACCAGGTACACCCCTTCCCCCTGCTGTCTGACTTACCCCTGATGAGGAGCTCTGTCATACTGGATATCCTCCATGCAGTGCTGTGTGACTGCCCCCTACTGCCTCAGGATTTAGAAGATAATGGGTGTTATCTCAACCCCCATAATCTGTATGTAGTGAGCTCCCCCTAGTGGTGACTGTATAATCTGGATGTAGTGAGCTCCCCCTAGTGGTGACTGTATAATCTGGATGTAGTGAGCTCCCCCTAGTGGTGACTGTATAATCTGGATGTAGTGAGCTCCCCCTAGTGGTGACTGTATAATCTGGATGTAGTGAGCTCCCCCTAGTGGTGACTGTATAATCTGGATGTAGTGAGCTCCCTCTAGTGGAGACTGCATAATCTGGATGTAGTGAGCTCCCTCTAGTGGAGACTGCATAATCTGGATGTAGTGAGCTCCCTCTAGTGTCAGGTGATAGAAATAAATCAGACACAGTCAGGGGGCGCTGATATAATCCATACGTTTATTTCTCTAGTATATTCTATTAAAGCTTTTACTACACAATTAATTTAAGTCATTTTATATTTTTAATTGACCCGACAGACACAGAAAAAAAAACTCAGAGCCTCCCCGGCCGGTGTGTAATGTACAGCTGGATCTGACTGGGCCTCTGCTGCGCCCCCTATAGTTACATTAATGTTACATATCTATCCCGGATCTTCTATTAATACTTTATTTTCACCCGAAGACTCCACCAAAAGCCATTAAAAAGTGCAAACATCTTATCACTCTGATCTTTGGGGTGACCAGAAAACCCGACATTTCTGCATGTACCATCCCCCGCCCCTGGGGTCTTGTTTTCTTCCGAGTGCAGGAAGTGACGACTGTAAGATGACACAAGGCACCAAATCCACCAAAGGGAAGAGTCTTCGGCAAGACAACCAGCTGGGTACAGAGGGGGTTAACCCCAATAATTAAGACTGAGCCCCTGCACCCCAGAACTGGTAACTGCACCCCATTGTATATATGGCAGTGTATGTGTAAGTATATGGTATGTGTGTGTGATTGTATAGGGGCCCTGCTCTTCCCACTATGTAACTCTCACCCTGTGACCTCTATAAGATCAGCACACTCCTCTCCTGAAATACTCTGTACTGCTGTGGGCCCTGCTCCTCCCACTATGTAACTCTCACCCTGTGACCTCTATAAGATCAGCACACTCCTCTCCTGAAATACTCTGTACTGCTGGGGACCCTGCTCTTCCCACTATGTAACGCTCGCCCTGTGACCTCCTCTATAAGATCAGCACACTCCTCTCCTGAAATACTCTGCACTGCTGGGGACCCTGTTCCTCCTAGTATGTAACTCTCACCCCGTGACCTCCTCTGTAAGATCAGCACACGCCTCTCCTGAAATACTCTGTACTGCTGGGGACCCTGCTCCTTCACTATGTAACACTCACCCTGTGACCTCTATAAGATCAGCACACTCCTCTCCTGAAATACTCTGCACTGCTGGGGACCCTGTTCCTCCTAGTATGTAACTCTCACCCCGTGACCTCCTCTATAAGATCAGCACACTCCTCTCCTGAAATACTCTGTACTGCTGTGGGCCCTGCTCCTCCCACTATGTAACTCTCACCCTGTGACCTCTATAAGATCAGCACACTCCTCTCCTGAAATACTCTGTACTGCTGGGGACCCTGCTCTTCCCACTATGTAACGCTCGCCCTGTGACCTCCTCTATAAGATCAGCACACTCCTCTCCTGAAATACTCTGCACTGCTGGGGACCCTGTTCCTCCTAGTATGTAACTCTCACCCCGTGACCTCCTCTGTAAGATCAGCACACGCCTCTCCTGAAATACTCTGTACTGCTGTGGGCCCTGCTCCTTCACTATGTAACACTCACCCTGTGACCTCTATAAGATCAGCACACTCCTCTCCTGAAATACTCTGTGCTGCTGGGAGCCCTGCTCCTTCCCCTATGTAACTCTCACCCTGTGACCTCCTCTATAAGATCAGCACACTCCTCTGCTGAAATACTCTGTACTGCTGAGGACATTTCCTATTGTTAGTTTGTATCTCTGTAGTTAGTTTAGTATTAGACTTATTACTTTATTAGACTCTGCTTTCTTCAAGGCCTGGGAGATGAGCGGCAGGTCAGGTGATCAGCGGCGCACATCCTACTGTGTCCTCTCTCTCCCTCGCCAGTCATGTGTCTGCTCTATAGGTCACGTGCTGAAACTTCACTGCCTATCGCCATGGAAAAACGGATCCATCTCCAGCCATCCCACTGACCACCATGCACATCCCGCACCGTCTACTTCAGGGGTCACCAACCTTCGGCTGCCATGACACTACAACTCCCAGCAGGCTGCCTGCAATGGGCATTCCTGGAACAGAAGAGTAAGTGTGCATGCTGGGAGTTGTAGTCTCACAAAAGCTCGAGTGCATAAAGTTGGTGACCTCGATCTACATCTACCTACATGTAAGACAAGCTGGACCCCACAGAGGAGCCAAAGCCACGCACCGCTTCTTCAAGGGATTCTCCATACACATTCCTGATCACATGACCCATCCTAACAATCCTCCCCGGCCGCTCTCTGGCAAACAAACAGTTCTTGTAAAATTCTCATCGTATCCAGATCAGGGAATGAGAGGTGAGGGGAGAGCGCCCGCCAAAGGTCTCACTCGTACTGCGGATCGTGTGACAGCCCAGGATACATTGTGTGTCGTATCTTCGACGGCCTCGGGGATACGTTGTGTGTTGTCATATGGTGTGACGGTCTTGGCGATGTGTTGTGTGTTGTATGATTTGATTTGATTTGTATCGAGTGACGGCCTCAGTGATACGTTGTGTGTTGTCGCGTCAAGTGACGGCTTCGGTGATACGTTGTGTTGTTGTATCGAGTGACGGCATCAGTAATACGTTGTGTGTTGTATCATGTGACGGCTTCCATGATACATTGTGTGTTTTTGTATTGAGTGACGGCCTCGGTGATACGTTGTGTTGTTGTATCGAGTGATGGCATCAATAATACGTTGTGTGTTGTATCATGTGACGGCTTCCATGATACATTGTGTGTTTTTGTATTGTGTGACGGCCTCAGTGATACGTTGTGTGTTGTCGCATCGAGTGACGGCCTCAGTGATACATTGTGTCGTATCATCTGATGGCTTCCATGATACATTGTGTATTTTTGTATCGAGTGACAGCCTCGGTAATAAGTTGTATTGTGTGGCAGGTTTTATGTATCATCGTGTTATGTATCGAGATCCATCTTGGTTTCCGTTTAATGGGGCAGGGGTCATTTTGCCTTTGATTTGCGCCCTTCTACCCCTGCCCCCTCCTCCTCACCCAGACTCAGAGTATAAGGGAGTGTTCACGTGGCTGAATTAAGGAAGGCCGAAAATATGGCCTGAGCAGTGCAGAGTCCGCTGTGGAATAATTCAGCTGTGTGAACATTCCCTAAGACATAACACCTCTCCAGACTTTAGTACCGCCATTTACCCGATCACCTCCCATCATCCCCGTAAGTCCCATCTGCCAAACCTAAGAGACTTCCCCCTCCTCTCTGTCTTGGTTCCCTCATCCTAGGACTATAAAAGTAGCTCCAGAATCTCTGAGGTGGCTCCAGATATTCGATTCACCATCGGTCACTTCCCTTTATGGCCAAACCCCAATGAAGACGTCGGGCCCCAGGTCATTGCTACTGGAGGTTCCAGGGGCCACATCCACAGCAGAACTCTGGGTAATGGAGACTGGACCTACCACCAAGTCACTTATCAGCCTATAGAAGACATGAAGTGATGGGGGATGTGCAGATGATGTTGGGACACTGATGGGATATATTAATGACAAGATGACCCCCCCCAGCAGACCCCAGACCAGCATAGGGGTGAACGCTTGTGCAAGTTGCTCATTGACCCCATTAGTCACAAGGCTTCTAATCCTTCACCGCCTAAAGTCAAGACCCAAGTCTTCAATAAAACCCAGGTTCCTCGGTTCTTCTTACCACCACTGGTCCACGTCACCTCAAAAAGAATTCAATCAGGACAGGACACAAATTTTACAAGTCTGGACCATCTTTTGAGTAGATTTAAGTTACCACCACTTAAGACCTCTGCAAGCTGTGGTGTCCAGTTAAGAAGAAAGATGTCTAAGACAAGAAGTCTCCACTCATCTATTCAGATGTAATTTAGATGTTTCTCCTTCCATCTTCTGAGGTTCTTCTTGCCAGACCTTGTCCAAGCTGTTTCCTTCTAGCCACTGACTGTCACCTTAAGACGTAAGACTATGACCAGCATTGTAGTGTGTGTGACGGTGACACCAGCAGTGGTTCTAGACATGCCCTGGCCCAATCCTTGACCACCCACCGGAGGACAATGAAGTCTTACGTTCCGATCTAGACCCGAGGTCCTGTTCCTTGTCAGTCCTCCTTTCTAGGCATTATGTGCTATAATGTGACTATTTCTGGCTTTTCCTTGTTTATCCGCCGTGTTCTTGGCTCCGATCGGGTCGAGTTCTCGATCCCGATGACGCATCTTTTTTCCCTTTTATTTTTCCCTTACGAAATGTTTGTGCTTTTGTTGAGGCAGCTGAAATTCTTCATGGTTGGCCCTTTGTGTGACAACGTCCTGGTGGCCAACACTAACCATGGCAAGTCAAAAAGTGCACAACATGTTGCAATCGTTGAGTGGTTTTTAGATTTTTGGATTCGTTCCTGGAATTACAGAGATTATGTTTGTGCGAGGTCGAGTACACGACTGGAGACGGAAGGGGCCCGATACACCCGCCTATACACCCACCTATATACGGATACTTACAGCTCGGACCAGAGAGTTAAAAAAAACAAAACTTAAAAACTTTTCAAATTTTTGCTTTCAATTCCGACCCTGCAGCTTCCTATTTACATCGATTTTTTTGGCCACAGATGTCCGCGCCATCGCCATGGATGGGTCGAATGTTTTTGGAGTTTTTGTAGCCTTAGGGCAGATACTGTACAAAATACCGAAGGTTTAGACAGTGCAAGAACATGAAGATATTTGGCACTTGTAAAGCGTGACTGCAGCAGGAGACCCCGTAGGACGGCGGGCGCTCCCGCGGGGCACGTGGGCCGCTCCATTGCAGTTCTCCACTCAGGCACTTCGTAAAGCTTGTCGCTGGAGCTGTGGTGGGAATGATCTCGGTCACAGAGGTAAGTCCGCGGGCAGTGTCCTGGACCTGGAGTCCTCCACACACCTTGGTCCTCCGATGCGTCCTCTCCCCGTCTCATCCTAATAATTTAGCTTGGTCACGGCCCGTTCTCTGCTGGTGTCCAGAATTTGGTTTCCGGAGCGTTTCCGGTTCCTCTTAAGTTTGGATATGTCCTTATCAAAAACTTCTCCTGATCTCAAAGCCGACACCAAGTCATCAAACTCCCCTCCTTCCTCTGATATACTCCCCGCCTTGGCTTTCTTAAGTCGCCGCTCCTTCTCACGCTGCTCCTTAAGCTGCAAGAAAACATGTAAGAAAACAATATTAGATGATAGAGAAGGATATATGAGGAGACTGTATTCTCAGTGATGTCACCGCTGATCTCTAGTATAGGAATAGGCTGTATTCTCAGTGATGTCACCGCTGATCTCTAGTATACGGATAGGCTGTATTCTCAGTGATGTCACCGCTGATCTCTAGTATATGGATCGGCTGTATTCTCAGCGATGTCACCGCTGATCTCTAGTATATGGATAGGCTGTATTCTCAGTGATGTCACCGCTGATCTCTAGTATATGGATAGGCTGTATTCTCAGTGACGTCACCGCTGATCTCTAGTATAGGGATAGGCTGTATTCTCAGTGATGTCACCGCTGATCTCTAGTATAGGGATGGTGGTGAGAACTGTCGGGGCCCCAGGATGGTTTGTTACTACCTATGTAAAAGCTGCACTAATAGAAAACATACAGAAGAGAAGTTGTAGTAAAAAGATAGAGCACCCCTAAAGGTGACACAAGGTATATTGCTCTATACACCTCCAGGAAGACCTGCCTGCAAGGTCCTATATAAACATGGGCGCCCCTGTCAGAAACTGCTGAGTGTTGCCCAGCATAACTGCACATCCTCACCATGGCTTCCATCCGCGCCCTGCGCTCTTCTTCCTCCTTCTTTTTCCTCATATTCTCGAGATCTTGCTTGGCCTCCAAAAATGACTGAAGAAAAGTATCAAAAATGCCAAAAAACTCATCAGGCTGCATCTTAGACTCCGACTCTCCAAAGTGCTTCATTGCCTTAGTGAACTGAAAGGACAGAAAGAGCCTTAAGGTTTACAAGTGTCAGAACTCTAGTCACAACCAAAGCTGCAACTATTCAATATACTTCAGAAAGAGCAGGAAGATAAATCCAGGTTATTAAAGAACAGCTTTGATTGTGTATGGAGTAGAAATGATAGAAAGCAAGAGCATACGAGAAAAAGTGATCCCAGGGGTATTATAGTAGTTATATTCTTGTACATAGGAGCAGTATTATAGTAGTTATATTATAGTACATAGGAGTAGTATTATAGTAGTTACAGTCCTATGAAAAAGTTTGGGCACCCCTATTAATCTTAATCATTTTTAGTTCTAAATATTTTGGTGTTTGCAGCAGCCATTTCAGTTTGATATATCTAATAACTGATGGACACAGTAATATTTCAGGATTGAAATGAGGTTTATTGTACTAACAGAAAATGTGCAATATGCATTAAGCCAAAATTTGACCGGTGCAAAAATATGGGCACCTCAACAGAAAAGTGACATTAATATTTAGTACATCCTCCTTTTGCAAAGATAACAGCCTCTAGTCGCTTCCTGTAGCTTTTGATCAGTTCCTGGATCCTGGATGAAGGTATTTTGGACCATTCTTCTTTACAAAACAATTCAAGTTAAGTTAAGTTTGATGGTCACCGAGCATGGACAGCCCGCTTCAAATCATCCCTCAGATGTTCAATGATATTCAGGTCTGGGGACTGGGATGGCCATTCCAGAACATTGTAATTGTTCCTCTGCATGAATGCCTGAGGATTTGGAGCGGTGTTTTGGATCATTGTCTTGCTGAAATATCCATCCCCGGCGTAACTTCAACTTCGTCACTGATTCTTGAACAATATTCTCAAGAATCTGCTGATACTGAGTGGAATCCATGCGACTCTCAACTTTAACAAGATTCCCGGTGCCGGCACTGGCCACACAGCCCCAAAGCATGATGGAACCTCCACCAAATTTTACAGTGGGTAGCAAGTGTTTTTCTTGGAATGCTGTTTTTTTTTGGACGCCATGCATAACGCCTTTTTTTTATAACCAAACAACTCAATTTTTGTTTCCAAAATGAAGCTGCCTTGTCCAAATGTGCTTTTTCATACCTCAGGCAACTCTATTTGTGGCGTACGTGCAGAAACGGCTTCTTTCTCATCACTCTCCCGTACAGATTCTATTTGTGCAAAGTGCGCTGTATAGTTGACCGATGCACAGTGACACCATCTGCAGCAAGATGATGCTGCAGCTCTTTGGAGGTGGTCTGTGGATTGTCCTTGACTGTTCTCACCATTCTTCTTCTCTGCCTTTCTGATATTTTTCTTGGCCTGCCACTTCTGGGCTTAACAAGAACTGTCCCTGTGGTCTTCCATTTCCTTACTATGTTCCTCACAGTGGAAACTGACAGGTTAAATCTCTGAGACAACTTTTTATATCCTTCCCCTGAACAACTATGTTGAACAATCTTTGTTTTCAGATCATTTGAGAGCGGGCTGTCCATGCTCGGCGACAATCAAACTTAACTGAACTTGAACTGTTTTGTAAAGAGGAATGGTCCAAAATCCCTTCATCCAGGATCCAGGAACCGATTAAAAGCTACAGGAAGCGACTAGAGGCTGTTATCTCTGCAAAAGGAGGATCTACTAAATATTAATGTCACTTTTCTGTTGAGGTGCCCATACTTTAGCACTTGTCAAATTTTGGTTTAATGCATATTGCACATTTTCTGTTAGTACAATAAACCTCATTTCAATCCTGAAATATTACTGTGTCCATCAGTTATTAGATATATCAAACTGAAATGGCTGCTGCAAACACCAAAATATTTAGAACTAAAAATGATTAAGATTAATAGGGGTGCCCAAACTTTTTCATAGGACTGTATATTCTTGTGCATAGGAGTAGTATTATAGTAGTTATATTCTTGTACATAGGAGCAGTATTATAGTTGTTATATTCTTGTACATAGGAGCAGTATTATAGTAGTTATATTCTTGTACATAGGAGCAGTATTATAGTAGTTATATTCTTGTACATAGGAGCAGTATTATAGTAATTATATTCTTGTACATGTGAGGTAGTATTATAGTAGTTATATTCTTGTACATAGGAGCAGTATTATGGTAGTTATATTCTTGTACATAGGAGCAGTATTATAGTAATTATATTCTTGTACATGTGAGGTAGTATTATAGTAGTTATATTCTTGTACATAGAAGTATTATAGTAGCTATATTCTTGTACATAGGAGTAGTATTATAGTAGTTATATTCTTGTACATAGGAGGTAGTATTATAGTAGTTATATTCTTGTACATATGAGTAGTATTATAGTAGTTATATTCTTGTACATAGGAGTAGTATTATAGTAGTTATATTCTTGTACATAGGAGTAGTATTATAGTAGTTATATTCTTGTACATAGGAGCAGTATTATAGTAGTTATATTCTTGTACATAGGAGCAGTATTATAGTAATTATATTCTTGTACATGTGAGGTAGTATTATAGTAGTTATATTCTTGTACATAGGAGCAGTATTATGGTAGTTATATTCTTGTACATAGGAGCAGTATTATAGTAATTATATTCTTGTACATGTGAGGTAGTATTATAGTAGTTATATTCTTGTACATAGAAGTATTATAGTAGCTATATTCTTGTACATAGGAGTAGTATTATAGTAGTTATATTCTTGTACATAGGAGGTAGTATTATAGTAGTTATATTCTTGTACATAGGAGTAGTATTATAGTAGTTATATTCTTGTACATAGGAGTAGTATTATAGTAGTTATATTCTTGTACATAGGAGTAGTATTATAGTAGTTATATTCTTGTACATAGGAGCAGTATTATAGTAGTTATATTCTTGTACATAGGAGCAGTATTATAGTAGTTATATTCTTGTACATAGGAGCAGTATTATAGTAGTTATATTCTTGTACATAGGAGCAGTATTATAGTAGTTATATTCTTGTACATAGGAGCAGTATTATAGTATTTATATTCTTGTACATAGGAGCAGTATTATAGTAGTTATATTCTTGTACATAGGAGTAGTATGATAGTAGTTATATTCTTGTACATAGGAGTAGTATTATAGTAGTTATATTCTTGTACATAGGAGCAGTATTATAGTAGTTATATTCTTGTACATAGGAGCAGTATGATAGTAGTTATATTCTTGTACATAGGACAGTAGTATTATAGTAGTTATATTCTTGTACATAGGAGTAGTATGATAGTAGTTATATTCTTGTACATAGGAGTAGTATTATAGTAGTTATATTCTTGTACATAGGAGCAGTATTATAGTAGTTATATTCTTGTACATAGGAGCAGTATGATAGTAGTTATATTCTTGTACATAGGACAGTAGTATTATAGTAGTTATATTCTTGTACATAGGAGTAGTATTATATTAGTTATATTCTTGTACATGTGAGGTAGTATGCTGACATGAGAAAAGGACCTACCTTATCCCGGGCCTCACCCAGCAGGTCCTCAAGCTCGGAGAAGCTGAAGCTGGCCACGGTGATGAAGTCGTTCATGACAGGCACAAATCGGTCCTCGGGGTCCCGATAGTGTCGCTTCTGATACTCCAACTCCTACAAACCAGGAAAATATGAATATACCAGGTGGAACCCTGACAACTCCACATTCTGGGAATTGTAGTGCTCTGTACACACTACTGGAGGCAAACACTACACCTCCCACAATGCACTGCAGCAAGACAGAGAGACTACAGACTGAGCCAAATGTCAACCTGGAGAAATGTAGCTGCAACTCTGGATGTGACTTGAGGACAAGACATTGTATGTGAATGGGATATTAAATGGTTTACCCTGATATTTTATTTACCCTACAAATATGGAAGAATTCCCAAAGATATCAAAGAGGACAAGGGAAGTCACTGCTAAATATAACAGTACAGCACCTCCCCCCCCCCCCCTCCACCCTCCGGAGATGACCCCCTACACCCTGAAGGACATCTAGCATTTGTGCCAGTCTTCACCAGACAATAATCCATAGAGCACTCATGCCAAAAGGTGGCGCTAGAGCAACAGTCTTGGTTCTAGTTTTAAGGAAAATGTGTATCCTTTCCCAGCATGTATGGTCTCAAGACTCGAGAACACTGTAACCCTAAATCTTGACTTGTGACTTCTCATAGGATCAGCAGATGCCACTCCTGAAATGGTGACCCAATGCCATGTCCACAAAATGGGGTCACAAACTATACCCTAGAAGTATTGTCATCCCCCCGGCTACTCACCGACTCCATGGCCCTCAGCCCGCTCTTTATATTCTGCACCTCCTTCTCCAGCTCCACCAGGCTGAAAAAGAAAATCCAATATGAATGTGACATCCAGGTCACATGGGAGAGAAGCGGCGCGGGCTTAAAGGGGCTCTCTATACAATAGACTCTATGTCAGTGTCTCCAGATCTCTGTTGCTGCTTTGGTTAGATCTAGAGACAATTAACCCTGTACACGGCTGAGGGTTTGTTACAATCGTATCCAGCCTAGACAAATCCCCATGAGAGACACCATTCAGACTCCAGACTGATACATTGTAAACACGCAGAGATGAAGGCTCTGTTCACACTGAAGTCATAGACATGGACATAAATGACTCCACTGGGTGGCGCTGGTGTCTGACAGACCTGCAAAGCCTGAAGCCAAGACACAGATGTGAACAGAGTCTTATCCTGCAATCACCTGAAGGTTTGTTACAATGTATCAGGCTGTTTCCAGAGCTGTGAGAAGGATTTCACTCCATCCAATAGACTAACAAAAATTTCAGGCACTCAGCGACAGGAAACGGCGCGGCCTCTTCATATAGAGTCCATAAATTCTAACAACGAGACGTTTCGGATCATACAGAACCTTCGGATTGGTAAAAAAAGGACCTGAAGAAGGAGCGCCCTGAGACGGCGGCCGAATGAGTCACCAAAGGTTCGTCTGCCAGTGCCTGAATTAGTCATGACTATGCGGAGAGGGTCGTGTGACCCGTGGTGACCCTGACGTGTCTGATCGGCATCCAGAGGAAACAGTAAAGCAAGGCCCTGCGTCGTACCAATGGACCTGTCAGCGTGCCACGGGGGTGGAGTTCTCCTTTAAGATTCCGACCTCTATGAATATTTTTTAAACATTTGGATAAGTCCAGGACAAAGAAACATGGCCGACCGCCGCACCAGAGCATGCATAACTGAGAAAGATGGGTGAGATGGGTTAGCCTTTTGTTTTTGCCACCCAACTTTCCAGGCAGTAGATAGGGAACTAAAGGCATGGCTGACAATACCCAGGGTGTACTTGTCAGCTGTCACTCAGCTTTCCCTGGAACAATATGATCAACTCAAGGACTGAGGACTCTTTATTCAAAGGGAAAGTCCTCTTAAAGGGTCAATTGAAGGGCTGACTTACTTGACTTTGGCGGCCTCGGGGAGGTGCTCCAGTTCCGCCTGGATGTTGAGGATATCGGGGTACGTCTTCTCAAATAACATAATTAAGTAGTGCAAGAGCGTGATGTTCCTGAAAGAAGCGGAAACCGAGAGCGTTGGTGGAAAATCTGCTGTCACATGACTTGTATGGGTGGAATTGGTCACATGACTGAGCCAAGTGGGGGTTGTAAGGTCAGGGTCCCGATGACCTGGCGCACTTGGATAATGGAGCAGAACACAGGTGTGTAGATGCAGCAGAGCCCGTAATGTAGCTTTGACACCCCAGAGGGCACAAGGTGGGGGAAGCGTCCCTCTAACCTACCTGTCTATACTGGACTTTGTATCTATGATCTTGTTCAGACTCGCTACTTTGAAGCCAAACGCGTTTCCTCTCTGGCCCTTATTCATGTAGTTTCCAAAAGCCAAGACGACTTCAAGAAGCTGCTTTAAGCGTTTGCTTCGAGTCAGTTCCTTGCAGGCCAAGAGCAGAGCTACAAGAAAAACACCAGGTCAGAGGAATTGCAGAAGTAGTGACACCCCTGGATCACATCAGAGTGGGCAGGATCCAGGATCACCGGGGATCAGCCCCAACCAGTCAGGGTCCAGACAGGGGGCACCACTGACTCATCTGCTCTCACCTTCCACCTTCGGCTTTGTCTCTGCTAATCGCTCCGGAAACTTCTTCTTGAAGAATAAAGCCTGGAGGCGCTGCTGATAGTGGTCAATCCTGAGGGCGAAAGTGGGATTTATTAGGACATCTCCTCCAAGTATTCCCTACATCACTACTGGTGACCCCCACCAGAGGTCGCTGCTGAGTCTAGGGGTCGCACCTGCTCATCTCATACAAGAAGCGGTCAGCCCTGGCCATGCGGTCGATCTCGTGCTTGTGCTCCTCCAGAAGGTCAATGTCGCTCTTCTCCGGGATGAACTTCAACATCTAATGGGAGAAAAGAGATAAATGCCGTTATTATGACCCCCAACGTCTGATATTACCGTATATGGCTGACACATACCATAGCGCTGTGTATAACACTATCCTGGATGTGACCCCTGATGGACTGGGGTAAAAACATGGGGCAATTGTGGGAAACACCGGGCATCGAACCCTTTCTTCCCTGTGGAAACCCCTTCATGATCTACACAACCCATTGAGCCAAACTAGCCTGGGCCCCCTCGTGCGAGCCTGTTAGAAGCCGTGGGGTCAGTCTCATAGTAATTCACCTTAGAATGCCGCTCACCTCATCCCCTCTAGTCAGAAATCTGGACAAAAGGTAAAAGTCCAAGGAGCCAAGAAATGATGAGGTGAACACATGGCCAGGAGGACCAAGGACGAGCGACGTCACATGTCTACAAATCGTGCCTCATATTGACACTCTGGCCTGCATGGAATGGGGGTCCGTAGGAAGCTCTGACCTGGGGTCTGAAGAAAGGCCTGACCTGGGGTCTGAAGAAAGGCCTGACCTGGGGTCTGAAGAAAGGCCTGACCTGGGGTCTGTAGGAAGGCCTGACCTGGGGTCTGTAGGAAGGCCTGACCTGGGGTCTGTAGGAAGCCCTGACCTGGGGTTTGTAGGAAGCCCTGACCTGGGGTCTGTAGGAAGGCCTGACCTGGAGTCTGTAGGAAGCCCTGACCTGGGGTCCGTAGGAAGCCCTGACCTGGAGTCCGTAGGAAACCCTGACCTGGGGTCTGTAGGAAGCCCTGACCTGGGGTCTGTAGGAAGCCCTGACCTGGGGTCTGTAGGAAGGCCTGACCTAGGGTTTGTAGGAAGCCCTGACCTGGGGTCTGTAGGAAGGCCTGACCTGGAGTCTGTAGGAAGGCCTGACCTGGGGTCCGTAGGAAGCCCTGACCTGGGGTCCGTAGGAAGGCCTGACCTGGAGTCTGTAGGAAGGCCTGACCTGGGGTCCGTAGGAAGCCCTGACCTGGGGTCCGTAGGAAGGCCTGACCTGGAGTCTGTAGGAAGGCCTGACCTGGGGTCCGTAGGAAGCCCTGACCTGGGGTCCGTAGGAAGGCCTGACCTGGGGTCTGTAGGAAGCCCTGACCTGGGGTCTGTAGGAAGCCCTGACCTGGGGTCCGTAGGAAGCCCTGACCTGGGGTCTGTAGGAAGGCCTGACCTGGGGTCTGAAGGAAGGCCTGACCTGGAGTCTGTAGGAGGCTCTGACCAGAGGTCTGTAGGAAGCCCTTACCTGGGGTCCGTAGGAAGCCCTGACCTGGGGTCTGTAGGAAGGCCTGACCTGGGGTCTGTAGGAAGCCCTGACCTGGGGTCTGTAGGAAGGCCTGACCTGGGGTCTGAAGGAGGCTCTGACCAGAGATCTGTAGGAAGCCCTGACCTTGTTGGTGACCCTGTGCCAGTCTGCAATGCCAATAAGGTAGGAGAAGGAGACTAATTTGAGAGAGGACTCCATTGCCTTCCATATGGTGCCCTCCCCCCTTACTGTGTACAGAGACATGATCTAAAATACTAATGTTAAATACTGACATTGTCCTACAGGAGAGGGCAGAGGGGTCAATCTCAGAAGAAGGGTCATATTCTTACAAAAAAACCTGACCCAGACAGGCCATGTAGAGAGCGGCCCCCGGGCACTGTCACCTCCTAATTATACAAGTATTTCATGTAACCCTGATGGCCCCGCTGTAAGTCACCCCCTCCCCCCTTTCCCGTCTCCCGACCTCAGAGCCCCCACAGATGATCAGAGCTGAGCACATAATGAGCTGGTTATACAGAGGCCAGACCAGGATGATCTCATAGGGGACACGTCTATAACCGGGGTCCACAGTTATGAATAACCCTCTATAGCTGCTCACTACATGCTATGTACACCAGGCTCAGGAAGAACCCTGACTCTGCTCAACAGTGTAGGAATTTGTACTGAAGGGGGCACTGTAGAAGACATAGGAGGCAATGTGAAGGTCAAGACCCTCAAAAACAACCTTACAATCCATCTAGAAGATACCAGAATGTCAGATGAACACAGCGTGAGAGCAAGGTGTCATGGTCCGAGGGAGGGTCCTGTTTTAGTAGAAAGGTGTCATGGTCCGATGGAGGGTCCTGTTTGATGCCTCACGTCTAAGGAGAAGGGTGACATGTTCCCTATGTAAGGTCTTCATCTATAGAACCATGATTTCTGTGTCCTAAGTCCTCTTGCAGGAAAGGACTTGACCCTTGGATGGCGCTCCCTTCTTCAGTTAACGACCTATGAGGACACTGGGCTGACCTAAGAAGGTCCTCCACCCCGAATAGACAGAAACCGCCGTGATCACTCCGAGATGTTTCTGTGCTCAATCTCTTTAGGCATATATTGTAATGTAATACAGAAAGTGTCCGTCCAGAAGCTCGGAGCTGCCGCAGTCTGCTCGGGGCACTTAGGGCTCATTAGTGCCGGATGGGAAGTCATAAAGACGTCTGAATAGCTCAAAACCACAAAGAAAGTCTATGAGCAACAATCAGTCAATCAGTGCGACACCCCCTTATATTAAGACGAGGATTCTACTGAATTAGTCTTAAAGGGGCTCTATCAGCAAAATTATGCTGTATGAGCCCCACATATGTCTGAGTAGCCTTTAAAAAGACTATTCAGGCACCGCTAATCTTATTTTAACCCCCCTCCAGTTTTAAAATAATACCCTAAAAACGAATATGCAAATTGTACTTCCAGTGCACGGTGGGCGGTCATGCACTGTCCGACGTCATCTGCGGTCATGTCTTCCTCTTCTTTCTTCTTCCAGCGACGCCCTCCTGTCCTGACTCTTCCCCACCTTGATCTTTTCTTCTGGAATGAAGAGGTTCGCGAGCGTACTGCGAAGGGGAACTTAGAACTACTACAAAAATGGCCCCGGAGCGCGTACAGTAGCGCTCCAATGGGATTTGAACCAAACCCGCCAGAACAACAGAAGATCAAGGTGGGGAAGAGCCGGGACAGTATAATTTGCATATTCGTTTTTAGGGTATTATTTTAAAATGGTGGTGGGGGGGGGGGGTTAAAATAAGATTAGCGGTGCCTGAATAGCCTTTTTAAAGAGCCCCTGATAGAGCCCCTTTAAACTATCCTCCCATAGACACTAGTGCAGCCTATGGTCCCATAGTATTTCTGCCTCCCATAGACACTAGTGCAGCCTATGGTCCCATAGTGTTTCTGCCTCCCATAGACACTAGTGCAGCCTATGGTCCCATAGTGTTTCTGCCTCCCAAAGACAGTAGTGCAGCCTATGGTCCCATAGTGTTTCTGCCTCCTATAGACACTAGTGCAGCCTATGGTCCCATAGTGTTTCTGCCTCCTATAGACACTAGTGCAGCCTATGGTCCCATAGTGTTTCTGCCTCCTATAGACACTAGTGCAGCCTATGGTCCCATAGTGTTTCTGCCTCCCATAGACAGTAGTGCAGCCTATGGTCCCATAGTATTTCTGCCTCCCATAGACAGTAGTGCAGCCTATGGTCCCATAGTGTTTCTGCCTCCCATAGACAGTAGTGCAGCCTATGGTCCCATAGTGATTCTGCCTTCCATAGACAGTAGTGCAGCCTATGGTCCCATAGTGATTCTGCATCCCATAGACAGTAGTGCAGCCTATGGTCCCATAGTGTTTCTGCCTTCCATAGACAGTAGTGCAGCCTATGGTCCCATAGTGTTTCTGCCTCCCATAGACACTAGTGCAGCCTATGGTCCCATAGTGTTTCTGCCTCCCATAGACAGTAGTGCAGCCTATGGTCCCATAGTGTTTCTGCCTCCCATAGACACTAGTGCAGCCTATGGTCCCATAGTGTTTCTGCCTCCTATAGACACTAGTGCAGCCTATAGACCCACAGTGTTTCTGCCTTCCATAGACAGTAGTGCAGCCTATGGTCCCATAGTGTTTCTGCCTCCCATAGACACTAGTGCAGCCTATGGTCCCATAGTGTTTCTGCCTCCCATAGACACTAGTGCAGCCTATGGTCCCATAGTGTTTCTGCCTCCTATAGACACTAGTGCAGCCTATAGACCCACAGTGTTTCTGCCTTCCATAGACAGTAGTGCAGCCTATGGTCCCATAGTATTTCTGCCTCCCATAGACAGTAGTGCAGTCTATGGTCCCATAGTGTTTCTGCCTCCCATAGACACTAGTGCAGCCTATGGTCCCATAGTGTTTCTGCCTCCCATAGACACTAGTGCAGCCTATGTTCCCGTAGTGTTTCTGCCTCCTATAGACACTAGTGCAGCCTATAGACCCACAGTGTTTCTGCCTCCCATAGACAGTAGTGCAGTCTATGGTCCCATAGTGTTTCTGCCTTCCATAGACAGTAGTGCAGCCTATGGTCCCATAGTGTTTCTGCCTCCCATAGACACTAGTGCAGCCTGTGGTCCCATAGTGTTTCTGCCTCCCATAGACACTAGTGCAGCCTATGGTCCCATAGTGTTTCTGCCTCCCATAGACACTAGTGCAGCCTGTGGTCCCATAGTATTTCTGCCTCCCATAGACACTAGTGCAGCCTATGGTCCCATAGTGTTTCTGCCTCCCATAGACACTAGTGCAGCCTATGGTCCCATAGTGTTTCTGCCTCCCATAGACAGTAGTGCAGCCTATGGTCCCATAGTGTTTCTGCCTCCTATAGACACTAGTGCCGCCTATAGACCCACAGTGTTTCTGCCTTCCATAGACAGAAGTGCAGCCTATGGTCCCATAGTGTTTCTACCTTCCATAGACACTAGTGCAGCCTATGGTCCCATAGTATTTCTGCCTCCCATAGACACTAGTGCAGCCTATGGTCCCATAGTGTTTCTGCCTCCTATAGACACTAGTGCAGCCTATGGTCCCATAGTATTTCTGCCTTCCATAGACAGTAGTGCAGCCTATGGTCCCATAGTGATTCTGCATCCCATAGACAGTAGTGCAGCCTATGGTCCCATAGTGTTTCTGCCTCCTATAGACACTAGTGCAGCCTATAGACCCACAGTGTTTCTGCCTCCCATAGACAGTAGTGCAGTCTATGGTCCCATAGTGTTTCTGCCTTCTATAGACACTAGTGCAGCCTATGGTCCCATAGTGTTTCTGCCTCCGATAGACAGTAGTGCAGCCTATGGTCCCATAGTATTTCTGCCTTCCATAGACAGTAGTGCAGCCTATGGTCCCATAGTGATTCTGCATCCCATAGACACTAGTGCAGCCTATGGTCCCATAGTGTTTCTGCCTTCTATAGACACTAGTGCAGCCTATGGTCCCATAGTATTTCTGCCTTCCATAGACAGTAGTGCAGCCTATGGTCCCATAGTGATTCTGCATCCCATAGACAGTAGTGCAGCCTATGGTCCCATAGTGTTTCTGCCTCCTATAGACACTAGTGCAGCCTATAGACCCACAGTGTTTCTGCCTCCCATAGACAGTAGTGCAGTCTATGGTCCCATAGTGTTTCTGCCTTCTATAGACACTAGTGCAGCCTATGGTCCCATAGTGTTTCTGCCTCCGATAGACAGTAGTGCAGCCTATGGTCCCATAGTATTTCTGCCTTCCATAGACAGTAGTGCAGCCTATGGTCCCATAGTGATTCTGCATCCCATAGACAGTAGTGCAGCCTATGGTCCCATAGTGTTTCTGCCTCCTATAGACACTAGTGCAGCCTATAGACCCACAGTGTTTCTGCCTCCCATAGACAGTAGTGCAGCCTATAGACCCACAGTGTTTCTGCCTTCCATAGACACTAGTGCAGCCTATGTTCCCGTAGTGTTTCTGCCTCCTATAGACACTAGTGCAGCCTATGTTCCCGTAGTGTTTCTGCCTCCTATAGACACTAGTGCAGCCTATAGACCCACAGTGTTTCTGCCTCCCATAGACAGTAGTGCAGCCTATGGTCCCATAGTGTTTCTGCCTCCTATAGACAGTAGTGCAGCCTATGGTCCCATAGTATTTCTGCCTTCCATAGACAGTAGTGCAGTCTATGGTCCCATAGTGTTTCTGCCTCCTATAGACACTAGTGCAGCCTATAGACCCACAGTGTTTCTGCCTCCCATAGACAGTAGTGCAGCCTATAGACCCACAGTGTTTCTGCCTACCATAGACAGTAGTGCAGCCTATGGTCCCATAGTGTTTCTGCCTCCCATAGACACTAGTGCAGCCTATGGTCCCATAGTGTTTCTGCCTCCCATAGACAGTAGTGCAGCCTATGGTCCCATAGTATTTCTGCCTCCCATAGACAGTAGTGCAGCCTATG
The DNA here is from genome assembly GCF_031893055.1 of Leptodactylus fuscus. NCBI lineage: Eukaryota > Metazoa > Chordata > Amphibia > Anura > Leptodactylidae > Leptodactylus > Leptodactylus fuscus. The sequence goes on along the minus strand of NC_134267.1, from coordinate 28,977,975 downwards.
GTCCCATAGTATTTCTGCCTCCCATAGACAGTAGTGCAGCCTATGGTCCCATAGTGTTTCTGCCTTCCATAGACAGTAGTGCAGTCTATGGTCCCATAGTGTTTCTGCCTCCCATAGACAGTAGTGCAGTCTATGGTCCCATAGTGTTTCTGCCTCCCATAGACAGTAGTGCAGCCTGTGGTCCCATAGTGTTTCTGCCTTCCATAGACAGTAGTGCAGCCTATGGTCCCATAGTGTTTCTGCCTTCCATAGACACTAGAGCAGCCTATGGTCCCATAGTGTTTCTGCCTCCCATAGACACTAGTGCAGCCTATGGTCCCATAGTGTTTCTGCCTCCCATAGACACTAGTGCAGCCTATGGTCCCATAGTGATTCTGCATCCCATAGACAGTAGTGCAGCCTATGGTCCCATAGTGTTTCTGCCTCCTATAGACACTAGTGCAGCCTATAGACCCACAGTGTTTCTGCCTCCCATAGACAGTAGTGCAGCCTATGGTCCCATAGTGTTTCTGCCTCCCATAGACAGTAGTGCAGCCTATGGTCCCATAGTGTTTCTGCCTCCTATAGACAGTAGTGCAGCCTATGGTCCCATAGTGTTTCTGCCTTCTATAGACACTAGTGCAGCCTATGGTCCCATAGTGTTTCTGCCTCCTATAGACAGTAGTGCAGCCTATGGTCCCATAGTGTTTCTGCCTTCTATAGACACTAGTGCAGCCTATGGTCCCATAGTGTTTCTGCCTCCTATAGACAGTAGTGCAGCCTATGGTCCCATAGTGTTTCTGCCTCCTATAGACAGTAGTGCAGCCTATGGTCCCATAGTGTTTCTGCCTCCTATAGACACTAGTGCAGCCTATAGACCCACAGTGTTTCTGCCTCCCATAGACAGTAGTGCAGTCTATGGTCCCATAGTGTTTCTGCCTTCTATAGACACTAGTGCAGCCTATGGTCCCATAGTGTTTCTGCCTCCTATAGACAGTAGTGCAGCCTATGGTCCCATAGTGTTTCTGCCTCCTATAGACAGTAGTGCAGCCTATGGTCCCATAGTGTTTCTGCCTCCTATAGACACTAGTGCAGCCTATAGACCCACAGTGTTTCTGCCTCCCATAGACAGTAGTGCAGTCTATGGTCCCATAGTGTTTCTGCCTTCCATAGACAGTAGTGCAGCCTATGGTCCCATAGTGATACTGCATCCCATAGACAGTAGTGCAGCCTATGGTCCCATAGTATTTCTGCCTTCCATAGACGGTAGTGCAGCCTATGGTCCCATAGTATTTCTGCCTTCCATAGACAGTAGTGCAGCCTATGGTCCCATAGTGTTTCTGCCTCCCATAGACACTAGTGCAGCCTATGGTCCCATAGTGTTTCTGCCTCCTATAGACACTAGTGCAGCCTATAGACCCACAGTGTTTCTGCCTCCCATAGACAGTAGTGCAGCCTATGGTCCCATAGTGTTTCTGCCTCCTATAGACAGTAGTGCAGCCTATGGTCCCATAGTATTTCTGCCTTCCATAGACAGTAGTGCAGCCTATGGTCCCATAGTATTTCTGCCTTCCATAGACAGTAGTGCAGCCTATGGTCCCATAGTGTTTCTGCCTCCCATAGACACTAGTGCAGCCTATGGTCCCATAGTATTTCTGCCTCCCATAGACAGTAGTGCAGTCTATGGTCCCATAGTGATTCTGCATCCCATAGACAGTAGTGCAGCCTATGGTCCCATAGTGTTTCTGCCTCCTATAGACACTAGTGCAGCCTATAGACCCACAGTGTTTCTGCCTCCCATAGACAGTAGTGCAGCCTATGGTCCCATAGTGTTTCTGCCTCCTATAGACAGTAGTGCAGCCTATGGTCCCATAGTGTTTCTGCCTCCCATAGACAGTAGTGCAGCCTATGGTCCCATAGTGTTTCTGCCTCCTATAGACAGTAGTGCAGCCTATGGTCCCATAGTATTTCTACCTTCCATAGACAGTAGTGCAGCCTATGGTCCCATAGTATTTCTGCCTTCCATAGACAGTAGTGCAGCCTATGGTCCCATAGTGTTTCTGCCTCCCATAGACACTAGTGCAGCCTATGGTCCCATAGTATTTCTGCCTCCCATAGACAGTAGTGCAGTCTATGGTCCCATAGTGTTTCTGCCTCCCATAGACAGTAGTGCAGCCTATGGTCCCATAGTGTTTCTGCCTTCCATAGACAGTAGTGCAGCCTATGGTCCCATAGTGTTTCTGCCTCCCATAGACACTAGTGCAGCCTATGGTCCCATAGTGTTTCTGTCTCCCATAGACACTAGTGTAGCCTATGGTCCCATAGTGATTCTGCATCCCATAGACAGTAGTGCAGCCTATGGTCCCATAGTGTTTCTGCCTCCCATAGACACTAGTGCAGCCTATGGTCCCATAGTGTTTCTGCCTCCCATAGACAGTAGTGCAGCCTATGGTCCCATAGTGTTTCTGCCTCCCATAGACACTAGTGCAGCCTATGGTCCCATAGTGTTTCTGCCTCCTATAGACACTAGTGCAGCCTATAGACCCACAGTGTTTCTGCCTTCCATAGACAGTAGTGCAGCCTATGGTCCAATAGTGTTTCTGCCTCCCATAGACACTAGTGCAGCCTATGGTCCCATAGTATTTCTGCCTCCTATAGACACTAGTGCAGCCTATGGTCCCATAGTGTTTCTGCCTCCCATAGACACTAGTGCAGCCTATGTTCCCGTAGTGTTTCTGCCTCCTATAGACACTAGTGCAGCCTATAGACCCACAGTGTTTCTGCCTCCCATAGACAGTAGTGCAGTCTATGGTCCCATAGTGTTTCTGCCTTCCATAGACAGTAGTGCAGCCTATGGTCCCATATTGTTTCTGCCTCCCATAGACACTAGTGCAGCCTATGGTCCCATAGTATTTCTGCCTCCCATAGACACTAGTGCAGCCTATGGTCCCATAGTGTTTCTGCCTCCCATAGACAGTAGTGCAGCCTATGGTCCCATAGTGTTTCTGCCTCCCATAGACACTAGTGCAGCCTATGGTCCCATAGTGTTTCTGCCTCCCATAGACAGTAGTGCAGCCTATAGACCCATAGTGTTTCTGCCTCCTATAGACACTAGTGCCGCCTATAGACCCACAGTGTTTCTGCCTTCCATAGACAGTAGTGCAGCCTATAGACCCATAGTGTTTCTGCCTCCTATAGACACTAGTGCCGCCTATAGACCCACAGTGTTTCTGCCTTCCATAGACACTAGTGCAGCCTATGGTCCCATAGTGTTTCTGCCTCCTATAGACACTAGTGCAGCCTATGGTCCCATAGTGTTTCTGCCTTCTATAGACACTAGTGCAGCCTATGGTCCCATAGTGTTTCTGCCTCCTATAGACAGTAGTGCAGCCTATGGTCCCATAGTATTTCTGCCTTCCATAGACAGTAGTGCAGCCTATGGTCCCATAGTGATTCTGCATCCCATAGACAGTAGTGCAGCCTATGGTCCCATAGTGTTTCTGCCTCCTATAGACACTAGTGCAGCCTATAGACCCACAGTGTTTCTGCCTCCCATAGACAGTAGTGCAGTCTATGGTCCCATAGTGTTTCTGCCTTCTATAGACACTAGTGCAGCCTATGGTCCCATAGTATTTCTGCCTTCCATAGACAGTAGTGCAGCCTATGGTCCCATAGTATTTCTGCCTTCCATAGACAGTAGTGCAGCCTATGGTCCCATAGTGATTCTGCCTCCCATAGACAGTAGTGCAGCCTATGGTCCCATAGTGTTTCTGCCTCCTATAGACAGTAGTGCAGCCTATGGTCCCATAGTATTTCTGCCTTCCATAGACAGTAGTGCAGCCTATGGTCCCATAGTGTTTCTGCCTCCCATAGACACTAGTGCAGCCTATGGTCCCATAGTATTTCTGCCTCCCATAGACAGTAGTGCAGTCTATGGTCCCATAGTGTTTCTGCCTCCCATAGACACTAGTGCAGCCTATGGTCCCATAGTGTTTCTGCCTCCCATAGACACTAGTGCAGCCTATAGACCCACAGTGTTTCTGCCTCCCATAGACAGTAGTGCAGCCTATAGACCCACAGTGTTTCTGCCTACCATAGACAGTAGTGCAGCCTATGGTCCCATAGTGTTTCTGCCTCCCATAGACACTAGTGCAGCCTATGGTCCCATAGTATTTCTGCCTCCCATAGACAGTAGTGCAGTCTATGGTCCCATAGTGTTTCTGCCTCCCATAGACACTAGTGCAGCCTATGGTCCCATAGTGTTTCTGCCTCCCATAGACACTAGTGCAGCCTATAGACCCACAGTGTTTCTGCCTCCCATAGACAGTAGTGCAGCCTATAGACCCACAGTGTTTCTGCCTACCATAGACAGTAGTGCAGCCTATGGTCCCATAGTGTTTCTGCCTCCCATAGACACTAGTGCAGCCTATGGTCCCATAGTGTTTCTGCCTCCCATAGACAGTAGTGCAGCCTATGGTCCCATAGTATTTCTGCCTCCCATAGACAGTAGTGCAGCCTATGGTCCCATAGTATTTCTGCCTCCCATAGACAGTAGTGCAGCCTATGGTCCCATAGTGTTTCTGCCTTCCATAGACAGTAGTGCAGTCTATGGTCCCATAGTGTTTCTGCCTCCCATAGACAGTAGTGCAGTCTATGGTCCCATAGTGTTTCTGCCTCCCATAGACAGTAGTGCAGCCTGTGGTCCCATAGTGTTTCTGCCTTCCATAGACAGTAGTGCAGCCTATGGTCCCATAGTGTTTCTGCCTTCCATAGACACTAGTGCAGCCTATGGTCCCATAGTGTTTCTGCCTCCCATAGACACTAGTGCAGCCTATGGTCCCATAGTGTTTCTGCCTCCCATAGACACTAGTGCAGCCTATGGTCCCATAGTGATTCTGCATCCCATAGACAGTAGTGCAGCCTATGGTCCCATAGTGTTTCTGCCTCCTATAGACACTAGTGCAGCCTATAGACCCACAGTGTTTCTGCCTCCCATAGACAGTAGTGCAGCCTATGGTCCCATAGTGTTTCTGCCTCCCATAGACAGTAGTGCAGCCTATGGTCCCATAGTGTTTCTGCCTCCTATAGACAGTAGTGCAGCCTATGGTCCCATAGTGTTTCTGCCTTCTATAGACACTAGTGCAGCCTATGGTCCCATAGTGTTTCTGCCTCCTATAGACAGTAGTGCAGCCTATGGTCCCATAGTGTTTCTGCCTTCTATAGACACTAGTGCAGCCTATGGTCCCATAGTGTTTCTGCCTCCTATAGACAGTAGTGCAGCCTATGGTCCCATAGTGTTTCTGCCTCCTATAGACAGTAGTGCAGCCTATGGTCCCATAGTGTTTCTGCCTCCTATAGACACTAGTGCAGCCTATAGACCCACAGTGTTTCTGCCTCCCATAGACAGTAGTGCAGTCTATGGTCCCATAGTGTTTCTGCCTTCTATAGACACTAGTGCAGCCTATGGTCCCATAGTGTTTCTGCCTCCTATAGACAGTAGTGCAGCCTATGGTCCCATAGTGTTTCTGCCTCCTATAGACAGTAGTGCAGCCTATGGTCCCATAGTGTTTCTGCCTCCTATAGACACTAGTGCAGCCTATAGACCCACAGTGTTTCTGCCTCCCATAGACAGTAGTGCAGTCTATGGTCCCATAGTGTTTCTGCCTTCCATAGACAGTAGTGCAGCCTATGGTCCCATAGTGATTCTGCATCCCATAGACAGTAGTGCAGCCTATGGTCCCATAGTGATACTGCATCCCATAGACAGTAGTGCAGCCTATGGTCCCATAGTATTTCTGCCTTCCATAGACGGTAGTGCAGCCTATGGTCCCATAGTATTTCTGCCTTCCATAGACAGTAGTGCAGCCTATGGTCCCATAGTGTTTCTGCCTCCCATAGACACTAGTGCAGCCTATGGTCCCATAGTGTTTCTGCCTCCTATAGACACTAGTGCAGCCTATAGACCCACAGTGTTTCTGCCTCCCATAGACAGTAGTGCAGCCTATGGTCCCATAGTGTTTCTGCCTCCTATAGACAGTAGTGCAGCCTATGGTCCCATAGTATTTCTGCCTTCCATAGACAGTAGTGCAGCCTATGGTCCCATAGTATTTCTGCCTTCCATAGACAGTAGTGCAGCCTATGGTCCCATAGTGTTTCTGCCTCCCATAGACACTAGTGCAGCCTATGGTCCCATAGTATTTCTGCCTCCCATAGACAGTAGTGCAGCCTATGGTCCCATAGTGTTTCTGCCTCCTATAGACACTAGTGCAGCCTATAGACCCACAGTGTTTCTGCCTCCCATAGACAGTAGTGCAGCCTATGGTCCCATAGTGTTTCTGCCTCCTATAGACAGTAGTGCAGCCTATGGTCCCATAGTGTTTCTGCCTCCCATAGACAGTAGTGCAGCCTATGGTCCCATAGTGTTTCTGCCTCCTATAGACAGTAGTGCAGCCTATGGTCCCATAGTATTTCTACCTTCCATAGACAGTAGTGCAGCCTATGGTCCCATAGTATTTCTGCCTTCCATAGACAGTAGTGCAGCCTATGGTCCCATAGTGTTTCTGCCTCCCATAGACACTAGTGCAGCCTATGGTCCCATAGTATTTCTGCCTCCCATAGACAGTAGTGCAGTCTATGGTCCCATAGTGTTTCTGCCTCCCATAGACAGTAGTGCAGCCTATGGTCCCATAGTGTTTCTGCCTTCCATAGACAGTAGTGCAGCCTATGGTCCCATAGTGTTTCTGCCTCCCATAGACACTAGTGCAGCCTATGGTCCCATAGTGTTTCTGTCTCCCATAGACACTAGTGTAGCCTATGGTCCCATAGTGATTCTGCATCCCATAGACAGTAGTGCAGCCTATGGTCCCATAGTGTTTCTGCCTCCCATAGACACTAGTGCAGCCTATGGTCCCATAGTGTTTCTGCCTCCCATAGACAGTAGTGCAGCCTATGGTCCCATAGTGTTTCTGCCTCCCATAGACACTAGTGCAGCCTATGGTCCCATAGTGTTTCTGCCTCCTATAGACACTAGTGCAGCCTATAGACCCACAGTGTTTCTGCCTTCCATAGACAGTAGTGCAGCCTATGGTCCAATAGTGTTTCTGCCTCCCATAGACACTAGTGCAGCCTATGGTCCCATAGTATTTCTGCCTCCTATAGACACTAGTGCAGCCTATGGTCCCATAGTGTTTCTGCCTCCCATAGACACTAGTGCAGCCTATGTTCCCGTAGTGTTTCTGCCTCCTATAGACACTAGTGCAGCCTATAGACCCACAGTGTTTCTGCCTCCCATAGACAGTAGTGCAGTCTATGGTCCCATAGTGTTTCTGCCTTCCATAGACAGTAGTGCAGCCTATGGTCCCATATTGTTTCTGCCTCCCATAGACACTAGTGCAGCCTATGGTCCCATAGTATTTCTGCCTCCCATAGACACTAGTGCAGCCTATGGTCCCATAGTGTTTCTGCCTCCCATAGACAGTAGTGCAGCCTATGGTCCCATAGTGTTTCTGCCTCCCATAGACACTAGTGCAGCCTATGGTCCCATAGTGTTTCTGCCTCCCATAGACAGTAGTGCAGCCTATAGACCCATAGTGTTTCTGCCTCCTATAGACACTAGTGCCGCCTATAGACCCACAGTGTTTCTGCCTTCCATAGACAGTAGTGCAGCCTATAGACCCATAGTGTTTCTGCCTCCTATAGACACTAGTGCCGCCTATAGACCCACAGTGTTTCTGCCTTCCATAGACACTAGTGCAGCCTATGGTCCCATAGTGTTTCTGCCTCCTATAGACACTAGTGCAGCCTATGGTCCCATAGTGTTTCTGCCTTCTATAGACACTAGTGCAGCCTATGGTCCCATAGTGTTTCTGCCTCCTATAGACAGTAGTGCAGCCTATGGTCCCATAGTATTTCTGCCTTCCATAGACAGTAGTGCAGCCTATGGTCCCATAGTGATTCTGCATCCCATAGACAGTAGTGCAGCCTATGGTCCCATAGTGTTTCTGCCTCCTATAGACACTAGTGCAGCCTATAGACCCACAGTGTTTCTGCCTCCCATAGACAGTAGTGCAGTCTATGGTCCCATAGTGTTTCTGCCTTCTATAGACACTAGTGCAGCCTATGGTCCCATAGTATTTCTGCCTTCCATAGACAGTAGTGCAGCCTATGGTCCCATAGTATTTCTGCCTTCCATAGACAGTAGTGCAGCCTATGGTCCCATAGTGATTCTGCCTCCCATAGACAGTAGTGCAGCCTATGGTCCCATAGTGTTTCTGCCTCCTATAGACAGTAGTGCAGCCTATGGTCCCATAGTATTTCTGCCTTCCATAGACAGTAGTGCAGCCTATGGTCCCATAGTGTTTCTGCCTCCCATAGACACTAGTGCAGCCTATGGTCCCATAGTATTTCTGCCTCCCATAGACAGTAGTGCAGTCTATGGTCCCATAGTGTTTCTGCCTCCCATAGACACTAGTGCAGCCTATGGTCCCATAGTGTTTCTGCCTCCCATAGACACTAGTGCAGCCTATAGACCCACAGTGTTTCTGCCTCCCATAGACAGTAGTGCAGCCTATAGACCCACAGTGTTTCTGCCTTCCATAGACACTAGTGCAGCCTATGTTCCCGTAGTGTTTCTGCCTCCTATAGACACTAGTGCAGCCTATAGACCCACAGTGTTTCTGCCTCCCATAGACAGTAGTGCAGCCTATGGTCCCATAGTGTTTCTGCCTTCCATAGACAGTAGTGCAGCCTATGGTCCCATAGTGTTTCTGCCTCCCATAGACACTAGTGCAGCCTATGGTCCCATAGTGTTTCTGCCTCCCATAGACACTAGTGCAGCCTATGGTCCCATAGTGTTTCTGCCTCCCATAGACACTAGTGCAGCCTATGGTCCCATAGTGTTTCTGCCTCCCATAGACAGTAGTGCAGCCTATGGTCCCATAGTATTTCTGCCTCCCATAGACAGTAGTGCAGCCTATGGTCCCATAGTATTTCTGCCTCCCATAGACAGTAGTGCAGCCTATGGTCCCATAGTGTTTCTGCCTTCCATAGACAGTAGTGCAGTCTATGGTCCCATAGTGTTTCTGCCTCCCATAGACAGTAGTGCAGTCTATGGTCCCATAGTGTTTCTGCCTCCCATAGACAGTAGTGCAGCCTGTGGTCCCATAGTGTTTCTGCCTTCCATAGACAGTAGTGCAGCCTATGGTCCCATAGTGTTTCTGCCTCCCATAGACACTAGTGCAGCCTATGGTCCCATAGTGATTCTGCATCCCATAGACAGTAGTGCAGCCTATGGTCCCATAGTGTTTCTGCCTCCTATAGACACTAGTGCAGGCTATAGACCCACAGTGTTTCTGCCTCCCATAGACAGTAGTGCAGTCTATGGTCCCATAGTGTTTCTGCCTTCTATAGACACTAGTGCAGCCTATGGTCCCATAGTGTTTCTGCCTCCTATAGACAGTAGTGCAGCCTATGGTCCCATAGTATTTCTGCCTTCCATAGACAGTAGTGCAGCCTATGGTCCCATAGTGATTCTGCATCCCATAGACAGTAGTGCAGCCTATGGTCCCATAGTGTTTCTGCCTCCTATAGACACTAGTGCAGCCTATAGACCCACAGTGTTTCTGCCTCCCATAGACAGTAGTGCAGCCTATGGTCCCATAGTGTTTCTGCCTCCTATAGACAGTAGTGCAGCCTATGGTCCCATAGTATTTCTGCCTTCCATAGACAGTAGTGCAGCCTATGGTCCCGTAGTATTTCTGCCTCCCATAGACAGTAGTGCAGCCTATGGTCCCGTAGTATTTCTGCCTCCCATAGACAGTAGTGCAGTCTATGGTCCCATAGTGTTTCTGCCTCCCATAGACAGTAGTGCAGCCTATGGTCCCATAGTGTTTCTGCCTCCCATAGACAGTAGTGCAGCCTATGGTCCCATAGTATTTCTGCCTTCCATAGACAGTAGTGCAGCCTATGGTCCCATAGTGTTTCTGCCTCCCATAGACACTAGTGCAGCCTATGGTCCCATAGTATTTCTGCCTCCCATAGACAGTAGTGCAGTCTATGGTCCCATAGTGTTTCTGCCTCCCATAGACAGTAGTGCAGCCTATGGTCCCATAGTGTTTCTGCCTTCCTTAGACAGTAGTGCAGCCTATGGTCCCATAGTGTTTCTGCCTCCCATAGACACTAGTGCAGCCTATGGTCCCATAGTGTTTCTGCCTCCCATAGACACTAGTGCAGCCTATGGTCCCATAGTGTTTCTGCCTCCCATAGACACTAGTGCAGCCTATGGTCCCATAGTGTTTCTGCCTCCCATAGACAGTAGTGCAGCCTATGGTCCCGTAGTATTTCTGCCTCCCATAGACACTAGTGCAGCCTATGGTCCCATAGTATTTCTGCCTCCCATAGACAGTAGTGCAGTCTATGGTCCCATAGTGTTTCTGCCTCCCATAGACAGTAGTGCAGCCTATGGTCCCATAGTGTTTCTGCCTCCCATAGACAGTAGTGCAGCCTATGGTCCCATAGTATTTCTGCCTTCCATAGACAGTAGTGCAGCCTATGGTCCCATAGTGTTTCTGCCTCCCATAGACACTAGTGCAGCCTATGGTCCCATAGTATTTCTGCCTCCCATAGACAGTAGTGCAGCCTATGGTCCCATAGTGTTTCTGCCTTCCTTAGACAGTAGTGCAGCCTATGGTCCCATAGTGTTTCTGCCTCCCATAGACACTAGTGCAGCCTATGGTCCCATAGTGTTTCTGCCTCCCATAGACACTAGTGCAGCCTATGGTCCCATAGTGTTTCTGCCTCCCATAGACAGTAGTGCAGCCTATGGTCCCATAGTATTTCTGCCTCCCATAGACAGTAGTGCAGCCTATGGTCCCATAGTATTTCTGCCTCCCATAGACAGTAGTGCAGCCTATGGTCCCATAGTGTTTCTGCCTTCCATAGACAGTAGTGCAGTCTATGGTCCCATAGTGTTTCTGCCTCCCATAGACAGTAGTGCAGTCTATGGTCCCATAGTGTTTCTGCCTTCCATAGACAGTAGTGCAGTCTATGGTCCCATAGTGTTTCTGCCTCCCATAGACAGTAGTGCAGCCTGTGGTCCCATAGTGTTTCTGCCTTCCATAGACAGTAGTGCAGCCTATGGTCCCATAGTGTTTCTGCCTTCCATAGACACTAGTGCAGCCTATGGTCCCATAGTGTTTCTGCCTTCCATAGACAGTAGTGCAGTCTATGGTCCCATAGTGTTTCTGCCTCCCATAGACACTAGTGCAGCCTATGGTCCCATAGTGTTTCTGCCTCCCATAGACACTAGTGCAGCCTATGGTCCCATAGTGTTTCTGCCTCCTATAGACACTAGTGCAGCCTATAGACCCACAGTGTTTCTGCCTCCCATAGACAGTAGTGCAGTCTATAGACCCACAGTGTTTCTGCCTCCCATAGACAGTAGTGCAGTCTATAGACCCACAGTGTTTCTGCCTTCCATAGACAGTAGTGCAGTCTATGGTCCCATAGTGTTTCTGCCTCCCATAGACAGTAGTGCAGTCTATGGTCCCATAGTGTTTCTGCCTCCCATAGACAGTAGTGCAGCCTGTGGTCCCATAGTGTTTCTGCCTTCCATAGACAGTAGTGCAGCCTATGGTCCCATAGTGTTTCTGCCTTCTATAGACACTAGTGCAGCCTATGGTCCCATAGTGTTTCTGCCTTCTATAGACACTAGTGCAGCCTATGGTCCCATAGTGTTTCTGCCTTCTATAGACACTAGTGCAGCCTATGGTCCCATAGTGTTTCTGCCTTCCATAGACAGTAGTGCAGCCTATAGACCCACAGTGTTTCTGCCTCCCATAGACAGTAGTGCAGCCTATGGTCCCATAGTGTTTCTGCCTCCCATAGACAGTAGTGCAGCCTATGGTCCCATAGTATTTCTGCCTTCCATAGACAGTAGTGCAGCCTATGGTCCCATAGTATTTCTGCCTTCCATAGACAGTAGTGCAGCCTATGGTCCCATAGTGTTTCTGCCTCCCATAGACACTAGTGCAGCCTATGGTCCCATAGTATTTCTGCCTCCCATAGACAGTAGTGCAGTCTATGGTCCCATAGTGTTTCTGCCTCCTATAGACACTAGTGCAGCCTATAGACCCACAGTGTTTCTGCCTCCCATAGACAGTAGTGCAGCCTATAGACCCACAGTGTTTCTGCCTTCCATAGACACTAGTGCAGCCTATGGTCCCATAGTATTTCTGCCTCCCATAGACACTAGTGCAGCCTATGTTCCCGTAGTGTTTCTGCCTCCTATAGACACTAGTGCAGCCTATAGACCCACAGTGTTTCTGCCTTCCATAGACAGTAGTGCAGTCTATGGTCCCATAGTGTTTCTGCCTCCCATAGACAGTAGTGCAGTCTATGGTCCCATAGTGTTTCTGCCTTCCATAGACAGTAGTGCAGTCTATGGTCCCATAGTGTTTCTGCCTCCCATAGACAGTAGTGCAGCCTGTGGTCCCATAGTGTTTCTGCCTTCCATAGACAATAGTGCAGCCTATGGTCCCATAGTGTTTCTGCCTTCCATAGACACTAGTGCAGCCTATGGTCCCATAGTGTTTCTGCCTCCCATAGACACTAGTGCAGCCTATGGTCCCATAGTGTTTCTGCCTCCCATAGACACTAGTGCAGCCTATGGTCCCATAGTGTTTCTGCCTCCCATAGACAGTAGTGCAGCCTATGGTCCCATAGTATTTCTGCCTCCCATAGACACTAGTGCAGCCTATGGTCCCATAGTATTTCTGCCTCCCATAGACAGTAGTGCAGCCTATGGTCCCATAGTGTTTCTGCCTTCCATAGACAGTAGTGCAGTCTATGGTCCCATAGTGTTTCTGCCTCCCATAGACAGTAGTGCAGTCTATGGTCCCATAGTGTTTCTGCCTCCCATAGACAGTAGTGCAGCCTGTGGTCCCATAGTGTTTCTGCCTTTCATAGACAGTAGTGCAGCCTATGGTCCCATAGTGTTTCTGCCTTCCATAGACACTAGTGCAGCCTATGGTCCCATAGTGTTTCTGCCTCCCATAGACAGTAGTGCAGCCTATTGTCCCATAGTGTTTCTGCCTCCCATAGACACTAGTGCAGCCTATGGTCCCATAGTGTTTCTGCCTCCCATAGACAGTAGTGCAGCCTATGGTCCCATAGTATTTCTGCCTCCCATAGACAGTAGTGCAGCCTATGGTCCCATAGTATTTCTGCCTTCCATAGACAGTAGTGCAGTCTATGGTCCCATAGTGTTTCTGCCTCCCATAGACACTAGTGCAGCCTATGGTCCCATAGTGTTTCTGCCTCCCATAGACAGTAGTGCAGCCTATGATCCCATAGTATTTCTGCCTCCCATAGACAGTAGTGCAGCCTATGGTCCCATAGTGTTTCTGCCTTCCATAGACAGTAGTGCAGCTTATGGTCCCATAGTATTTCTGCCTCCCATAGACAGTAGTGCAGCCTATGGTCCCATAGTATTTCTGCCTCCCATAGACAGTAGTGCAGCCTATGGTCCCATAGTGTTTCTGCCTTCCATAGACAGTAGTGCAGTCTATGGTCCCATAGTGTTTCTGCCTCCCATAGACACTAGTGCAGCCTATGGTCCCATAGTATTTCTGCCTCCCATAGACAGTAGTGCAGCCTATGGTCCCATAGTGTTTCTGCCTTCCATAGACAGTAGTGCAGTCTATGGTCCCATAGTGTTTCTGCCTTCCATAGACAGTAGTGCAGTCTATGGTCCCATAGTATTTCTGCCTCCCATAGACAGTAGTGCAGCCTATGGTCACGTTTACTGCTTCCACCTCCCAAACAGGAATAACTGGAATTGAGTTTCAAAAGAGATCAAGTAAAAGAGGAGGCTAAAACATAACTGAATATATAGAAAGTTTTCCGCAGCCTTACATGGGATGTAAGAACGTAGCATTGTCCTGTGTAGTCTTTACTATTCTTGTGTGTAAGAGACTCTAAGACATAAGATCCAAGACAGACCAAGCCTTAGCATTGAAATCTTGCACGAAATTGTCTGCCGAGTCCCCTTCCCCCGCAACATGCAATGTCATATATCAGTTCCTATATTTAGAAGACAGTGACAGGTCCTGACTGCCCATGAAGAAGAAAGTGACCCTATGGATCTGACCACCCATGTGCATAGGCTGACTCTGAGGGGAGAAAGACAGGTCACATGGATGGAAGAGTCCACACATAATACAAAAGAATATAGAGAAGGAACATAAAGAAGCAGAAGACCTGTCAATAGTCAACTCCACCAAGGCCTACCTGCTCCAGCATATCCTTCGGGAGATCCTCTAGTTCATCCATTTCCATAATGGCTTTCTTAATCTCCTCATTGGACAACTTCAGTCTAAGAGGAAAAATTTAAATAAAAATATAAGAATAATCATCATGAAAAACGTCAAAACCACATGAGAAAGCAATACAGAGTGCCCAGGTTATACCAGCCGTGTATACAGTATATCATTATATATAGGAGATACCCAGGTTATACCAGCTGTGTATACAGTATATCATTATATACAGGAGATACTCAGGTTATACCAGCTGTACAATAGAATTACATACAGGAGATACCCAGGTTATACCAGCTGTACAAATATATTTATATACAGGAGATACTCAGGTTATACCAGCTGTATATATAGAATTATATACAGGAGATACCCAGGTTATACCAGCTGTACAATAGAATTACATACAGGAGATACCCAGGTTATACCAGCTGTACAAATATATTTATATACAGGAGATACTCAGGTTATACCAGCTGTATATATAGAATTATATACAGGAGATACCCAGGTTATACCAGTTGTGCATATAGAATTATATACAGGAGATACCCAGGTTATACCAGCTGTGTATACAGTATATCATTATATACAGGAGAAACCCAGATTATACCAGCTGTACATATATAATTATATACAGGAGATACCCAGGTTATACCAGCTGTGCATATTTAATTATATACAGGGGTACCCAGGTTATACCGGCTGTACATATATAATTATATACAGGAGATACCCAGGTTATACCAGCTGTATATATATAACTATATACAGGAGATACCCAGGTTATACCGGCTTTACATGTATAATTATATACAGGAGATACCCAGGTTATACCAGAATGGCCCATATCACTATATACAGGTTTTACCATCTGGGTATATGTAAATAATAGATTCACGTGCTTGAACCTGCATCACAGAGAGCAATGAGATGAAGTAGAGGCCACACTTTATATACAGTATATATAGGTAATGGTGAGGTAGAGGACTATACATGTTCCGGGGCACTTACTTGGAGAGGAGGATGACACAATTCTGCGCCCTGCGCCCGTCGATTACTGACAGCTCCTTCACCTTGCGGGTGGACAGGTAGAGATCCTCCATGGAATCCACTTCTTTCTGCCAGAATAGACAGGAACAATCAAACCTAGAAACTTGGGTAAGAATCAGAGTGATGCAGGGCGCCCCCCAGCTGGTTGTGGTGTCCGCTGGTCACAGCGCTGAGGGTTTGTTAGGGAGCCTGCACATGGAGTTAACGCTCGCTCATTTTACGCACATAAAACTCGTTCAGAGTGAGAGGCTTAAAAAACAGATCCCATTCACTTGAATGGGTGCCGGCATACGCGCGCTCCCCATTGAAATCAATGGGAGGTTTTTTTATCTATTGCTTTCAATGTGATACGCGCGTATGTCGGCACACATTCAAGTCAATGGGATCTGTTTTTTACGTTGCTCACTCTGAACGAGTTTTACGTTCAGAATGAGCGAGCGTAAACTCCGTGTGCAGGCTCCTTACAGTGTATTGATCCTGTCATTCCTCTGACCATAGCAGCAGCACTCCACTAATCCTGATACACTGTAACAAGCTGCAGCTGTAAGAGCAGGCGAGGTCAGAACATGCAGGGGTTAGCAGTGGAGTTCCCCTTTAAGTGTCTCTTCCCCGACTATTCTTCTTCTTCTTACAGAAGCTTTTGAGTTAAGCCCTGTTGTGTAAATCGCAGCATTTTCGCAACATGGGCCCCATATCATAATGGATAGTACTCAGCTTTTCCAGGTAGGTTCGTTATAGCTCTTCCCCACCAGGCACCCAGCTTACCCAGACACAGAAATATTTGGTTACTGAAGATTGTTATCAGAAGGAAATACTGATAGAAAGCAAATCCAGAGCGGCCACTCACCTGTCTGATAGAGGGGTTAGTGAGCAGGTCCTAGACAGCAGCAGCGGCGCAGGTAAGAGAGAAGGAGACGCCACCGGTTAGAAATACAGCGCACACCATGATATAAGAAGCAGGCACAGACCCCGCAGCCCGACACAACAAGGTCACCCCCAAATCAGCAGCAAGAAGTGATTGTAAACAATGTATATCCCTCATACACTGATGAAAATATTATACCATGCAATAAGGAATATTATACTGTGTGATACTGAATATTATACCGTGTGATACCGAATATTACATTATGTGATACTAAATATTATACCGTGTGATACCGAATATTATACCATGTGATACTAAATATTATACTGTGTGATACTAAATATTATACCGTGTGATACCGAATATTAAAATGTGTGATACTAAATATTATACCGTATGATACCAAATATTACATTATGTGATACTAAATATTATACCGTGTGATACCGAATATTATACCATGTGATACTAAATATTATACTGTGTGATACTAAATATTATACCGTGTGATACTAAATATTATACCGTGTGATACCGAATATTAAAATGTGTGATACTAAATATTATACCGTATGATATCAAAGATTATACCCTATGATACAGAAAATTATACTGTGTGATACCAAATATTATACTGTGTGATACCGAATATTATACCATGTGGTGCCGAATATTATACTGTGTAATACTAAATATTATACCGTCTGATAGTAAATAACGTACCATGTAATACCGAATATTATACTGTTTGATACTAAATATTTTACCGTGTAATACCGAATATTATACCATGTGATACTTAATATTATACAGTGTGATAACCAATATTATACTGTGTGATAACAAATATTATACCATGTGATACTAGATATTATACCATGTGATCACGAATATTATACCGTGTGGTACTGAATATTATACCACATGATAAGGAATATTATATTGTGTGATACTGAATATTATACTGTGTGATACCAAATATTATACTGTGTATTACCGAATATTATACCGTGTGAAACTGAATATTATAAAGTGTGACACCAAACACTGTGTGATACAGAATATTTTACCGTTTGATGCAGAGTGATGTATCCTTCCTTACACATGTGCAGATATGTGTGCCATAGGATAGGCAGTGATTGCTGATAACCTATCACAGTGATACACTGTGAAATTTTAATTCTTAACCAAATCTGTGCTGGGCATGTCTGCGGTCTGTGATATCGGCTGATGGTACAAGATTTCATTTTATGAACGTCGGACTTTTGGACAATGGATTTTTCCTTTTTAGATTATAACATAAAATTCGCTCAAAATCCAAATGCCGAAAATTATTCGGAAGAAGAGAAGACGGCCGGTGAGCGGATTATCAAGACTATCTGTAAATATTAAGGCCCTACAAGGATCTCACTGGAGGGGCGACATGGGGAAGGATCATCTCCATCGAAGTATGACATATCCGGAGACGCTCTGCCTGAAACCTCCTTTCTTACACCTGGGACACATCAGCATTCTCAGCCGCCATCTCCGATCTGTAGGATTCCTTTTTAGCATTTCACAGTGGAGAACAGGTCAGACCAACTGGACATGAGCAACAGAGATCGGGAAAGATTATAAAGGGACACGACTATCCACAAATAGTGAGACATTGGGGGTAAATTTACAAATACTGGCCATGGCAGGAGTCATCTCTTACACTCCAGTCACATCCAAAGCTGCATCCAAAAGTTGGAATTTAGCACCTAAAACTTATATACACATCCCTAAACCCTTGCTTAAGTCTACACCTACAAAACACTGCACTGAAGTGTTTCCACATGTGAGTATTGTATACCGCCTGATGTCAGCACAACATCTCCCACAATGCACTACAGCACAGCATGATGTACAAAGAAGGTTACAAATAGGGAGGAAAAGTTGCAAAACCCCAAAAAGGAAGCTCAAACCAGAATAATAAGACTTAACATCAGCTGCACATTAATAGGAACACACATAATATAACCCAGTCCCAAAAAGGAATCAAGAGACCGACCTGATGCCTCTGATAAGCCGAGAACATTCCTTCAAATTCTTCAAGATCCAAGAGCTTAAAGGCTCGAATATCATCAATATCATTCCAGATTGTCCCACTGATTTTATCCTACACAGGAGAGAAATACAAAAAATATTCAGAAAAGACAAAATATATGATAAAAAATATCACAAATATATTGTCTGCAACAAACAGTGAACATGTATGTACAAGGATATAACTACTATAATACTGCCCCCTAATACAAGAATATAATTACTATAATACTACTCCTATGTACAAGAATATAACTACTATAATACTGCTCCTATGTACAAGAATATAACTACTATAATACTGCTCCTGTGTACAAGAATATAACTACTATAATACTACTCCTATGTACAAGAATATAACTACTATAATACTGCTCCTGTGTACTATAACTGCTATAATACTGCTCCTATGTACAAGAATATAACTACTATAATACTGCTCCTGTGTACAAGAATATAACTACTATAATACTACTTCCTATATACAAGAATATAACTACTATAATACTGCTCCTATGTACAAGAATATAACTACTATAATACTACTCCTATGTACACAAATATAACTACTATAATACTGCTCCTATGTACAAGAATATAATATAACTACTATAATACTGCTCCTATGTACAAGAATATAACTACTATAATACTACCTCCTATGTACAAGAATATAATATAACTACTATAATACTGCTCCTATGTACAAGAATATAACTACTATAATACTGCTCCTATGTACAAGAATATAACTACTATAATACTACTCCTATGTACAAGAATATAACTACTATAATACTACTCCTGTGTACAAGAATATAACTACTATAATACTGCTCCTATGTACAAGAATATAACTACTATAATACTACTTCCTATATACAAGAATATAACTACTATAATACTACCTCCTATGTACAAGAATATAACTACTATAATACTACCTCCTATGTACAAGAATATAACTACTATAATACTACTCCTATGTACAAGAATATAACTACTATAATACTACTCCTATGTACAAGAATATAACTACGATAATACTGCTCCTATGTACAAGAATATAACTACTATAATACTACTTCCTATATACAAGAATATAACTACTATAATACTACTTCCTATATACAAGAATATAACTACTATAATACTACCTCCTATGTACAAGAATATAACTACTATAATACTACTTCCTATATACAAGAATATAACTACTATAATACTACCTCCTATGTACAAGAATATAACTACTATAATACTACCTCCTATGTACAAGAATATAACTACTATAATACTACTCCTATGTACAAGAATATAACTACTATAATACTGCTCCTATGTACAAGAATATAACTACTATAATACTACTCCTGTGTACAAGAACATAACTACTATAATACTGCTCCTATGTACAAGAATATAACTACTATAATACTACCTCCTATGTACAAGAATATAACTACTATAATACTACCTCCTATGTACAAGAATATACTACTATAATACTACTCCTATGTACAAGAATATAACTACGATAATACTACTCATATGTACAAGAATATAACTACTATAATACTGCTCCTATATACAAGAATATAACTACCATAATACTACTCCTATGTACAAGAATATAACTACTATAATACTGCTACTATGTACAAGAATATAACTACTATAATACTACACCTATGTACAAGAATATAACTACTATAATACTACCTCCTATGTACAAGAATATAACTACTATAATACTACTCCTATGTACAAGAATATAACTACTATAATACTACTCCTATGTGCAAGAATATAACTACTATAATACTACCTCCTATGTACAAGAATATAACTACTATAATACTACCTCCTATGTACAAGAATATAACTACGATAATACTGCCCCCTATGTACAAGAATATAACTACTATAATACTGCTACTATGTACAAGAATATAACTACTATAATACTGCTCATATGTACAAGAATATAACTACTATAATACTACTCCTATGTACAAGAATATAACTACTATAATACTACTCCTATGTACAAGAATATAACTACTATAATACTACCTCCTATGTACAAGAATATAACTACGATAATACTGCCCCCTATGTACAAGAATATAACTACTATAATACTGCTCCTATGTACAAGAATATAACTACTATAATACTACTCCTATGTACAAGAATATAACTACTATAATACTACACCTATGTACAAGAATATAACTACTATAATACTACCTCCTATGTACAAGAATATAACTACTATAATACTACTCCTATGTACAAGAATATAACTACGATAATACTACTCATATGTACAAGAATATACCTACTATAATACTGCTCCTATATACAAGAATATAACTACCATAATACTACTCCTATGTACAAGAATATAACTACTATAATACTACTCCTATGTACAAGAATATAACTACTATAATACTACTCCTGTGTACAAGAATATAACTACTATAATACTGCTCCTATGTACAAGAATATAACTACTATAATATTACTTCCTATATACAAGAATATAACTACTATAATACTACCTCCTATGTACAAGAATATAACTACTATAATACTACTCCTATGTACAAGAATATAACTACGATAATACTACTCATATGTACAAGAATATACCTACTATAATACTACCTCCTATGTACAAGAATATAACTACCATAATACTACTCCTATGTACAAGAATATAACTACTATAATACTGCTCCTATGTATAAGAATATAACTACTATTATACTGCTCCTATGTACAAGAATATAACTACTATAATACTGCTACTATGTACAAGAATATAACTACTATAATACTGCCTCCTATGTACAAGAATATAACTACTATAATATTACTCCTATGTACAAGAATATAACTACTATAATACTACTCCTATGTACAAGAATATAACTACTATAATATTACTCCTATGTACAAGAATATAACTACTATAATACTACTCCTATGTACAAGAATATAACTACTATAATACTACCTCCTATGTACAAGAATATAACTACTATAATACTACACCTATGTACAAGAATATAACTACCATAATACTACTCCTATGTACAAGAATATAACTACTATAATACTGCTCCTATGTATAAGAATATAACTACTATTATACTGCTCCTATGTATAAGAATATAACTACTATACTACTGCTCCTATGTACAAGAATATAACTACTATAATACTGCCTCCTATGTACAAGAATATAACTACTATAATATTACTCCTATGTACAAGAATATAACTACTATAATACTACTCCTATGTACAAGAATATAACTACTATAATACTACACCTATGTACAAGAATATAACTACTATAATACTACCTCCTATGTACAAGAATATAACTACTATAATACTACTCCTATGTACAAGAATATAACTACTATAATACTACTCCTATGTGCAAGAATATAACTACTATAATACTACCTCCTATGTACAAGAATATAACTACTATAATACTGCTCATATGTACAAGAATATAACTACTATAATACTGCTCATATGTACAAGAATATAACTACTATAATACTACTCCTATGTACAAGAATATAACTACTATAATACTGCTCCTATGTACAAGAATATAACTACTATAATACTGCTCCTATGTACAAGAATATAACTACTATAATACTGCTACTATGTACAAGAATATGACTGAGGAAAAATTGAGTGTGCAAAGCAGTAATCAAAGCAAAAGGTGGCTACTCTGAAGAACCAAGAATATAAGACAGATTGTCAGTTGTGTCACACTTTTTTGGTAAGTATATAATTCCATATGTGTTACTTCATAGTTTTGATGGCTTCAGTGTGAATCTACAATTGTCATAGTCATGAAAATACAGAAAACTCTTTGAATGAGAAGGTGTGTCCAAACTTTTGGTTTGTACTGTATGTACAGTATATGTGCATATGCTCACTTCTATTCTGTAACAATTCCCTATGTGGCCACTAGAGGGAGCTCCTGTAACACCCTCGATGTCATCCTAGACTGTCCTGCACCAGGCAGTTCTATATTCCTACCCACATCGCTCCATGTTCTGTACAAATCCTTGTCATACAGACTTTCCTGTTGCATTCCTCCGGGCCCCCGGGCTTTTGTGGGGCCTCAGCATGTGAAACCAGAGCTCATCATTGTTATCAGGGACCATGGAGGATGAGGAATCTGGGAGAATGTCGAAATCCAGAAAAGAGGCCATAAAGGGAAACCCCAGCCCAGAGGAGGTCTCAGTAGGCACTCGGGGCACAATCCAGCAGTGCAGAGTGGGGAAGGTTAATGGACACTGGGGTAGATTTATCAAGATTAACCCTTCCTGCAAGAGCCCAGATCTCCCCCACACCAGTCTGCTCTGTGCTACTCCAAATCTCCCCTTACCAGCCAAGAACAAAACAAAAATGTGCCAAAAACTTTTAAAACAACGAATAGGAGGTATAAACTTAGGCTATAGTCTAACAATACTCTAGATATATCATATAGCATCAGTCACTGTGATAAATCTGGTGAAGTATAAGACTGTTTACTCAAACATCAGGGACTGTGATAAATCTGTTGTAGTAAAAGACTGTCTGGTCAGGCAACAGGGACTGTGATAAATCTGGTGTAGTATAAGACTGTTTAGTCAGGCATCAGTCACTGTGATAAATTTGGTGTAGTATAAGACTGTTTAGTCAGGCATCAGTCACTGTGATAAATCTGGTGTAGTATAAGACTGTTTAGTCAGCATCAGCCACTGTAATAAATCTAGTGTAGTATAAGATTGTTTAGGCAGACATCAGTCACTGTGATAAATCTGGTGCAGTATAAGACTGTTTAGTCAGCATCAGTCACTGTAATAAATCTAGTGTAGTATAAGATTGTTTAGGCAGACATCAGTCACTGTGATAAATCTGGTGCAGTATAAGACTGTTTAGTCAGGCTTCAGTCACTGTGATAAATCTAGTGTAGTATAAGACTGTTTAGTCAGCATCAGTCACTGTGATAAATCTGTTGTAGTATAAGACTGTTTAGTCAGGCATCAGTCACTGTGATAAATCTGGTGTAGTATAAGACTGTTTAGTCCGCATCAGCCACTGTAATAAATCTAGTGTAGTATAAGACTGTTTAGGCAGACATCAGTCACTGTGATAAATCTGGTGCAGTATAAGACTGTTTAGTCAGGCATCAGTCACTGTGATAAATCTAGTGTAGTATAAAACTCTCTGCCTGTGATACCATCTTGTGAACATTAGTAATGATATCATGAGTTGGTAGTGATGTAATCATTGTGAGATAGCAATGTCATTATATGAAGGCAGTGATGTTATTATGTGAGAGGTAGTGATGTCATGTGAGATTTAGTGATGTCATCATATGAAGGTAGTGATATAGTCATGTGAGATTTAGTGATGTCATTGGTGGGTGTCACCTTGTTAGTTCTTATTACCCCCTGAGCTGCACTCCCTGTACCTGATATGTACATATTTCTATGGCCTGTGCATCGCCCCTTTAAGGCCCGGCCTACGTGGCGATTCTCTTCTATTGTTCTTCCTTCCTCCTTGATGATATCACTTTTATAAATAAGATTTTGTAATATTTAATAAGACTTGAGCCTCATCCAGGAGACGGATAATCCCGACACTAGAGCCCTGTAACTAGCGTGTAATTGTCAGTCTGTCTCTGAGTTGTCGACACATCCCAGGCCTTAATGAGATAAATACGTCCAGAAGCTCTGGAACGCAGCGCAGCCACCCAGAATCCGGGGGCATGGCAGGGAGGAGCAAGCGGGGGTCTCCATATATACAGAGGTACAGTATATATTCTCCCCAGCTGAACAACCAACCCCCTGCCCTGTACAGTATAACCCCAATCCTATGGCCCATAGTTGTAGTAAAGGGGGAGGGGCTGCATACCTCACTCAGTTTGGACCAGTTAAAAGACTTCAGTGGGTGCGATGGTTGGGGAATGGATTTCTTCCTTAGGTTGGTTCCGCATGTGAAGGATTGGAGAGGTGGAGCCTGCAGGCCCATCCCAAAGAATGGAGGTGCTCCAGGGGGTGGTGGGGGTCCTCCAGGCGGTGGTGGAGGAGGCGGAGCTGGTGGAAAACAGGAGAAGGACTGCAGTGGTGGTGGTGGGGGAGGTGGCGGAAAATTCTCAGGTAATGGTAGAGGAAGAGACATAGGTCCACCTGGAGGTGGCGGAGGAGGGAAGGAGAGAGGACCACCAGTCTGGAGGAGAGAAAAAAGAAAAGAGTCAACCTTCAGTAAACAGGAGAATTCTGAGTGCAGCTCTGGAGTATTATACATCATCAATACAAGTAGAGAATGAAATCCAACTTACACAGATTTAGAGAACCTTTCACCTCCTCCACGTCCAGCTCTATTGATAGCCCTTCCCGCCTCTGATTCTGGCACAGTATTCCTCTCGCCCCCACCATTCCTGACCAGTCAGTGCTGTTAGTTTTGGTGCCTGATATACTATTTAGTCTCTGCACTGTCAAAAGGGCAGGACCAGGCAAGGAGGTGTGACTCAGACCTCCAATCAGTGGCATCCAATGTCAGAGCTCAGAGTCACACCCTTCTGCCTTGCCCCACCCACCTGACAGTACAGAGCTGAAATAGCACCAAAACTACCTGCACTTGTTACTTGGGAATGGTGGGGGCAAGAGAGAAAATTCCAGCTGTGCCAGAATCAGCAGGGGGGCGGCTAGTAACCGATGATAAGAACTGGAATTGGTGGAGTAGGTGAATGTTCCTCTTTAACCTGCCCCCATAGCTGCTCTCCCAAGAGTTCACCACCTGGACACCCCCATACCGAGTGCTCATTCAGCTGAGACATGAGCTCCACCATCTGATCTCTGGCCAGGCGCAGCTCGCCTGACTCCTTCTGCAGCTTGTCCTTCATCTTGTTTAGGGTCTTCATCATGTCCTCCTTCTCCTGGGTCTTGGTCTCACATTCCCGCTCTTTCTTCTCCAGTCGGCTTGCGAGCTCTACGTGTTCTAAGACGCAACAATAAAAAGAGGATGAACATTCACCCTATAATATTCCCACCAGCCATTGCTAGATTGTCTGCTGGTTTCTTTCCCCCACCCTATTGCTACCAGTGTGTGTCAGTCTTTACTTGGTAGTTCTAAAATTTTATTCAGAACTATAACCCCCACCCAAATAGGTGAAAAACATCTGCCATGCTCTGACCAAGGGTGGTGAATCAAAGCGGCAGGGGGAGGGGAATTGCCCTGAGATGTTCACTTACATTAACCCCTTCCACAATTAGATGAAGATTCCAGAATACAATAAACCATTTAAAGGAGAACACCCACCTTTCCTGAACTTCTCCGCCTGCTCTCGCCATTGCTTGACTTCATTCTCATTCACTAACCTGCAGGAACAGAAGGGTTAAATCTCTTAGAAAATAATCCCAGATGCTGACAGGGCGTAGAACCGGGTCACCGGTCAGCACCTATATGTGGTGGCGCCCCCTACATCATGGGGACAATTATATATTGAGTTGTGACTCCAGGACATCACTAGACTTCATCATCTGTAACAACTAGGGGGCGCTCTCTAAACTGCTGACAATTGTGCAATGTGTGAGAGAGCCAATAAACAGCCTGTGTGAGGCCGGTAGGTGGGTCAGGGAGGTGTGGATGCACACGGCGGGGGTAGGTGGGTCTTACATTGGTGGGGCTTGGGATTGGCCATATAATCGGGTCCTCCAGCTTTGGAGATCTCCACAGTGTAACTCTGACCACACGTTGTTATGGGGTCCAGCGATGATCTGGGAGGTGGATCATATAATGTTACTGAAACCAGAAGTGTCCTCAGTGCTGGAGGAAGCTGGACGTGATAGTGTGAACATAACTCTATGGACGACGACAAGGCTAGACACTCTGTGCAAAGGCAGAGGCAAGAACGATCAGGGCAAAGTACCAGGTGGAACTGAAGACGTCTAGAATTGTGTGGAACTGAAGATGCTTAATATTGTGTAGCTCCTCATTACACCCGAGGACCTGTAGAAGCTTTATATCACTTAAGACCTCTAGCAACTTTATATACATGAAGACCTCTAGATCACCTATACAACTGAGGATCTCTAACAGCTCTATATAATGGAGAACTCTAGACCCTCTGTAGACCTGAAGACCTCTAAACCCATCTATAGATTTGAGGACCTCTCGAAACTCTATGTACCTGGAGACCTCTAGATCCTATATAGAATTGAGGACCTCTAGACGCTCTATATAACCAGAGACCTCTAGACCCTATATAGAATTGAGGACCTCTAGACGCTCTATATAACCAGAGACCTCTAGATCCTATATAGAATTGAGGACCTCTAGACGCTCTATATAACCAGAGACCTCTAGACCCTATATAGAATTGAGGACCTCTAGACGCTCTATATAACCGGAGACCTTTAGACCCTATATAGAATTGAGGACCTCTAGAAGTTCTATATAAATTAAGTTTTCTAAACCCTCTAAAAGCTCTATAGAATTTTAGGCACTATAGATCAGAAGAGGTTAAGCCCCCTCTTATACTCTACATTGTAGGCTCCCTATAGAACTAGACCCTCTAGGGCTTCTACAATGTTTCACCTACATCTTAATGATGTTCTTGACATTGAAGTTCTCCAGCACGGCCACATCGGGGTCCTCGCCCTTCTCATCCTGGAGGACGATCTGCTGTAGGATCCGATCCAGGAGCTGCCACTGCTGCAGATTGCTGCCGCTCCGCTTATCTGTGGTCAGGAAGAGACAATGAGAACAAGACCTGGGGGCTTCCGAGTCTTCCACTTCCTATGGGGTCTTTGGCTTTACTATCAAGGGGTCACTGAGATGGTCTCTGACATAGGAACATAGTCTGGGTGACAACCCCTGACTGCCATGACTTTACCTGCTGAGGTTGTCAGACTTTGCTCCACATGAACTTATCAGCTCATCTCCTTATTGGTGCAGAGATCTTAGAATCCATGTAAAGTATGAAGTCTCGGAATATCAGGATATGAAGACGGCCAGGGGTCCAAAACAAGGAAGGAAAAGAGGCGGAGACATGTGTTGGTCCTGGACAAGTGGGAGGCGGCTTATGCCCTCCGATACTTCCAATCAGCCTGATGAAGGGCATTCAGAGCCCGAAACGTTGCCCATATTCTTAGATTATTTTACATCGACTGCGGATTCACACTTTACTTTACATGGAATCTAATATTTCTACAAGCATAATAACATAGGCCCAAAAGTGTCATCTGTTCATGGTGTCAGGAGTAAAGGAGTCCTAGACGTCCTCCCTGGAACTGGGCACCCGACAACCAGGGAAACACCAGAGGGCCGCGCTGTATCTGAAGTTTTCCCCAAAATGACTTAAAAAGGCCATAGTATCCCTGTCTCCATCTGTACTGCCTGTGTGTCAGTCTTTACTGTCATTCTGGCATTCTGTTCATGAAAGACTTTAAACCCTGTAATATGGTGAGGCGTCTGTGCATACATAGGGAGAGAATAAATGAAAATGATGATGGGAGTGCCGGCGATACTGAGGATACTGACACGGCATCTGCAGACAGTGCTGGAGGATGGACAGCAGGTAGGGGTAGCCGTCCGTGTGCTTCAGCTTCTTCTTTATCTGCTCAAACATCTCCGTCGCGCTCTTGGTATCGATGTGTTCCTATGCAAAGAGCAAGATACGGATGACACAAGTACACAGCGCCTGCGCATGACTGATAGGTCACATGGTCAGCATTATTAATAAGCCCCGCCCCCTCACAGCACACCTACAGATCAGCTGCGATTGGAGACCAAGCACCCTGTGGATTAAGACTAATGAGTAATGCGACTACTCAAGGGGTAAAACCCCCAAGGCTGGCTGCAAATAATTCAGTTATTAAGAGGTTTGTGTATCAACAGAAGGACAGCGCCCCCCCCCAGGTGTGGTGAACAGTGGAAGGGACATAGAGCAGACCACGCCCACATGGTGCAGAATCACACGTGGTCAATTGTGAGCAGGTTCAGTGACAATCAGTACCCCTTCATCTTGCCCTGCAGCCCCCCACATAGCTCTACAGACCCCCCACCTCACCCTGAAGCCCCCAAACATAACCCTACAGACCCCCCATCTCTCCTGCAGCCCCCCCACACATAGCTCTAAAGACCCCCCCACCTCGCCCTGCAGCCCCCCACACTTAGCTCTACAGACCCTCCCCCACCTCGCCCTACAGACCCCCACACATTGCCTTCTAGCCCCGCCTGTTGTCTAGGCAAATAAACGAATTACTAGACAAGCAGAAGAGGCCAAAATGTAGAAATGTCGATAATTGGAAACACGAACATCATTAATCCTGGATCTAATCCCGAGAACTCACTAATCCATTACAGTCCAGACTAATGTAGAACAGGAGGCAACTAATGAGGGGGACGCGGAGGTGACGGAGGGTGACAAACCGTGCGGGACCGCCAGTGATATAGCGAAGATAGACATAGCACACAAGGAATAGCAAGGGAATTATCTATAGTATCTATCTAACTATCTGAGTGTCAAGAAAAGAATAAACATAAACAATAACAATATCCATCAGTATCAGGCATTCTTCTTGCTGATGGTTTCCATGAAGGGGCAGATTTTACACTACACAGCATAAGGCTGACAATATTATCTGGATTTGTCATCAGTTTGTTTGTAATCTCCAAAGAACCAAGAAATAAAGATGGAGGGAAAGACCTCGATGTCTCCAGCACTCACCAGGTCAAACCTCTTGGCCAACTCCACCTCGTCCTCATTCCTCACCATCTCAAAGAAGTCCAAATGTCTGGGACAAGAGCAGATACAATGAATATTACATTGTATACAGATAGAGGATACATTCAGTGATACATTGGATACAATTAACGTCTGTATCTTGATCAATATAAATATTATAAAATATATTATCCATAATATCCATCTAAAATTACTTGTAGATTCTACGGGTGAAAATGGACAAATCTGCCCAGAAAAACATCATTGGCAAGAGAATCGGAGAGGAGGGAAGAAACAGAGGGAAAGGGAAAGCAGAAGAAGTGAAGGAAGAAACAGAAAAAATGAATAATGGATATCTGGGAAGAAAAGAGATTAGAAGGAAAGACGTAAGTGCAAGAGGGAAGGACACGGAGAAAAAAAAAAAATTTAGAAGGAGGGAAGGGATGGAGGAAGGGAAAGGAAGAAGAAAGAAAGAAAGGGAAGGAAAGGGAAGGAGAAGGAAGGAAAGGAAGGAAAGGAAGGAAAGGAAGGAAAGGAGAGGAAGGAAGAGGAAGGGAGAGGAAGGGAGAGGAAGGGAGGGAGGGAAAGGAGAGGAAGGAAGGGAAGGGAAAGGAAAGAAGGAAAAAAGGAAGGGAAAGGAGAGGAAGGAGGAAAAGGAAAGGAAGGAAGGGAGGGAGGGAAGAAGGAAGGAAAGACAAGTGCAAGAGGGAAGGACACGAAGAAAAAAAACATAGGAGGGGGAAGGGAGGAAGGAAAGGAAAGGAAAAGAAAGGAAAGGAAAGGGAAGGGAAGAGAAAGGTTGAAATGACAGAGGAAAGACAAAAGGGAGGTGTGAAAGATAGAAAGTGGGAAAGTAGAAAGAAAAGGAAAGGGAAGAATGAGAGGGGTAAAGAAGATGAGGATGGATAAAAGCTCAGCTCTTACCTGTCCAGGGTGGCGTTCTCATGTTGTCTTAGCTTGTCAATGACCGGCTGGATCCCCAACATAAGGAACTCGTATCGTAGATGGAGCCGGAACTCAAGATTATCCTTCAAAAGAGAAGAGAAGAGGCTTAAAGGGGTTGTCGGGATAAATGGAAATCACTACACTAATCTAAACCCCCTCCCCTGACTAGTTTCTAAATACCATAATTTATCAAAAATGTATATTTACCCCTATCCCTGTCATGTCATGCGACCGCCCCAGGATTATTTGCTGGTTATCCAGTGACGATCTGTTTCCCCGTTTCCGGAAACAGAACATCACTACTACCCACCCACCCCCATCCCCCCCATCATACTTACCTCTCTTCTTCTTTCCAGTCTTCTTCCTTCTGTGACCTGTGACATCTGCCAGC
The DNA here is from genome assembly GCF_031893055.1 of Leptodactylus fuscus. Taxonomy (NCBI): domain Eukaryota; kingdom Metazoa; phylum Chordata; class Amphibia; order Anura; family Leptodactylidae; genus Leptodactylus; species Leptodactylus fuscus. Next base: position 28,947,592 of record NC_134267.1, on the reverse strand, counting down.
GCTATAGACCCAGTGCTGCTCTGTAGCCAATAATCTAACTCTACAGCGCAGAAGACCTGATTCCTCCTAAACATCCTCCTGGCACGAGACATCTGCCCAGCTTACAGCCTATCCATCAGGCCCATGTCTATCCTACATGATTCCCCACTGACCGCAGAGCACATGTCAAGCTTCTGCCACCTGCACTATAAATCCTTTATGTTATACCTGAGCAGAACAGAAATCGATGAACGCGGTGACTGGATGATATATCTAGAGGATGAATATACTGTCCTACATGCTGAGCCACTAACATTCAGAGCTGCATTCACAATCCTCACACTACAGTCACCCCCAGAGCTGCATTCACAATCCTCACACTACAGTCACCCCCAGAGCTGCATTCACAATCCTCACACTACAGTCACCCCCAGAGCTGCATTCACAATTCCCACACTACAGTCACCCCCAGAGCTGCATTCACAATCCTCACACTACAGTCACCCCCCGAGCTGCATTCACAATTCTCACACTACAGTCACCCCCAGAGCTGCATTCACAATCCTCACACTACAGTCACCCCCCGAGCTGCATTCACAATTCTCACACTACAGTCACCCCCAGAGCTGCATTCACAATCCTCACACTACAGTCACCCCCAGAGCTGTATTCACAATCCTCACACTACAGTCACCCCCAGAGCTGCATTCACAATCCTCACACTCCAGCTGCCACTCTCAGACAGTGCTGAGGCCTTAGGAGGTAAGTGACACCAGGGCCTAGACCACTGGGCATGGGCCACCTGCATGGGCCGCCAGGGATGCTTCCATTAACCCCTCTTCACCATCATTCAGAATTGATGTCATGGTTTAGGGCTGGGGGCCACATATCTGCCTAGGGTCCTGACAGTCTGTATTGGAGGGGGGGGTCCATGTCCCAGGCAGTACAAGGACAGTCCGAGGCCTTACACACAGAACCTTATATCTCAGCTTCTGGGCCTTTATGTCCTGCAGATTGTGAGCTGGGCACAGTCACTGCTGGTAACCTACAGAAAGACACCTCCATATATCTAGACAACCCTCAACCAAGACAAATCGCCCTGCCGGGATCTTATAAACCTTCTAGAAGATCTAGATCACTGCGGACACATTGTTATGATGTCTCTGTGGTGACACTGACCAGGCCGCCACAGAAAACCGCAGTCTACGTGAAGAAGCATCTCCCACCCCGGCCATATGTTCTCTGTCCTGCAGAAAGTAATCCCAGGATTTCCGAGTTCATTGCTTCCTGCATGAGAACATCCAGAGATTCTCAGAAACTTCTATGGTGGAAAAATCTCCGCCACATTTATGTCAAAAGCCAATATTCATTTCCTGCCCTCTCAAGTACTTAAAGCCAGAAGGCAAGATTAACTAATCTAATGCCAAAGATCTATCTATCTATCTATCTATCTATCTATCTATCTATCTATCTGTCTGTCTGTCTGTCTATCTATCATCTATCTATCTATCTATCTATCTCCTATGTATCTATCTATCTCCTATGTATCTATCTATCTATCTATCTATCTATCTTTCTCTCTATCTATATCATATCTATCTATCTATCTATCTATCTATCTATCTATCTGCTATCTATCTATATCATACCTATCTATCTATCTTCTATCTATCTATCTATCTATCTATCTCATTATCTATCTATCTATCTAACTATCTATCTACCAACCTATCTATTATAATAATAATAATACATTTTATTTATATAGCGCCAACATATTCCGCAGCGCTGTACAATTTCTAGGGTTCAAATACAGACAGAAAGATACCTTACAAAGAAATAGTCACTTCACACAATGGGACTGAGGGCCCTGCTCACAAGAGCTTACAATCTATGAGGTAGAGGGGGTGACACAAGAGGTAGCAGGGGCGGTATTGCTTATGCAGAGGTCAGACACTTTTGTAATAGAGGTGACTGTCATTACACAAACATAAGACTTTATGAGCCGTCACTAGTCGTGTCCTTTAACTTGTGGATGGAGCTTGGACCTATAGAGTTAGCCTGAAATGGCATCATATCATGTGGGGTAATGTGGGAGCGGGGACAGAGGAGGGATAGATTTTAGGGATTGTAATGACAGTACGGAAGGGTTTACATTAGAACTTGTGATCGATCTGTCTGAAAAGATGCGTCTTTAGTTTGCGTTTGAAGCTGTATAAATTGGGAGTTAATCTGATTGTCCGGGGTAGAGCATTCCAGAGAAGTGGTGCAGCTCGGGAGAAGTCTTGTATACGAGCGTGGGAGGTTCTGATAATAGAGGATGTAAGTGTTAGGTCATTGAGTGAACGGAGAGCACGGGTTGGGCGGTAGACAGAGATGAGGGAGGAAATGTAGAGAGTTGCAGCATTATGGAGAGCCTTGTGGATGAGAGTAATAACTTTATATTTTATTCTATAATGAATAGGCAGCCAGTGTAGTGACTGGCACAGACCAGAGGCATCGCTGTAGCGTCTAGCCTGATAGATGAGCCTGGCCGCTGCATTCAGTATAGATTGTAGAGGGGAGAGTTTAGTGAGGGGAAGACCGATTAGTAAGGAGTTACAGTAGTCAAGGCGAGAATGAATCAGAGAGACAATAAGTGTCTTTAGTGTATCTCTGGTGAGGAAAGGGCGTATTCTGGAGATGTTTTTGAGGTGGAGGTGACATGAACATGCGAGTGATTGGATATGAGGGGTGAAGGAAAGGTCTGAGTCAAACATAACCCCGAGGCAGTGGGCCTGCTGCCTAGGAGTTATAGTAAGGCCTGAGACTGCAATGGATATATCAGGGACAGATCTGTTAGATGGTGGAAACAGTAGTAGTTCAGTCTTAGAGAGATTTAGTTTCAGATAGAGCGAGGACATGATATTAGAGACAGCAGGGAGACAGTCACTGGTGTTCTGTATTAGTGCAGGGCTGATGTCATGGGAAGATGTGTATAATTGGGTGTCATCAGCATAAAGATGGTACCTGAAGCCAAATCTGGTGATGGTTTGTCCAATGGGGGCTGTGTAGAGAGAAAAGAGCAGGGGGCCTAGGACCGAGCCCCGAGGAACCCCAACAGCAAGGGAAAGAGGGGAGGAAACAGAGCCCGCAAATGATACGCTGAAAGTGCGGTCTGAGAGATAAGAGGAGAACCAGGAGAGCGCAGTGTCATTGAGGCCGACGGAGCGGAGCATAGTGAGGAGGAGATGATGGTCAACAGTGTCAAAAGCTGCAGAGAGGTCCAGAAGAATAAGAAGAGAGAAGTCACCATTGGATTTAGCCGTCAGGAGATCATTGGAGACTTTTGTGAGAGCCGTTTCAGTAGAGTGCAGAGCGCGGAAACCAGATTGTAAGGGGTCAAGCAGAGAGTTAGCAGAGAGATAACGGATTAAACGAGAATAGACCAGGCGTTCCAAGACTTTAGAGATGAAGGGGAAGGTATTAGATTTATATATATATAAAACCCAAAATCTGTAGTAGCTCTATACAAATCCACAGTTCTCGTCTGATTTCGGTGAAATTTGGCATGTCCCCCTCTCCACCCACAGGAGCAGAATACTGTGCAAGTTACATCTTGCTAGTGTCCCCCCGTCATGAGATTGGGGCCCCCGAAGTTAGGCCCAATACATATAATGGGCAAAAGTGAAAGTGCCGCGGGGAAAACAAAAGTTGTGACTGACTATAGTGACAGCGCAAAAGAGTCGCTGCTGAAGGGGCCGCACCACCACACACAAACATTTCACAAACACCATATAAACATCACACAGACAGCACACATACACCAACCCACAAGCACAACACCACACAAATGCCACAACACACCACACAAACACCACCCCATAAATACCACACACACACACACACACTCAGATGGATGCACACTATGCACAGGGACGAACAGAGCACTACCACACGCAAGGACACTTGCAGTGCGCACGCACAAACACGTGGATCACATGAGCACATACACGTATACATATACACGGACCACACACGTGCATACACACACATACATACACATGGATCACACATGTGCACACACACATATACACATGCACACACTGACAAAACAGGTCTGGTATCCTTAGTGGCTGCTTGCACACTACAGCACCTTCCACGGGCCTCCGGGCCATGGACTCGGCAGCTCCATAGAGTTCTGTGTGCACAAAGCTGTGAATTTAGCAGGCTCCATAGAAGTCGCATCAAAATCGGGGCCAAAATACGCCTGCCGAGACTGTCAGTCGCAGATTCCCACTCCGGAGTAGGCCCAAAATGAATGGGCCTAGTCTGGAGGGTGCTGCCGCGAGGCGGACGCCGCGTCTCAATGTGCCGCGGAATTCGCCTGAAGAAAGGGCAGCTCGCTTCTTTTTTCTATGAGCAGCAACATGCCTCTCACGGTAAAAAGATCACTAGCGGTCTCCATAGACCAACATTGTGAGGTGGTCTATGAATGGGTTTGAAAACTGCCTGCTGGTTTCCGTCTCCTGGCCAGTTTCTTGGACAGAAACAGAAACCTGCATAACGGAGATCGGACGCTGGTGTGAACTTAGTGTAGGGACTCGCAAGAAAACGAGGACCCTTGACGTGGGTCGCGAGCTTACATATTTTTGCCAAAATTTTTTTTGCACCTTTTTTTTAAAAAAAAGAACAATTTGATAGAACTTTTTTAAATTTTGGCAAAAATATAACCAATACCTCATCTCCCAACCTATCTATAGATATTTATTTACTCACTTCTCCAGCACCGGCATTGAGGACAGCATTTATGAAAGACATGATGGCGGTTTTCAGGTTGACTTCATCCCGATATCTGCCCATACTTCTGTCTAGTTCATTCAACAGCGTCTGTGGAGAAATAAATGACAATAATAATAATATCTATTACTATTAAAGATGTTGAACTTATTGGTTAGACCCAAATATTCAAAGTTGTTCGGTTTTTAACAAAACTGAATAAATGCCAATTCATTTTACGTTGGGTTCACACCTGCGTTCATGACTCCGTTCTATGGTTTCCGTCTTCTGCATGGCAGAAGACGGAAACCATAGACCGGGTCCGGCCGTGAGCGGCGGTGAGCGTTTTAGGCTCTCCGCCGCGAAACCGGATTTTTTTATCCGGACACAGAGTAGTGCATGTCCGACTCTGTGTCCGGATTATAAAACCCGGTTTCGCGGCGGAGAGCGCAAAACGCTCACCGCCGCGCACGGCCGGACAGCTTTCTCACCCATTCAAATGAATGGGTGAGAAAGTCTCCTGCAGGCTTCCGTCTCCTGCATCTGTTTTATGCAGGAAACGGAAACCTGCAATAAGGACAGTGAACGCAGATGTGAACGAGCCCTTAGAGGACCTGTAATGGCTCTTGTGACATGTTAGAACAGGAAATACAGAAGAGACACGTGTGTGTGAGCAGTGCCGCACCTCCCATGAGGCGACCTGATGCGACCGCTTCAGGCGGCGCTATGCCAGGGCCCCGGGGGGGGGGGGGGGGGGGCGGCATTTTTGCTTACCTAAGCTTAGCGTCACCGTCTCGGCAACCCGGCATGGAAAGCGAGCGGTGGATTGGGGAGGCCCTGTGGACGCAGCGATGCTCCAGCGGCCTCCCCTCACGCTCAGGCAGAGAGCAGGTCCTCTCCTTGCCTGCTCTCTACCTGCTAACGCCGCTCTGCCACGCCCCCTTCACTCCGCCCCCTCCTCCTGGGGGGAGGGGGGGGCGCTTTCTGTCGTCCGTCTCAGGCGGCAAAAAAGGTAAGTTCACCCCCTGTGTATGAGTCCCTGTGTGGCGTCCTAGGGCCACCTGACAGTCTCTTAGTCAATAGACAGTGGTTGGGTGGTCCTTACAGAGCTGACGTCATATACACTATATAAGGTCCTGTAGGCTGGAAGATGAGACGTTTCAGTAATGGTGGAGATAGTGAAGGGTCGGTCACTCATCTCTCTGCATCATACAGAGCACAGGTCTGATGTCATATACATTATATAAGGTGACATTACAGTAATGGTGGAGATAGTGAAGAGTCTGTGATTCATCATACAGAGCACTCAGTGCTGAAAATCTTTCAATTATAAAAAATAGAGTGAGACAATATTAGGAATAGGAGCGTTTAGTCCAATAGAAGCAATTCCAGGTAGATTTTTGATAGATATCATAGATAGGAGGGAAGGGGCAGATCTGTGCTGCTGTATACAGAATATATAAACAGACTTTTTTGAAGTTCCTGCTAGTGAAAATCTTATGTTAAGGAGGTTTTTTTGGACAAAAGTATTTTTTGCAAACAGTGCAATGTTAAGAGAAAGTAATCCTTTAATAGTCCCACATGGGGTAATTCAGTGTGTTACAGCAGCATGGATAATACAGTGACATGTTACAAGAAGAAGAACACATACAAGCTCATAGCAGATAGGAAAAGATACTAGGAGACATAGCAACTAGGAAGATAAAGAAAGACTTCAGGATCATTTAGTTCTCTGTGCGGAGTGATCTTTGCTTAGTCTGATATTGATTATACAGCCTGATCGCGGTTGAGAGGAAGGATCTCTGATAACGCTCCTTATCACACTTGGGTTTGTTGCGCTTCCTGAGACTAAAGATGTTTTTGAAAGCCGTGGACTACAAATCTTGACTGAGGGTTCTGTGCATTCCTATGTGATTCACTATGCTGTCTTTCTCTATTGTCGCCCATATCTTCTCCTTTGTCCTCAATGACTTAGATCTCATTCTCTAGTAGTCATGTGTCATCTTCAGAAAGAGATATTCCTCATAGCCCCAGACTTCTTCTTCTTCTGGATGAGTTGGGTGAGCACTGTCAGTGCTTGATGTAGAGGTGGAAGACATGAGTGTTGGTGGGGGTAGTAGTGGCAGGGGGTAGTGCTGGTAGGGGGCACTAGGGGGAAATCTGTAAGGGCAGAGAGGAATCTCACTGTGATGATGAGTCACAATATAGTGGGGAAGATGATGACATTACTGAATCCCATGATGATTCTATTACAGATAAGAGGTTACTGAGTGAGGGTGACATCAGAAGAAGAGTATGGTGCAATAGTAAGAATTCCACCTTATGTTCAGTCCCAACATCCAAAAAACCTTCCTGTGGTAAATCTAAGGCAATCTCTGGTGGTGGGGGCACTGGCAGACATGTTTCTGGTATTGGTGGTAACAGCTAAGTGCTGTCATCTCATATATGGGAATTATTTGGGACATTAACATATGACAAATTGATGACAAGTTACAAGATCTACAAAGAGATAACAAGTCATGGTCGTTCAGGCCCATGTGTAGGATTCTCTGTACTCACATGACATGGCGACACCAATATAATTGGAAAAATGGGATTGTCAGTAGCAACAAGTGAGAAATAAGAGTAATATCTATAGTAATAATAATAATCAGCTAGGTATACATTTATAGTAGTAATAAATAATAATACTATAGTAATAATAATAGTCATAATAATAATAGAATAATAATAGGGGCAACATGGTGGCTCAGTGGTTAGCTCAGTCCTGGGTTCGAATCCTGCCAGGAACAACAACACCTGCAAGGAGTTTGTATGTTCTCCCCGTGTTTGCGTGGATTTCCTCCCATTCTACAAAGACATACTGATAAGGAAAACATTACAATATATATATATATATATATATATATATATATATATATATATATATAACATATATATATATATATATATATATATATATTACATACTGTATATATATATATATATATATATATATATATATATAGTGATGATAATAATAATAATCAGCTATGTATAAAATTACAGTAATATATTATTATTAATAATAATAATAATAATAACCCGATAGAATAGATACAAAGTATTCTTTAGTTTTTCACCTTTTTTAAAGATTCTAGATCTTTATAGATCCTATGGAGGAGATTTATGAATCATATATATAATGTTGATCTATGATGTATATACTTCCAGGTGACTTAGGGGACAGATCCTCAGACGGCAGCCATGTGCAGAGCGTATCTGACATCACTGACAGGAACTACGGCCACTTAAAGGGATAATTGTCAATAAAGATGATGATCTGGAGCCTTTACTTATATCTTCTGCTCCAGTGACGTCAGTCCAGCAGATTTTCTCCTAAATAAATGGTTCTCATGCAGTCAGCTTCTATTATTGAACCCTATGAGCCATGTCTACTAAGGTGTGTGTCAGGGTGACTGTATATATAGAGGAGCAGAAATACTCAGATCACTGCAGATACCTCTCAGAGCAGGTCACAGATCACACAATTCATAGACTGATTTCTTGTCTATCAGGGTGGGGGCAGGATAGGGCCTGTCTATCACACTGTAGGGGCACCAGTGTATGTATATATATATATATATATATATATATATATATATACATACATCAGTGTAATATGTGACTATGGCTAGGACCATTGCTGTATAATCACTTTATTACGCCAGCTCCCTGATATTCCTGCAGTAACCGCCATTGACAGGAATTCTAATCCATCATCTTGGATATTAAACATGGAGCACATGTGTTTTTCCCGTGTGATACAGACATACATATGGACTCAATTGTAGGATGTAAATTCCTGCTAAGATATAAGGGCTAAGCTAAAAGATTGATAATACACAACTAAATATGCAGAATATATATGATATATAGGAGACCCAGACTCATCACATTGTTACATTTCCACTAGCTCATTCCAGGAAAGCTGGGTCACAATCAATAAAGCTGGTATTAAGATGTCCACAGGGACACAACACACAGGAGATAGATGATAGATAAAGCTGGGTCACAATCAATAAAGCTGGTATTAAGATGTCCACAGGGACACAACACACAGGAGATAGATGATAGATAGATAGATAGATAGATAGATAGATAGATAGATAGATAGATAGATAGATAGATAGATAGATAGATATGCATGCAGTGTGAGTCAGTGGAAAGAAGTATCTCATAGAATATACTGGAGATTCTGCACACAGCAAATACAGGTAATATACACAGGCAGTGTGAGTCAGTGGAGAGAAGTGAGCTGTATGCAGAATCTACAGTGTATTCTATGACTTGTTGCTTTAACTTCTCTCCACTGACTCACACTGACTGTGTATATTACCTGTTTGCTGTGTGCAGAATCTACAGTGTTTTCTAAGACTTGCTGCTTCAAACAGGCAATATACACAGGCAGTGTGAGTCAGTGGAGAGAAGTGTGAAGCAGCAAGTCAAAGAATAAACTGGAGATTCTGCATACAGCAAACACAGGTAATATACACAGGTAGAGTGAGTCAGTGGAGAGAAGTGAGTAGCTGCAAATCAAAGAATACACTGGAGGTTCTGCACACAGCAAACACAGGTAATATACACAGACAGTGTGAGTCTGTAGAAAGAAGTGAGTAGCTGCAAATCAAAGAATACACTGGAGGTTCTGCACACAGCAAACACAGGTAATATACACAGACAGTGTGAGTCTGTGGAAAGAAGTGAGGAGCTGCAAATCAAAGAATACACTGGAGGTTCTGCACACAGCAAACACAGGTAATATACACAGGAAATGTGAGTCAGTGGAGAGAAGTGAGGAGCTGCAAGTCATAGAATATACCCTGAATGTACTGTTGATTCTACATACGGCGCACACAGATAGTATAGACCCTGAATGCAGGTAATGAGAGGGTTATACGGGTAATATAAGTATGATAAATACTATATGGATATAGTGGGTATGATACATGCTGTATAGATATATTGATCATTCTGTATGGTTGTAGGTATATATACAGTATATATACACACATACATACTGTCTCTAGTTCCCAGCTTTCCTCCAAGAAGCAGCAGAGATCTTTCCCTTGTGATTCTGGTGACTTATATATAGTATATACATTGTATACATTCCTCTACATGATACAATGTGATTGGAATGTTGTATAAAACATATATCACATCCCCCCAGCAGTGAGTCGCAGATCTTTGGCAGAATAATTATTATCAGTTATTTATGTAGTGCTGACATATACCTTAGTAACGTACAAAGACAACACACTCATCAATCTTCATCCCCTGGAATACACGCTCCCACCACCATATATAGCAGTATTCTAAGGTTATGTTCACACTACTATCATGGTTATTGTTAGATCCATCATATGATGGATGTAGATGCTGTGTGTTTTATTATAGTACCCATCAAATCTGACAGAACTACTGATGGCAGTGTGAGAACGGCATTATACTCTAGTCACACCCAAAGCTGCACTCTAGAGAGATCTATATCTCCATGATTGTGATATTTCTGCTGTGATGTATTGTGGGAGATGTAGAGTGTAGATTTGGGTTTATGAGAACATTACGCTACATCAGCTCTACTACACAGTGATGCGGAGCCCTATGGGCATTCTGGGAAATGTAGTTCTGCAGAACCTGAGCTGCCCAACCATAGAGAAACTGGTGTGGCAGGGATAGATGGTGCTGGGTAGTGAATAACCAATGGACACCAGGTATGTAACCACTACACCACCAGGGAATTCATTACTTCACTGACCTAGACCACCAGGGGATTCACCACGTCACTGACCTAGACCACCAAGGAAATTATTTTTAATTTCTTCACTACCTTAGACCAACAGAATGACTCCATTAACCCATTCACAACTTAAGAGCAGAAGAAATATCACCACCAACCCATATTATACTGTAGACAACCAGGGAAGTCCTAGATCAAGGTTGACTCGAGTTACCCTTTCATGCTCTCAACTACCGGGAGCATTATTTGTAACCCTTAATTGTAACTGTGTACGGGAGAGCTAGAGAAGCGGGCTATAATATATATATATATATATATATATATATATATATATATATATATACACACACATTATACATCACTACATGCTATAGACAGCGCCGTCCACAGCTGACGTGTGATACGACTTTCCATCAGACGTGGCCCAGAAGCCGCTGACGTTTCATGTATAGAGACGACTTCCAGCTCCTACATAGTACAGAACTAATAAGCAGCGCCATAAATCTCCGAGCCAACCGCAGCACGGCCGCCATAACTGTGAGGAGGGTCCGATCTGAAAGTAATTAATAATCAGCTCTTCAGCCCAGAATATGGATGTGTGAAGCTGCCAGGAGCGCTGGGATTCATTGTGGATAGAAAGAAATCCAATGAATGAATCTCTGTAATGCCAGAATAGACTTAATCCAGTCCTCATTACACCCCTGAACACGGCCCAGGGTGCACCCCATGAACACGAAACGTGCACCCCTTTTTGGGCCAGGTTTGTAGTGGACGACACAATCTAACTCACAGCTATGGCGACTTCCAATCTGTTCCCATGACATGGATGATTACAGAGTAGGTCCTATCTTGCTCTATGTCACATCTTGGAGACATCTCTCCAAGTGTCATCTGATCGCACTGACTACAAACTGGGCCCCCCCCATAGGATGCACACCCGGCCATGGGCCTGGGGTCTTATTCCTCCAGATCTCTGCTTGTTGTCAGTGAATGAGGACATCTCTGGTTACCTGCAGAGACAGTGATCCTGTACAGAGCTGCTCACAGCTGAGGGTTTGTTACAGTTGTACCTGGAGATACTGGTTCATATCAAGCCGGGTTAGTTACAAATTTTCCAAGAATCACAGGTTTAGTTGAACACAAGATTTTTTGGTTTACCACCCGCAGATCATTATCATAGTCTGGGGTCCCTGCAGTATAATAATCAGAGGCCCACCTTTCTGGGGCCCCTTCACAGTCTCCGGTGTTCTTTCCCGATTGTCTACTGTTCTACTGGGAGACATCAGTGGCCCCGACCTCTGAGGCCCAATCACAGGTCTCATCTACTGCAGGGGCTGCTGATGTCACCCAGGAGGCTGAAAGAGGCCAGAAGACGACCCAAGATGCCAGTGAAGAAGGAGCAGCGGACACCACAAGGGGGCACCAGAGAGGTGCAGGAATATGAGTATAGCTCCGCACCCCCCCTGGCCTTCCAATTATTATACCCTGGCATCTGAAGAGATCCGGAATATTACAAAAGTACTTCTGGTTCATATGAAACAAGTTTGGCCCAAACCGAAACAGGAGGACGAATCCTATGAATATTCTTGTGAGGTTCGTCCATCTCTCATTGTGTCAGCAGCTGAACAAGCTTTCTAGAATGTATCAGTCCAGAATCTAAACGTTGCAGCTCACAGAGTATTGTCTAGACTGCATACAATAGTAACAAACCCTCAGCTGAGAGAAGGACAAGCCGTGTACACAAGTCCGGAGGATGAGGAAGAAAGTGTATTACAAGGCTCCGCTTCTATGTACTAGGATAAATCACCAGAAGAGGCGTCAGTGGTCTATAAATAGGGGTAGTAACAACCATATACATGGCCGAGGACTATATGGACCAAGTAATAAAGCCAATGTCCATAACATACTCCATAAGCCTGGATTCACACTAGAGGTGGAGAGAAAAGTCCTGTAAGGAGGAAAGTATAAAACCAGCGGAAACCCCATGGACCCCATTATAGTCTATAGTCCTATGGCCAACCCCATTATAGTCAATAGTCCCATTGGAAACCCCATTATAGTCTTAGGGCAGACCCCATTATAGTCTATAGTCCTATGGTGGCCCCATCATAGTCTATAGGCTCATGTCATACCCCATTATAGTCTATAGTCCAATGGCAGATCCCTTTATAGTCTGTAGTCTTATGGTGGCCCCCATTATAGTCTACGGTTTTATGGCGGACCCTCTTATAGTCTATAGTCCTATGACAGGCCCCATTATAGTCTATAGTCCTATGACAGGCCCCATTATAGTCTATAGTCCTATGGCGGACCCCCTTATAGTCTATAGTTCTATGGCAAACCCCATTATAGTCTATAGTCCTATGGCAAACCCTATTATAGTCTATAGTGTTATGGCAGACCCCATTATACTCTATAGTCCTATGACGGACCTCATTATATCTATAGTCCTATGGAAGACACCCTTATAGTCTGTAATCTTATGGAGGACCCAATTATAGTCTATAGTTTTATGGCGGACCCTCTTATACTCTATAGTCTTATGGTGGACCTCCTTATAGTCTATAGTCCTATGGCAGACCACATAATAGTCTATAGTATTACGGCGGACCCTGTTATAGTCTTATGGCAGACCCCCTTATAGTCTATAGTCCTAAGGCGGACCCCATTAGATTTATAGTTCTATGGCGGACCCCCTAATAATCTATAATCCTATAGCAGACCCAAAGGAAGAGAATCCGAACGCTAGTGTGACCCTAGTGTAAGAGTGAATGCCCTGAAAATACATCACATTTTGCATCTAAACAGAAGCCTTGATGTGAGCGCGGCTCTCACCTGGAAGCGCGTGCGTTCGGCAGCGTACACCTGGTAGTGCAGCATGGCTTGCAGGACTTTCTTATGCCCGTCCGGCACCAGGCAGACCGCTCCCAGGATCTCCAGGACAGCGATCTTGGTTTTGATGTTCTCAGTCCGTAAACTCTGGGAGATGATGTTGATGCTCTCTGGATGCGCCAAAACGTGCGCCCGTCCCTGGGAGTTGTTCATCAGAGCCTTTATACATCCTATAACGGATGTGTGTATGCGGCTCTCCGCCGTGTCGTAATCCATGCTCTTCAGGAAATTCAGGAGACACGTCAAACCGTCCAGCTCTATGAACCGCGTCACAAACCTGACGGAGAAGACAAGGACATAGGAACGAGATGAGAAATCAGAAGTTACACCAGGATATATCATATTATTATATTATGTTATACAGTATGATATATATAATGATATATGTTATATGATCAGTTATATTATTATATTACATGGTTTAGTTTATAGATTGATATGATGATATATTGCTTTATAGTATACATGGATTTATATTCTTGGAGTATATTATAGTGTATGGGGCATCTGGTCAAGAATTTGGGTGTATTATTTCCCTTCCCCTCCCCTATTATATATGGACATGGTAAGTTTAATGTTGTAAGGATTTTATATGTTTCATCATGACTTACTGTAAGTTGGAGATCATTTTGTTTTTCATATTAATATACTGGATTTGTTTTATGGCTACCTAATTAATACCACCATACAGTATCTAAATATTACCACCATACAGTACTTAATATCATCATACAGTATCTAAATAATTCCACTATACTGTACCTAAATAATACCACCATACAGTATCTAAATTCCACCATACTGTACCTAAATAATACAACATCCTATTAATATTATAAATGTGAAAGTTTGTGAGTTTGGATGTTTGTGGGTTTGTGTGTTCGGATGTTTGTTAGTCAATCACGCAAAACCCGCTTGACCGATTTGGCTGAAATTTTCCACAAACATAGTTAATACACCCCATTGCGCAATAGGCTACTTTTCGTCACAATAGCGCACATACGTTTTTCCCAGGAACCCCACAAACCCCAAACTCACATCACTATCTCTGCAATCTCACACACTTTGGACCCCGATTTGGCTGAAATTTTCCACAAACATAGTCCCTACACTCGATTGCGCAATAGGCTACTTTTCGTCACAATAGTGCACATACGTTTTTCCCAGGACCCTTGGGATGTTCAGATGTTTGGCGGTCAATCACGCAAAAACCGCTCCACCGATTTGGCGGAAATTTTCCACAAACATAGTCCCTACACTCGATTGCGCAATAGGCTACTTTTCGTCACAATAGCGCACATACGTTTTTCCCAGGACCCTTTGGATGTTTGGATCTTTGGCGGTCAATCACGCAAAAACCGCTCCACCGATTTGGCTGAAATTTTCCACAAGCATAGTCCCTACACTCGATTGCGCAATAGGCTACTTTTCGTCACAATAGCGCACATACGTTTTTCCCAGGACCCCCACAAAACCCAAACTCACATCACTATCTCTGCAATCTCACACACTTTGGACCATAGCAAGCCACAAAATTCATATTACCCCCTACAGCAGAGGTCAGCAACCCCTGGAACACATGCCAAGAGTGGCACTCCTGCCATATTTCACTGGCATGCCAGCAGCACAGGACCTGCAAGAGTTAAATAAAGTCTCTGCTAGAGCTGAGGCATAAGGACACTCCCCTATGCCAGATGTGCAGGAAACCCAGGGGGTGGAGCTTAATCGCTCAGGTCTCTGCCTGCTATAGTGATAGCTCCTGCTGAAGCTGCTAGCAAACTGAAAGTAAGAACCACACAGCTCCCTTCCTTTACTTCCTATTCTCATTAATGTCAGCCATTTGGGGTTATTAGTTTAGTGTTAGTAACTCCATGTACCTCACATTAATAGGAATAAACCCCATCATGTCCCTCATATTAACCCCTGTGTGCCCCATATAAAGGTTACTAATATGTGAGACATATGGAGGTAATAATAAAAGACCTCAGTAATGAAGATACTTAATTATTACCTCCAAGTCTCTCACATATCAGTAACTACAGATGAGCGAGTACTGTTGGGATCAGCCGATCTGAACAGCACGCGCCATAGAAATGAATGTATGCACCTGGTACTTCCGCTTGGACGTAGCCAGCGCGCTTAACCCCCCGCGTGTCGGCTACGTCCATTCATTTCTATGCGAGCGTGCTGTTCGGATTGGCTGATCCCAACAGTACTCGCTCATCTCTATCAGTAACTCTTACACTGGGGTTAATGTGAGGGACATGATGGGGTTAATTGCTATTAATAAGAGGCACATGGAGTTACTAAACTGTCATGCACAGGGCCAGACTTTATGTTGCTTACTCAAGAGTATCCTGTGCCCAAAACTTACATGTACTGGCGGAAAATAACAAATCATACAATGTCGTATATCGAAGTATATTAACCTGAAATCCCTCTGTCCCAAAGTCACTATGTACAGTTTATACCAACACCGTATAGCAGCTGAAATACAAATTACATTCAACACAAAAGTCTCACGTATTCTCAGAATTACAGCAACAACAAGATACACAGTTACATTTTATATCCCATACCTTATACACAGTACGAAAACCTTACCTGCGCCTGTATATACCCACTTCTACAATCACCGCAGACGAAGTCGCGGGTACCAGCTAGTACATTACATAAATACCACCATACAGTACCTAAATAATACCACTATACTGTATCTAATTCCACCATACTGTACCTATATAATACCACCATACAATATCTAAATAATACCACCATTCAGTACCTAGTACCACCATACTGTATCTAAATAATCTCGCCATACAGTATGGTGGTATTATTATAAATTATATTATTATTATTATCTAATAATACCACCACAGTCTCCCATTTGCCCTTTTTGCCACAGCCACTATTTTGGGCAGGGTATTGTGACTTCTCCCTCCACACCTGGTCTATCCTTGGAGGGTGTCACAGGATGTCTCACTGACCCTATGCTGGCGGTCAGAGGGGTCATCTGCTACCAGCTACTTAATTACTTTCTTTAGAGATCTTAGCAATAAGAATCTCCCCAGGAACAGCCAGGGTGTAGTTATAAGGGGTAGGAGGTTGTGATACTCCTGGGGGCCCTGGTGCCTGAGGGGTTCTTGAGAGGCACCAACATGGTCACTGCCATGCCATAGCTAGGATTCTTTAGCGATAAGGTCTGATCTCTGGGTTGCAGTGCGATCCCCGCACCGCCATGCAGCCTCACCACCGTGCAGCCTCACCTCCCTCACACCATAATCAGCCGCTCATTACATTTACTTTGGTCTCAGCCCAAAAATAACCATAACCAAATATCTGCAGATATGGACAGGGGAATTATATGACCCTAAATATTAGGAGAAGAGAAGGTTGTAGAAGAAGCCATGGAAGGAGAAACAATGAACACCACTTGTAACGCACCTTATCCCCAGAGACTCAGCACGTTGTGGAGTAGGGGAATCATGGCTGTGGTACAGACGCTCATCCCCAACACCCACAGGTATAGCAGTATACAACTGGCATGTGGAAAGAAACCGAAGTAACCAGAGGAAACCCAGGCATATACAGGGAGAACATACAAACTCCTTGCAGATAATGCTACTGCTGACAAGAGCTTCTATATACTGCCCCCCCCTTATATTGTTGATATTAGTTTCTATCTGCTGACCCCCCCTTATTCGGCTGACAGGAGCTTCTATCTGCTGCCCCCCCTTATTCTGCTAACAGGAGTTTCTATCTAGTGCCCCCTTATTCTGCTGACAGGAGCTTCTATCTATTGCCCTCTTATTCTGCTGACAGGAGCTTCTACCTGATGTCAGCAGACCCGCTCATGCTAATAATTAGGAGAGTGCAGGAACAAGAAGGCATGTAAGATTACTATGTAAGAGTCCTGAAAGTATTTAATGGGCCTAGGTGTCTGAGGGGTCCATTTGTCGTTCTGTCCCATTACAGAACCCATGCACTGTTCCTAACGTGTCATACTTATGGGGCTCCAGGGCGTCAGTCATAGCTGGTTTAGTGGCACAGTGTCCTAGGATTTGTGGTACAATCCTGGCAGTCACAGACTGTGGGGTCTTCTCCAGCGATCTCCCGCCTGGCTTGCTGTCCATATATCTTAACAGAACTGCTTTTGTTTTCTTTCTACAATTCTAAAAATGTCTTATTTGGAAAGTTCTGATGATGGAAACCATCTGTGCCTTCCCTACATGCGGACATGTCCTCAGGTAGGTCTCCAGAGGGACGCTGGCCACGCTCCACACGTTCCTGCAGGTTGGACACCCTGTTACTTGCCATGTATTTATTTGGGAAGCAGAGCAGTAATTTGTTCTTGGAAGATGCAGACATGTCCCCCTCCCCCCTCACTGTACCAACACATTCAGGGTAAGATCCATCCATGTACAATTAATCCTGGTGGCTGCATCCTGCTCCCGAATCCGGAACATCTGGAATCTTGTATAGTCAGATCTGGAGCTCGAGGAGAAACATAACGTGACAGACACCTTGAAGCAATTGTTACTGTAAACTCCTTCATCTCCATAGCAACAAAGTAGGCAGGCAATTGTTTAAATAAATCGCCACCGCTCACCGCCGCGTAATCGCCAAGAACAGCAACACAGAAAGAGGAACCAAGAGCTGGAGACTCAGCGAGAAGATCTGATCCTGCCCTTGTAGAGTGAACGTGGTGCAAAGTATTATATTATGTCACCCCCTCTACCTCATAGATTGTAAGCTCTTGCGAGCAGGGCCCTCAGTCCCATTGTGTGAATCGACTTTCTTTGTAATGTATCTTTCTGTCTGTATTTGAACCCTACAAATTGTACAGCGCTGCGGAATATGTTGGCACTATATAAATAAAATGTATTATTATTAGTATTATTATTACTTATCCTGTACTGATCCTGAGTTACATCCTGTGCTATACTCCAGAGCTGCGCTCACTATTCTGCTGGTACAGTCACTGTGTACATACATTACATTACTTATCCTGTACTGATCCTGAGTTACATCCTGTATTATACTCCAGAGCTGCGCTCACTATTCTGCTGGTACAGTCACTGTGTACATACATTACATTACTTATCCTGTACTGATCCTGAGTTACATCCTGTATTATACTCCAGAGCTGCGCTCACTATTCTGCTGGTACAGTCACTGTGTACATACATTACATTACTTATCCTGTATTATACTCCAGAGCTGCGCTCACTATTCTGCTGGAGCAGTCACTGTGTACATACATTACATTACTTATCCTGTATTATACTCCAGAGCTGCGCTCACTATTCTGCTGGAGCAGTCACTGTGTACATACATTACACTACTTATCCTGTATTACACTCCAGAGCTGCGCTCACTATTCTGCTGGTACAGTCACTGTGTACATACATTACATTACTTATCCTGTATTATACTCCAGAGCTGCGCTCACTATTCTGCTGGTACAGTCACTGTGTACATACATTACATTACTTATCCTGTATTATGCTCCAGAGCTGCACTCACTATTCTGCTGGTACAGTCACTGTGTACATACATTACATTACTTATCCTGTATTATACTCCAGAGCTGCGCTCACTATTCTGCTGGTACAGTCACTGTGTACATACATTACATTACTTATCCTGTATTATACTCCAGAGCTGCGCTCACTATTCTGCTGGTACAGTCACTGTGTACATACATTACATTACTTATACTGTACTGATCCTGAGTTACATCCTGTATTATACTCCAGAGCTGCACTCACTAGTCTGCTGGTACAGTCCCTGTGTACATACATTACATTACTTATCCTGTACTGATCATGAGTTACATCCTGTATTATACTCCAGAGCTGCGCTCACTATTCTGCTGGTACAGTCACTGTGTACATACATTACATTACTTATCCTGTATTATACTCCAGAGCTGCGCTCACTATTCTGCTGGTACAGTCACGGTGTACATACATTACATTACTTATCCTGTATTATACTCCAGAGCTGCGCTCACTGTTCTGCTGGTACAGTCACTGTGTACATACATTACATTACTTATACTGTACTGATCCTGAGTTACATCCTGTATTATACTCCAGAGCTGCACTCACTATTCTGCTGGTACAGTCCCTGTGTACATACATTACATTACTTATCCTGTACTGATCCTTAGTTATATCTTGTATTGTACTCCAGAGCTGCACTCACTATTCTGCTGGTATATTCACTATGTACATACATTACATTACCTATCCTGTAATGATCCTGAGTTACATCCTGTATTATACTCCAGAGCTGCGCTCACTATTCTGCTGGTACAGTCACTGTGTACATACATTACATTACTTATCCTGTACTGATCCTGAGTTACATCCTGTATTATACTGCAGAGCTGTGCTCACTATTCTGCTGGTACAGTCACTGTGTACATACATTACATTACTTATCCTGTACTGATCCTGAATTACATCTTGTATTATACTCCAGAGCTGCGCTCACTATTCTGCTGGAGCAGTCACTGTGTACATACATTACATTACTTATCCTGTATTATACTCCAGAGCTGCGCTCACTATTCTGCTGGTACAGTCACTGTGTACATACATTACATTACTTATCCTGTACTGATCATGAGTTACATCCTGTATTATACTCCAGAGCTGTGCTCACAATTCTGCAATTTCCGGCTGCACAGAGCTTGCTTTGGTGATTTCCATTCTGGGTGGGTTCTTCTTTACATCAGGGTCTGTAACATGTATTTTAGATTCCCAGTTAAGCTTTTCTGAAGCCTCTATAACATATTTGCTGACTGTTTCCAGTAGAAGGTAGCTGAATTATGATTGCTGCCCAGGAGTATAATTTTGTGCTCAATGTCCGTGACTCTGCAGGACGGCAGTGCTGTGAATGGGAAGTGACATTGTGGGGCAGGAGCCTGTTCTGGCCTAGATTCTGCCCCGGGTCTCCATGCTGTACGTTCCTGCGGTGACGTGTTTCTAGTCGTCGGTCTGTCATGGATAATATAATAATACATGGTGTAATCTCCTGACCCGCCAGATTCAGGTTTCACTCGGCATGATATAGCGTTACTATATTAGGCTCAGCTAATCAATGCCAGATCGCTCCTGCCCCGGGATGATGATGTCACCGTGGATTATTTATATACATTGTTGCGCTGCTCCTTCTATATGAATGTTGCGCTGCTTGTCTGCATCATTGCCATTAGCATTTAGGACTTGGCTCTGGTTCCGGCCTCTGGATGCCGTCCCATTTGGCAGCTAACAAGTTGAGTCTCTGGAAATTAGTAGAGACACCGGCCCCCTTACCAGAAACTTGGCCGCGTCCAGCTATTAAAAGGTTTTAAAGTTAGTGCCAAGGGCTTAAAAGAAGAGCGAGCTGCGAAGCGAGAGAAGATCAGGCCACGCTGGGCCGATGCAGAGTCTGATTATTAACAGATCTCACTCCGTGGGATGAGCGCAGCTGCAACAGCTTAGTGCGGCGCGGCCAGGCGGGCCGACACATCCACAGCTTGGCCGCGCTCCCTTTCCCTAGGTGATGAAGTTGTATCGCGGTGACGGTCGACCCCTCAAGAGCCGGGAGCAAATTCGGGATCTACAAGGCGTCTCCAGTTACAAGTGGTGGTGGCTGCCAACGAACACGGGCATTGCTGAGGTGGCTCACACAGCACGAGGGGAGCGACGGGGGCGGCACAAGAACCCAAGGACCGCGCCAACTCATAAACACGTTTTATTTGCGTCTTTAAACTGATTAACTTGGATTATGGACGGTAAAATTCAGATAAGTCGACACTAGGCCTCAAGAGGCGTAATGGTATGACGGTATATTAGCGTGAAGCTATACAGGTCTGGTACACTGCGCCCCCTAAAGGTGGGCAGAAAACATACAATCTGGGCAGAGGCAACTACTGGCAGAAGTCTCCGAGACTTATAGGGGTTGTCAGTGGGTAAGAGGAAATATACTCTAGCACCCCCTATATCCGCCACCTTGTAAGTCCAACCTATGAAACAATCCTAAAATATAGGACTAAAGATATCGGCTGTTCCAGAGAGCTAGTGTGTATAAATGTCCCACGATGCATTGCTTGTGAGAATTGCCAGGAAGAACCAGTAATGCCTCTCTAGTGCCACCTATAGGCAGCTATCCTGTGAGAAGAATTGCACCCTCCCCCCCTAGACTCCCTCACAGCTGGACCTCTACAGGAATAGTCAGGACCTTATCTAGTCTAACATCCTATAAATGATGCCCCCTGTAGGACAAGTGATTAGTGTCGTAATGAGGGGGACTGGTGGAGCCCCCAATGATCAACTGTCCTGGTCAGCATGAAAGTATGTCCCAAGGACGCAGATGAGTTGAATACAGTGGTAATGCAGGAGCTGTCCACAGACAACTGCTCCCTCACCACTGTGCCCCTGTGTGCTCCGGCCCCAGTATTGGTAGATATGATCTGATGATCACTCACATCATGCCTGAAGACACCTGAAAACTCCAGGAGAATAGAGCGGAGTTAGGAGAGGGGAGGAGCAGGGGAGCGAGTCGAGGAGCGGAGCAGGGAAGAGAGGACAGGAGCAGGGGAGCGAGTGGAGGGGAAGAACAGAAGTAAGGAGAGGAGCAGGGCAGCGAAGAGAGAGGAGGAGCAGAGGTGAGGGGAGGAGCAGAGGAGAGGGCAGGAGCAGGGGAGCAAGAAGAGGGGAGGAGCAGAGGGGAGTGAGGAGAGGGGTGGAGCAGAGGAGAGAGGGGAGGAGCAGAGGAGAGGGCAGGAGCAGGGGAGCAAGAAGAGGGGAGGAGCAGAGGAGAGGGCAGGAGCAGGGGAGCAAGAAGAGGGGAGGAGCAGTAGTTTTATTATGTTAAACCTTGGAGGAAAATGAAAGGGGCATGAAACTGGGGACAGATGGAAGGAGGGACATTAAACAGTGGGAGTAGCTGGAGGGGGGACTTGTCTGCCTGTAGTTGCCCCAAGTTTAATGTCAACCTCCAGTTACCCCTATGATTTAATGTCCTCCTCTATTGCCCCCTCCAACTATCCCCATGGTTTAATGTCACCCTCCAGCTGCCCCATAGTTTAATGTCCCCTCTAGTTTTCCCCAGTTTAAACTGGGGCACCAGGAGAGGGGACCTCATACTATGGGACAATTGGAGGGGAACATTATAATGTGTGGGCATATAATATTAGGGTGACTGTAGAAGCAGTATACTGTGTGGAGGCACATGGAAAAATGGATGACAATGGGCGGTGTCAACACAGAAGTGGGTGGAGCTAAATGTGCAGTGCCGGGCATAAAGCGCCACCCAGTCTGTCCTTTGAGAGTTGGGAGTTATGGAGTAGATGGAGGTTGTGGATGCCGCTCTATTAAGTGTCCATGGGACTGACGGGCACAGCCGACTACAGCGCTCCGCCATCTCTACCAGTCCTGTAGATGGAGTATAACTGTGAGTCATTCAGGGTCTGGGGAAACTTGGGTGAAATCTCATGTAATCTTCTTATCTTGAGAGTGACTCTATTTTTTGGGGAATTCCTCTGTGTTCCAAGGGGCTCCAGCTGCATGGCCCCTCCCTCTGGGAGCCGATATCCGGGGGCCACTTTGTCTCGGACATAATTTGTGTGGGAATGTCTTGTAGCTCTTTATCCTATTATTAGGGTTAATGGTCCAGAACCGCCGCCGCCTCCGATAAACAGACGATAATGAGACGTAAATTCCGTTCACAAAGGATTTATTTATCAGCCGCGGCGGAGACGTCGCCAAGTGAAGTCTAATCCTCGTATCAATCTAATGTCATTTACTCATTAACTCCGACCTCTGCCCAGAGAACCCCGGAGAGAACCCGCCTGCAGGAAGTCAGGGGGCAACCAAGTAACAAGGAACGGTGTCATGTATGTAACAATGTAACAGAGACCAGTGTCATATATGTAACAACCTAACAGAGATAAGTGTCATGTATGTAGCAACTAGAGATGAGCGATTACTATTCGAAACTCCTGTTTCGAATAGCATGCACCCATAGGAATGAATGGACGCAGCACTTCCACTCATTCCTATGGGTGCGTGCTATTCGGAATGGCCGTTTCGTTTATAGTACTCGCTCATCTCTACTAACAACCTAACAGAGATGAGTTTCATGTTTGTAGCAATGTAATGAAGGGCTGTGTTATGTATATAACAACGCAACAAAGAACAGTGTCATGTATCTCAGACGCCGTACCTCATAGGTTGGGTCCGCAGAGCCGTCTTCAAGTCTTCTACTATTTTATTCCTCATCTCAGTATCCTCTTCATCAAAGGCGTAAAGAGTCTGCATCTGCGGGAAGAGAGAATCACATGACCAGGGTATCGAAACTTGCTGCAGCACGTGGTCACCGGATTATATGTGCAATCTGTCTGTAGACCCCAACCTAACAGGGAGGGGGTTCTATATCAAGGACAATTTAATCCAAATAAATATAATTGATGAAGGGGGGTATGATCATATCTGGTAGCTCAGTAAATCTGACCTGCACAGTCTTCTGGGGGATCCCTCACCAGTATATAGGAGATATCAGTCCCCTACCAGTCGGGGGTCCTTGTGTCTTAGATACATGAGGGCTGATACCACCAGTCTGGGGTCCTCGTGACTAAGCAGTTGCCACTTTTCTTATCCGAAAACAATTCTAGCCTGTGTTCTGGTATATGATGGGTTAAATCCTGGGCTTGTTTCTACCCAGCCTTTCTTGGACATGCACCCTTGGACACATCATCTGCCACCGTACAACCAAGAGATTACAGTGAAAACAAGGCTTCAGATAGTCCAGGCCCCCCATCTGTGGTGGGGCACAGACCTGGAGTAATAATAAGGTCTCGGCCTGCACACACTGCTGGTGTCATGTAGGGGCCGCCATTATTCTCATTATAAGTGACCTGCTGCAGGTTGGCGACCACTTCATTCCCTGTTCTCATTGTAATACATGGAAGGAGAGCAATGGCCGATCTCATGGTCAGGGCTCCGATCTACAGGTCAACGGACGAGCAGAGACACAATGGAGGCGGAAAAGACTGGGCGGTCACAGAGCAACGGAAGGCTGCCGGTGTCTCATACAACTATCTCTGACCCTGCACACCATGTCAAGTAGCCATGGTAGCCACACAACATGGCGGCTGGGGACAATACAGGACCAGGAATGTGATATTTCTACATTTCTCATCGCAGACTGTCTGCACCGTAAGTCTCAGCTCATGGTCAGATCCAGTCAGTGCTGACCGCTGCTCGAGTCACAATCAACTAAGACAAGTTAACCTGGAGAAAGATCTGCAGAGTCTGTTATATTGCATATTAGATTGTATTATATTATATATTGCATTGCATTGTATACCTTATTATACTATATGATGATTTATTATATTATTGTATTGTATTATATTATATCACAACCAGATGCACAAGTCAGCTATTGCAGGCACCGCAACTCACCCGGGACTCCCGGACCCCTTACCCAAATCTCTTTAACCCAACTACCAACTCATTAGTATTCACAGTGACATCACATCAGTCCAGTCAATATTAATGAAGAGGTTGTGACGTCATAACAGTGAATAATGAGGAGGAGGTTGTGACATCATTTCAGTACAATGAATATTAATGAGGAGCTTGTGACATCATTTCAGTGCAGTGAATATTAATGAGGAGGTTGCTGGGAGATCAACGGGTATTTGACTAGAATGAGGTATATCTGGATCTAGAACAGGTTATTCTTCATACATTTGTAGTTTGCTAAGTCTTAGCGCCCTCTACAGAGCGCTGCTGCATCAGTTGTGTGTAAGTGGATCAGAAATGCTAATGATATTGTGACGTATCCTGCACCACTAGAGGAGCGTGTGTACAGATAATAAGCAGTGAACATAGGGTTAAGTAGTCAGCGTAGTATTCACAGCGTACACATCACTTACGGCTGCCATGGAGTTGATCCGGTCGATGTAATAGTCGGGCCAGCTGGTTGCCAGCTTATTGGGATCTTCTTGTTCCTGCAACAAATAATTGATAAAAAGATAAGTCAAAGGTCAAGATGGCGCTGAGGAATCAATAGAAAGGAAACAGTCAGCAGGTAGCCTGTCCATGTCTACTCACAGGGACTAGGTTATGGCTATCCACCATCACCTCGGGGCCCAGGATTTGATAAACCCAAAGATCTACTCAACTCCACCCACACCAGTTACATTGTATCTCCTCAGCCCTGGACTAGTTACTTTGTATCTCCTCAGCATTGCACTGGTTACATTTTATCTCCTCAGCCCCAGACTAGTTACAGTCCTATGAAAAAGTTTGGGCACCCCTATTAATCTTAATCATTTTTAGTTCTAAATATTTTGGTGTTTGCAGCAGCCACTTCAGTTTGATATATCTAATAACTGATGGACACAGTAATATTTCAGGATTGAAATGAGGTTTATTGTACTAACAGAAAATGTACAATATGCATTAAACCAAAATTTGACCGCAGCAAAAGTATGGGCACCTCAACAGAAAAGTGA
The DNA here is from genome assembly GCF_031893055.1 of Leptodactylus fuscus. Classification (NCBI taxonomy): domain Eukaryota; kingdom Metazoa; phylum Chordata; class Amphibia; order Anura; family Leptodactylidae; genus Leptodactylus; species Leptodactylus fuscus. The sequence continues at coordinate 28,921,661 of NC_134267.1, read as the reverse complement.
CATTAATATTTAGTAGATCCTCCTTTTGCAAAGATAACAGCCTCTAGTCGCTTCCTGTAGCTTTTAATCAGTTCCTGGATCCTGGATGAAGGAATTTTGGACCATTTCTTTCTACAAAACAATTCAAGTTCAGTTAAGTTTACCTTCTTTCAAAATGAAGCTGGCTTGTCCAAATGTGCTTTTTCATACCTCAGGCGACTCTGTGGCGTGCTTGCAGAAACGGCTTCTTTCTCATCACTCTCCCATACAGCTTCTCCTTGTGCAAAGTGCGCTGTGTTGTTGACCGATGCACAGTGACACCATCTGCAGCAAGATGATGCTGCAGCTCTTTGGAGGTGGTCTGTGGATTGTCCTTGACTGTTCTCACCATTCTTCTTCTCTGCTTTTCTGATATTTTTCTTGGCCTGCCACTTCTGGGCTTAACAAGAACTGTCCCTGTGGTCTTCCATTTCCTTACTATGTTCCTCACAGGGGAAACTGACAGGTTAAATCTCTGAGATAACGTTTTGTATCCTTCCCCTGAACAACTATGTTGAACAATCTTTGTTTTCAGATCATTTGAGAGCGGGCTGTCCATGCTCGGCGACCATCAAACTTAACTGAACTTGAATTGTTTTGACAAGTTACTTTGTATCTCCTCAGCATTGGACTGGTTACATTTTATCTCCTCAGCCCTGGACTAGTTACATTGTATCTCCTCAGCCCTGGACTAGTTACATTGTATCTCCTCAGCCCTGGACTAGTTACATTGTATCTCCTCAGCCCTGGACTAGTTACATTGTATCTCCTCAGCCCTGGACTAGTTACATTGTATCTCCTCAGCCCTGGACTAGTTACATTGTATCTCCTCAGCCCTGGACTAGTTACATTGTATCTCCTCAGCCCTGGACTAGTTACATTGTATCTCCTCAGCCCTGGACTAGTTACATTGTATCTCCTCAGCCCTGGACTAGTTACATTGTATCTCCCAAGCAACACCCTTCCCCCCACCCCTGACACCGCCATGCTATGGATGAACCACAAGAATCAGCAAGAGATGAACCAAGAGGATAATGGAGGCAAAAAACAGAGTCAGTCATCTGCTGGGGTACACAGGTGGGGCTACTGATAGTCTACACTGTGGGAACCAATGTGGCAGCCACAGAACCTCTGTAACATTGGCAGTGCCCCCAAGATAGTGACAACAACAGTGCCCCTATCACAGTGACAGCCACAGCTCCCCCATAACATTGATAGTGTCCCCATAACAGAGACAGACATATCAGGTGTTACCCAGTTTCAGAGAAGCAGGCAGCATTACAACCTCCATCATTACTTCCATCCCAGGGTATGGGGGCACTCGTCCACATTAGGGAGAGTGTTTGCCTACATAGGCAGTACGGAGACTTACAAGTCATTCCTGCTCCGCTAGGGATTATGGGTAAAAAATATGCAAATCTAATCTCCTGGATGGAATTAGGAGAACAGAGTGCACTCTGTACACCACCCTATAGAGGGCAGCATCCTTAACATCATGAACGACTCAGTTATAAAGTCTTTTAATCATAATGTGGATTTAATTGCTAAATCAGTATTTCTGTCCCAAAAGGAACAGATTCCCAACTATGGACAGCGCTGTTTCGGCCTATTGGGCCATCCTCAGCATAGTGTAGGGATTTTTACTTCCATCCCATGATACACACAGCTAGTGCAGTCAATGCTGCAGATGCCATTACCTCCAGAGCAGCACTCCTACTCAATTGCCTCCTCCTCCCGTGACCCCGAACAGCCCTTAATGCCTCAAACATGTCCTTCCTGCCAGTCGGGTGAGCCGAGCCCTGCCAGTGGTGACACCCGGAGTCGCACAAGGACAACTGGCAGCAACAAAACATTAAGTGTAAACTTGGCACATGAGTGCCGGATTCACCCTCCTGAATCTTATCCCGGGAGGAGTCCCTGCCATATACAGAACTATCCCGTAGTTATTATAGTACAGAACAGTATATATCACTGGGGGGCTCCTAATACCATAGATAACCACCGTGTTTCCTTATATTAAATTTTGGTCCTATAGATATGCTCCAGCCGGTAACGGCCTATTAAAAAAAAAGCTGCAGCGGTAGTCACCTGTCCCACTAATGTCCCGGGCCCTGTGGCAGCCGCTACCTCTACTTCCCCGGTAGTTACGCCACTGCTGTACCAGCAGAATAGTGAGTGCAGCTCTGGAGTATAATACAGGATAAGTAATGTAATGTATGTACACAGTGACTGTACCAGCAGAATAGTGAGTGCAGCTCCGGAGTATAATACAGGATAAGTAATGTAATGTATGTACACAGTGACTGTACCAGCAGAATAGTGAGTGCAGCTCCGGAGTATAATACAGGATAAGTAATGTAATGTATGTACACAGTGACTGTACCAGCAGAATAGTGAGTGCAGCTCCGGAGTATAATACAGGATAAGTAATGTAATGTATGTACACAGTGACTGTACCAGCAGAATAGTGAGCGCAGCTCTGGAGTATAAAACAGGATAAGTAATGTAATGTATGTACACAGTGACTGTACCAGCAGAACAGTGACCGCAGCTCTGGAGTATAATACAGGATAAGTAATGTAATGTATGTACACAGTGACTGTACCAGCAGAATAGTGAGTGCAGCTCTGGAGTATAATACAGGATAAGTAATGTAATGTATGTACACAGTGACTGTACCAGCAGAACAGTGACCGCAGCTCTGGAGTATAATACAGGATAAGTAATGTAATGTATGTACACAGTGACTGTACCAGCAGAACAGTGACCGCAGCTCTGGAGTATAATACAGGATAAGTAATGTAATGTATGTACACAGTGACTGTACTAGCAGAATAGTGAGTGCAGCTCTGCAGTATAATACAGGATGTAACTCAGGATCAGTACAGGATAAGTAATGTAATGTATGTACACAGTGACTGTACCAGCAGAATAGTGAGCGCAGCTCTGCAGTATAATACAGGATAAGTAATGTAATGTATGTACACAGTGACTGTACCAGCAGAATAGTGAGCGCAGCTCTGGAGTATAATAGAGGATAAGTAATGTAATGTATGTACACAGTGACTGTACCAGCAGAATAGTGAGTGCAGCTCTGGAGTATAATACAGGATGTAACTCAGGATCAGGACAGGATAAGTAATGTAATGTATGTACACAGTGACTGTACCAGCAGAATAGTGAGTGCAGCTCTGGAGTATAATACAGGATAAGTAATGTAATGTATGTACACAGTGACTGTACTAGCAGAATAGTGAGTGCAGCTCTGCAGTATAATACAGGATGTAACTCAGGATCAGTACAGGATAAGTAATGTAATGTATGTACACAGTGACTGTACCAGCAGAATAGTGAGCGCAGCTCTGCAGTATAATACAGGATAAGTAATGTAATGTATGTACACAGTGACTGTACCAGCAGAATAGTGAGCGCAGCTCTGGAGTATAATAGAGGATAAGTAATGTAATGTATGTACACAGTGACTGTACCAGCAGAATAGTGAGTGCAGCTCTGGAGTATAATACAGGATAAGTAATGTAATGTATGTACACAGTGACTGCACCAGCAGAATAGTGAGTGAAGCTCTGGAGTATAATACAGGATATACATTTCATTAATAGAAGCATACAGTATGATATGCTGGTGTTTTATGACTCCACCCTACAGTATTTCGGGTTCTGGATTTATAATGGTGTTGGTGCTGATAAGGATTTCAGCCTGTGGGGTAAAATTCTTTGCGGTCACTGATCGGTTATCCATCACTCCGGTGACTGATGGGTCTTTGGCCGCCATTACACCTCGCACACCTTGTAAGGATAGTTTTCTGTTGTTCCTAATTATTCTGCATTTTATCAAAATCTCAGTTTTTCATCCCACAAAAACCATAAGCCCCTTATGATGAGGAGAGGATAGGGGGGAGAGTAGTAAGGTCATCGTTTTATTGACCTAGTGTCGGAGGAGTATTATCCTGCAGACTGACACTTCCCGCAGCGCCTCATGTCCCCGGTTTTTTGTGTCCCCCCCCCCTTTCCCCATCCCAGGCTGTACGGAGCAGGACAGAGTCACACACGGGGTAATGACCTCTCCGCAGGAATTCATGAGGACGCAAAACACAAACCATAAAAAATTAAACTGTAGATAATCATCTCCTGACTGCCCCGCACTGACAGACTCAGAGCAAGCGAGACTCTGAGCAAGCAAGGCAGTGGCGCCATGCCAAGATCATTAAGAAGTGCGGCCTGTGCCAAAAATCAGGACACCCGGGTGTTATAGGACTGCGATAAAGAACCCGACAAAACTGACGACACCCACAGAACAAAACATTCCCATCATCAATCCAAGCCCAACACATCCTGCACGACTGACAGCCACACAATACACAGTATACTGTATATATAACATATAGTGAGATGGACCATGCTGCTTTATCTCCTGTATATAATTATATATGTACAGCCGGTATAAATTATACATCTCCTTGTATATAGTGATATGGACCATGCTGGTATAACCTGGGTATCTCCTATATATAATGACAGATATACAGCTGGTATACGTTATACACTCTGATGATGCGGGGCGTCCAGCTGTGAGCGTTGCGGCAGTGATTCATGCACTTTGGCTGCTGCAGCCGCGATGGACAAATGCCCGGACTATGAGCGTGGGCACCTGGAATAATAAGTGGGCTGAGTGGGCGCAGGTCCAGGTGTTGATAGCAGGAAGTAATAAGGATGATGGAAAGACACAAGAACGTCATGTACAGAATCATTCACAGCGGTGTCACCAGTTACAGGGGTTGGCGGCACTGTCAGGGCAGAATATAGAAGTATCCTGAGGGGCCATGGAGGAAATGAATGAGTCAAGCACAGCCCCACCCTGTGGAGGAGGAAGTAATACCCCCAGTAACAGGTGGGTAACATGGAATACGCCCTTCAGACTGTATACACTGCACATCACTGCAGAGAACAGGATCAGATCTTGTCAGGTGCACAGTCATAGTGCAATGGGGGAGGTATCACTGTGTATCTAAGCACATCACACAACCCACCCCTCTGCTGTTACCTACAGCTGCACATCACACAACCTGCCTCTCTGCTGCCACCTACACAGGGGCGGATCCAGGGCCGGGCGAGCCGGGCAACCGCCCGGGGCCCCGCGCTTAGCGGGGCCCCGCGGCGTGGCCCGGACCTAACAAAATGTTCCCGGTCAGCATGTCCCGATTTCAACTCATCGGCGTCCTATGGACGCCGATGAGCTGAATACATAGTCGTTTAAAGCAGGAGCTGTCACAGCTCAGCTCCTGCTTTAACGCTGAGCTCCGGCATTTGTAGCCGCGATGTGATGACGTCATCACATCGCGGCTACAATATGTGTATGAGGGAGAGAGCTGCAGGAGAACGAGGAAAGGTGAGCGTGTGTGAGAACAGCATGACACTGGGGCAGATGGAGGGGGAGAGAACGGCATGACACTGGGGCAGATGGAGGGGGAGAGAACAGTATGACGCTGGGGCAGATGAATGGAGGGAGAACGGCATGACAGGGGCAGATGAACGGAGGGAGAACGGCATGACAGGGGCAGATGAAGGGGGGAGAACGGCATGACAGGGGCAGATGAAGGGGGGAGAACGGCATGACAGTGGGGCAGATGAACGGAGGGAGAACGGCATGACAGGGGCAGATGAAGGGGGGAGAACGGCATGACACTGGGGCAGATGAACGGAGGGAGAACGGCATGACAGGGGCAGATGAAGGGGGGAGAACGGCATGACACTGGGGCAGATGGAGGGGGGAGAACAGTATGACGCTGGGGCAGATGAACGGAGGGAGAACGGCATGACACTGGAGCAGATAGAGGGGGAGAGAACAGCATGACACTGGGGCAGATGGAGGGGGAGAGAACAGCATGACACTGGGGCAGATGAAGGGGGGAGAACGGCATGACACTGGGGCAGATGGAGGGGGGAGAACGGCATGACACTGGGGCAGATGGAGGGGGAGATCAGTATGACGCTGGGGCAGATGAACAGAGGGAGAATGGCATGACACTGGGGCAGAGACGGGGGGGGACATAAAACTGTGGGCAGATAAAGGGGGAGAATGGCATGAAACTGAGGACAGAGATAGAGGGGGGGACATGAATCTGGGGGCAGATGAAGGGTGTATATGAAAATGGGGGAGAGATGGAGGGGGGACATATAATTTACGGGTGACTCCCAGTAAGACCCCCCAGTAAGTAGGGCCCCACCAATGTCAATTGCCCAGGGCCCCGCAAACCCTGGTTCCGCCACTGCACCTACAGCTGCACAAAACACAACCCGACCCTCTGCTGTCACTTACAGCTGCACATCTCACAACCTGCCCCTCTGCTGCCCTCTACAGCTGCACATCTCACAAGTCACAACCCTTCCCTCTGCTGTCACCTAACAACTGCACAACCCGCCCCTCTGCTGCCACCTACAGCTGCATATCACACAACCTGCCCCTCTGCTGCCACCTACAGCTGCATATCACACAACCTGCCCCTCTGCTGCCACCTACAGCTGCATATCACACAACCCGCCCCTCTGCTGCCACCTATAGCTGCATATCACACAACCTGCCCCTCTGCTGCCACCTACAGCTGCATATCACACAAACCGCCCCTCTGCTGCCACCTACAGCTGCACATATCACAACCTGCTCCTTTTTCCAAAGCTTTTCCAAACTTTTTAAGGTGAGCCAACAAGTAGGCAAAAGTTGGAAGTTTGTCAAGAATGACAAGCATAGGGGCCACACGGTGGCTCAGTGGTTAGCACTGTAGACTTGCAGCGCTGGACTCCTGGTGTTCAAATCCCGCCAAGGGCATAAAACCATCTGCAAGGAGTTTGTATGTTCTCCCCGTGTTTGCATGGATTACCATCTCATATTCCAAAATAGACATACTGATAGGGAAAAAAAATGTACATTGTGAGCTCTATGTGGGGCTCACAATCTACATTTAAAAAAAGAATGACAAGCATGACGCCACCGCTGCCCGCAGGTCATGTGTGATACTACAATTCTGGGTCATATATTTCAATGGAGCTGAGCTGCAATACCAGACACAACCCAAGGACAGGTGTGGCGCTGTTTTAGGGAGAAAGAAGTCGCGTTTTTGTAACTCAAGTATATCACTGATCTGAAGGTGGGCGCCATATTGGAGTAGGGGAAGAGAAGATATTGTAGGAACATTCTGTAAATAGAAAGAACTTTCACCCAATAAATAGAGCTTATCTGCGTATACAGGTATTGAGCGGTCACTTACCTTCTTCTTACTGCAGTAAATCTGCCACTTCTTCTCTGGGGGGAGGGCGAACATGGCCTCTCTGTTCTTGTCTGTGAGGTCCAGCTCATCCTGTCAATTAGAAACATGTGCAGGTCAGTACAGCGCCCCTATAGGTGAGACACATACATCACTTACTGGCAGCCCACTCATATTCACACAGCTCAGTACAGCGCCCCTACAGGTAAGACACATATATCACTTACTGACAGCCTGCTCATATTCACACAGGTCAGTACAGCGCCCCTACAGGTAAGACACATACATCACTTACTGACAGCCCCCTCATATTCACACAGGTCAGTACAGCGCCCCTACAGGTGAGACACATACATCACTTACTGGCAGCCCGCTCATACTCACACAGGTCAGTACAGCGCCCCTACAGGTAAGACACATACATCACTTACTTACAGTCCGCTCATATTCACACAGGTCAGTAAATTGGCCCAAAGCTTCCATATTTCAACCATGTAACGTAATAGAAGGGGATGTCTATAAGATGTAGCGATCTCACAGCGGGGCTTTGTTACAATGTATCAGGGTGAGCAGTATTAACATATGCCATGTAGCAGCACAAATCTGTCCCCTGTGCCATCTCCTGGCTCTCACTTATATCATGTGACCGCAGTTTATGGTGTGTATGAGGCCCTGAGCTGCTCTACTGTATCACACTTTACCCAGGTGATACAATGAGAGTCACATCCACCACTCTCTCCTCTTGTGTGTCAGTCTTCACTGTACTTCTGGTATTCCACTCGTGAACCAGGAGAATCAGGAGGGGGCACAGGATGGATGACCATAGGGTGACTGTATGATCTGTGGCTGTGATCCTGGAGGGTCTACTGATATGCTGCAGTCAATGTGGGGTCCGGGCATTCTTCCTATTATACCAGTTTGGACAGTGGGGTATACTGGTCACAATATCGCCAGGTAGCAGCTGCTGACCACTGTGGTGTCCTCCCGGGGGTCTCGCTGTGCCCCTGCCTGGCAGCTCCTGGCCTGTGTAGTATATGGATTAAGAAGCTGAGCAAGGAGACATATGGAAACACTTACAGGATGGATTCCCAAATCTAAGGGGCAGACGAGCGAAACAACATCCAGAGCCGTGTTACATAGGATGGCTGGCCCAGAGTCAGGCAGCAGCTGGAATACAAGCCAAGGAATGCTGTCTGAGGTCAGGATGGGGGGGGGGGGGGGAGGAAGAGGAGGGTGAGAAGTCTGTCTAAGGATAGCCAGCTCATAATACGTCCTATACACAGCAAGACTGGAGGGGACTCTGAGGAAGAGGAGGGTGAGAAGTCTGTCTGAGGATGGTCAACTCATAATACGTCCTATACAGAGCAAGACTGGAGGGGACTCTGAGGAAGAGGAGGATGAGAAGTCTGTCTGAGGATAGCTAAGGACTGTACAAAGCAGTACTGGGGGGCTCTGACGAAGAGGAGGGTGAGAAGTCTGTCTGAGGATAGTTGGCTGATAACAATGGCGGAGAATCTGGGCCTGATGCTCAGGACAATACAACACTTTTTATATACTGTAAGTATGACTGTAAGTCATGTCTTATACTCCAGTCACATCTGAAGCTGCATTCACAGCTCTGATATTATTCCAATCATATCCAATGCTGCACTGGTAATTCTGCTAGTTTCCGGTAAGGACCTCACATTTACCTGCAACCTCGTGCTTAATGTCCATATTACACAGAGGATAAAAGGGGTTTAGATACACTCAAATTATTACACAGTGTATTAGTGGGGCTTAGATACGCTCAGATACACAAAACTACTAAAAGTCCCAGAAGGCAATGCAGCAACCAAAACCGTACATTATGTTGTATCATAGAAGCTGCTACTAATCGATTCATCAATGGTAGAAAACAGGTAATACAGCTCTGGGTGTAACTGGAGTATAAGGCATTGTGAAGCATTGTACCCTACAGCACTGGCCCTAGGTGTGAATAAGACCAAAGACACATCTACAGGGAGATTCTACGTATTGTGAGTATTTTACATCCTGCGAGTGACTGCAATCTATGTACAGTACTACGGAATAGGAAGGCGTCAAATAACAGGAAAGGAAGAATTCACAAAAACCTTCACACCCTTCAGTGCGGTGCAGACCCGAGCAGGTCCTTATAAAAAATTCTCCATACACAGCGTCTAGACACAAGAAAAACGCAGAATCCCAATACCCGCTAGTAAAGAAAGAGCTGCAGTTTGGCGCAAGAAGGGACCACAAAGATCAGAGCCAAGTGTGCGGCGAGAAAATATCGTCATAACTAACGGAGAGCGAAAAAGTATAGACAAGAACTCAAAGTATAAGAAATCATCAAGAAGAAGGAAAAGATCCAAATATAGTGATCACAGTCAGAAACATCAACCACTGAACACACAACCATAACTACAATAATACTGCCCCATGTACAACAATATAACTACTATAATACTGCTCCTATGTACAAGAATATAACTACTATAATACTGCCTCTATGTACAAGAATATAACTACTATAATACTACCTCCTATGTACAAGAATATAACTACTATAATACTGCTCCTATGTACAAGAATATAACTACTATAATACTACCTCCTATGTACAAGAATATAACTACTATAATACTGCTCCTATGTACAAGAATATAACTACTATAATACTGCTCCTATGTACAAGAATATAACTACTATAATACTACCTCCTATGTACAAGAATATAACTACTATAATACTACTCCTATGTACAAGAATATAACTACTATAATACTACTTCCTATGTACAAGAATATAACTACTATAATACTGCTCCTATGTACAAGAATATAACTACTATAATACTACCTCCTATGTACAGGAATATAACTACTATAATACTACCTCCTATGTACAAGAATATAACTACTATAATACTGCTCCTATGTACAAGAAAATAACTACTATAATACTGCTCCTATGTACAAGAATATAACTACTATAATACTGCTCCTATGTACAAGAATATAACTACTATAATACTGCTCCTATGTACAAGAATATAACTACTATAATACTACCTCCTATGTACAAGAATATAACTACTATAATACTACTCCTATGTACAAGAATATAACTACTATAATACTGCTCCTATGTACAAGAATATAACTACTATAATACTACCTCCTATGTACAAGAATATAACTACTATAATACTACTCCTATGTATAAGAATATAACTACTATACTACTACTCCTATGTACAAGAATATAGCTACTATAATACTGCCCCTATATACAAGAATATAACTACTATAATACTCCCTCCTATGTACTAGAATATAACTACTATAATACTGCTCCTATGTACAAGAATATAACTACTATAATACTGCTCCTATGTACAAGAATATAACTACTATAATACTACTCCTATGTACAAGAATATAACTACTATAATACTGCTCCATGTACAAGAATATAACTACTATAATACTGCTCCTATGTACAGGAATATAACTACTACAATACTTCTCCTATGTACAAGAATATAACTACTATAATACTGCTCCTATGTACAAGAATATAACTACTATAATACTACTCCTATGTACAAGAATACAACTACTATAATGCTGCTCCTATGTACAAGAATATAACTACTATAATACTACCTCCTATGTACAAGAATATAACTACTATAATACTGCTCCTATGTACAAGAATATAACTACTATAATACTACCTCCTATGTACAAGAATATAACTACTATAATACTGCTCCATGTACAAGAATATAACTACTATAATACTGCTCCTATGTACAGGAATATAACTACTATAATACTTCTCCTATGTACAAGAATATAACTACTATAATACTACCTCCTATGTACAAGAATATAACTACTATAATACTGCTCCATGTACAAGAATATAACTACTATAATACTTCTCCTATGTACAAGAATATAACTACTATAATACTACTCCTATGTACAAGAATATAACTACTATAATACTGCTCCTATGTACAAGAATATAACTACTATAATACTACCTCCTATGTACAAGAATATAACTACTATAATACTACCTCCTATGTACAAGAATATAACTACTATAATACTGCTCCTATGTACAAGAATATAACTACTATAATACTACTCCTATGTACAAGAATATAACTACTATAATACGGTTCGGTGTATACTACGGTGTATGTTCCAGGGACATAGAGAAGGGAGCGGAGAGAATCTGTGCGGTGGATTTCTGGGAGTATTTGGCGGTTGCTGTGGCCAGCTGGTATGTAGACTATTGAAAGTATAACCCACTTGTGTATGACCCACAAGGAGGGGTCCATTTGACATTTTGGGGGCCCCTGCTTTGCTCACATAGGGTTAATGTCCTCTCCTCTGCCAGATTATCAGATACTTTTGCTACATCCATCTTTGTTTATCCTGAGCCTCCTGATTCATTAATAAAATTCCACAATATGAGAATTGCCATTCAGGGTCTGTGGAGAGCGGGGTGCTGCCAGGAGTGGTTGCTGAGGTCTCCTCTTATGGAAACGACTGAGGGATATTTAAAGTTTTACTCTCAAGAATTCATGGTTTTACACCAAGGATCTGCATTAGAGGGTGGGCTTGTGTCCAGACCTCAGGCCTTCACCTCCGCTCCTCCGCTGACGCTCCACATACTTTCCAAGATCCAAAAATTACTCCGCTCATCTGTTTATGTGGGAAACTAGGTCTCCAGGCAACAAGGCCGGGCGGAGGTGCCGCATCCTGTCACCCAAAGAGGTCACCACCACGCTACGTGCGGAGTAGGACCGGACCCGCCACCCTAGCACTGAGGCGGGGGCAACAATCTGGGATGTGATCAGACTTCCTTCTTCGGGTTCCAAAATTTTCACCCAACTTTCCCAGATTCCTGTACGACAGTGCTGCCTAGTAAAATAGTGATGTGGCATAGCATACAGAAACGCTCTGCTGCTTTTGCTGTTCTCTTACTTTCTAGTGTTTGTTTCAGTCTTCACTGCAGTTCTTGCATTCTACTCATGACAAGATGACCCAGGCTAAACTACATAAGAAGTCTCAGCCAAGTCATGTGACTATCATCAGTAAGCTGGGCCACATCCGCGGGTCATCCAGCTCTGAAGATAGTGGGGTATTAGTAGTGTGCAGCCAGAGCTCAGCCCCCTCCAAGACAGCGCCGTGTTTGTGCCGCCTGCAGACCTCACCTTTCCTCTGTGGCGTCTCTGGGGGATCTTTAGTGTCAGAATAAATCAGTCCTGGAGCTGAATGGGAAGTAAAGTGTGAGGTTAATAGGAAACTGCAGGGCGGCGCTACCTGACCCCCCAAATACCCCCAGCACCTCCCCTTCCCCAGACACTGTGCAAGCTTCTTACAGGAGTCTGTGCAAAAGCAATTTACAGTCTGTTGCTGCCAAAATACACAGAAGACCACCCCATTGATGACTTCCCGTCCGCAACACGGAGTGCTGACACGTAAACTGACAGCCTGGTACAGAACGGTCACTGACTAACCAAAAATACAACAGTCATATGACCTAAAAATACCTAAAAACACCCCCAACCCCAAAACAGACAGTAATCCCATGGTAAAAAGAGCCAAAGTATATACACAATGGCACAGAATAGCGAGTGCAGCTCTGGAGTATAATACAGGATAAGTAATGTAATGTATGTACACCGTGACTGTACCAGCAGAATAGTGAGTGCAGCTCTGGAGTGTAATACAGGATAAGTAATGTAATGTATGTACACAGTGACTGTACCAGCAGAATAGTGAATGCAGCTCTGGAGTATAATACAGGATAAGTAATATAATGTATGTACACAGTGACTGTACCAGCAGAATAGTGAGTGCAGCTCTGGAGTATAACTCAGGATGTAACTCAGGATCAGTACAGGATAAGTAATGTAATGTATGTACACAGTGACTGTACCAGCAGAATAGTGAGCACAGCTCTGGAGTATAATACAGGATAAGTAATGTAATGTATATACACAGTGACTGTACCAGCAGAATAGTGAGCGCAGCTCTGGAGTATAATACAGGATAAGTAATGTAATGTATGTACACAGTGACTACACCAGCAGAATAGTGAGCGCAGCTCTGGAGTATAATACAGGATAAGTAATGCAATGTATGTACACAGTGACTGCACCAGCAGAATAGTGAGTGCAGCTCTGGAGTAGAATACAGGATGTAACTCAGGATCAGTACAGGATAAGTAATGTAATGTATGTACACAGTGACTGTAGCTGCAGAATAGTGAGCGCAGCTCTGGAATATATTATTACATGTATTTTAGGTTTATTATAGGATGTCATGTATGTACACAGTGACTGCTGTATATAGATTACATGTTTTTGCTCTACTGCCCCCTATGTAAAGTTTTATTAGGCAGAGGATTGTAGGTCATTATTGATATCATGAAGTTTTGGGGTCCCCCTCCTCTATATATGGGGGTCATCTGCTGATATCCCTCCTGTCCCTGTGTTGGCCTCGGGGCCAGTGTTCTGGCTGCTGAGGGTAAGTAAACATCCCCCGCTCTCCCCACGCGCCTCTGGCTTATTCCAGCAGTCTTTGTGGATTCTTTCCCCCAGGATTTCGGTATAAAGATTCTGTTTCTGAGCGTCACCCAATCTAAATATTTGCCCATCGTTGGCTTCAGAATCCGCGTTCGCCGCGCAGATTAATGCATTTTTAATACGGAGAGAAATCGGCGCTGGACTCATTTTTCTGTTATTCTAATGATTAGGCCGCACGTTTCAGGGTGTCAGACCGCGCAGGGTCGCCCAGAAAAGCAAAGGGAACATTAAAAGAAAATACCCGAGCCGTGTGGCCTGAGCGCAGTGCAAATGAAATTAACCCTTCTCCTACCAACAGAAACTCTCCTCTGTGAAGGCTGTGATCCTTTGTTGCATACGGCTGCTGGTGCTGGCTAATATATTATAGAGGAGCTGTATAGGATGACTCCTGGGATGCAACCCCTCTGTGTCACCCCCTGTCCATGTATCTCCTGTGCTGCACCCCCTCTGCGTTGCCCCCTGTCCAGGTATCTCCTGTGCTGCACCCCCTCTGTGTCACCCCCTGTCCAGGTATCTCCTGTGCTGCACCCCCTCTGTGTCATACCCTGTCTAGGTATCTCCTGCACTGCACCCCCTCTATGTCACCCCCTGTCCAGGAATCTCCTGTGCTGCACCTCCTCTGTGTCTCCCCCTGTCCAGGTATCTCCTGCACTGCACCCCCTCTATGTCACCCCCTGTCCAGGTATCTCCTGTGCTGCACCTCTTCTGTGTCTCCCCCTGTCCAGGTATCTCCTGCACTGCACCCCCTCTATGTCACCCCCTGTCCAGGTATCTCCTGTGCTGCACCTCCTCTGTGTCACCCCCTCTCCAGGTATCCCCTGTGCTGCACCTAATCTGTATTACCCCCTGTCCAGGTATCTCCTGTGCTGCGCCTCCTCTGTGTCACCCCCTGTCCAGGTATCTCCTGCACTGCACCCCCTCTATGTCACCGACTGTCCAGGTATCTCCTGTGCTGCCCCTCCTCTGTGTCACCCCCTGTCCAGGTATCTCCTGCACTGCACCCCCTCTATGTCACCCCCTGTCCAGGTATCTCCTGTGCTGCACCTCCTCTGTGTCACCCCCTCTCCAGGTATCCCCTGTGCTGCACCCCCTCTGTGTCACCTCCCTCTCCAGGTATCTCCTGTGCTGCACCTAATCTGTATTACCCCCTGTCCAGGTATCTCCTGTGCTGCGCCTCCTCTGTGTCACCCCCTGTCCAGGTATCTCCTGCACTGCACCCCCTCTATGTCACCGACTGTCCAGGTATCTCCTGTGCTGCACCCCCTCTGCGTCGCCCCCTGTCCAGGTATTTCCTGTGCTGCACCCCCTCTGCGTCGCCCCCTGTCCAGGTATCTCCTGTGTTGCACCCCCTCTGTGTTGCCCCCTGTCCAGGTATCTCCTGTGCTGCACCCCCTCTGCGTCGCCCCCTGTCCAGGTATCTCCTGTGCTGCACGTCCTCTGTGTTACCACCTGTCCAGGTATCTCCTGTGCTGCACCTCCTCTGTGTCGCCCCCTGTCCGGGTATCTCCTGTGCTCTACCTCCTCTGTGTCGCCCCCTGTCCAGGTATCTCCTGTGCTGCACCTCCTCTGTGTCGCCCCCTGTCCAGGTATCTCCCGTGCTTTACCTTCTCTGTGTCTCCCCCTGTCCAGGTATCTCCTGTGCTGCACCTCCTCTGTGTCGCCCCCTGTCCAGGTATCTCCTGTGCTTTACCTTCTCTGTGTCTCCCCCTGTCCAGGTATCTCCTGTGCTGCACCTCCTCTGTGTCACCCCCCTCTCCAGGTATCTCCTGTGCTGCACCCCCTCTGTGTCACCCCCTGTCCAGGTATCTCCTGTGCTGCACCCCCTCTGTGTCACCCCCTGTCCAGGTATCTCCTGTGCTGCACCTCCTCTGTATCACCCCCTGTCCAGGTATCTCCTGTGCTGCACCTCCTCTGCGTCGCCCCCTGTCCAGGTATTTCCTGTGCTGCACCTCCTCTGTATTACCCCCTGTCCAGGTATCTCCTGTGCTGCACCTCCTCTGTATTACCCCCTGTCCAGGTATCTCCTGTGCTGCACCTCCTCTGTATCACCCCCTGTCCAGGTATCTCCTGTGCTGCACCTCCTCTGCGTCGCCCCCTGTCCAGGTATTTCCTGTGCTGCACCTCCTCTGTATCACCCCCTGTCCAGGTATCTCCTGTGCTGCACCTCCTCTGTGTCACCCCCCTCTCCAGGTATCTCCTGTGCTGCACCTCCTCTGTGTCACCCCCCTCTCCAGGTATCTCATGCACTCCCTCTCCTTTAATAGCTGGCATTCAGAGAATGAAACCCCATCCTGCCCTGAAACTTCTTGCAGCTGAGGATTTGTTACAATTCCTTCCAGTGCAGGCAATATTCACAAGCGCATTAACAGCACCAGTGTCAGGCAGGTCCTAAAATAATAATGCAGCAGCAGAACCCAAACCTGCAGGGTCCTGTGGTCTATTTTATGAGGGTTGTTGTAGGGCTGGCCCCCCAGAATCTCCCTGTATTAATAGTTTGTCACAATGTATCGCTTCAAGTAAAATGTATCAGTCTGGATTCCAGACTGTGAAGCTCACAGAGGATTGTCTAGGCTGACACATTGTAACGAACACTTCTACTCTCTTGTCTATAACATCTCTGCTCCTGTCAGTGACAGGCATAAGTCCACAACCCCCTCCCTTCCTACTTAGGGGACCCTGCACCCCATTGTTTTCTTAGTGTCTGCTGTAATGACATCCTTCTATGTTTTGAATGACCAATAAAGGGGTAAATATCGGACTGCGCTGACGCTCCTGGTAAGATCCTTTTTAAAAAGGCGACTTCCATATATTCACAGACTCTCCGGCTGACCCTGAACAATGACATTGCCTTTATTCTAATTGGCATCAGCAGTTTATGCCCGACACAGAAGGATTTAATGGAGCTGTAACTTCTAGTTGTGTCTAGACGCAGCGCGGCCAAAGGAATATAAAATATGAATCAGTCATTATATGTATGGATTTATTCATTGGGCAGTGTGCACACAGCGCAGCTAATAGCTCCCAGATGTACAGGCAGTGACAGTCTACAGGTCACCCAGGGGGTCTGCGCTGGGAGTACCGGGACGAGACACCAGGGATACCCTGTACATTAGGGGCTGCTGAAGTAGCAATTCTTGAAAGGGGTTGTCCAGGGAGGTCCCTTCAGGAGTCACTAGTATGAGATCCGGAGTCCCTGGGTCCCCCCACAATGATAAAGAGTCTGGCTGAGCATGCCCACTGACACTATATAGTCTATGGAGCTGAGGGACATGGCTGATAACAGATATTAATAGATTGTATTCCCCTGTCCTACAGTCGGCCTCTCCTCTCCTGACATGGGTGATAACATGATATTAATAGATTGTATTCCCCTGTCCTACAGTCGGCCTCTCCTGACATGGCTGATATCAGATAGTAATAGATTGTATTCTCCTGTCCTACAGTCGGCCTCTCCTCTCCTGACATGGCTGATAACAGATAGTAATAGATTGTATTCCCCTGTCCTACAGTCGGCCTCTCCTCTCCTGACATGGGTGATAACATGATATTAATAGATTGTATTCCCCTGTCCTACAGTCGGCCTCTCCTGACATGGCTGATATCAGATAGTAATAGATTGTATTCTCCTGTCCTACAGTCGGCCTCTCCTCTCCTGACATGGCTGATAACAGATAGTAATAGATTGTATTCACCTGTCCTACAATCGGCCTCTCCTCTCCTGACATGGCTGATAACAGATAGTAATAGATTGTATTCCCCTGTCCTACAGTCGGCCTCTCCCCTCCTGACATGGCTGATAACAGATAGTAATAGATTGTATTCCCCTGTCCTACAGTCGGCCTCTCCCCTCCTGACATAGCTGATAACAGATAGTAATAGATTGTAGTCACCTGTCCTACAGTCGGCCTCTCCCCTCCTGACATAGCTGATAACAGATAGTAATAGATTGTATTCACCTGTCCTACAGTCGGCCTCTCCCCTCCTGACATGGCTGATAACAGATAGTAATAGATTGTAGTCACCTGTCCTACAGTCGGCCTCTCCCCTCCTGACATCGCTGATAACAGATAGTAATACATTGTATTCCCCTGTCCTACAGTCGGCCTCTCCTCTCCTGACATGGCTGATAACAGATAGTAATAGATTGTATTCACCTGTCCTACAGTCGGCCTCTCCTGACATGGCTGATATCAGATAGTAATAGATTGTATTCTCCTGTCCTACAGTCTGCCTCTCCTCTCCTGACATGGCTGATATCAGATAGTAATAGATTGTATTCTCCTGTCCTACAGTCGGCCTCTCCTCTCCTGACATGGCTGATAACAGATAGTAATAGATTGTACTCACCTGTCCTACAGTCGGCCTCTCCTCCCTTTAATGCACGAATACTGAGGTGTCTACCAAGCAGCAGGCATGACTAAGGGGGTTGGTTATTTTCACTTCTCTTCCCTCGTCGTCTAGGTTCTAGAGGAGCCAAGCGTCTCAAGAAGGTTCCCTGCCATAGCAATATAACTATTGAGGCTCCTCTGGGGCCCGTGTCCGACCTCAACAGCTATGCAGGGATTTTACCCTAGACTGCAGCACAGTAATGCTGCAGTCCATGACACCAGAAATCACATTGCACATCATAGGTGTAAGCCTCTTGTAAGTAAATAAAAGATATGAGACATCCCCACTCTATAAACTGCACCCACTACCAGATATGAGATAATCAGATTTACTACATAGTCAGAAAAAAACTTGAAACACTCACACTGACAGTTTTCTTTCTTGCCACAAGGGTCACAGTCACCAGTAGGGCACCACAGGGGTCAGTATTGGAGAGTTCTCCAGTGGGGTACCACAGGGGTCAGTATTGGAGAGTTCACCAGTGGGGTACCACAGGGGACAGTATTGGAGAGTTCACCACTGGGGTACCACAGGGGACAGTATTGGAGATTTCACCAATGGGGTACCACAGGGGTCAGTATTGGAAGGGTCATAATCATCAGTGGAGTACTACAGGAGTCAGAATTGGAAAGGTCACCAATGAAGTACCACAAGGGCCAGTATTGGGAGGGTGGGGTCACCAGTGGGGTGCCACAGGGGCCATTATTAGAAGGATCACAGTCAAAAATTAGGTAATATGATATTACAGAGGAGGAGGAAAATATTAATGAAGTTTAATAAAGAAAACATTTGTAAACTTACGTATTTTGGTCAAAGAAATAAAATGTCTGATAATCTCCTTCATAGCAAATCAGTGGGTAAGACTCAGGCGTGTCCCCCAGGGCACCAGACGTGACAGATACTAAAGCTATAATGTAGCAGGTAGTCAGGCTACAGGGACATCTATACACTGGACTTTTTTAAATTTTATTTTCACAAAAACAAAATTATTATTAAAATTAAAAAAAACATCCATAAGCATTATTTTTACATTTTGGGGCAATATCTCCCATCCCTACTGGCAGTATAGAGGATATACCTCAGATATACCTGTACCCCTCACCAGGGGCACACTGTGCAGACCCCACCACCACCACAAATACTAATATTACAATATTTCAGCCTTAGATGTTCAGTCATATTCTGCAGAACATCAGGAAAACCCTCCAGATATCTGGAGCTCATTATAGAGTAATATAATAAATCTGCCAGGTCAATGGAGGGAGAAAGAACCGACATGAAGGTCTCAGTCACCGTCCGCAGTCCCTGCACCCCACACTATTACACCCCACAACATGAAGCCACTTACCACCAGCTCAGAGAACCTGGCATTCAGCTCTTCTGGAGATGGTATCGGCCCTGAGAACTCCAGAAACTGGAGCGGATTATTGTCCTTGAGGTTAATTTCTGGGTGTTCGCTGCTCCCAAAGCAGCACAGGAAACCCAAGGCATGACGACTCCTCTTGCGGAGAGCCATGGCCATCGTGTACAGTGCTATCTGCTGATCATGATCTACGGGAAGAAAGACAGGGACAGACATTAGAACAATCAGTGACCCCCAAACCTATACATCCACCCCTGCCGTATGAGCCTGATCAGTGTGCGGTATTGCATCGTGGCAGATGTAGTGCACTTTACAGTAGACATTTCCCACAATACAATGCAAAAGATGGCAGCTTTAAAGTCTCCAAGCATGATCTGGCAAAACTTTAAACGCAGCTCTGGAAACAACTGGAGAATAAGACACAATGTCATTGCGATTCACACAACAGATGATGTAACAGTGCAAATATATACCATAAATAAAGCCGTCAAATATTATGTACCAAATATCAACCCAACATGGAGAGCAGTAGAGTACGCAGGACATATAGAGATCAGATATCTATATACATTAGTTATATTATTATACTGAAGGTTATCAGATCAAAGACAAGGCTGCAGCCCCTTCCCAACCTGACAGACAGAGGGCAGTGCAGAGTCACCGTCATCTAATCCCATTATCAGAAAGCAAACACTTCTAATAATTCATACACCATGTGCAGAAGAGAAGAAAGAATCATCAGGACCCGACACCGCAAGGAAATGTAAGATAATGCATGGAAGGAAAAAGATGAACAGAACCATAAAAAACAAGAAAATTATCCAAAAATAAAGATAACAATGAAAATACTGAGAAAAGGATAAAACTCACTGAGAAAAGGATCATGGATGTCTCTAGCCTAAAGTGACGTTACCAAAGCAAAAAAACAAGTCAGTTTGTCATCTGCACTCAACATGACTTCTATATACCCGAAATGATCATCTGAGCCGCAAATGTGGACAAATACAGGAAATACTTAATAATTTGTGGACCTCATCTAAGGCCCAGACACACGGAAGCAGACATGGTAGATAAAATTATGGTTGTGTGCATGGGACCTAAAGGGTTAAACATTCTGTGTAAAATGGCAACATTGTAACTGCATTATAAACAAAGTAACAGAAACACTGGCGCAGTGCCCAGAGCCAACCATAGATGCAATTCAGTGTCACTGCAAGAGACCATCCAGCTGTTGTCACTGACTAAACCTAAATATCAAATACTGCTCCTATGTACAAGAATATAACTACTATAATACTACCTCCTATGTACAAGAATATAACTACTATAATACTGCTCCTATGTACAAGAATATAACTACTATAATACTACTCCTATGTACAAGAATATAACTACTATAATACTGCTCCTATGTACAAGAATATAACTACTATACTACTGCTCCTATGTACAAGAATATAACTACTATAATACTACTCCTATGTACAAGAATATAACTACTATAATACTACCTCCTATGTACAAGAATATAACTACTATAATACTGCTCCTATGTACAAGAATATAACTACTATAATACTGCTCCTATGTACAAGAATATAACTACTATAATACTACTCCTATGTACAAGAATATAACTACTATAATACTACTCCTATGTACAAGAATATAACTACTGTAATACTACTCCTATGTACAAGAATATAACTACTATAATACTACTCCTATGTACAAGAATATAACTACTATAATACTACTCCTATGTACAAGAAAATAGCTAATATAATACTGTCCCTATGTATAATATCACCAGTATAATACCATTATATACCCTCAGTGATTATCCTGCGGTCTCGGTATAGGTAGGTGTGTGGTGTATTGTTGTGTTCGGTGTCTCTTTGCTGTCTCGCTCTACACTCGGTGATGTCTCGGAATATTCTCTGACAGTTTGGTTGATTTCTTCTGACTCGGTGACTACATAGAATCGTCTTCTCTCCATCTCGTCGCCCCCTCCCCCGCCCCCGGTTCCTTGGCGCACAGATCAGTATTTATATGAGGAGATTCTCTGCGTTTCTAGTATATATTTTGTGTATTATTTTTCAGGCTGGTATGTCAGTGTTATGTTGGAGAATAAGTACTGTACCGTTATCCATCACTCAGCTTTTTTCTGCCCCTGAATAAATCTGCTTCTTCACATTAATTCCTCCACTTTCTCTAACTCCTCAGCCTGTGTCAGTCTTCACTATAAATGTTGCATTTTATTCTTGAATTAGTTTACGATGAGGTACAAAGAAGTCGGCACTGATACAGTGTAACAAGCTCTCAGCTGTGAATAGTCCGGACCGAGGGTTACAGTGATGGCCCCTTGATATCAGCCTAGACTTTTGTCTACAAGCAGATACATTCGGAGACAGAGGTCAGTCTTGTCTGTGCTGGGATGATGTCAGTGACATTTCCTCGGCCGCCGCACTCACAGCCTCCAGATTTGTGACATTTACTCCATCTCTAAAAAGGGCTGCTTAGCATAATGAACACAAGGCATTACTAATCACCCACAGAGCGGACGGATCTCAGACATCAATAAGCAATGACCCATCAAACTGATGCAAGGACCAATGTAATCTGCAACAATCATAACAGATCAGAATGATCGGAGGGATCCAGACATCTGTAAGCGATGACCCATCAAACTAATACAATGACCAATGTAATCAACAACAATCATAACAGATCCAACTGATCGGAGGGATCCAGACATCAGTAAGCGATGACCAATCAGTGGAGACATAAACAGATATAATGACGAAAAGAGATGTAAGGTAGTGTGAGGGCTCTGAGGTAAACAGTTACAAGTTGGATGCAGCTTTAGGTGTGGCTGGAGTAGTAACTAATAAGTGTGCAGACTTGATGATGTCACCAGGACCTGATGATGTCACTTCACACCTGACAAGCTGCGGCTTCACTGTCAGAGATTACATACCTGACCATATACTCTAGAATTACATGACCTCACCACAGGCTCTGATGACATCACGCGGCCTGGTCAGTAATCAATGTGAGAGGACAATTACCCCAGGGGCAATAATGTACAGAGCCCTGCACCACTCTATACTACCCCCCAGTGGAAGGGCATAACACAGATTTACCTGCCACTGGCTATGGGGTCACTTACAGGGTAGTTGGGTATGCTAGGCACAATACAGAACCTGGTGCAATAATCTGTGAGGCCTATATGGTAGCACAATATGCAGGCACTGTACACGGTGGAAAATTGTCTATAGTGGTAATAGCTTAGCAGTACACAGCATCCCATCTCTGTAACTAGATGGTCACTGTATGGCGGCGCTTGTATTTATGCACTCTGAGGACTATTATGTGGAGGTATACTATATGGGACAAATCGGTATTATCTGGACACTGCGACAAGGGTACTGTATGTTATCTGGCATTGTAGGATGTATTACGGTATATTACCTCTATATGATGGTATGGTGTCAGCGCTGTTATGTAGGATGTATTATATTACCTCTATATGATGGTTTGGTGTGAGCGCTGTTATGTAGGATGTATTATATTACTGCTATATAATGATATAGTGTGACGCTATTATGTAGGATGTATTATATTACCTCTATATGATGGTTTGGTGTGAGCGCTGTTATGTAGGACTTATTATATTCCCTCTATATGATGGTATGGTGTCAGCGCTGTTATGTAGGATGTATTATATTACTGCTATATAATGATATAGTGTGACGCTATTATGTAGGATGTATTATATTACCTCTATATGATGGTTTGGTGTGAGCGCTGTTATGTAGGACTTATTATATTCCCTCTATATGATGGTATGGTGTCAGCGCTGTTATGTAGGATGTATTATATTACTGCTATATAATGATATAGTGTGACGCTATTATGTAGGATGTATTATATTACCGCTATATGATGGTTTGGTGTGAGCACTGTTATGTAGGATGTATTATATTACCGTTATATGATGGTTTGGTGTGAGCGCTGTTATGTAGGATGTATTATATTACCGCTATATGATGGTTTGGTATGAGCGCTATTATGTAGGATGTATTATATTACCGCCATATGATGGTTTGGTGTGAGTGCTGTTATGTAGGATGTATTATATTACTGCTATATAATTGTTTGGTGTGAGCACTATTATGTAGGATGTATTATATTACCGCTATATGATGGTTTGGTGTGAGCGCTGTTATGTAGGATGTATTATATTACCGCTGTATAATGGTATGGTGTGAGTGCTGTTATGTAAGATGTATTATTTTACCGCTATATGATGGTGTGGTGTGAGCGCTGTTATGTAGGATGTATTATATTACCACCATATGATGGTATGGTGTGAGCGCTATTATGTAGGATGTATTATATTACCGCTATATGATGGTATGGTTTGAGCGCTGTTATGTAGGATGTATTATATATTATATTACCACTATATGATGGTATGGTTTGAGCGCTGTTATGTAGGATGTATTATATATTATATCACCGCTATATGATGGTGTGGTGTGAGCGCTGTTATGTAGGATGTATTATATATTATATTACCGCTATAATGGCTATAAGGAGCTGCTGCTCCCGCCCACCTATTTCTCATGTACATTCCCTAATATCCACTAGTGAGCAGCAGAATTAATATATCGGTGCCCCCTACTGGGAGGACTTTCAAAATAGTATTTGGGATGGAAACATCTGATTTTTAATGATTGTGATTTGCAGTTGTGTTCAGTATGCGACAGTCCACAATGTGACAACTAGTGACCATTTAAAGGGCTTGTCCAGAATTAGAACAAAAGTTATCATCTAAACTGCAATATGTCAGGTGTAAAATAACAAACTGTATCACACATGACAGGATTAGATACACAGCTCAGCAGACATCAGAGGATTAGATACACAGCTCAGCAGACATCAGAGGATTAGTTCCACAGCTCAGCAGACATCAGAGGATTAGCTCCACAGCTCAGCAGACATCAGAGGATTAGATACACAGCTCAGCAGACATCAGAGGATTAGATACACAACTCAGCAGACATCAGAGGATTAGATAGACAGCTCAGCAGACAGTATCACACATGAGAGGATTAGATAGACAGCTCAGCAGACAGTATCACACATGAGAGGATTAGATACACAGCTCAGCAGACATCAGAGGATTAGATACACAGCTCAGCAGACAGTATCACACATGAGAGGATTAGATACACAGCTCAGAAGACAGTATCACACATGACAGGATTAGATACACAATTCAAGTCGTCTCCTGGACATTCCCTGGGGGGCGCTCTCAGACATCAACCGGTTTTTGGTGACCCTTGGCATCAGGGGTGACCACCATGTCTGCTGAACACTTGCACCACCTGCTCTGGCCATGGATCCCAGAGGCCCTTCTGCCATGTGTACACCATACAGGCAGTGTAGGCCCCGTGGTCTGTGGGGCCCCTCCTGGTATGCAATACGCTGCAGGACAGGCCTCGGTCTGCGCTTTACATGATCTATAGGACAGGGGGGCAACTCAAATATAAAGAGACACACAGCTGCACGTTACCTGCCCCCACACCTTCTAGTGTTCCCTGTTATCATCCATGTCATGCTGGAGACAAGATGGAGGGTTGGACATTGACATGATTGTTTCATTTTACGCGGTGCTGGATCGGTTGCTCGGGGCAACTTCTCCATTTTTAACTTGCCCTGTCTGACACATGTTCTGGGGGCGGCTGCACGCTTCACAGGCAGGACACAAGAGTCGTAGTCAGCCGCCTGCCACCTCCGCATACGCCTGTTACGCCACCGTGTGCTTTGCAGTCAACCTTGATGTTTGCATCTTAAGACTTGCAGCAAGTGGCTGAGACGTCCGCCCCGGCATCAGGAGCCCAAATATTTGGACAGAGGGAAACCATTTATCACTGTGGGCCCAGAAGGGGAGGGCTCGGGGTCAGCGGGGGCAGCGCAGCATCCGCAAAGTTACTCATGGAGAAGACACTGCACGCTACACTGGCTGCAAATGGCGCAAGGAGAGCCATGATTTACTGCCCTGTACACACTGCACCTGCAGGCAGAGGAAACTGGAGCGGCCACACTGCACCCCACACTACACCCCGCACTGCACCCCATACTACACCCCACCCTGCACCCAACACCCTGCACTGCACCCCACACTTTACCCCGCACTGCAACCCGCATCCCTCAATGCACCCCACACTGCACTCCACACAGCACTTGCAGAGAAAACTGGAGCGGCCGCTCTGCACTCCACACCCTGCACTGCACCCCGCACTGCCAGTCACTGGCCCAGCGGCATCTATAGGTTCTATTATGTCCTTAGATCTGGCATTCAATAATCCAGAAAATGTGATAATCCAGCACTGCAGTATACTGAGCCGCTAGGCTGCGATCACATGGTGCGCTATACTGCGCCAGTAGACTGTGGTCGTATGGTGCACTATACTACACTACTAGGCTGTGGTCACATGGTGCGCTATACTACACTACTTGGCTGTGTAAAAAATATGCAAATCTATTTTCCAGGATGTGATTAGGAGAACAGTGCACTCTGTACACCACCCTATACAGGGCAGCATCCTTAACATCATGAATGACTCAGTTATAAAGTCTTTTTAATAATAATGTGGATTTAATTGCCAAATCAGTATTTCTGTCCCAAAAGGAACAGATTCCCAGCTATGGACAGCGCTGTTTCGGCCTATTGGGCCATCCTCAGCATAGCGTAGGGATACTGATTTGGCAGAGTGAGAAACTATAGACCAGGGTCAGGGGACAATCGTACACATCAGGGAGAGTGTTTGCCTACATAGGCAGTACGGAGACTTACAAGTCATTCCTGTTCCGCTAGGGATTCTGGGTAAAAAATATCCAAATCTATTCTACAGGATGTAATTAGGAGAACAGTGCACTCTGTATGCCGCCCTCTAGAGGGCAGCATCCTTAACATCATGCATGCCCCTGACCCTGGTCTATAGTCTCTCACTCCAAATCTGCCAAATCAGTATCCCTACGCTATGCTGAGGATGGCCCAATAGGCCGAAACAGCGCTGTCCATAGTTGGGAATCTGTTCCTTTTGGAATAGAAATACTGATTTGGCAATTAAATCCACATCATGATTAAAAAGACTTTATAACTGAGTCGTTCATGATGTTAAGGATGCTGCCCTCTATAGGGCAGTGTACAGAGTGCACTCTGTTCTCCTAATTCCATCCTGGAGAATAGATTTGCATATTTTTTACCCAGAATCCCTAGCGGAGCAGGAATGACTTGTAAGTCTCCGTACTGCCTATGTAGGCAAACACTCTCCCTAATGTGGACGATTGTTACTTGGCTGTGGTCACATGGTGCGCTATACTTACAGCTGTATTGAAGTTTTTGAGCTATTTTTGATTCAGATACTGCAGGTGTGAACATCGCCTTACAGCAGCAGATCTGGCGTTGGGTTTTCCTGCAGGATATTTGATATTCTGCCCCCGGTCTGTAGATCTCTTGCTCTGCGTCCACCTCTCATATCTGCTGTATATAGATCTATATATAGAGCCTCGTCCGTCAGCAGTTGTTACCGCGGCCGCCGTCTTGGGTATTTTTATACCAATTAATCCCTATTTATTTTCGTGGTCTTCCCTCCACAATTTAACCCTTGAGAGCACAAATTCCTAGAAATGAACAGTAGTGGACGTTGATATATTACAGAGCACCGAACATCTGACCACCAGGACCCCCCCACCCATAACTGTACCAGAAATGGCACTGCACAAAATGGGTGTGTCCTGTATGAATGGGTGGGATTTAACAGGTCCTTGAATTTGAGATTGTTATGTCCATACCCTCACCCTGGGGGGACATTATAGAGCTTTACCTCCAGGGTATACTGACCTGAGACCATTCAAATCCCAGGGACTACTGCAAAAGGAGCGTCCTGGGGGCGGGGCTTACATTTTTCTGTACTTAAACGTTCTGGTTGGTAATAAAGACAACTGAGCCGAAGCACATTAGTCAGCACCCAGCTTTCCCAAAAACAGATAGAACTGCGGGATGAATAAAACTCAAGGACATCATTATCCTGTACCCCGAGTGTCAGCCTGTAATCATCCTTTACACTAATCATGCACTTCCTCTACATTACCAGGATGCATCCCCTGCACTAGTCATACACTTCCTCTACAATACTGTTACGTTTTGCTTGCACTATTCATACACTTCCTTTATATATTACACTTCCCTTGCACTAGTCATACACTTCCCCTACATTACTAGGATTCATCCCTTGCACTACTCATGCACTTCCTCTACATTACTATTATTCTTCCCTTGCACTATTCATACACTTCCTTTATATTACTAGGATGCATCCCTAGCACTAGTCATACACTTCTTTTATATTACTAGGATGCATCCCTAGCACTAGTCATACACTACTTTTATATTACCAGCATGCATCCCCTGCACTATTCATACACTTCATTTATATTACTATAATGCATCTTCTGCACTAGTCATACACTTCATTTATATTACTATAATGCATCTCCTGCACTAGTCATACACTTCTTTTATATTACTATTACACTTCCCTTGCACTAGTCATACACTTCCCCTCCATTACTAGGATGTGTCCCCTGCACTAGTCATACACTTCTCTTATATTACTAGGATGCATCCCTTGCACTAGTCATGCACTTCCTTTATATTACTATTACACTTCCCTTGCACTAGTCATGCACTTCCTCTACATTACTAGGATGCATCCCTTGCACTAGTCATACACTTCCTCTACATTACCAGGATACATCCCCTGCACTAGTCATACACTTCCCCTACATTACCAGGATACATCCCCTGCACTAGTCATGCACTTCCCCTACATTACTATTACTCTTCCCTTGCACTAGTCATACACTTCTTTTATATTACTAGGATACATCCCCTGCACTAGTCATACACTACTTTTATATTACTAGGATGCATCCCCTGCACTAGTCATACACTTCTTTTATATTACTAGGATGCATCCCCTGCACTAGTCATACACTTCCTCGACATTACCAGGATTCAGCTCTTGCACTAGTCATACACTTCCTCCATGTTACTTACACACTTCTCCTACACTAGTGATATGCAGTTCTTACCTCTGTGTCAACATCTGCAGCAGATACTGCAGTGGATTCAGGGCCTTAGCTCCAGCCCGGCCGCCTACAGATGGGATGAGTGCAGGATATTCCTGAAATCCATGAGAATGCTGAATGGAATCTGAGCGTGATGTGGGAAATCCTGCAGACGAGGACGCCCAGATGCAGGTTCTGTGTTCGGCCAGAGCTCCGGTCCCCGGAGAAGTGGGAGACTTTATTATTGGCAACCATTCCCCATTGAAGAACGCAAATGATTTCCTGACTGGAGATTCTGAAACATGTGAGAGGTTTGCGTACGGCAGAAGATCTCCACAGAAACTTGGCGAGCACGCCGGGGCCGATCCGTGCCAGCTCTCCAGAAAAAAAGCCTCTTCATTATGAAAGACAGGCTGCGCAACTCTAGCCGCTTATGTCAACAATGGCCCCGGCCGCTCGCTGGAAAAAGAAGGCTGGCACTCATCAAAGAGGCTGCTCATCATAGGAAAGGGATACTTAAAGGTGCAGGGAGCGGGGTCTGCCAGGGCAGAGCTCCAGGGGCAGCTACAATATGGCTGGCATCTCAGGAGGCAGCTGTGACAGCTGCAGCAATGGCCAACTATCAGATATGGAACCGTGTAGCACACTATGTATCTCAGCATGTAATAACGTATCTCAGCATGTAATAATATATCATGCTATGTATCACAATATGTATTGCACGGCTCATTACCAGGCAGATGTCTGATTACTGTGCTGAGACTATAACGAGCCGCGCACCTGTGTGTACATCACATGACCATAGATTGTACATCACATGACCGTAGAACGTACAACATGTGATCATAGACCGTCCATTACGTGACCATAGATTGTACATCACATGACCGTACATCATGGGATCATATATCGTCCATCACGTGACCATAGACCGTACATCATGTGATCATAGACCATCCATCACGTGATAATAAATCATATAGCACGTGACCGTAGACCGTACATCATGTGATCATAGATTTTATATCACGTGACCGGAGACCGTACATCATGTGATCATAGACCATCCATCACGTGATCATAGATCATACATCACGTGACCATAGACCGTCCATCACGTGATCATAAATTGTACATCACGTGACCATGGACTAATTTTTATCCATTGGCAATAAACAAATACAACAAGCGGAGATCTAGAAACTGCGGGGAATTGATACAGAAAGTAGATTGGAGAATTCTACAACTTCTCATCATACAGACAATTAAGTTTTTCTGCTAAATCTGGACAATCCCTTTAATCTTAATTCACCCCTGAGTAAAATCACCGCCCTACCCCCCATCCAGAATAAATCCTTCACCCCAACTGTCCACAGCACATCAGTCAGATCTGTCACAATGTATCACATCAGCAGATGCCACAGGATACGGAAAATGCAAATCACTGCACAGTACAACATCCTCAGGACAGAGACATGCACACTCAGCAACACCAACATCACAACCGACACAATACTATACAGATGTAGCAGGGCTGGATAATAGAGGAACCTGCAGTCCTATGTAACACCACAGGTAACACAGTGATAACTCTCTGAGTACAGGTAATGTAGTAGATGTCACCGGCAGTCCTATGTAACACCACAGATAACACAGTGATAACTCTCTGAGTACAGGTAATGTAGTAGATGTCACCGGCAGTCCTATGTAACACCACAGGTAACACAGTGATAACTCTCTGAGTACAGGTAATGTAGTAGATGTCACCGGCAGTCCTATGTAACACCACAGATAACACAGTGATAACTCTCTGAGTACAGGTAATGTAGTAGATGTCACCGGCAGTCCTATGTAACACCACAGATAACACAGTGATAACTCTCTGAGTACAGGTAATGTAGTAGATGTCACCGGCAGTCCTATGTAACAGTACAGATAACACAGTGATAACTCTCTGAGTACAGGTAATGTAGTAGATGTCACCGGCAGTCCTATGTAACAGTACAGATAACACAGTGATAACTCTCTGAGTACAGGTAATGTAGTAGATGTCACCTGCAGTCCTATGTAACACCACAGATAACACAGTGATAACTCTCTGAGTACAGATAATGTAGTAGATGTCACCTGCAGTCCTATGTAACACCACAGATAACACAGTGATAACTCTCTGAGTACAGGTAATGTAGTAGATATCACCGGCAGTCCTGTGTAACACCACAGATAACACAGTGATACCTCTCTGAGTACAGGTAATGTAGTAGATGTCACCGGCAGTCCTATGTAACACCACAGATAACACAGTGATAACTCTCTGAGTACAGGTAATGTAGTAGATGTCACCTGCAGTCCTATGTAACACCACAGATAACACAGTGATAACTCTCTGAGTACAGGTAATGTAGTAGATGTCACTGGCAGTCCTATGTAACACCACAGATAACACAGTGATAACTCTCTGAGTACAGGTAATGTAGTAGATGTCACCGGCAGTCCTATGTAACACCACAGATAACACAGTGATACCTCTCTGAGTACAGGTAATGTAGTAGATGTCACCTGCAGTCCTATGTAACACCACAGATAACACAGTGATAACTCTCTGAGTACAGGTAATGTAGTAGATGTCACCTGCAGTCCTATGTAACACCACAGGTAACACAGTGATAACTCTCTGAGTACAGGTAATGTAGTAGATGTCACCGGCAGTCCTATGTAACACCACAGATAACACAGTGATAACTCTCTGAGTACAGGTAATGTAGTAGATGTCACCGGCAGTCCTATGTAACACCACAGATAACACAGTGATAACTCTCTGAGTACAGGTAATGTAGTAGATGTCACCGGCAGTCCTATGTAACAGTACAGATAACACAGTGATAACTCTCTGAGTACAGGTAATGTAGTAGATGTCACCGGCAGTCCTATGTAACACCACAGATAACACAGTGATAACTCTCTGAGTACAGGTAATGTAGTAGATGTCACCTGCAGTCCTATGTAACACCACAGATAACACAGTGATAACTCTCTGAGTACAGATAATGTAGTAGATGTCACCTGCAGTCCTATGTAACACCACAGATAACACAGTGATAACTCTCTGAGTACAGGTAATGTAGTAGATGTCACCGGCAGTCCTATGTAACACCACAGATAACACAGTGATAACTCTCTGAGTACAGGTAATGTAGTAGATGTCACCGGCAGTCCTATGTAACACCACAGATAACACAGTGATACCTCTCTGAGTACAGGTAATGTAGTAGATGTCACCGGCAGTCCTATGTAACACCACAGATAACACAGTGATAACTCTCTGAGTACAGATAATGTAGTAGATGTCACCTGCAGTCCTATGTAACACCACAGATAACACAGTGATACCTCTCTGAGTACAGGTAATGTAGTAGATGTCACCGGCAGTCCTATGTAACACCACAGATAACACAGTGATAACTCTCTGAGTACAGGTAATGTAGTAGATGTCACTGGCAGTCCTATGTAACACCACAGATAACACAGTGATAACTCTTTGAGTACAGGTAATGTAGTAGATGTCACCGGCAGTCCTATGTAACACCACAGATAACACAGTGATACCTCTCTGAGTACAGGTAATGTAGTAGATGTCACCTGCAGTCCTATGTAACACCACAGATAACACAGTGATAACTCTCTGAGTACAGGTAATGTAGTAGATGTCACCTGCAGTCCTATGTAACACCACAGGTAACACAGTGATAACTCTCTGAGTACAGGTAATGTAGTAGATGTCACCGGCAGTCCTATGTAACAGTACAGATAACACAGTGATAACTCTCTGAGTACAGGTAATGTAGTAGATGTCACCGGCAGTCCTATGTAACACCACAGATAACACAGTGATAACTCTCTGAGTACAGGTAATGTAGTAGATGTCACCTGCAGTCCTATGTAACACCACAGATAACACAGTGATAACTCTCTGAGTACAGGTAATGTAGTAGATGTCACCGGCAGTCCTATGTAACACCACAGATAACACAGTGATAACTCTCTGAGTACAGATAATGTAGTAGATGTCACCTGCAGTCCTATGTAACACCACAGATAACACAGTGATAACTCTCTGAGTACAGGTAATGTAGTAGATGTCACCGGCAGTCCTATGTAACACCACAGATAACACAGTGATACCTCTCTGAGTACAGGTAATGTAGTAGATGTCACCTGCAGTCCTATGTAACACCACAGATAACACAGTGATAACTCTCTGAGTACAGGTAATGTAGTAGATGTCACCGGCAGTCCTATGTAACACCACAGATAACACAGTGATACCTCTCTGAGTACAGGTAATGTAGTAGATGTCACCTGCAGTCCTATGTAACACCACAGATAACACACAGTGATAACTCTCTGAGTACAGGTAATGTAGTAGATGTCACCGGCAGTCCTATGTAACACCACAGATAACACAGTGATACCTCTCTGAGTACAGGTAATGTAGTAGATGTCACCGGCAGTCCTATGTAACACCACAGATAACACAGTGATAACTCTCTGAGTACAGGTAATGTAGTAGATGTCACTGGCAGTCCTATGTAACACCACAGATAACACAGTGATAACTCTTTGAGTACAGGTAATGTAGTAGATGTCACCGGCAGTCCTATGTAACACCACAGATAACACAGTGATACCTCTCTGAGTACAGGTAATGTAGTAGATGTCACCTGCAGTCCTATGTAACACCACAGATAACACAGTGATAACTCTCTGAGTACAGGTAATGTAGTAGATGTCACCTGCAGTCCTATGTAACACCACAGGTAACACAGTGATAACTCTCTGAGTACAGGTAATGTAGTAGATGTCACCGGCAGTCCTATGTAACAGTACAGATAACACAGTGATAACTCTCTGAGTACAGGTAATGTAGTAGATGTCACCGGCAGTCCTATGTAACACCACAGATAACACAGTGATAACTCTCTGAGTACAGGTAATGTAGTAGATGTCACCTGCAGTCCTATGTAACACCACAGATAACACAGTGATAACTCTCTGAGTACAGGTAATGTAGTAGATGTCACCGGCAGTCCTATGTAACACCACAGATAACACAGTGATAACTCTCTGAGTACAGATAATGTAGTAGATGTCACCTGCAGTCCTATGTAACACCACAGATAACACAGTGATAACTCTCTGAGTACAGGTAATGTAGTAGATGTCACCGGCAGTCCTATGTAACACCACAGATAACACAGTGATACCTCTCTGAGTACAGGTAATGTAGTAGATGTCACCGGCAGTCCTATGTAACACCACAGATAACACAGTGATACCTCTCTGAGTACAGGTAATGTAGTAGATGTCACCTGCAGTCCTATGTAACACCACAGATAACACAGTGATAACTCTCTGAGTACAGGTAATGTAGTAGATGTCACCGGCAGTCCTATGTAACACCACAGATAACACAGTGATACCTCTCTGAGTACAGGTAATGTAGTAGATGTCACCGGCAGTCCTATGTAACACCACAGATAACACAGTGATAACTCTCTGAGTACAGATAATGTAGTAGATGTCACCTGCAGTCCTATGTAACACCACAGATAACACAGTGATCACTATGGAGAGATTATTCTATAGTTATTGGATATTACAGATAGACTCAGACATGCCATTACCTTGCACCGCTTGTCCCGCTGGCCCCAGTACACCCCAATCTCGGGCCCCCAGCTCTGGATGTTACCCCCATGTCTTTCACTGCTCTTCTCCCCCCATCGGTGTCCTGCAGAGTGTGAGAGCGGAGTCAGAGCTGGGGACATTACATCCCCCTCCCCTGTTCACATAGCCCCAGCATACTGAGCATTCCTCAGGCCACAGACCCTGCGCCCTCCGCACTGG
Organism: Leptodactylus fuscus; assembly: GCF_031893055.1. Lineage (NCBI taxonomy): Eukaryota > Metazoa > Chordata > Amphibia > Anura > Leptodactylidae > Leptodactylus > Leptodactylus fuscus. Next base: position 28,886,948 of record NC_134267.1, on the reverse strand, counting down.
ATATAGATCGGGGCTCCTCATTATCCGCACATTCCGGCTCATTGTATCCCCGGACAGGCCGGCTACTATTATTACACCACGGCACATGTGTGCGCTCTCAGCCCTGTCCCTGCCGCACAAATCACACAAACAAGGTCACCAACAAGTCTATTATTAGTCCCATCTGTCTCTAGGAAAGCTGGGTGACAAATCGTCTGAGACTAGTGGGCAAGGTGATGGAGACGGCATCGTCAGGACAATCGGATCCGGTGTGATGTCATCGCGCTCGAACCACAGTTTTTTCGCTACTACCAACCCTGCAAAAAAGACGCCCTAAACACCCCGTACATAGAAGTATAAAATGTAAATAAAACCAGATAAATTTGATATCCCCAGAATCGTACCGAAACTTAAAATTCAGGTGACCTATAGAATACTGAGGACATATAGAATACGGGGGAGGGGGGGGGGGGGACACACACACACACACATAGTATACAGGCTTCCAATACATTGTACCGGTTGGGGGAGCCCCTGTCATGGTGGTCTGGGGCCCTGGCATCTCCAGCTGGCCGCAGGCCCCATACCCCTTTGGGCCCCCTCGCAGGTGGTGCCTGATCATTACGCCCCAGGTCAGCACTGATGACAAATCATTAGCCAGCAGAATGGCGAGTGCAGCTCTGGAGGTAACAGGAGCATACGATGTGATATATGGAGGTGAATGTGCCGCATCAGCTGCTGGATTTGCACTGTAATAAAATTTAATGGGAGACGCTTGACACCATAGGGGAAAGATCAAGTGTCCATATGTCCAGCCTACACCTATATGTATCACCACGTCCAGTGCAGGAGGGGCCCCAATCTCTGCTGTCAGCTCAGGGCCAGGGCTACAATGCTGGGAATGTCGGCCATGTTAGATATTCCCATGGGCAGGAAGACCAGGCGGTAAGATTTCCCTGGCGATGGTCGCCCCAGTAACAGGAAGTGACTGTTTATCATTTCTGCTTGATACATTGTTGTCAGAATGTTACCGCGACTTCCAGGGGTGGATTGTATAGACTGGATGTGCGAGGGCCACTGGGGTACAACTAGAGGGGCACAGGCATGTGAGGGCCACAGGGGGTACAGCTAGAGGGGCACAGGCATGTGAGGGCCACAGGGGTACAGCTAGAGGGGCACGGGCATGTGAGGGCCACAGGGGGTACAGCTAGAGGGGCACGGGCATGTGAGGGCCACTGGGGTACAACTAGAGGGGCACAGGCATGTGAGGGCCACAGGGGGTACAGCTAGAGGGGCACAGGCATGTGAGGGCCACAGGGGGTACAGCTAGAGGGGCACAGGCATGTGAGGGCCACAGGGGGTACAGCTAGAGGGGCACGGGCATGTGAGGGCCACAGGGGGTACAGCTAGAGGGGCACGGGCATGTGAGGGCCACAGGGGGTACAGCTAGAGGGGCACGGGCATGTGAGGGCCACAGGGGGTACAGCTAGAGGGGCACGGGCATGTGAGGGCCACAGGGGGTACAGCTAGAGGGGCACGGGCATGTGAGGGCCACTGGGGTACAGCTAGAGGGGCAGGGGCATGTGAGGGCCACAGGGGGTACAGCTAGAGGGGCACGGGCATGTGAGGGCCACAGGGGTACAGCTAGAGGGGCACGGGCATGTGAGGGCCACTGGGGTACAGCTAGAGGGGCACGGGCATGTGAGGGCCACAGGGGGTACAGCTAGAGGGCTAGAGCCAGTGTACACCCACAGGACAGGTGACTACAATCTATTACTATCTGATATCAGACATGTCAGGAGAGGAGAGGCCGACTGTAGGACAGGTGACTACAATCTATTACTATCTGTTATCAGCCATGTCAGGATGTTAAGATGCCCAAATGCAGTGTCGGTCATGGATGACATATAAATTACAGGAATCAACACTGAGACATTTCTCTGCTGCTGTTTGTTGGGGTCAGTCCTCACTATAATTCTATTCATGAAACCATTGCATTTCTGGATGTTCTCTGGCAATGAAGGGGTGAAAGTTTGGATATAGATGTAACTGTGCTGCCTTACAAGGAAGCAAACAGCATTAAGTTGCATTTGTCAAATTCCAGCTTGTAAGTCAGTGTAGTGAGAGCAGTTTCCATGATGTAAGGAGCCGCAGCCTGCACTACAAGGACACTGGCTGCCATCTGGATGAGATTGTGTCTCTGGAATGGAGCAGGCTCCCAGGACCCCAGGTCAATAGCACTATGGGGAAAAGGCCGCTATGGACCCTGTACTACCAGGCAATAGATTCTGTGTACTCAGCATGGAATATTACAGGATTGTGAGCACTGACCCGGGAAATCACAGCTGATAGATGGAAGGAAAATGGCTGAAAGACTGAAAGAACTCTACTAATATATACAGTAGCAAGAATATTCTAGAAGTGTCCGAATAATCCAACACATAAAACCAGAGGACGGGAAAATACTAGAAACATTTTAGACTAAGACCCTAAAGAATCAGACGGAAGGACTAATAAAAGTGTAGAATCAAAATATTAATCCTCATAAAACTAGAGGCAGCCCAGACACAGAAACTACAACTTATAGAGTGACTACTATAATACCGCCTCATATTGTACAAGAATATAACTACTATAATACTGCTCCTATATACAAAAATATAACTACTATAATACTACTCCTATGTACAAGAATATAACTACTATAATACTGCTCCTATGTACAAGAATATAAATACTATAATACTGCTCCTATGTACAAGAATATAACTACTATAATACTGCTCCTATGTACAAGAATATAAATACTATAATACTGCTCCTATGTACATGAATATAACTACTATAATACTGCTCCTATGTACAAGAATATAAATACTATAATACTACTCCTATGTACAAGAAAATAACAACTATAATACCGCCTCTAATTGTACAAGAATATAACTACTATAATACCGCCTCTAATTGTACAAGAATATAACTACTATAACACCGCCTCTTATTGTACAAGAATATAACTACTATAATACTACTCCTATGTACATGAATATAACTACTATAATACTGCTCCTATGTACAAGAATATATCTACTATAATACTGCTCCTATGTACAAGAATATAACTACTATAATACTGCTCCTATGTACAAGAATATAACTACTATAATACCGCCTCTAATTGTACAAGAATATAACTACTATAATACTACTCCTATGTACAAGAATATAACTACTATAATACTGCCTCCTATGTACAAGAATATAAATACTATAATACTACTCCTATGTACAAGAAAATAACAACTATAATACCGCCTCTAATTGTACAAGAATATAACTACTATAACACCGCCTCTTATTGTACAAGAATATAACTACTATAATACTACTCCTATGTACAAGAATATAACTACTATAATACTGCCTCCTATGTACAAGAATATAACTACTATAATACTACTCCTATATACAAGACTATAACTACTATAATACTACCTCCTATGTACAAGAATATACAGTAACTACTATAATACTGCTGATATGTACAAGAATATAACTACTATAATACTACTCCTATGTACAAGAATATAACTACTATAATACTGCTCCTATGTACAAGAATATAACTACTATAATACTGCTCCTATGTACAAGAATATAACTACTATAATACTGCTCCTATGTACAGGAATATAACTACTATAATACTGCTCCTATGTACTAGAATATAACTACTATAATACTACCTCCTATGTACAAGAATATAACTACTATAATACTGCTCCTATGTACAAGAATATAACTACTATAATACTGCTCCTATGTACAAGAATATAACTACTATAATACTACTCCTATGTACAAGAATATAACTACTATAATACTGTCCACCTGGTGCTTTTATATCCCCTTCTCTCCTCTCTGTGGGTGGGATCAGCGGCATGATCAATTTTGAGTAATTTTTTGTATGCACATGTGAAGGATTCTCTCCTTTCTATGAGTTGTATTTCCTCGCACTGGGGTATTACGGTTGGTGCACGGTATGTCGCTTTTATTACTTTATATTGATTACTATCCAGGGTTGTGTTTTCTGGCACAGTCGTGTCTTTTGGGTTGTTGTTTGGGGTTGCTCTTGCTCTTTATACTCTTATACTTCGCTGTAGTTTTCGGGGCCGCCTCCCCAGACTCAGTAGAGCTGTTCTCATGGGTGGCTGGGGTAATTGGTGGGAGTCAGCACTTTATGTCACATGATCCGTCCTCAGCAGACCCTGCGGCCCACAATAAGAAAACATCCCGTGCTATTTTTAGTCCTGGTCTGTGGCTGATGGACCCTGAGACTGGAGCAGCGGGAACATGAGGCAGCAGATATAGATCTATACCCGTTATACGCCGCTCCTGCAGTGTATATGTGTGTCCTGATGGCCCATTATTTGCCTTTAACCCCATATATATGTGCAGCTATATAGCCCCAGTCAGGTAACCTCCAGGTATTATATTTGCCAGTCAGGTGACCTCCAGGTATTATATCCGTCAGTCAGGTGACCTGCAGGTATTATATCTGTCAGTCAGGTGACCTCCAGGTATTATATCTGTCAGTCAGGTGACCTCCAGGTATTATATCCGTCAGTCAGGTGACCTCCAGGTATTATATTCTTCAGTCAGGTGATCTCCAGGTATTATATCCACCAGTCAGGTGACCTCCAGGTATTATATCTGTCAGTCAGGTGACCTCCAGGTATTATATTCTTCAGTCAGGTGATCTCCAGGTATTATATCTGTCAGTCAGGTGACCTCCAGGTATTATATCTGTCAGTCAGGTGACCTCCAGGTATTATATCTGCCAGTCAGGTGACCTCCAGGTATTGTATCCGTCAGTCAGGTGACCTCCAGGTATTATATCCGCCAGTCAGGTGACCTCCAGGTATTATATCTGTCAGTCAGGTGACCTCCAGGTATTATATCCACCAGTCAGGTGACCTTTCCGCTACTGTATATCCTGCACTCACTGACTTGAGCACTATATATATCATATGGTATATATCACTGTAGTCATATCCTGCTTCTCACTGGCTTTGGACATGTGAATATCTTCTCCTCTATCATCCTCCTCCTCCTCGTGTCATGTGATCTGTTCTGCCATGTGTGGCACAGACATTCAGGGTCACTGCCAGTTTTACAGCTTTCAAGGTCGACCCCAATAAATGCCAATGGGATCTGCTGAGCCTGTGTCATGGCTGGAAGCTCAGGTGTAATAACTGTATGATGGAGGGGGGGGAGAGGTTATGTATTATACTGGGGTCCAGGGAGGGGGTCACTAAGGGTCTAATACACTGGACAAGATACAATAATAATGGAATAATAATATACAATATGATAATATGCTGACTAATCTATATAATAAACAAAATATGATAATATGTAACATATACAACAAGGCAAGATACAACATATGATATTATGTAACAATATACACTACAGGATATGACAGTATATACAACATGTGATAATATGTAACATTATACAGTAGAGGACATGACATAACACAAAGTTGTAGACCAGCATCCTATATAGTCATATACACCTATACACCACATCACTGGAGGGGCCCTGTAAGGTTCAGCATTGGGGCCCTTCATTCCAAAGTTGCTGTCTGCTCAGGAGTCAAGCTGTGCCTATAAGAATGGAGCTGTGGCCTACGGGCTCCAGTGTCACCCACTATCCAACCACCTCCCCCCCTCACAGCACGGTGCCCCCCACCCCATGTCCTCATTACATCTGTCATTAGTGATCAGGATCAGCTCGGGGCCACAGAATTCATCCATGCAGAGTTGTGAAGCCCACAAGCTACCAATGTACAGGCCTCAGCCTGGGTGGCCATGACACCTCCGTATAAAAGTGATTAGGATAGTAGAACTGTGGGTAGTGATGGAACACTGGAACGGAGACAGTCAGTAAGCAGCAGAATTACAGCCCTTAACTAAGGGGACCCCTAAATCACCCCCGAGCATTGCGCCTCCTCTGCCTCTACACCCCTGAGCACTGCGCCTCCTCTGCCTCTACACCCCCATGCACTGCGCCTCCCCTGCCTCTACACCCCCATGCACTGCGCCTCCCCTGCCCCTACACCCCTGAGCACTGCGCCTCCCCTGCCCCTACACCCCTGAGCACTGCGCCTCCCTTGCCCCTACACCCCCGAGCACTGCGCCTCCTCTGCCTCTACACCCCCATGCACTGCGCCTCCCCTGCCTCTACACCCCCGAGCACTGCGCCTCCCCTGCCTCTACACCCCCGAGCACTGCGCCTCCCATGCCCCTACACCCCCATGCACTGCGCCTCCCCTGCCCCTACACCCCCATGCACTGCGCCTCCCCTGCCTCTACACCCCCGAGCACTGCGCCTCCTCTGCCTCTACACCCCCATGTACTGCGCCTCCTCTGCCTCTACACCCCCATGTACTGCGCCTCCCCTGCCTCTACACCCCAGAGCACTGCGCCTCCTCTGCCTCTACACCCCAGAGCACTGCGCCTCCTCTGCCTCTACACCCCCATGCACTGCGCCTCCTCTGCCTCTACACCCCCATGCACTGCGCCTCCCTTGCCTCTACACCCCCGAGCACTGCGCCTCCCCTGCCCCTACACCCCCGAGCACTGCGCCTCCCCTGCCCCTACACCCCCATGCACTGCGCCTCCCCTGCCTCTACACCCCCATGCACTGCGCCTCCCCTGCCTCTACACCCCCGAGCACTGCGCCTCCTCTGCCTCTACACCCCCATGCACTGCGCCTCCCCTGCCTCTACACCCCAGAGCACTGCGCCTCCTCTGCCTCTACACCCCAGAGCACTGCGCCTCCTCTGCCTCTACACCCCCATGCACTGCGCCTCCCTTGCCTCTACACCCCCATGCACTGCGCCTCCCTTGCCTCTACACCCCCGAGCACTGCGCCTCCCCTGCCCCTACACCCCCGAGCACTGCACCTCCCCTGCCCCTACACCCCCGAGCACTGCGCCTCCTCTGCCTCTACACCCCCATGCACTGTGCCTCCCCTGCCTCTACACCCCCGAGCACTGCGCCTCCTCTGCCTCTACACCCCCATGCACTGCGCCTCCCCTGCCTCTACACCCCCGAGCACTGCGCCTCCCCTGCCCCTACACCCCCGAGCACTGCACCTCCTGTACATCCCCTGCTCTCCTACTCTACATCTATACTCTCTCCCATTTGCTGCAGTTTCCAAGCTGGAGATCTCTAACTGTGAATTTTTCTATTTGGCCTTATTCACACTGACATCGGTATCGCATAACTTTTTTGCTGTATCTGACACCAGGAGGAAACAGAAGGGTTAACGTTACAGATGAGTCCGTGGCTCGGAGCCCTATAGAGACGCCTCTGACCACTTGTTCTGTGTTTGGCCTCACATGGGATGTTTTCTGCTGTTACACTGCACAGAAGCCTCAGCACAGACAAGTCTTTCATCTCCAGCCCTCTTCATGGGGGCAGCATGAGACAGCAGTGCCCTCTAGCAGCAGCCTCAGGTACTGCAGCCTCCTAATCCAGGGTCATTTCCTATCCTGGACCTATAGATAATTCCCAGTCAGGGATCTGTTCACCCCACAGTAGGTGGAGGGGGGTGAGGGTAACCCCTGCGGCCGCCTCCTGGGCTCTCTCCATGGCAGGGTTACCCAATGCTGACGTTCTCCAGCTCTGCTGTGCGACTTTTTGGACTCTTCCGTAACACCTGCAGATCGCCCATATACCCCTCATTAACCCCTCGCCAGCAGAAGTAACGCCAGGAAATGCTCATATGTAGCAGAGCTGAGCTTGTCAGGTGTAGTTGTGCTGGGCAGGTGGGATGTAGGGCAGTAGTGAGCCCAGGCTGGCAGAGTAATGGCCGCTATCATACAGGTCAGATGTCATGACAAGCGCTGCAGCCAAAAAGCAATGTGTGAAGTGTGAACACAGCTTGAGAGTCCACTGTGACTGAGGCAGAAGTATTGAGTTTGTCATGTGGCTGTACAGGCGTATAAACACAGAGCCTGAGAAAGATACATGACAAATACAGCTCTGCTACATCTATATTGGAAATCACTATACAGTATACAGGGGGTCCCAGGGGCGCAGCGGTCACTACCAGGCCCTGGACCATAATAGGGCCCCAAACGTCCCTCTGCCACATAAAAGGCCACTATTCTAAATGGCACAAGGTAAATATGGGCCCCATTACATAGGGGCCCGGGAGCTTCAAGCACAACTCTGCCTGTAATCAAGGGGTTAAATGCTGGACAATACAACAGAGACCCCGGCATTCTGGGTAATACATAATAGATGACAAATATAAGGAAGACACTGACACACTGCAACAGAAAAACAGAACTGAGTGTCAGCCGAAGAACTGCAGGGAAGGGAAAACATCCAGAGACGACCCAGACCTGCCGGATAACAAGAAGCCTGACAACCAGAATCCCAAACTGACAACTGCCGCAGATGGTAGTCAGGGAAAAAGACCAAGGTAAACAAACGCAGTCCAAGTTTTATCTGTAGTGTTACATAGGACTGCCGGTGACATCTACTACATTACCTGTACTCAGAGAGGTATCACCGTGTTATCTGTGGTGTTACATAGGACTGCCGGTGACATCTACTACATTACCTGTACTCAGAGAGGTATCACTGTGTTATCTGTGGTGTTACATAGGACTGCCGGTGACATCTACTACATTACCTGTACTCAGAGAGGTATCACTGTGTTATCTGTGGTGTTACATAGGACTGCAGGTGACATCTACTACATTACCTGTACTCAGAGAGGTATCACTGTGTTATCTGTGGTGTTACATAGGACTGCCGGTGACATCTACTACATTACCTGTACTCAGAGAGTTATCACTGTGTTATCTGTAGTGTTACATAGGACTGCAGGTGACATCTACTACATTACCTGTACTCAGAGAGTTATCACTGTGTTATCTGTGGTGTTACATAGGACTGCCGGTGACATCTACTACATTACCTGTACTCAGAGAGTTATCACTGTGTTATCTGTGGTGTTACATAGGACTGCAGGTGACATCTACTACATTATCTGTACTCAGAGAGTTATCACTGTGTTATCTATGGTGTTACATAGGACTGCCGGTAACATCTACTACATTACCTGTACTCAGAGAGTTATCACTGTGTTATCTGTGGTGTTACATAGGACTGCAGGTGACATCTACTACATTACCTGTACTCAGAGTTATCACTGTGTTATCTGTGGTGTTACATAGGACTGCCGGTGACATCTACTACATTACCTGTACTCAGAGAGTTATCACTGTGTTATCTGTGGTGTTACATAGGACTGCCGGTGACATCTACTACATTACCTGTACTCAGAGAGTTATCACTGTGTTATCTGTAGTGTTACATAGGACTGCCGGTGACATCTACTACATTACCTGTACTCAGAGAGTTATCACTGTGTTATCTGTAGTGTTACATAGGACTGCCGGTGACATCTACTACATTACCTGTACTCAGAGAGTTATCACTGTGTTATCTATGGTGTTACATAGGACTGCAGGTGACATTTACTCCAATCTCGGTAAAGAAGACATGCAACTTACAGATAGTTAGATGACAGATCCAGCTCTGCTACATCCATAGCCTCCAGTAGGTTTCCCGTTTCGCTGCCATCATACACTGTGTATTATTCAATTCCCATGTTATTCCTGGTGATGGCAGACGCAGGGTTAATGGCAGCTTCTCCGCTCAGTCACCAGATCTCTATTTTCTCCACTTGTTTTTGCAGCTGTTGAGATTTTGGGAGCCCAGGAGAGGATCAGAAGGCTGGTGAGGGGCTGCGGAGGCCTTACCAGGGGTCTCAGGCTTGCTGTGGTCTCAGACTGTCCATCCCAGCAGGGCACAGAGGAGATGCAGAGGCTGCTGAGAGCTCAGGGTGTATGGACTGCAGAGGATCACATCAGGAACTGCTTGCCATTCCAGAGCTCAGGCTGGAGGCTGGGCTGTCCTCCTGCTACTGTGCAGCAATCCTTAAAGGCACAGCATCACTGCCAGTACAGGAGGGGGCACCCCGCACCCCGGGATCCCTCCTCATACATTGCAACAACTGCTGTAGCAGCAGCATCACACATACTAGAATTAACCCTGAGCCTCCTAGGTCATGAATAGAATGTCACAATCACATTGAATACTGACACACATGCAGAGAGGGGGCAATCTCATGGGGTTTCAGAACCCACCCACACCCTCATTGTTGCCCATTAACTTTTGGATGGCCAATCCTTATTTTAATTTCTCCATCTCCCCCCAATCCCGCTGTTCCCATTCATGATAGTCCACACAACCCTATCCCCAGGGTCACATATTTGGGCCCTGGGCCCTCTGGTTTCTCTCCTAGCTCATCTAGGGTCTGAGATGTAAATCTATATAGTGTGGCCCCTACCTCAATGCTACCCCACACCGCTGCCTGTTCTGCCTGCCTTTTGTCCCGCTCACACATACAAGCAAAATAGTTACAGAAACAAATGTCATTCTACAGGGCCGAGCAGGTTTAGAAGACGGCACCACCCTCGTCCACAGGCCATGTCTGGTAATGCAGCTAAACCCTCTTGAAGAGAAATTATTTGAACTGCAATACCAGACACAACCTGAGGACAGGTGTGGAGCTGTTATTGGAAGAAAGCAGTCATGTCCCCTACACCAACCTTTAAAGGTGATTTCATACCATTCAGGGTCTCTGGAAAGATGAGTTTTCTGTCTTATCTATGTAATAGTCCAAGAAGTCTAAGTCATCACCTAAGAGGAAGAATTACTGATAGGAGGATTCCTGCTAGGAAGGCAAATTACAAGATGGCGGCCTACCTACAGCAAAGACACTGCTGTTTGGAACGCCAATTATAGCCCCGACCTTTCCAGGTTTAGAAGGTTCGGTCAGTTATGGCGCTGCGACACTATATACAGCGCAACGAGCAGGTAAAGGGCAGCAATCCCTGCTATTCTGTGTACATGGAGAGCGCACAGTACTACTTCTCTACTCCTGTATATATGGACAGCGCACAGTACCACTTCTCATGTCTTGTATATATGGGCAGTGCACAGTACCACTTCTCTTGTTATATATATATATATATATATATATATATATATATATACACAGTGCACAGTACCACTTCTCTTGTTCTATATATATATATATATATATATATATATATATATATATATATATACACACAGTGCACAGTACCACTTCTTATTCTTTATATATGGACAGTGCACAGTACCACTTCTCTAGTTCTGTATATATGGACAGTGCACAGTACCACTTCTCTTGTTCTGTATATATGGACAGTGCACAGTACCACTTCTCTAGTTCTGTATATATGGACAGTGCACAGTACTACTTCTCTAGTTCTGTATATATGGACAGTGCACAGTACCACTTCTCTTGTTCTGTATATATGGACAGTGCATAGTACCACTTCTCTAGTTCTGTATATATGGACAGTGCACAGTACTACTTCTCTAGTTCTGTATATATGGACAGTGCACAGTACCACTTCTCTTGTCCGGTATATATGGACATTGCACAGTACCACTTCTCTTGTTCTGTATATATGGACCGTGCACAGTACCACTTCTCTAGTTCTGTATATATACAGTGCACAGTACCACTTCTTATTCTGTATATATGGACAGTGCACAGTGCCACTTCTCTTGTTCTATATATATGGACAGTGCACAGTACCACTTCTCTTGTTCTGTATAGTAGTGCACACTTCTTTGTTCCTGGTGGTCTAGTGCAGGTAACCAATGGTTGCACTATGGCCTAGTGAATACCTACAATTCCCTGGTGGTCCAGTGGCACAGTGAGAGCTTCCTTGTCCCAGGGGTCCAGCGATGGGCAGTCCTCAGTCTGCATTATGAATACGCACAGTACAACTTCTCTCATAAACAGGCAGGAGATCCTGGGCAGCAGTTTAAGGATGTTGCAGCAGAGGGGTGTAGACCACGGCCGCCGTGATTCAGACACTTCCATGGTTTCCATCTTGTCCACAGGGACAGCTGTAATTTTCTTCTTTGGTCTCAAGAGAGAAAGTGCAAAAAAGTAATGAAATATTTATTGGACAAATGAGCCAAATGAAATATTAATCTGAGATTTGGCGCTGATACGTTATTGCGGTCGCTCTGACCTGCACATTATGGGGTGGTTCCTACATCCGGTGACCATTGAACATGAAGGCAGTCCCTCATCCTTGGTTGTCCGCTAAGAATCTCCACGTTCTTGGAATCCACCAGAGTCTATCACCATCATTGGGGGATTCCTAACTCCTGGTGGTCAAGTGGGAACATCCTAGACATCCAGTGAAGGCCTCTGCTGCCCTCTAGGTCTAGTGGCCTGTAGTACCTTGATTTATTCCTAGCAGTGGGAACCCCAGAACAGACAGACTGACCCCCAGTACACATAGGTATATACAGGTAGGAATGACCCCCAGTACACATAGGTATATACATGTAGGAATGACCCCCAATACACATAGGTATATACATGTAGGAATGACCCCCAGTACACATAGGTATATACAGGTAGGAATGACCCCCAGTACACATAGGTATATACAGGTAGGAACGACCCCAGTACACATAGGTATATACAGGTAGGAATGACCCCCAGTACACATAGGTATATACAGGTAGGAATGACCCCCAGTACACATAGGTATATACAGGTAGGAATGACCCCCAGTACACATAGGTATATACATGTAGGAATGACCCCCAGTACACATAGGTATATACAGGTAGGAATGACCCCCAGTACACATAGGTATATACAGGTAGGAATGACCCCAAGTACACATAGGTATATACAGGTAGGAATGACCCCCAGTACACATAGGTATATACATGTAGGAATGACCCCAGTACACATAGGTATATACAGGTAGGAATGACCCCCAGTACACATAGGTATATACAGGTAGGAATGACCCCCAGTACACATAGGTATATACAGGTAGGAACGACCCCCAGTACACATAGGTATATACAGGTAGGAATGACCCCCAGTATGAAATCAGAGACATAGCGGTGGGCATAAGACCCCTGCAGAGGTACAAACATTTCCTTATCTGTGTCCTGATCGTGCCGAGTTGCACATATAACGTACAGAGAATGCGGCACCTTCAAGACATTCTGCACAAGTCTCGTGAAGACTTCCAGGAGACCGCTGAGATGTGATCTTCAGTCCTGGTGGTCTCCTCCATTAAGTCATATAAAACCTGGATTATAATGTGAGGAGTGGGGGACGTGTGAGCATTGCCAGAGAGATTACCATCTGTGATCCCGGCGGCCAGTGATGAGTCTCGCTCATGGTTTATGTCTCGCTCTGAGAGATGAAGGATGGAGGAGACTCTAAAATAAACCAGGGGATTGTATAGATTTAACAGCCCCAGATCATGATGTGGGTCCCTCCAGAAATAATGGGGTCATGGGAAGCCTCACCGATAGACCTCCAGCTTTACTGTCATATAGGAGCTGAAACTTGACTTGTGGATGATCCTTGGATGGTCACCCAGAAGCGGCGCTGATACCTTAAAGTGACTCAAGCAGATATAAAATGCAATGCCCAGGACGGAGTCCTATAAGGATTGAATCCTATAATTCCCTCATATGTGACATCCCATGTGTGCTGAGGGTTAGCCCTGGCTTTTTACTTTATGTTGTAGAGATTATGTGATTGCCATATATGTGTATACCATTTTTATAAGCGTACCAGGAGAGCTTATGTATCATGTGCTGCCTCCTGTGAGGCTGTAACCACTGAGCCTGCTGCCTCCTGTGAGACTGTAACCACCAAGTCCGCTACCTACCGTGAGGCTGTAACCACTGAGCCTGCTGCCTCCTGTGATGCTGTAACCATACCTCCCAACTTTTGAACAACAGAAAGAGGGACAAAATGTGTGGTGTGCATAGCTCGACGCTGTAAATTTAGCTCCGCCCACTTTTATGTTGACTCCGCCCATTCTCATTCATTTTTTTTTCATGTCCTCCAACACAGTATAATCCTCCTACAGTCACCCGTACATTATATGCCCCCACATTATAATGTTCCCTTCCAACTGCCCCACAGTATTAAGTCCCTCTCCTGGTGCCCCAGTTTTTTCAACATTAAATTTTTATTAAAGATTTTTCCAAGGGTTAAACAAAAGGGAAGGGGAGGGAGGAAAGGGAGGGAAAAGTCGGGGAAACAATGGGAAGGAAAAAGGGAAAAAGTATATAGGGGAACAGGGAAAAGGAACAGGGAGAGGGGGAGGCGGACTCTGACGCAGCAGGGTTACAATGAACAATGCAATACAGTTAATCAGGTAACTGAAGAAGTGAGGGTAACAAAAGCCATAACAAATTGTAATAGCAAAACAGAAAAAGCAGTGATCTTCAATATTAGAGCACTAGGTAAAACTATACGAGAACCAGAAAAGCAGATAGCAGGAAAAAAATGTATAAAGTAGGTAGGCTCACAAGGGTGAGGAGGGAAAAAGGGAACGAAAATCTGAGGAGTAATAGAACATGTTCCACAGCAGCCAAGTCTGGTGGTGAAGACGGTCATCAGGGCGAAGCATCGCCAGCATATCCTCCATGGTACGGATATGGAGGAACTCCTTTAGCCAGGAAAGGAGTGTGGGGGGGGGACTGGGACTTCCACAGCCTCGGGATGACTGAACGAGCAGCTACCAACATAAACCCCAATAACTTGCGAATGGGTTTTCGAAATTTTCGAGGGAAAAGGGAAAGAAGAAGAGGGGCAGGATCATCGTCCAAAACAACACCCGTCACTTGACGAATAACCCCTCGCACGCCATCCCAATAAGGGCGAAGAAGGGGACACCCCCACCAGATGTGAGCCATCGTGCCACGGTCGTTGAGACATCTCCAACACCTATCTGAGGTGGTCGGAAAGATGGTGTGGAGCAGAGTCGGAACCCTGTACCACCTAGAGAGGATCTTATAGTTGGTCTCCTGAGCCTTACAGGAGATAGAGAATTTATGACACATCTCGATGGCCGATGACCACACACCCGGCGAGAATGCCACCCCCAGCTCCCTTTCCCACCCCCTGACAAAGGGTGGTAAGCCATCCTCCAGACTCTCCAACAGGGAGTTGTATAGCAGAGAGACCGTGTGTTCCGGCCGAGAAGCAGAGAGACAGAGGCGCTCCAAGGGCAGACTGGTGCCCCAGTTTAAACATGAAACTGGAGCAGCTGGAGGGGGACATTAGCAATGAGGGTAGTTGGAGGGGGACAATAAATTAATGGCAGATGAAGAGGGAAATTAAATGGGGGGCAACTAGAGGGGGACATTAAACTCGGGCAGCTAGAAGCACACATTAAACCGTAGGGGTGGCTGGAGGGGGGACATTACACTGGGGGCAGTTAGAGGTACACAGGTCCCCCTCCAGCTACTCCCATGGTTTAATGCTCCTCTTCAGTTGTCCCCAGTTTAATGTCCCCCAGTTTAAGTTCCCTCTTCATCTGCTCCATTTCATGTCCCCTACTCCATCTCTGCCCCCAGTTTCATCTCCCCCCTCCATTTCTGCCCCCAGTTTCATATCCCCTTTCATCTGCCCCCAGTTTCATGTCCCCCCCTCCATCTCTGCTCCCAGTATAATGACAAACACACGCACACAGATACATACATACATACCTCTCAACTGTCCCGATTTCCACGGGACATTCACGATTTCGGTGTCCTGTCCCGCGGTCCCGGTCAGCGGGAGGTATGTCCCGATTTCAACTCACATCTGTGTTCAGAGGACGCAGATTTGAATACATACGCGACTAAAGCAAGGAGTTGTCACAGCTCAGCTCCTTGCTTTGCCATGGCGCTCTGGCTAGTGGATGTGTAGGCGCGATGTGATGACGTCACATCGCGCCTACAACTCTGTTACTGAGACTGCGGAGAGAGCGGCGGGGGAGCATTGGAAGGTGAATATAAGGTTTTTTTGTGTTAAACATTGAGTTGGAACATAATGAAGGGGGCCCATGAAACTGGGGGCAGATGAAGGGGGAGGGGAGAATGGCATGAATCTGGGGGCAAAGATGGGGGGACATGAATCTGGGAGCAGAGATGGGGGACATGAATCTGGGGGCAGAGATGGGGGACATGAATCTGGGGGCAGAGATGGGGGGGACATGATTCTGGGGGCAGAGATGGGGGACATGAATCTGGGGGAAGAGATGGGGGACATGAATCTGGGGGCAGAGATGGGGGGACATGAGTTTGGGGGCAGAGATGGGGGGACATCAATCTGGGGGCAGAGATGGGGGACATGAAACTGTGGGCCAAGATGGGGGGGGGCATGAATCTGGGGGTAGAGATGGGGGGACATGAGTTTGGGGGCAGAGATGGGGGGACATCAATCTAGGGGCAGAGATGGGGGACATGAATCTAGGGCAGAGATAGTGGACATGAAACTGGGGGCAGGATGGAGGGGGGACATGAAACTTGGGACAGAGATGGGGGGACATGAAACTGGGGGAGAGATGGAGGGGGGACATATAATTTATGGGTGACTGTAGGAGGATTATACTGTGTGCGGGCACATGAAAAATGAATGAGAATGGGCGGAGTCAACATAAAAGTGGGTGGAGCTAAATACTTTGTCCCTCTTTCAGTTCTTCAAAAGTTGGAAGGTATGCACACACACACTCACTCTCTCTGTCTCTCTCTCCATCCTACATCTCACATCCCTCCCTTCTCAGTACTTTACACACATCTCTTCACTGCACGGGACACTGACACGTCCACCTAGTCACGTGACCGTGTAATGTCACACAAGGTCCTTGCACCATAGTGAAGCGTTCCTCCGATCACCAGAGCCTTTTATCTGGTATAAGAGCAGGTGGGAGTAGGGAGCTGTGCGGGACAGGGGTAGGAAAACGTGAGTGTCCCGCCAAATGCGGCACAGTTGGAAGGTATTCTGTAACCACCAAACCTGTTGCCCCCTTTGAGGCTGTAACCACTGAACATGCTGCTTACCGTGAGGCTGTAACCACCGAGCCTGCTGCCTGCCACAAGACTCTTGTAACCACCAATTTCCCCCACAGATTTCCAATGTGAACCCCAATAACTCAGAGAATGTATAAAACTAAATATACACTCACCGGCCACTTTATTAGGTACACCATGCTAGTAACGGGTTGGACCCCCTTTTGCCTTCAGAACTGCCTCAATTCTTCGTGGCATAGATTCAACAAGGTGCTGGAAGCATTCCTCAGAGATTTTGGTCCATATTGACATGATGGCATCACACAGTTGCCGCAGATTTGTCGGCTGCACATCCATGATGCGAATCTCCCGTTCCACCACATCCCAAAGATGCTCTATTGGATTGAGATCTGGTGACTGTGGAGGCCATTGGAGTACAGTGAACTCATTGTCATGTTCAAGAAACCAGTCTGAGATGATTCCAGCTTTATGACATGGCATTGCATTATCCTGCTGAAAGTAGCCATCAGATGTTGGGTACATTGTGGTCATAAAGGGATGGACATGGTCAGCAACAATACTCAGGTAGGCTTTGGCGTTGCAACGATGCTCAATTGGTACCAAGGGGCCCAAAGAGTGCCAAGAAAATATTCCCCACACCATGACACCACCACCACCAGCCTGAACCGTTGATACAAGGCAGGATGGATCCATGCTTTCATGTTGTTGACGCCAAATTCTGAGCCTACCATCCGAATGTCGCAGCAGAAATCGAGACTCATCAGACCAGGCAACGTTTTTCCAATCTTCAATTGTCCAATTTCGATGAGCTTGTGCAAATTGTAGCCTCAGTTTCCTGTTCTTAGCGGAAAGGAGTGGCACCCGGTGTGGTCTTCTGCTGCTGTAGCCCATCTGCCTCAAAGTTCGACGTACTGTGCGTTCAGAGATGCTCTTCTGGCTACCTTGGTTGTAACGGGTGGCTATTTGAGTCACTGTTGCCTTTCTATCAGCTCGAACCAGTCTGGCCATTCTCCTGTGACCTCTGGCATCAACAACGCATTTCCGCCCACAGAACTGCCGCTCACTGGATGTTTTTTCTTTTTCGGACCATTCTCTGTAAACCCTAGAGATGATTGTGCGTGAAAATCCCAGTAGATCAGCAGTTTCTGAAATACTCAGACCAGCCCTTCTGGCACCAACAACCATGCCACGTTCAAAGGCACTCAAATCACCTTTCTTCCCCATACTGATGCTCGGTTTGAACTGCAGGAGATTGTCTTGACCATGTCTACATGCCTAAATGCACTGAGTTGCCGCCATGTGATTGGCTGATTAGAAATTAAGTGTTAACGAGCAGTTGGACAGGTGTACCTAATAAAGTGGCCGGTGAGTGTAAATTTAATCCCAAATTTCTAATATATATATATACAGTATATATATATATATATATATATATATATATATATATATATATATATACACACAAATACTGTATGTATCTTGAAACAGAAATGTAGCAAAGTAATAATGTATTACAATAATAATGAAAAAAAGGAAAACTGATGTTAAAAAGAATTAAAAATTATAGGAAGGATGGAGCACCTCTAAAAGCATCCTCCTGCCCCCTTCTGCACCCTGAGGGTTTGTTACAATGTATTAGTAAAGGTAAGCTGTATCAGTGTTACAAACCCTCAGCTGTGAGAAGTATTAGGCCACAAAGTCTTAAAACAAACAATATATAATAAGATATAACTCTAGTACAATCTGGTTTATTGTATTCATTATATCTGGTGAGTTCTTGAGGCGATTCATGGAGACCCCCGTGTGATGCTGACATAGAACAGGCGGCGGTCGTGTATCCATTAGTCAGGTCTATAGAATATCATAACAGCTTGTAAAGTGCAACATTTCATTTTACAAGCATCAGACCCGAGACTGCGTCATAACCCAGATAATAAACCAATGCCAGTACAGGATAAGTAATGTAATGTATGTACACAGTGACTGTACCAGAAGAATAGTGAGCGCAGCTCTGGAGTATAATACTGGATGTAACTCAGGATCAGTACAGGATAAGTAATGTAATGTATGTACACAGTGACTGCACCAGCAGAATAGTGAGCACAGCTCTGGAGTATAATACAGGATGTAACTCAGGATCAGTACAGGATAAGTAATGTAATGTATGTACACAGTGACTGCACCAGCAGAATAGTGAGCGCAGCTCTGGAGTATAATACAGGATAAGTAATGTAATGTAAGTACACAGTGACTGCACCAGCAGAATAGTGATTGCAGCTCTGGAGTATAATACAGGATGTAACTCAGGATCAGTACAGGATAAGTAATGTAATGTATGTACACAGTGACTGCACCAGCAGAATAGTGAGCGCAGCTCTGGAGTATAATACAGGATGTAACTCAGGGTCAGTACAGGATAAGTAATGTAATGTATGTACACAGTGACAGTACCAGCAGAATAGTGAGTGCAGCTCTGGCAGGCTTAGTTGATCCAATAATCCGCAGGTCTTGTCCATTGTTGTCCCTTATAGTTGTAAAATGTGTGTACAATGTAGCAAATTGCCAAAAACGAAGGAAATATTTTTAGAGATTATTCACATGTTACAGGTTATGATACTTTTTCTCACACAGGACTGTGACTAAGTTCTTAAAGCTGAATATGGAGCAGCCGATGTCACAATGTGCCATGTCCAAGGCTGAGCAGTGCTGAATGTGTCTGGGATTCTTCACCCCTGGTGTTATTACATTTGTCCCCTCATCTCATGGACATTCAGGGTGGTCACTCCTGTGCTCTGACATATTGGAGACATTACTTAAAGGACAACTCCATTTCTTACACAGAGGTGATCTATACCCACTGAAGGCAGCAGCCCACTTAATGCATGGGAGTGACCAAATGTAGCTAAAAAGATGGGGGTCCTGAGCGGGGGCTCCACTATAACAGAGGTAATAGATGAGGGGTCTAAAGAGGGGGCTCCTATAATAGAGCTAGTAGATGAGGAAGTCCTGAGTGGGGGGCTCTACTATAATAGAGTTAATAGATGAGGGGTCCTGAGCAGGGTTCCACTATAATAACCCCCCCTTCCCCCGAATTGAAACCTAATTGCTAGTGTGAACCTAGCGTAAGCAGTCTGTCCTGGAGGACCAAGACGGATTCAGCATCTATTTTCAAGTGAACATTTAGAAAGATTAGAAAGTTTCTTGATTTATACAAAAGTTGTTGTAGGGAAGTGACCAATAAAATTGATGTCTTATTAGACCATGTTCAGACTTGGTGAATTGTATACAAAAATATGTGAGAAATCGCCTTGTTGGGATATGATGTTACTGGCAGCTCTGCTGAGTACTGATGTTGTCTATGGCCGTGACCCCTTTACACCAGCCAATGTAGACAGTAAATACTGAGCTGTGGCCCCTGGGGTGAATGCTGAGATTTAGGACCCTCCATGGGCCCCGCGTCCCGCCCGCTGCTCCCTGGATACGGGGTCTGTATTCCTTATATAACAATTCCTATTTGTATCCTGTGTTTCCAGAAATAATCCCAGTCTCCATGCCCATTCTCTCAGCTGCACGGACACTCCCTGCCTCTCACCTCTGGCACTCAGCTCGAGCAAACAGCCCAGGACGTACCATGCCAGCTCTGTGGGTGCAGCTCGTGGTGTGTACGGAGAGGGCTGCTGACGGCACAGCCAAACATCTCAGCTCTGCTATTTCCACTGCAGATCAGTCAGGGCTGGGTTGTTTAATCACAATGTGTGCTTAACAGGAGCGGAAAGTCAGGGAGAAGGGATTTAAAGGGACTCAACCCCAGGCTGCTCAAGCCGTGTATCTAAGCCTATCATGTGTGATACTGTCTGATGAGCTATGTACCTAATGTCTCCTTCCAAACTCCTCTTTCTTTACTCTCCGAACTTTTCTATCCCTCTCTAGCCTCCTCTGTCCTCTTCTGTCCTCTCCTCCAGCCTCCTCTGTCCCCCTTCAGCCTCCTCCGTCCTCTCCTCTAGCTTCCTCTATCTTCTATTCTGTCCTCTCCTCTAGCTTCCTCTGTCTTCTCCTCTAGCCTCCTCCGTCCTCTCCTCTAGCTTCCTCTCTCTTCTCCTCTGTTCTCTCCTCCAGCCTTCACCTGTCCCCCTCCAGCCTCCTCCGTCCTCTCCTCTGGCCTCCTCCATCCTCTCCTCTAGCTTCCTCTATCTTCTATTCTGTCCTCTCCTCCAGGATCCTCTGTCCTCTTCTCCAGCCTCCTCCGTCATCTCCTTTAGCTTTCTCGGTCTTCTACTCTGTCCTCTCCTCCAGGATCCTCTGTCCTCTCCTCCAGGATCCTCTGTCCTCTCCTTCAGCCTCCTCTGTCTTCTCCTCTAGCCTCCTCTGTCTTCTCTTGCGGCCTCCTCTGTCCATTCTTCAGTCCACCGGTGATTGATTATCTTCTCTGATAACAATGGATTGGACATGGTGAAATCCAACATCCCTGATCATTATTTCCCTGCACATCTGCTGTTGAGGGAAAAGTTGTGATTGTTAATTTGGGCCAACCTTCCTCTAATGTGTACAACACCTTAAGACTAAGCCCCCACGTAGCGAGCTGCAGCAAAAAAGCACTGCAAGAAAAAACATGGCGGCAACGCATCCTGACTTTCCTGCAGTGTTTTTCACAGGTTTCCTCTGAGGATTTTATTCTTACATTATAGTTATAGGGAAACCGCCAGCATTTCCGTAGGTATAATTGAGCTGAGGCGATTTCCAATACCGCGATGGTTTTGGAATTTGGAGCTTCCGCTACTTGTATTTTTCTGCAATGTGTTGAGGGAATTCACTTACTTTGCAGTAACTGTAATATGCCGCAGTTTATGCCATGTGGGGCCCCGGCCTAAGGGAGCTGACATACGATTTAAAGGGATTCTCCTCTGTCTTAAGGTTGCTGAACTATCAATCCATATCGTTGAATGTAGTAACTATAAAAGAGGCATCAAGTGAGCACTACAGATCCCAGTATGTAACAACCCCAGGAGCTGTGGTCAGGTAAACACAGCTGATCTGCGACGGTCCCGACAGTCAGACTCCTACCAATTTATAATGAATGGCCAGTCTTCAGGATACCCATTTGGTTAACCCCTTTATGCCGTAATTCTCCCTCCCTGGAGTGTGCTTCAGAGCTGCGTATGTGATCAGATGTCGCCCGCAGCGGCTGGTGAGTCACTGTGCGGTTATGATTCACGATCCTCGCTGGATCTCGGCCAAATTGAAAATGCTTTAATTATGGGGAAGTAATAAATTAATAAGCTGTAGCACCCCCTCCCCTGGAGACTGTGGTCTGCAGGGATGTTGGGGGATGGGGGTGCACTGTATAATACAGGGCCGTTCAGTGTACACAGCCCCATTCATCCCCCTTGCCCCTCTGTGCATTGTGTATATGAGCTGTACACTGCGCCTTTTGTTTTGGCGGTGTCCTCTCTGCTCTACATTCGCACATTGTTCACACCAGAAGATGTGATACTGCAGATACAACATCATTGGACGCGGTCCCGGTGCACTCGTGTTTACAGCATATTTTTGGCAATTTTGGCGGTTTGTAAATAGGAGGCCAGATCCTGAGGAGTCCTAATGTAAACTGCACACAAGGCAGCTGGTCGGCAGCAAACAGCCCCGGTCTATATCATGTCACCAGAACAGGCCGCAGCGCAGTATTCTATAGAGAATAGCCTTCATGCTGTGTGCGGATCTATTAGCGGGCGACACCTAGTGGTCAGGAAATCATTCATCTACTTTATAGTAATTCATTGCTACAGGATATATATGTGTAGAATAGACATCTGCAAGCAGAGGATCTTTGGCTCTCCGGACACATCTGTAATCCCATGAAGTTTCAGTCCACATAATACTGACCAAAAAATTGTTTCCTATAAAGAAGCTTTAAAACCATCATAAGGTCCCAATAAAACCCTGACAGCCTCCATAATATTGTCATATAGTGCCAAAATGATAGTAACATAATACCGCCATAGAGCATCAAAACAATCCTGATATAGATAGACCATAAAATACCGCCCTATAGTGCCAAATCTATACTGCTTTAGATCACTCACATACTACCACGTGCCATGACTATACTGACATAGACAGCACATATAATACTGCCATATAACATCAAAATACTACTGCTATACAAATAACACTGCAATTTAATCCCCAAATAATATTACTATTTACTGCAGAATAATCATAAGGGGTCTTAGTTTCAGTTCTGGTCATCAGGGTAAACCCATAGAAAACAGAGATCCATGGACACTGACTGTGACCTAAAGGCTGGCCTTAATAATGCCCTACAGCTAAAGTAGTCATCAAATGGTCCTATGGTGAAAAGATGTCCCCTAGTGGGCAGTGAGGTTTTCTTTGCATGGTTTTACCATGAGAGCCATAACCTGATAGAGCTCATCTTCACTAGGACTGTGAGAGTCATGGTCAGGTAGAGCTCATCTTCACTAGGACTTTGAGAGTCATGGTCTGGTAGAACGCACCTTCACCAGGACTGTGAGAACCATGACCTGGTAGAGCTAATCTTCACTAGGACTGTCAGAGCCATGACCTGGTAGAGCTCATCTTCACTAGGACTGTCAGAGCCATGGTCTGGTAGAGCTCATCTTCACTAGGAATGTGAGAGTTATGGCCTAGTAGAGCTCATCTTCACCTGGACTGTCAGAGCCACGACCTGGTAGAGCTCATCTTCACTAGGACTGTCAGAGCCATGGTCTGGTAGAGCTCATCTTCACTAGGAATGTGAGAGTCATGGCCTAGTAAAGCTCATCTTCACCGGGACTGTGAGAGCCATGGCCTGGTAGAGCTCATCTTCACTAGGACTGTCAGAGCCATAGCCTGGTAGAGTCCATCTTCACTAGGACTGTAAGAGCCATGGCCTGGTAGAGCCCATCTTCACTAGGACTGTGAGAGTCATGGCCTGGTAGAACTCATGTTCACTAGGACTGTAAGAGCCATGGCCTGGTAGAGCCCATCTTCACTAGGACTGTGAGAGTCATGGCCTTGTAGAGCTCATCTTCACTAGGACCATGAGAGCCATGGCCTGATAGAGCTCACCTTCACTAGGACTGTCAGAGCCATGGCCTGGTAAAGCCCATCTTCACTAGGACTGTGAGAGTCATGGCCTTGTAGAGCTCATCTTCACTAGGACCATGAGAGCCATGGCCTGGTAGAGCTCATCTTCACTAGGACTGTCAGAGCCATGGTCTGGTAGAGCTCATCTTCACTAGGAATGTGAGAGTTATGGCCTAGTAGAGCTCATCTTCACCGGGACTGTGAGAGCCATGGCCTGGTAGAGCTCATCTTCACTAGGACTGTCAGAGCCATGGCCTGGTAGAGCCCATCTTCACTAGGACTGTGAGAGTCATGGCCTGGTAGAACTCATCTTCACTAGGACTGTAAGAGCCATGGCCTGGTAGAGCCCATCTTCACTAGGACTATGAGAGTCATGACCTAGTAGAGCTCATCTTCACTAGGACTGTGAGAGTCATGGCCTAGTAGAGCTCATCTTCACTAGGACCATGAGAGCCATGGCCTGATAGAGCTCACCTTCACTAGGACTGAAAGAGCCATGGCCTGGTAAAGCCCATCTTCACTAGGACTGTGAGAGTCATGGCCTAGTAGAGCTCATCTTCACTAGGACCTTGAGAGCCATGGCCTGGTAGAGCTCACCTTCATCAAGACTGTGAGAGCCATGGCCTGGTAGAGCTCATCTTCACTAGGACTGTGAGAGCCCTGGCCTGGTAGAGCTCACCTTCACTAGGACTGTCATAGCCATGGCCTGGTAAAGCCCATCTTCATCAGGACTGTGAGAGCCATGGCCTGGTAGAGCTCATCTTCACTAGGACTGTCAGAGCCATGGCCTGGTAGAGCTCATCTCCACTAAGACTGTCATAGCCATGGCTTGGTAGAGCTCATCTTCACCAGGACTGTGAGAGCCATGGCCTAGTAGAGCTCATCTTCACTAGGACTGTCAGAGCCCTGGCCTGGTAGAGCTCACCTTCACTAGGACTGTCATAGCCATGGCTTGGTAAAGCCCATCTTCACTAGGACTGTCAGAGCCATGGCCTGGTAGAGCTCATCTCCACTAAGACTGTCATAGCCATGGCTTGGTAGAGCTCATCTTCACCATGACTGTGAGAGTTATGGCCTGGTAGAGCTCATCTTCACTAGGACTGTCAGAGCCATGGCCTGGTAGAGCTCATCTTCACTAAGACTGTCATAGCCATGGCTTGGTAGAGCTCATCTTCACCAGGACTGTGAGAGCTATGGACTCATAGAGCTCACCTTCACTAGGACTGTCAGAGCCCTGACCTGATAGAGCTCACCTTCACTAAGACTGTCATAGCCATGGCTTGGTAGAGCTCACCTTCACTAGGACTGTCAAAGCTATGGCCTGGTAGAGCCCATCTTCATCAGGACTGTGAGAGCCATGGCCTGGTAGAGATCATCTTCACTAAGACTGTCATAGCCATGGCTTGGTAGAGCTCATCTTCACCAGGACTGTGAGAGCTATGGCCTGATAGAGCTCACCTTCACTAGGACTGTCAGAGCCCTGACCTGATAGAGCTCACCTTCACTAGGACTGTCAGAGCTATGGCCTGGTAGAGCCCATCTTCACTAGGATTGTCAGAGCCATGGCCTGGTAGAGCTCATCTTCACTAAGACTGTCATAGCCATGGCTTGGTAGAGCTCATCTTCACAAGGACTGTGAGAGTCATTTCCTGGTAGAGTTCATCTTCTAGATGCCTCTGTGCTGAATGACTCTCATGTAAGGTTATGAGGAGACGTCTTGGCCGGATTTTAGGAGACTTTCTGCACAGCACATGATCTTCAGAAGAAGCTGAGGAAACAGCTGATGGGCAGACATGTCTGACCATTTTATAGGATTTCCCAGCCTAGTCCGTGTTTCATCCCGTGCAGGGGATGTTTTACATTAGGCGACAGATGAAGGATCAAATGCAGCGGGTTCCCAGGGGCCGGCGTTAGTTGTGACACTAAAAACCATTTGTAGGAAAGTTTATGTAGGGGATCCATTAGCACCTGCACAACCCAGGCCTGCTCTGTATCATCTACTCATCAGCCTCACATGACGGCATATTTAGTCTGTATGGTAAAAGCCACCGAGGAGCGATTAGTCAGCCGGATGTATAGTGTGATGTGTCATAGCAGAGCTCAACTGCACCACCACCCTGCCTCATAGAGCTGGCCAATGAAGGATCACTGCCAGAATGGAGGCTCAGAGAGGTAGTAGTGCTGAAACGGTTTCAGGTGCTCAGCTCCTCCATTTATTTATTTCTCCTACGTATATAGCGCCATCATATGCCACAGCGCTGTACAGATATTGTGGTCACTTTCCCATATAGGGCTCACAATCTACACTCCCTATCGGAGAGAACATACAAACTACATGCAGATGTCTTGCCTGGACGAATTCGAACCCAGGACCCCAACACTGTACTGAGCTACCGAGAAGGTGGCAGGTACTGAGGGGTTATAAGAAAGGGGAGGTGGGGAGGCAAAGAGCAGTCAATGAAGGGGCATGGGGGCGGTCTGTGTGTAATAGGGGCATGGTTGTGTAATAACATATAGTATACACTATACTATGTAAAGTATAGTATAAAGTATATAGCATACAGTATAGTAAGTAATGCAAAGCGTACAGTATAGTAGGTAACGTATAGTATAAAGTGTATAGCATACAGTATAGTATGTAATGTGTAATATGTAATGTAAAACATACAGTATAGTAGGTGATATGTAATATGTATAACATAAAGTATAGTATGTGAGGGATAGTATGAAGCATATAGCATACAGTATAGTATGTAGCATGTAGCGTATAGCATATAGTATAGTATCTTGTGTGTAATATGTAGCATGCAGTAAAGTATGCAGCATGTAGTGTATAACATAGAGTATAGTATGTAACATGTAGCATATAGCATACAGTATAGTATGTAGTGTGTAATATGTAGCATACAGTATAGTATTTAGCATGTAGTGTATAACATAGAGTATAGCATACGGTATAGTATGTAGCATGTAGCGTATAGCATACACTACAGTATAGTATATGTTTAATATGTAGCACACAGTATAGTATGTAGCATATAGCATACAGTAAAGTATGTAGCATGTAATATGTAGCATACAGTGTAGTGTGTAGCATGTAGCGTATAGCATACAGTATAGTATGTAGTGTGTAATATGTAGCATGTAGTATAGTATGTAGCGTGTAATATGTAGCATACAGTATAGTATGTAGTGTGTAATATGTAGCATACAGTATAGTATGTAGTGTGTAATATGTAGCATACAGTATAGTATGTAGTGTGTAATATGTAGCATACAGTATAGTATGTAGGTGGCGAGGCCTGGCACTTTCTCCTGCATTGTACATGACACAGAACAATTCATCTTTGTTTCAATGTCTGACAGACGGAAATAAGAAGCGACATCAAAGTCCTGGAGGATCTGCAAGTTCTCAGCTCAGATGAATGAGAGATCCAGGACGTATCACAGAATATTACAGCGCTCTATAGAGTGGCACAGTACATGTGAGAGGTCAGCGCCAGGCTCAGACTAGCGCCAACCACTTCCTAAATACATCAAGGGTCACCAATCAATAGCATCCATTGTACCAGTTGTCTGATATCACTGTCTACTGTGCAGCAAACTCATCACCAAGATCTGCCTACAAATAGCCTGACAACACTGTAAAGACAGCCTCAGTGCACCTATAACAGCCCCAGTGCACCTATAACAGCCCCAGTGCACCCATTACAGTAAGGGTCTATTCACACAAAGTAAAATGGCGTGTAATTTTTACACGTGGCGTTTCAGTAGCGTTTATGGAGCGTTTTTTGGAGCATTTACGCGTGCAAAAAAATGCTTCCGTAAACGCTCCAAAAAACGCTCCGTAAACGCTACTGAAACTCCACGTGTAAAAAAAAACCACTCCAAAATACACGTGTAAATTTTTTACACGTGTAAAAATTACATTCCAAATTACACGCCATTTTACTCCGTATGAATAGGCCCTAATAGTGCACAATTGCAACCCACTGACCCCATTGCAGCAGTGGTGCCCCATTACAGCGCAGGTGTCCGACATCAAGCTGAAGAAGGAAGGGGAGGATACAGAAGAACATAGAGTTAGGAGACGAATAGCCTTGCTAAAGGCTATTCCGACGTGTTACCTAGAAAAAATAGTTTTTTAATGGTAGAATCCCTTTAACCTAGCATGTGATATGTATTATTGACTTGTTACAAACCTGTGCCTCCCACTTTTTGGTTTATATTGGTTTCATTGGTCATCCTTTTTAATATTTGTTATTATATTTATCAAGATTTTGTGGTTTTATATTATATTTCAATAAATATACAAATTTTATAGTGATCCTGTCTTCTTGACAATGTTTTCTATTAGATTGTGTTGGATTTTCACTTCTTAATTAAGCCTTTGCATTTTGATACAGTCACTGTGTACATACATTACTTATCATATATTATACTCCAGAGCTGCGCTCACTGTTCTGCTGGTACAGTCACTGTGTACGTACATTACTTATCATGTATTATACTCCAGAGCTGCGCTCACTGTTCTGCTGATACAGTCACTGTGTACATACATTACTTATCCTGTATTATACTCAAGAGCTGCACTCACTATTCTGCTGGTACAGTCACTGTGTACATACATTACATTACTTATCCTGTACTGATCCTGAGTTACATCCTGTATTATACTCCAGAGCTGCGCTCACTATTCTGCTGGTACAGTCACTGTGTACATACATTACTTATCATGTATTATACTCCAGAGCTGCGCTCACTATTCTGCTGGTGCAGTCACTGTGTACATACATTACATTACTTATCATGTATTATACTCCAGAGCTGCGCTCACTGTTCTGCTGGTACAGTCACTGTGTACATACATTACATTACTTATCCTGTATCATACTCCAGAGCTGCACTCACTATTCTGCTGGTACAGTCACTGTGTACATACATTACATTACTTACCCTGTATTATACTCCGGAGCTGAACTCACTATTCTGCTGGTACAGTCACTGTGTACATACATTACATTACTTATCCTGTATTATACTCCAGAGCTGCACTCACTATTCTGCTGGTACAGTCACTGTGTACATACATTACATTACGTATCCTGTACTGATCCTGAGTTACATCCTGTATTATACTCCAGAGCTGCGCTCACTATTCTGCTGTGTACTTACATTACTTATCCTGTACTGATCCTGAGTTACATCCTGTATTATGCTCCAGAGCTGTACTCACTATTCTGCTGGTACAGTCACTGTGTACATACATTACATTACTTATCCTGTATTATACTCCAGAGCTGCGCTCCCTCTTACCCCCTGTGGTCGCTGTGTCCTTCAGTGCACATTTATTTCCTTTGATATTTCGGGGCAGATGTTCTCCTTCTTTATTTCTCATGCTGGATATTGTGTTTGGCGTCTGCCTGGACAAATTAATAACTGTAATAACAAGTAACATTTTTGTCTTTGATGTTGGAGCGTTTCATATTTTGTACATTTCGCCTCCTTCTCAATGTGTTTTGCACCTGTTCTGGATTCTGTTCCGCACCTTCCATCTTGTAGACGTCTGTGTAACCACGTCCTCTGCGTCAGCATCTTCACACGTCGCCCTCTATTCACGTTATTTCTGATCCTGGGAAAGCTGGATGACAAGTAATATAGATGCAATTACAGGTTTCCTGAATACCACCCGAGTCTGAATATATGACATCAGAGGACGTGTGATTGCCAATGAGGATTCTTGGAAAGCTGAGTGGCGATACCTTATTGGCTACATCCTAGGGGCCAGCTGTATATAATGCACACCGCCAGGCTCTGCCAGATTCCAGCCAATCCTCTGCAGAGGGCAGCAAAATATTATTACAAATTCAATCTTACTGGCAGAGAGCTGCAGGTCAGCTGTCCACAGTGGTGGGGGGCGCTAGAGGCCTGCAAGGTGTCAGTAGGAAGCTGTCAGTCACAGTACTAAGAGGACAGAGAAGCAAAGCATTGTGGGTTAATATGTGTAAGTGAGCCGATGATTGACACATCCACCACAGGCTGCAGGGGGCGCACAGTGTGGGGGGTGCAGCTATTATAAACAGAACACTGGATTATGTCACCGGAGCAAAAGGTAACGTGAAATAAGAGGCTACAAAGAACTCAGCGCCAGATATAAAGTCCTGGATGTCTGATAGGTCAGGATAGAAGCGGAAAAAGAATTGACTGAAGAAGGGGGCGCAGTGTACCAGTATGAGGGGGGCGCAATGTACCAGTGCGAGGAGGCGTAGTGAACCAGTACAAGGAGGGGGGGGGGGCAGTGCACCAGTGCGAGAGTGTGCAGTGTACCAGTGCAAGGGGGTGTAGTGTACCAGTGTGAGGAGGCACACTGGTATGCAAATGAGTTCTCTTGCAGCACTGGGGGTGGTCCCCAGTGCTCAAACAGCAATGGGGGCATCCCCAATGCTGTGAGAGAAATCTCCGGCGACGCCTCCATCATCATCTGGAATGGCCTCTCTCCGCGTCTTCTTCTGGCGCTGGGATCAAACTTCTACCCATGCGTATTCGGCTCTGCCATAGGGCCTCAAGCAGAGCTGACTGCGCATGCCCGGGCCACAAGAAAATAGCTACTTCCACCAGTTTACTGTGTAAGCGGCCATTTTCTTGTGGCTCGGGCTCTGCCTGACTGCGCATGCCTAGAAGATTGAACCCCAGGACGGAAGAAGACACAGGGAGAGGGTGTTCCAGACGAAGATAGAGGCGTCGCTGGAGATTTCTCTCGCAGCATTGGGAACGCCCCCAGTGCTGCAACAGAACTCATTTGCATACCAAAGAAAACCCAGATTTCTACTGAACGGCGGCGCAGAGAAGATATCTAATGGTAGGAGAAGAATAGCCTTTCTTAAGGCTATTCCTACGTGTTAGTCAGAAAAAAAGGGTATCCAAAGGGGCAACACGGTGGCTCAGTGCTTAGCACTGCAGCCTTGCAGCGCTGGAGTCCTGGGCTTGAATCCCACCAGGAACAACATCTGCAAGGAGTTTATATGTTCTCCCCGTGCTTGTGTGGATTTCCTCCCATTCTACAAAGACATACTGATAGGGGGGGGGGGGGAAGGGTATCCGATGATAGGATCCCTTTAAGGGTGACCGTCCTTCAATAACTGTAATATAAGGAAAAGTTCTAAAGGGCTTTCTAGACTGGTTACATTGGAAGAAACCCTCAGCTCAGTCAGGACATGGTTGAATTTCTAGACTGTCCCATTCACTAACAGCAAGCAATGGTCTTGATAAAGAACTGGGAGTAGATACGAGAAGGCGTCCACTGATGTGCTGGAGCCTGCAGGATTTCTGGGCTGCAGTAATACACGTGTTGTGTATCGGGAGGGCTGCCTGTTTTTAGGGTCACCCTCAGTGTTGGTTCCAGGCCTGTACAGACCCACCCCTGTAATCCACGGATGCCCTGACAGTCTGGCGGTGGAGCTGCCGGCACGATACGAGCTGATGAGATGCAGGAACAACAACAATGTGTCTCATACTGAGAAGATAAAAATAAAATATTATGGAAAAAGCGCGAGTTCTGTGCCAGAGCTAATACCGAGCATCTGCTCCTCGCCGTTTACTGCCGCGAACGCCTGAGCTCTGGAGGTCGCCCATCAGATTCTAACTATAGATTATGAGAAACGCTTCTAATAGCGGGACGGAGATAAAGAAATAACGGCGGCCGCAATAAAAAACCTGCTGAATGTTACAAATCAGACGGCTCTGATCCGGCCCTCTGCCCCTTTTATAGGGAGGATTTTTCCTTTGCGAAGACTCCAAGGCATATGGTAATAAAGCTGAGCATGTAAAGAGGTCATTAGGCCTTTGTCTGCCGCGCTGGCAGCGCCCGCCAAGCCCGTAAATTGTGCGCAGTGCTCCGACATGAACTAGGGATTAATATGTTATAACTTCATCAGCGCTGAGCCGGATTTATATGGGGTATCATGTACAAAGTCTCAGGTAGTCACTGGGGCAGATGATGACCAAAGGGGTGTCCAAGACGAGGAGAGGGACAGAAGTAAGGGGGTTAAGAACCACTGCTGGAGGGGATGGACATTTATAACCAGAAAACCAGCTCCTAGAAAAGTGCCAGGACCAATGACTAATGGCCCCTGAATGGCTGGACATGTAATGGCCCCTGAATGGCAGGACATATAATGGCCCCTGAATGGCAGGACATGTAATGGCCCCTGAATGGCTGGACATGTAATGGCCCCTGAATAGCTGGACATGTAATGGCCCCTGAATGGCTGGACATATAATGGCCCCTGAATGGCTGCCATTACATGTCCAGCAGCTTCTTGCTCTCTGCAGTTTCAGGGCTCCTGTCCATGGCTCTCTGTGCTTGTAATTTCTGCTCCTCAGATTCATCATTTCCAGCACCTGCCGACCATATGTAGCCCTGGCCGCACCGCACGAGGCGGTTGCACAGCTGGCAGTGAGGTTTATAAGCGTTATGTTCTGCTAAGTGATGATCAGGTTCTTCTTACTACTGTGTCCAGCAGAGTCCTCTTTGTAATGAGCTACATCCCATCCTCATCCTCTTCCCAAATCTCCCTGACCACTGAGGAAGTCCTGAGGGCACCTTCAATCAGCGGCTGGCCTGAATCTGGGATTCCATGGCAAGGGATCTGTATGTGATCACAAGTACTGGAGGAGTCTCCTCTGAAGATGGCCATGAAGTTCTGGTGAGGCGGCAGCCATGGCCCCAAGAGCACTGAAAGCCAAAGAAGAATGGCTGATCACAGAGAAAATATTTATTTCTGATACAACGATCCATATCCACTGCTCTTGCATTAAAAATTACATTCTATCTACTGCCACAGGAGGGCGCTTACTGCAGACTGTGTTATTATGAGTCAGTATAACTATTCAGTAAGTGTCTGTGTGCCCCCTAGTGGTGAGTACAGATAGATACAAAGATCTTTGTATCTGGTCTGGGGTCTAGTCTGAGTCTCCTTTATAAATGGAGAATTGGTCTGGGGCCTATACACATTGCGGGGGTCTAGTCCATGGGTTCTGTGTATATGGAGATCTGGGGTCTGTACACATGGGGGGTTCTAGTGCTTGGGTTCTGTATAAATGGAGATCTGGGATCTGTATATATAGAGGTGGTGGTGGTAGGGGGGGTCTTCTCTGGCATCTGCTTCAATGGGACATTTAGTTATTGTCTGCTTTCAGGTTTATATCCTTGGGGGCTAGTGTGGGGTCTGCAGAGAGATTAGTGTTTACATGGGGATGTAATGAAAAACTGATACCCCCCCAGCCAAGCATCAGCCATCTGCCAAGCCAAAACCCCCAACATGCCCTGAACAAGGCTCAAATAAAAGGAGTAATTGAGAGAGACAAAGAGCGGTACGTCGAGGAATGGAGAAGTGCAATAAATAACTCCAAGAAACTCACCGTGTACCAGTCATTGTAAAGAGACTACACCATGGCCTCCTACCTGGAGAGAATACCCCACCCCAAACACAGACAGACCCTGAGCCGGTACAGACTGAGCGCCCACAACCTGGAGATGGAGACGGGGCGACACAGGCAGACGTACAAGCCACGGGAGAACAGATGGTGCCAGCACTGTGACCAGGGGGCCCTAGAAGACGAGACCCACTTCCTGCTACACTGCACCAAATACTCAGCTGTGAGGGCCGTCTACTACCAAAGACTCTCTGCCCACATCCCAGACTTCATATCTGCAGGCAAGAAGAGGAAACTCTACATCCTACTGGGAGAAGAAGAGGCCACTGTGGAGATCGCTGCCCAATACATGTCCAGCTGTCACCAAACAAGAGGAAGATGAGACTCCACGGACTGTTATACCCCAAATCAACCATCCCCCCCCCCCATACCCACCACTCCCCTCCCCCAACTCCAACTCCCCCCCAACACTTTACTAGCTTTGGCAATACCAAATATCTATTCGGACATGCCAATAAAGCTTGTTTGATTTGATTAATGAAGGAGGCCAAATGTATTGGTTGTGTCCTAAACAAACATGCTGAAGGAGGGGCTGGAGGACATCACGTCACATTCACCGCTCTATAGGACCATTCCTTAATCTTCCTGATCACCCTGCGTATAAATTGGCACGTACGACCCAGTTTATGGTCAACTTATGGTCACACATCTCCGCATGTCTGGCAACGTCTTCCATAATTGGGTCCATGTGAAGGAGGATCACGTTCTGTTTGTGATGGCCGATCAGATCTTGGAGAGATGTAGTCCAGGGTCCGGTGACACGAGGCAGAGGGTCAGCCAGCAGGAATGAGATGAGGTGAGATGGCGGACGCGTCCAGCGCAATATCTGACTGTTTGTCTGACATGTATTTACAGGCGTACTTGGTTGCTAGGTGACCTCATGGAAATCCAGATCCGTCAGCAGCCATTGTTTCCAAAAGGGATCCTCTCCAGAATGTTTAAGACGATTCAGGGGCAGGAAGAGACCAAGATGATGAGAACCGACGCAGTCCGAACTTGGAAGGAATCAGGAGGAATCCGTAGTATGTGAAGGGCGCGATATCAGACTGGAAGCCATTGTTATATAGAAAAGGTTTATGGAAAGGTTAGAAGAGATCTGGCTCGGAGTCCTGGACCGAGACCACAAGTTACTGAGCAATGAGAAGCAAAACAAACAGAAATGGAAAAACACTATAAAAGTCAGTGGAACAGCTATATAATAGCTATATACTTCACTACATCAAGTCACAAAGGGTGACGAAACACAGAGTATATAGCTATATATACTAGAGAGCAGTGACATCACTAAGAATATAGCTATATATACTAGAGAGTGGTGACATCACTGAGAATACAGCTTATCCATATACTAGAGGTCAGCGGTGACATCACTGAGAATACAGCCTATCCCTATACTAGAGATCAGCGGTGACATCACTGAGAATACAGCCTATCTATATACTAGAGATCAGCGGTGACATCACTGAGAATACAGCCTATCCATATACTAGAGATCAGCGGTGACATCACTGAGAATACAGCCTATCCCTATACTAGAGATCAGCGGTGACATCACTGAGAATACAGCCTATCCATATACTAGAGATCAGCGGTGACATCACTGAGAATACAGCCTATCCATATGCGCCCACCCCGGGAGAACCGTGCAGGAGGCTGGACTATCACGGTGACCTTATAGGCACCAGAACTCCCAGGAGAGGTGCACAGGGAAATAGGCAGAGTCAGTTAGTTGTGACGCCAGTTGGAGTATGGAGACACCCGCTGGTCCCTGGGCTGAGATGGTGATGTGGG
Source organism: Leptodactylus fuscus (assembly GCF_031893055.1). NCBI lineage: Eukaryota > Metazoa > Chordata > Amphibia > Anura > Leptodactylidae > Leptodactylus > Leptodactylus fuscus. The sequence goes on along the minus strand of NC_134267.1, from coordinate 28,851,573 downwards.
TGCCAGTGCTCTACTCCAACAAAGAGCTTTAGCCCAGGGCTTAGCTGCAAGGAAGGCAATGTCCAGGCCAGGATCAGTAGAAGTGCTCACTGCTTTATTGTAACAGGCATCTGCTGGTCACTTGTCCTGTAGCAGTGAGCTGTGGCACAGTGGCTTGTAGCTGGCTGACACCTTCCCATGTATTAGCAGAGAGTCTAAGATGTCTGCAGATCCAGCTTCTGGCTTACTGCAGGGGCTCAGTTACCTTGTAGAGGTAGGTGCAGGCTGCCAGGGTTATAGCTCTGCTCAGCCTGATATAATCCTGTCCTCTTACTGATAGTGATGGGGGCGCTGTCACACAGCTTCTCTGCCCTGCTACTGCGGTGGCAATCCTCACAACACAGTGTCTGACACACAAGATGGCCACTGCCACACTTCTCCTTCCCTGGCTCTTACAGAATACTACTTCCTCTCTCTGCTGTGACTATTTCCTGTTCCAGCTACAGATCCATTCACTATAGTGTGTGTTGCTATGGAGACCACAGCTCACTAGGACAAGTGAAACCAGAGAACAACAGCTTAACAACATTACACAAATGAATACAGAATAAACATGGCAACATATACAATCCATCATAACATGTAAGGCACTTCTATGGCCAAATAACCATTAGTAACTCCTGTGAGGGGGTTACATCCCTCCCTTCTTGAATGTAGCACGTCCTCGGGCTACCAATAACACAGAAAACAGTCAATGGCTTATATATCCCATAGTCCAAAGTAAATGGAATAAACGTAATAAACATAGAGGTAGAACTTTGGGCAGTCCAAGCATGGTGTCGCCACTATGGCACCAGGTATATGGCTTATTTGTTGAAGTGAAGACAAACAAAAGTCTCCAAGGCAGATGATCAGCTGAAATGCACAGTCTACTATGGCTGATCTTGGCATGTTCCTTTAAGGGCTGTAGCGAACTGAGGGTTTACCCTTGTTCACCCTTTGGGATCTCCTTTGAGAAATTGTTTCAGGCTCTGAGGCCTCCTCTCTGTCAGGGAGTACTTGAGTATCCGGAGTCTCTGATACAAAGTCCTCTAAGGAAATGGAGTCACTTGTTTCCCTTGACACAGAAGGAGTCTCTCTTTGCAACGGTGTAACCGTAGGTTTCACAAAGAAGTATAAGTTAGGGGAAGCCAGAGCAAGTCCTAATTCTGTACCATGTTGGCCAGGAATGGGTATACAGGGTAATGTCCGTCTTGGTTGTGACAGAGCGTGTGGAGTAGCCGGTAACCGACGGGTCACTCTTGGACTTGTATAAGAGGAGGGACAGACTTTGAGATCATCTCGAGACACTAACTGGGATGGACCTTCTCCATCCTCTGGAACAATTTTACACACTTTAGAGTTATCATGTGGTGCCTCTTGGACAACATAGGCTTTGTCTTCCCAACGATCCTCTAACTTATGATGCCTAACATGTCGCCTTTTTAGGACCTTATCTCCAGGTTGCAAGGGTTGAGCATTTGCTCCTTTGTCATACTGGAGAGCCTGTTTGTGTCTAGCCTGGTCCAGAGATTTACACACAAGTTCCTGAAGTTCTCTACTAACCCTTAGTCTTTCTGCTACCCAAGTGTCATTTGGTAAAGGTGGGGACCTAACCTCTGTAATCACTCCCATTTGGTGATCAGCGGGGAGCTGCCCTATCTGTCCTCTAAGGAGGTATGCAGGAGTGTACCCTGTGGAATCCTGTCTGGTATTATTATAGATCTCAGTGATCTCTGGCAATAGCTCTGGCCACTCAGATCGTTTTTCACGGGCAACTGTTCTCAGCATGTTGATAATGATTTGATTGGCTTTTTCACAAAGCCCATTACCCTGGGGATGGTAGGCTGTAGTGCGGATCTTTTGACACCCATAGAGGTTGCAGAACTCTTGAAAAAGCTCTGACTCAAATGCAGGACCTTGATCAGTAAGGATCTTTTCAGGATAACCGTAGGGTCGCCCAAAATGTCTTTGGAATTCCCGAGCTGCTGTTTTACCAGTGAGATCTTTTACTGGGACTACAACCATGAATTTTGAAAAATGATCAATCATTGTTAATGCATAAGTGTAACCTGACCGACTTGGAGTCAACTTGACGTGGTCAAGCGCTACCAACTCTAGTGGTCTGACTGTGACAATGCCCTGTAGAGGGGCCCGTTGGTAAGATCCTCTCCGCAAAGCACATTGTGCACAATCCCGGCACCACTGTTCAATTTGAGGGCGCATTCCCACCCAGTAGAAACGATCCTTAATGGTTCGTTCTGTCTTTTGGGCATTGAAATGTCCTGACTGATTATGATACGCATCCAAGATCAAAGGAGCGTCTTGTCTTGGTATCACAATCTGAAACACTCGCTCATGGGTACGAGGATTTACATAACGGCGGACCAGTTTTCCCTGCAGATAGGTTAAACGACCGCGCTCTCGCCAAAGATTTTGAAGTTCAGGGCTTGCATTGTTATCTGGACCTATTGAATTTGAATCTTTTAAAAGGTCTTTTAATCTTTGCAATGTTGGATCTTGTTTTTGGACTTGTTCCCAATCCATATGATGGAGGGACTCAACCCGCGTGGTCTGAAGGTTACAATATTTGGTCCGGACATTTTGGTTAACACGTTGAGTGACTTTGTCATAGAAGTCAGGGAGTTCAATTTCTTCCCATATGTCAGGGTCATCTAGGTCATTAATTGACTCTTGGGGTAACCGAGATAAAATGTCAGCATTAACATTCTCTCTCCCTGCCCGGAATTTTAAGGTAAACTGATAATTGGCAAGACGTGAAGCCCAACGCTGCTCAATTGCTCCCAATTTGGCAGTGCTAAGATGGGTCAGAGGATTATTATCTGTGTATGCAACAAAAGGAGTGGCGGTGAGATAATGATGGAATTTTTCAGTAACCGCCCAAACCAAGGCCAGAAACTCCAACTTAAAGGAGCTATAGTTAGAGTCATTACGTTCAGTCGCCCGAAGCGAACGACTGGCAAATGCAATGGGTCTAATCAAACCTTCTTGTTTCTGGGAAAGGACAGCACCAAGTCCAGTTTTACTTGCGTCTGTTTGCAGAATGAACGGTTTACTGTAATCAGGGTAAGCAAGGACATTTGGACCGACTAAGGCTGCTTTTAACTCATCAAATGCTTTTTGTATTTCAGGGGTCCATTGGATAGTTGGACTCTTACCAGATCGGGTGGTAGACTGACCTACCAGTACAGCCTGTAAGGGTGCAGCAATCCGGGCAAAGTTTTTTACAAATCGGCGGTAATAACCGGCGAACCCAAGGAATCTACGGATGTCTTTTACCGTTTCAGGAGTTGGCCAGTCGCGTATCCGTTCAGTGTACTGAGGATCTGGCGACACTCCATCAGCGCTCACAATGTGTCCCAGGTATTGGATTTCAGATTTTAGGAGATGGCATTTGGAAGGCTTGAGTTTCAGACCATAGCGATCCAAAGACTCAAACACTCTCGCAAGGTGATCCAAATGCTCTGCATATGTTCTGGAGTAAACAATTATATCATCCAGATATAACAGGACAGACTCAAAGTTTAGATGACCTAAACAGAACTCCATGAGCCGTTGGAATGTGGCAGGCGCATTGCACAACCCAAATGGCATCCGGTCAAATTCAAACAGACCCATTGGTGTTGTGAAGGCAGTTTTTTCAGCATCAGTTGGGGACATAGGGACCTGCCAGTATCCACTGGTAAGGTCCAGGACAGAGAAGTAGGCTGCAGACTGAAGAGCTGCAAGGGACTCCTCTATCCGGGGCAGCGGATATGCATCCTTGTGAGTGATATCATTCAATTTGCGGTAATCCACGCAAAGGCGAATAGTACCGTCCTTCTTTTTGACGAGTACTAAGGGAGCAGCCCAAGGGCTTCGGCTGTCCCTTATAACACCGGAATCCTTCATGTTTTGGAGTAAGCCTTTTACTTGTTGGTATTGTGCTGGGGGAATGGGCCTATGTCTTTCCTTGATGGGAGGATGATCACCAGTTTGAATTGTGTGTTCTACTGCAGTGACATGCCCAAAGTCCATAGGGGACTTGCTGAAAATGTGTTCGAATTCGTGAACTACCCGCAATACCCCTTCCAGCTGAGATGAAGGCGTCTCAGGGGTTCCAAGGTGAATCTCTTGCCACCATTCTTTTTGCTCCCCAGTGGGGTTACATGTGGGTTGTGAATTGGTGGTTTGAGCTTCATAATGGACTCTCCGGAGGCAATCAGCATCCTGAACTCTGGATAATTTGGCAACCACTGTATACCGAGGTAGTGTAACTTCAGAATCCCCAAAATTCAACAATTGTATAGGGACTCGTCCATGGGTCACCTTAGCCAAACTACGGGCAGCAATAACTGTACGATCCGTAGGCATTGACTCGATGAGCACGGAGTAATCCCTGCCTTTGACACCAAACCTGGCCCGGCACCAGACCATCATCACATGACCAGGTGGTAAGATGATGGGTCTAGTGTCAGTCACCCTAGCTTTTCCGATCTCACCTTGGGAAAGTTGTACCTGTTGTTGTTGTACCAAAACCTTAATGGCCTTATGGTAGATGTGTCTCTCTTTTGGAGCGGCTATTTGAAGAGTGTCAGACAAGGCAGCAATGGCTTCATCAAAACAATTAACTAAGACATTGGTCCCAATGATGATGGAGGGAGTGTCTCTGTCTTTGGCAACGTCCACAATGACAATCCCTTGATCCTTCAGTTCGGTTTTGCCAATCTTAAGGGTGGCTAGGAAGTATCCTACCTGTTTAAGTTCTTGTCCATTGCTGGCAATTAGAGTCACCTGCTCATGAGGATTGCATGGTTGTAGCTGATCTTGAGACCAATATTTTTCAAACTGGGCAAGAGGCATGGTGGTCGTCTGTGATCCCGTATCCAAGAGAGCAGTCAGTGGGATGTTGTTCATATTGATGGAAAGGATAGGACGGTCTCCAATGAAACGTCGGCCCCATTCAGGTGATAGTGGACCATGGTGGTGGTTGTCTCCTGGGGGTAGGTCCTCTGCCCCAGGACGGCCTAGTTTAAAGACTGGCATTCTCGTTCAACATGTCCTGGTAAATGACAACTTCGACAGATGGGCCTTCCGGATGAATCAAACTGGTCCGTGACCCTGCGACCGGGTCGGAATAACGGTCTGCGTGAATACTGACGTGGCGAAGGTCGCTGCCAGTGCCGGGATGAGGGAGACCTCGGTGGTGTCAGCTGAAGGTCATCCACTTTTTTGCAAAGCTTAATTAGATTCTTTGAAAGTTCAGCGATTTGTCCTTGGAGTTCAAGGTTGGAGTCAGAAGGTTGGATCTGTGCGCACTGAGAAATGGGTTGTTGGATTACACAGGGCGGAGGTGCTGTAGAAGCTGAGGGCACATTATGCTGCTCCTCTGGCATTGTGTCCACTTTAAGGATTTGGATGGCTGTCTCTTTAAATAGGTTGAAGGGTCGGTCAGGGTCTTGAGAGTTAAGCATACGTAGTTGCATTTTAACTACATCAGGTGTAGCACCCTCGATGAATTGCTCCTTCAGCGTGCAATCATAATTGTGAAGCTCATGAGGATCTAGTTGCGCAACCTGGCGGAGAGCTTCATCCAAGCTCAGAGCATAGTCTCTAAGACTTTCACCTGCGTTCTGCTTGCGGCAAAAGAACCGAGCTTTTAGTTCTGACAGAGTCTTAGTTTCAAATATGGCGCACATTTTATCAAAAATTTGCTTAACAGTTTGTTTCTCCTTAACATTCCAGGACTTAACCTCACGGAGGGCTGCTCCTCCCATCTGACCCATTAACATAGCAACCTTCTGCTCAGCAGTGAGGGGATAAACTTTGAAAGTTGCTTGCATCTTTTCTTTAAAGTCCTTTAGGGTATTTGGCTCGCCTACATAGAGTGGCAGCCATGGCACGCCTGGGTAATAAGGCATTGTGATTGGCATTACTGCAGCTGTGGGGGTTGAAACACTACACCCCTCTTCCTCATCCTCACTACTGGACCCTTGGTGTTTAAAACTGACAAAATCCCTTTTTTCTTTGTTCCTAAACATACTGGAGGTACGTGGCTCACCTGCTTTTGCCTGTGCTGTAGATTCAGGTATGGCGTGCGATGCAGGGCCAAGATGGCGATATTGCACAGTGTCGCAGTCACAGATGCTTTTTTTCCTGCCGGCAGCTCAAGTGCCTCCCTTCTTTTTTTCAATGGCACAGCAATCCTGTTCGTGACGCCAACTGCGCCCACCCCGGGAGAACCGTGCAGGAGGCTGGACTATCACGGTGACCTTATAGGCACCAGAACTCCCAGGAGAGGTGCACAGGGAAATAGGCAGAGTCAGTTAGTTGTGACGCCAGTTGGAGTATGGAGACACCCGCTGGTCCCTGGGCTGAGATGGTGATGTGGGTGCCAGTGCTCTACTCCAACAAAGAGCTTTAGCCCAGGGCTTAGCTGCAAGGAAGGCAATGTCCAGGCCAGGATCAGTAGAAGTGCTCACTGCTTTATTGTAACAGGCATCTGCTGGTCACTTGTCCTGTAGCAGTGAGCTGTGGCACAGTGGCTTGTAGCTGGCTGACACCTTCCCATGTATTAGCAGAGAGTCTAAGATGTCTGCAGATCCAGCTTCTGGCTTACTGCAGGGGCTCAGTTACCTTGTAGAGGTAGGTGCAGGCTGCCAGGGTTATAGCTCTGCTCAGCCTGATATAATCCTGTCCTCTTACTGATAGTGATGGGGGCGCTGTCACACAGCTTCTCTGCCCTGCTACTGCGGTGGCAATCCTCACAACACAGTGTCTGACACACAAGATGGCCACTGCCACACTTCTCCTTCCCTGGCTCTTACAGAATACTACTTCCTCTCCCTGCTATGACTATTTCCTGTTCCAGCTACAGATCCATTCACTATAGTGTGTGTTGCTATGGAGACCACAGCTCACTAGGACAAGTGAAACCAGAGAACAATAGCTTAACAACATTACACAAATGAATACAGAATAAACATGGCAACATATACAATCCATCATAACATGTAAGGCACTTCTATGGCCAAATAACCATTAGTAACTCCTGTGAGGGGGTTACACATATACTAGAGATCAGCGGTGACATCACTGAGAATACAGCCTATCCATATACTAGAGATCAGCGGTGACGTCACTGAGAATACAGCCTATCCCTATACTAGAGATCAGCGGTGACATCACTGAGAATACAGCCTATCCCTATACTAATGATCAGCGGTGACATCACTGAGAATACAGCCTATGTATATACTAGAGATCAGCGGTGACGTCACTGAGAATACAGCCTATCCCTATACTAGAGATCAGCGGTGACGTCACTGAGAATACAGCCTATCCCTATACTAGAGATCAGCGGTGACATCACTGAGAATACAGCCTATCCCTATACTAGAGATCAGCGGTGACATCACTGAGAATACAGCCTATCCCTATACTAGAGATCAGCGGTGACATCACTGAGAATACAGCCTATGTATATACTAGAGATCAGCGGTGACGTCACTGAGAATACAGCCTATCCCTATACTAGAGATCAGCGGTGACGTCACTGAGAATACAGCCTATCCCTATACTAGAGATCAGCGGTGACATCACTGAGAATACAGCCTATCCCTATACTAATGATCAGCGGTGACATCACTGAGAATACAGCCTATGTATATACTAGAGATCAGCGGTGACGTCACTGAGAATACAGCCTATCCCTATACTAGAGATCAGCGGTGACGTCACTGAGAATACAGCCTATCCCTATACTAGAGATCAGCGGTGACATCACTGAGAATACAGCCTATCCCTATACTAGAGATCAGCGGTGACATCACTGAGAATACAGCCTATCCCTATACTAGAGATCAGCGGTGACATCACTGAGAATACAGCCTATGTATATACTAGAGATCAGCGGTGACGTCACTGAGAATACAGCCTATCCCTATACTAGAGATCAGCGGTGACGTCACTGAGAATACAGCCTATCCCTATACTAGAGATCAGCGGTGACATCACTGAGAATACAGCCTATCCATATACTAGAGATCAGCGGTGAGGAGCAGGTATCATCCTCACACCTGGATCAGGAGTTTTTGGCTGCACTCTTGATACCTCCCATGTCATGGACCATCAGAGCTGTGATGTTGGTTCTCTGTATCACGTGACACACTCCCTGATTGTATTGTGGGCCTGAGGGTTGGTTGTCGGTCACTGACACCTGCTGGTAAAAGGATCAGATTGATCAGTGTTGCTGCTTCCTGGCGATTGGCGGTCATCTATTTTTAGTAAGGCGGCTTCCTGTTTATTTGCGCTGCCTCCAGCTCCTCCAGCGCACAGTCTGTTCTTCCAGATGCATCACGTGCTCATTATCGGCGCACACTTCTACCCGCACGCTCCATTCTTCATGCCTTTCAGCACTGTAAAGTGAGAGATACAGAAGCCTCATCCTCGCTGGAGCCTTAAAGGGCCGGTGTCCCGTGCCTAAGACATCTCCATGTAATAAAGCTCTATAGTAATGATCTCACTGTAGACAAAGGTTGACTATTTACTGACGTAGGAGGTGACGGATTTAGGATAAATCAGTACACATCACAGCTAAACAAGAGATAAAATGGTGACACAAACATGTCAGATCCTACGCAGAAAAGACAAAACTTTAGGATTGTGATAACCCTCAGACACCGACGATTCTCCTCTGTAATAACCCTCAGACATTGGCGATTCTCCTCTGTAGTAACCCTGAGACACCAGCAATTCTCCATTGTAATAACATTCTGACATCGGCGATTCTCCTCTTATATAACCGTCAGACACCGACGATTCTTCTCTGTAATAACCTTCAGACACCGGCGATTTTCTTCTTGTAATAACCGTCAGACACAGGCGATTCTCCTCTGTAATAACCCTCAGACACCAGTGTTTGTCCTTTGTAATGTCCCTCATACACCGGTGATTCTCCTTAGGCATGTCCCTCAGGCACCAGTGATTCTCCTCTGTAATAACCCTCAGACATTGGTGATTCTCCTCTGTAATAGCCCTCAGACATCGGCGATTGTCCTCCTGTAATAACCCTCAGACATCAGTGATTCTCCTCTGTAATAACCCTCAGACATTGGTGATTCTCCTCTGTAATAGCCCTCAGACATCGGCGATTCTCCTCCTGTAATAACCCTCAGACATTAGTGATTCTCCTCTGTAATAACCCTCAGACACCGGCGATTCTCCTCTGTAATAACCCTCAGATATCGGCAATTCTCCTCTGTAATAACCCTCAGACACCAGCGATTCTCCTCTGTAATAACCCTCAGACATCGGCAATTCTCCTCTGTAATAACCCTCAGACACCAGCAATTCTCCTCTGTAATAACCCTCAGACATTGGCAATTCTCCTCTGTAATAACCCTCAGACACCAGCGATTCTCCTCTGTAATAACCCTCAGACATCGGCGATTCTCCTCTGTAATAACCCTCAGACATCGGTGATTCTCCTCAGTAATAACCCTCATACATAGGCGATTCTCCTCTGTAATAACCCTCAGACATCGTCAATTCTCCTCTGTAGTAACCCTGAGACATCAGCAATTCTCCATTGTAATAACATTCAGACATCGGCGATTCTCCTCTTATATAACCCTCAGACACCGACGATTCTTCTCTGTAATAACCCTCAGACATCGGCGATTCTCCTCTGTAATAACCCTCAGACATCGGCGATTCTCCTCTGTAATAACCCTCAGACATCAGTGATTCTCCTCTGTAATAACCCTCAGACATCGGCAATTCTCCTCTGTAATAACCCTCAGACATTGGCGATTCTCCTCTTGTAATAACCCTGAGACATTGGCGATTCTCTTCTGTAATAACCCTCAGACATCGGCGGTTCTCCTCCTGTAATAACCCTCAGACATCAGTGATTCTCCTCTGTAATAACCCTCAGACATCGGCGATTCTCCTCCTGTTATAACCCTCAGACATCGACGATTCTTCTCTGTAATAACCCTCAGACATCGGCGATTCTCCTCTGTAATAACCCTCAGACATCAGTGATTCTCCTCTGTAATAACCCTCAGACATCAGTGATTCTCCTCTGTAATAACCCTCAGACATTGGCGATTCTCCTCTGTAATAACCCTCAGACATTGGCGATTCTCCTCCTGTAATAACCCTCAGACATTAGTGATTCTCCTCTGTAATAACCCTCAGACATCGGCGATTCTCCTCTGTAATAACCCTCAGACATTGGTGATTCTCCTCTGTAATAGCCCTCAGACATCGGCGATTCTCCTCCTGTAATAACCCTCAGACATCGGCGATTCTCCTCTGTAATAACCCTCAGACATCGGCGATTCTCCTCTGTAATAACCCTCAGACATCAGTGATTCTCCTCTGTAATAACCCTCAGACATCAGTGATTCTCCTCTGTAATAACCCTCAGACATTGGCGATTCTCCTCTGTAATAACCCTCAGACATTGGCGATTCTCCTCTTGTAATAACCCTGAGACATTGGCGATTCTCTTCTGTAATAACCCTCAGACATCGGCGATTCTCCTCTGTAATAACCCTCAGACATCGGTGATTCTCCTCAGTAATAACCCTCATACATCGGCGATTCTCCTCTGTAATAACCCTCAGACATTGTCAATTCTCCTCTGTAGTAACCCTGAGACATCAGCAATTCTCCATTGTAATAACATTCAGACATCGGCGATTCTCCTCTTATATAACCCTCAGACACCGACGATTCTTCTCTGTAATAACCCTCAGACATCGGCGATTCTCCTCTGTAATAACCCTCAGACATCGGCGATTCTCCTCTGTAATAACCCTCAGACATCAGTGATTCTCCTCTGTAATAACCCTCAGACATTGGCGATTCTCCTCTGTAATAACCCTCAGACATTGGCGATTCTCCTCTTGTAATAACCCTGAGACATTGGCGATTCTCTTCTGTAATAACCCTCAGACATCGGCGGTTCTCCTCCTGTAATAACCCTCAGACATCAGTGATTCTCCTCTGTAATAACCCTCAGACATCGGCGATTCTCCTCCTGTAATAACCCTCAGACATTAGTGATTCTCCTCTGTAATAACCCTCAGACACCGGCGATTCTCCTCTGTAATAAACCTCAGACATCGGCAATTCTCCTCTGTAATAACCCTCAGACACCAGCGATTCTCCTCTGTAATAACCCTCAGACATCGGCAATTCTCCTCTGTAATAACCCTCAGACACCAGCAATTCTCCTCTGTAATAACCCTCAGACATTGGCAATTCTCCTCTGTAATAACCCTCAGACACCAGCGATTCTCCTCTGTAATAACCCTCAGACATCGGCGATTCTCCTCTGTAATAACCCTCAGACATTGGTGATTCTCCTCTGTAATAGCCCTCAGACATCGGCGATTCTCCTCCTGTAATAACCCTCAGACATCGGCGATTCTCCTCTGTAATAACCCTCAGACATCAGTGATTCTCCTCTGTAATAACCCTCAGACATTGGCGATTCTCCTCTGTAATAACCCTCAGACATTGGCGATTCTCCTCTTGTAATAACCCTGAGACATTGGCGATTCTCTTCTGTAATAACCCTCAGACATCGGCGATTCTCCTCTGTAATAACCCTCAGACATCGGTGATTCTCCTCAGTAATAACCCTCATACATCGGCGATTCTCCTCTGTAATAACCCTCAGACATCGTCAATTCTCCTCTGTAGTAACCCTGAGACATCAGCAATTCTCCATTGTAATAACATTCAGACATCGGCGATTCTCCTCTTATATAACCCTCAGACACTGACGATTCTTCTCTGTAATAACCCTCAGACATCGGCGATTCTCCTCTGTAATAACCCTCAGACATTGGCGATTCTTCTCTGTAATAACCCTCAGACATCAGTGATTCTCCTCTGTAATAACCCTCAGACATTGGCGATTCTCCTCTGTAATAACCCTCAGACATTGGCGATTCTCCTCTTGTAATAACCCTGAGACATTGGCGATTCTCTTCTGTAATAACCCTCAGACATCGGCGGTTCTCCTCCTGTAATAACCCTCAGACATCAGTGATTCTCCTCTGTAATAACCCTCAGACATCGGCGATTCTCCTCTGTAATAATCCTCAGACATCGGCGATTCTCCTCCTGTAATAACCCTCAGACATCGGCGATTCTCCTCTGTAATAACCCTCAGACATTGGCGATTCTCCTCTTGTAATAACCCTGAGACATTAGCGATTCTCTTCTGTAATAACCCTCAGACATCGGCGGTTCTCCTCCTGTAATAACCCTCAGACATCAGTGATTCTCCTCTGTAATAACCCTCAGACATCGGCGATTCTCCTCTGTAATAATCCTCAGACATCGGCGATTCTCCTCCTGTAATAACCCTCAGACATCGGCGATTCTCCTCTGTAATAACCCTCAGACACCGGCGATTCTCCTCTGTAATAACCCTCAGACATTGGCAATTCTCCTCTGTAATAACCCTCAGACACCAGCGATTCTCCTCTGTAATAACCCTCAGACATCGGCGATTCTCCTCTGTAATAACCCTCAGACATCGGCGATTCTCCTCTGTAATAACCCTCAGACACTGGTGATTCTCCTCTGTAATAGCCCTCAGACATCGGCGATTCTCCTCCTGTAATAACCCCCAGACATCGGCGATTCTCCTCTGTAATAACCCTCAGACATCGGCGATTCTCCTCTGTAATAACCCTCAGACATTGGCGATTCTCCTCTTGTAATAACCCTGAGACATTGGCGATTCTCTTCTGTAATAACCCTCAGACATCGGCGATTCTCCTCTGTAATAACCCTCAGACATCGGTGATTCTCCTCTGTAATAACCCTCAGACATCGGCGATTCTCCTCTGTAATAACCCTCAGACATCGTCAATTCTCCTCTGTAGTAACCCTGAGACACCAGCAACTCTCCATTGTAATAACATTCAGACATCGGCGATTCTCCTCTTATATAACCCTCAGACACCGACGATTCTTCTCTGTAATAACCCTCAGACATCGTCGATTCTCCTCTGTAATAACCCTCAGACATCGGCGATTCTCCTCTGTAATAACCCTCAGACATCAGTGATTCTCCTCTGTAATAACCCTCAGACATTGGCGATTCTCCTCTGTAATAACCCTCAGACATTAGCGATTCTCCTCTTGTAATAACCCTGAGACATTGGCGATTCTCTTCTGTAATAACCCTCAGACATCGGCGGTTCTCCTCCTGTAATAACCCTCAGACATCAGTGATTCTCCTCTGTAATAACCCTCAGACATCGGCGATTCTCCTCTGTAATAATCCTCAGACATCGGCGATTCTCCTCCTGTAATAACCCTCAGACATCGGCGATTCTCCTCTGTAATAACCCTCAGACATTGGCGATTCTCTTCTGTAATAACCCTCAGACATTGGCGATTCTCCTCTGTAATAACCTTCAGACACCAGCGATTCTCTTCTGTAATAACCCTCAGACATTGGCGATTCTCTTCTGTAATAACCCTCAGACACCAGCGATTCTCTTCTGTAATAACCCTCAGACATCGGCGATTCTTTTCTGTAATAACCCTCAGACATTGGCGATTCTCCTCCTGTAATAACCCTCAGACATCGGCGATTCTCCTCTGTAATAACCCTCAGACATTGGCGATTCTCTTCTGTAATAACCCTCAGACATCGGCGATTCTCCTCTGTAATAACCCTCAGACATTGGCGATTCTCCTCTGTAATAACCCTCAGACATCGGCGATTCTCCTCTGTAATAACCCTCAGACATCGGCGATTCTCCTCTGTAATAACCCTCAGACACCAGCGATTCTCTTCTGTAATAACCCTCAGACATCGGCGATTCTCCTCTGTAATAACCCTCAGACATTGGCGATTCTCCTCCTGTAATAACCCTCAGACATTGGCGATTCTCTTCTGTAATAACCCTCAGACATTGGCGATTCTCCTCAGTGATGTCCCTTAGACCCCGGTGATTCTCCTCTTGACGTGTAATAACCCTCAGTGTCATTATAGGAAAGAATAGAATTAGAACTGCTGTTACACTGAGTATACTGACACTGGGTATGAGAATCACAGCAACAGCAATAGAAGGAGATACCGGTCATTAATGGAGAGAGGCGTCCTCATGTGAGGTACAGGACTGGTCATGTGACCCTGCAGATACCACGTGACCATACTCCGCTCCATCACCCTGAGGTTCTTGTATAGGACGGGTCATGTGACTCCGTCGGGGGTGTGTCTACGAACTGTTCTCTTTGTTCCGCCCAGCTCCGCCCTAACCCCGCCCACATGTGCAGCCGCCAGTGATAGGTAGTGCTGACCGCGGGGCATTATGGGTTGTGTTCTTAGTAACCGTTGTTAAGGTGCGAGTACATGTCCGAGAAGTGCCCGGGAACAGCATGGTGAAGCAAAGCATCCAGATCTATGCCCGGGTGAAGCCGAGCAGGAGGGCGACCGGGGTGAGAGCGGAGGAGGGGGTGCTTTACTGGGCTAGTCAGTGCACTACATACTAGTCACCTATATCTGACTGTACACTGTATACTAGTCACCTGTATCTGACTGTATACTATATACTAGTCACCTATATCTGACTGTACACTATATACTAGTCACCTATATCTGTCTGTACACTATATACTAGTCACCTATATCTGGCTGTACACTATATACTAGTCACCTATATCTGACTGTACACCGTATACTAGTCACCTATATCTGACTGTACACTGTATACTAGTCACCTATATCTGTCTGTACACTATATACTAGTCACCTATATCTGGCTGTACACTATATACTAGTCACCTATATCTGACTGTACACCGTATACTAGTCACCTATATCTGACTGTACACTGTATACTAGTCACCTATATCTGACTGTACGCTGTATAGTAGTCACCTATATCTGTCTGTACACTGTATACTAGTCACCTATATCTGTCTGTACACTGTATACTAGTCACCTATGCCTGACTGTACACTGTATACTAGTCACCTATATCTGACTGTACACTGTATACTAGTCACCTATATCTGACTGTACACTGTATACTAGTCACCTATATCTGACTGTACGCTGTATACTAGTCACCTATATCTGACTGTACGCTGTATACTAGTCACCTATATCTGACTGTACGCTGTATACTAGTCACCTATATCTGACTGTACGCTGTATACTAGTCACCTATATCTGACTGTACACTGTATACTAGTCACCTATGCCTGACTGTACACTGTATACTAGTCACCTATATCTGACTGTACACTGTATACTAGTCACCTATATCTGGCTGTACACTGTATACTAGTCACCTATATCTGGCTGTACACTGTATACTAGTCACCTATATCTGACTGTACGCTGTATACTAGTCACCTATATCTGACTGTACGCTGTATACTAGTCACCTATATCTGACTGTACGCTGTATACTAGTCACCTATATCTGACTGTACGCTGTATACTAGTCACCTATATTTGACTGTACGCTGTATACTAGTCACCTATATTTGACTGTACGCTGTATACTAGTCCCCTATATCTGACTGTACACTATATACTAGTCACCTATATCTGACTGTACACTATATACTAGTCACCTATATCTGACTGTACACTATATACTAGTCACCTATATCTGACTGTACACTAAATCAAATCAAATAAAAAAATGCTTTATTGGCACGTCCGAATAGGTATTTGGCATTGCCAAAGCTAGTAAAGTGGGCGGGGGGGGGGGGGGTTGGGTTGGGTGGGTGGTGGGTATGGGGGGGGGGTTTGGGTTATAACAGTCCATGGAGTATCATCTTCCTCTTCGTTGGTGACTGCTATATGGGGGGGTTGGAGGTGGGGTGGGGTGGGGCGGGGCGGTTGGTTTGGGGTATAACAGTCCGTGGAGTCTCGTCTTCCTCTTCGTTGGTGACTGTTATATGGGGAGGTGGGGGTGGGGCGGGTGTATTGGGATAAATATAACAGTCCGTGGAGTCTCATCTTCCTCTTGTTTGGTGACTGCTATATGGGGAGGTGGGGTTGGGCGGGTGTATTGGGATAAATATAACAGTCCGTGGAGTCTCATCTTCCTCTTGTTTGGTGACAGCTGGACACGTATTGGGCAGCGATCTCCACAGTGGCCTCTTCTTCTCCCAGTAGGATGTAGAGTTTCCTCTTCTCGTCTGCAGATATGAAGTCTGGGATGTGGGCAGAGAGTCTTTGGTAGTAGACGGCCCTCACAGCTGAGTATTTGGTGCAGTGTAGCAGGAAGTGGGTCTCGTCTTCTAGGGCCCCCTGGTCACAGTGCTGGCACAGTCTGTTCTCCCGTGGCTTGTACATCTGTCTGTATCGCCCCGTCTCTATCTCTAGGTTGTGGGCGCTCAGTCTGTACCGGCTCAGGGTCTGTCTGTGCTTGGGGTGGCGTATTCTCTCCAGGTAGGTGGCCATGGTGTAGTCCCTTTGTAGGGATTGGTACACGGTGAGTTTCTTGGAGTTATTTATTTCGTTTTTCCATTCTTCAATGTACCGCTCTCTGTTTGCCTCTGTGGTCGCCTTTATTTCGGCCTTGGTTATCATCTGTTGGTGTTTTTGGTTTAGTGGTTGGCTGCTGTTTGGTTGTTGAATGTCTGGTTTGCTCAGGTGGCTTAGCCATGCTTGGTGGTGGTAGGAGTTGGGCTTGCTCACCTGGATGTGTGCCTGGAAAGCTAGCGCCCTCTTCTGTATGGTGAGCCATAGGGGGAGTCTGCCTAGCTCTGCCCTGCAGGCTATGTTCGTGGTGTTGCGATGGACATGGAGCAGGTATTTGCAGAACTCCAGGTGGAAGTTCTCTGTTGGGCTGGAATCCCACTTTGGCTGGTCTGGGTAGGTGGCTGGGCCCCAAACCTCACTGCCATAGAGAAGGATCGGGGAGATGACTGCGTCAAATATCTTCAGCCAGACCCTCACCGGTGGTTTGAGGTGGTACAGTTGTCTTCTGATGGCGTAGAAGGTTCTGCAGGCTTTTGCTTTCAGGGTTTCTATTGCTGCTTTGAAGCTTCCTGATTGGCTGAGCTCCAGCCCCAGGTAGGTGTAGCTGTTGGTTTTCTCCAGTGTGGAGCCGTTCAGTGTGAATTGTGGGGTGGTGGAGGCTTTATTGTGGCCCTTCTTCTGAAATACCATGATTTTGGTCTTCTTCTGGTTGATGGGTAGGGCCCATGTGGTGCTGAATTTTTCCAGCACTGACAGGCTTTCTTGGAGGTCTTTCTCGGTGGGGGCCAGGAGTAGGAGGTCATCGGCATACAGCAGGAACTTCACCTCTCGATTGTTCAGGGTGAGGCCTGGGGCTGGTGAGGCCTCCAGGGCTGTAGCCAGTTCATTGATATAGATGTTGAAGAGCGTTGGGCTCAGGCTACAGCCTTGTCTGACCCCTCGGGCCTGTTGGAAGTATGCTGTCCTTTTCCCATTCACCTTCACACTGCACTGGTTTCCGGTGTAGGAGCTCTTGATGACGTCGTACGTTCTTCCTCCTATTCCACTCTCTAGGAGTTTTAGAAGTAGGCCTGGGTGCCATACTGAATCAAACGCCTTCTTAAAGTCCACGAAGCAGGCGAATATCTTGCCTCTTCTGGTGTTGTGGACGTGCGTCTTGATGAGGCTGTACAGGGTGTAGATATGGTCTGTGGTGCGGTGGTTTGGCATGAACCCTGCTTGGCTCTTGCTGAGGACCCCGTGTTGTGTGAGGAAGGTGAGGATTCTGTTATTGATGATGCTGTTGAACAGTTTCCCCAGCGTGCTGCTGACGCAGATCCCTCTGTAGTTGTTGGGGTCATATTGGTCTCCATTCTTGTAGATGGGGGTTATGAGCCCTTTGTTCCAGTCTTCGGGGAAGTGTCCAGCATTGAGCACGAGGGTGAATAGCTTTGCCAGTGCCGCGTGTATTGCTGGAGGGCTGTATTTGATCATCTCTGGTAGGATGCCGTCAGGGCCACTGGCCTTTTTGCCTTTCAGCAGGGCAATTCTTTCCTGTATGTCTTTTATAGTGATTGGCGAGTCCAGAGGGTTCTGGAAGTCTTTGATGACTTTCTCCATGTCCCTCAGTTTGGTGATTATCTGTTGCTGTTCTGGAGTTAGGTCTTCTTCTGGGATGTTTTTGTAGAGACCTCTGAAGTAGTTGAGCCAGATATTGCCATTTTGGATGTGGAAAGAGTTTTTCTTGGGCTTTGTGCCCATGTGGTGCCAGGTCTCCCAGAATGAGCTGTCCTGGAGGGAGTCCTCTAGTTGCTGTATTTTGTGGGAGAGGTATCTCTGTTTCTTCTCTCTGAGGGTGCCCTTGTATTGCTTGCATAGATTGTTGTAGGCTTCCCTCACCTCCTTGTTGTTGGGGTCCCTGTGTTTTTGGTTGGAGGCTGTTCTTAGGGTATGGCGTAGTGCTCTGCAGTCGCTGTCGAACCATTTGTGGGACTGTTTGTTGGTTTGTCTTATTGGTTTGGTTCGTTTCAGGCCTGCTAGTTCTGCTGTGGTCTGTAGGATGTGCTTGAGATCCTTCACAGCTCTGGTGACTCCCTGTTGGTCTGGCTGATAGGTGTTTGTATGGAAGTTTGTGAGCAGTGTCTTGATTTCGGGTCGGTTGGTTGCGTTGCTGTATTCTATGGCCTGTTGGTTGGCCCATTTGAAATGTCTTGGTAGGTTGTAGAGGCCGGACTGTTGGGGCTCATGTGTGGGTGTTTTGTTCATGGTTTTCATGTATAGTAGGATCTGGTTGTGGTCTGATAGATGGGAGTCAGGTGCGATTGTGAAGTCTTCAATGTCTGACAGGTCTGCGTCTGTAATGGCATAGTCCACCACGCTGTTGCCCACTTGAGAGTTTAGTGTGAAGCGTCCTCTGAGATCGCCTGTGGTACGTCCGTTTATTATGTACAGTCCTAGGCTTCGGCACATGTTCAGCAGTTGTCTCCCGCTCTTGTTGATAATTCTGTCTTGGCTGTTTCTTCTTGTCTGTGTGGGTTCTGGGTGGTGGATCTCACTACCGTGCGTATGTGGGTTGTCGTCAGGAGGCAGGTAGTCTAACTCTGTGCCTGTCCTTGCATTCAGGTCTCCGCATATTAGTACTCTGCCTTTGGGTTGGAATTGGGCAGCTTCCCTTTGTAGAACCTCGTAGGTTTCGGGATCGTGGTAGGGGGACCCTGGTGGGGGCATATATACTGCACAGAGATAGATGTCCTGCTGGCCGCTGAGGATGGAGCTGCTTATTTTTATCCATATGTGATTGGTTCCACGTTTGGTAGCTTTTACGTGTTCTTTGAGCTCCTCCTTGTACCATATTAGTATGCCTCCTGAGTGGCGGCCATGTTTGGTGGTCTTATTTTTCTGGGTGGGCACTGAGAGTTCCTTGTAGCCCATGGGTGTTAGGGACTCGTCATCTGCCCGGGTCCATGTCTCTAGGAGGATTTGGATGTCTATGTTTTTTAGTCTGTCTATGAAGTCTGGATCTTTTGGTTTAGATCCAAAGGCTGAGGCGTTCAGCCCTTGTATGTTCCAACTACTGATAGTTAGTGGTATCATCTTCAGTGGGTAAACCTTGTAATGAGCTGTCCTGCAGAGGACGGGCTGGGTTCTTGGTTGGTTGCAGTTTGGCCAGGTATTGGTTTATGTGCATTGCTGTTGTGGCCATTGTAGTGACCGCATGCTCTATTCTCTTTATTGTCTCTATGTCGGTGCTCTGGGTTGCTCTGGTTGGCTTTTTCTTGATAGGTGGCATCTTTGGGGGGTTCTGTCTTGGATATTGGCGGTTGTCGGGTATTATTTCCATGGTTCTTTGTCTTGTTTGTTGTCTAGGCCCGGGGGCTCTGTTGAGCACTAAGTCTTTGAATTCCTTCGCTAGGAGGCTGACGCCATGTTTATTGAGGTGTTTGTCATCATATAGGTGACGCTTATCTATGGAGGGGTGTTGTGCCAGGGTGATGCCTGGTGTTTGTCTGATTCTGGTCGCCAGCTCTTTGTTGATCCCCTAGTCACCTATATCTGACTGTACGCTGTATACTAGTCACCTATATCTGACTGTACACCGTATACTAGTCACCTATATCTGACTGTACACTATATACTAGTCACCTATATCTGACTGTACACTACATACTAGTCACCTTTATCTGACTGTACACTGTATACTAGTCACCTATGCCTGACTGTACACTGTATACTAGTCACCTATATCTGACTGTACACTGTATACTAGTCACCTATATCTGACTGTACACTGTATACTAGTCACCTATATCTGACTGTACACTGTATACTAGTCACCTATATCTGACTGTACACTGTATACTAGTCACCTATATCTGACTGTACACTGTATACTAGTCACCTATATCTGACTGTACACTATATACTAGTCACCTATATCTGACTGTACACTGTATACTAGTCACCTATATTTGACTGTACACTGTATACTAGTCACCTATATCTGACTGTTCACTGTATAGTAGTCACCTATATCTGACTGTACACTGTATACTAGTCACCTATATCTGACTGTACACTGTATACTAGTCACCTATATCTGACTGTACGCTGTATACTAGTCACCTATATCTGACTGTACGCTGTATACTAGTCACCTATATCTGACTGTTCGCTGTATAGTAGTCACCTATATCTGACTGTTCGCTGTATAGTAGTCACCTATATCTGACTGTACACTGTATAGTAGTCACCTATATCTGACTGTACACTGTATACTAGTCACCTATATCGGACTGTACACTGTATACTAGTCACCTATATCTGACTGTACACTGTATACTAGTCACCTATATCTGACTGTACACTGTATACTAGTCACCTATATCTGACTGTACGCTATATACTAGTCACCTATATCTGACTGTACGCTGTATACTAGTCACCTATATCTGACTGTACGCTGTATACTAGTCACCTATATTTGACTGTACACTATATACTAGTCACCTATATCTGACTGTACACTGTATAGTAGTCACCTATATCTGACTGTACACTGTATACTAGTCATATATGTCTGACTGTATACTATATCCTAGTTACCTGTGTCTGACTGTACACTATATACTAGTCACCTATATTTGACTGTACACTGTATACTAGTCACCTATACCTGACTGTGCACTACTTTCAGGTTTGTATTGGCTAATGGGGGTCATTGTTTTATGAGTACTGTATCTCCGAAACGGTACGTCTGAGCGAGTTGAGGCCTCGTCTTAAACCTTCCCAGACGCCTGATGTACCTGTGTGACAAATTTGGTGAAGATCAGTCCAGTTGTTTGGTCGATCATAAGGAACAGACGGACAGAAACTCATATATATCTCTCTATATTATAAAAATGAGTTTCTGTCTATCTGTTCTTTATGCGCAACTAAACAACTGGACCGATCTTCACCAAATTTGGTACACAGATACTTTAGGTATAAGGTTTAAGACGAGGCCTCAAAACAATGACCCCCATTAGCCAATACAAACCTGCAAGTAGTGTACAGTCAGATACGTGGTGTACAGTCTTTCACTCATACTCCAACTGCAATACGCACGGTCCCACTAAATGCACAATCTAACACTGATATCCAAACTGAGATCCACGCATCAGAGGATTAGATACACAGTACCACATGTCGGAGGATTAGATATGCGCCTCTGAACACTGTACCGTACGCCGGAGGATTAGATGTGTGGCTCTACACACAGTACCACACGTCAGAGCTTTACTCCAGGTTTCCATAGCAATCCATACATCTTTCTTCACTGTTGTATGTCAGCTTTAAAGGGGCAGGGTGCTGTGGATGACATTGTCACACAAGGTCACATACACACAGCTTTACTCCAGGTCTCCATAACAACCGATCGCAGGTTTTTCACTGATATCCAAACTGAGATACACATGATCACATGACGCTTATGGACACACACACACACACAAACAACATACAAAATACACCAGTACAATACTGGACAATTCTTATGGGGCCACTACACAAACAAAAAATAACATATACCCATGCGAAGCCAGGTCCTTCCGGTAAATATATATATATATATATATATATATATATATATATATATACTGTATATACAGTGCCTTGTGAAAGTATTCGGCCCCCTTGAACTTTTCAACCTTTTGCCATATTTCAGTCTTCAAACATGAAGATATCAAATTTTCATTTTTGGGGGAAGAATCAACAACAAGGGGGACACAATTGTGAAGTGGAACGAAATTCATTGGATATTTGAAACTTTTTTAACAAATAAAAAACTGAAAAGTGGGGTGTGCAAAATTATTCGGCCCCCTTGCGTTAATACTTTGTAGCGCCACCTTTTGCTGCGATTACAAGTCTCTTGGGATATGTCTCTATCAGTTTTGCACATCGAGAGACTGAAATTCTTGCCCATTCTTCCTTGCACAACAGCTGGAGCTCAGTGAGGTTGGATGGAGACGTTTGTGAGCAGCAGTTTTCAGCTCTTTTCACAGATTCTCGATTGGATTCAGGTCTGGACTGTGCCTTGCTCATTCTAACACCTGGATACATTTATTTGTGAACCATTCCATTGTAGATTTTGCTTTATGTTTTGGATCATTGTCTTGTTGGAAGATAAATCTCTGTCCCAGTCTCAGGTCTTTTGCAGACTCCAACAGGTTTTCTTCCAGATTGGTCCTGTATTTGGCTCCATCCATCTTCCCATCAATTTTAACAATCTTCCCTGTCCCTGCTGAAGAAAAGCAGGCCCAAACCATGATGCTGCCACCACCACTATGTCTGACAGTGGGGATGGTGTGTTCACGGTGTTGCTGTGTTGCTTTTACGCCGTTTTGCATTGTGGCCAAAAAGTTTGATTTTGGTTTCATCTGAGCAGAGCACCTTCTTCCACATGTTTGGTGTCTCCCAGATGGCTTGTGGCAAACTTTAAACAAGACTTCTTATGGATATCTTTGAGAAATGGCTTTCTTCTTGCCACTTTTCATAAAGGCCAGATTTGTGCAGTGTACGACTGATTGTTGTCCTATGGACAGACTCTCCCACCTCAGCTGTAGTCTCTGCAGTTCATCCAGAGTGATCATGGGCCTCTTGGCTGCATTTCTGATCAGTCTTCTCCTTGTTTGAGGTGAAGGTTTAGAGGGACGGCCGGGTCTTGGTAGATTTGCAGAGGTCTGCTACTCCTTTTATTTCAATATGATTGCTTGCACAGGGCTCCTTGGGATGTTTAAAGCTTGGGAAATCTTTTTGTATCCAAATCCGGCTTTAAGTGGATTCGACCATTAGAACCTCTTTTTTTGTGGATAAGACGTCGGAATAGCCTTTAGAAAGGCTATTCGTCTCTTACCTTTAGATGTGATCTCTGCCGCGCCGTTCCTTAGAAATACCGTTTTTTACCGGTATGTAAATTAGTTCTCTGGCAGCGATGGGGGCGTCCCCACTGCTGCTCGAGAACACAATCCTGCGACGCCTCTATCTTCGGCTGGATCCTTCCCTTCTTTGTCGTCTTCCTCCTATGTCACCTCCGACGCCTGCACTGTTGGCTCTGACAGTGAAACACTAGTAGAGCCGACTGCGCATGCCAACCGCCGGCCATTTTTGGGAGGCCACTCTTGCTCTTGTAGTTCAATGCTGCCAACTGCGCAGCGCAGGCGTCGGAGGTGATGCAGGAGGAAGATGACAGAGAAGGGGAGGATCCAGCTGAAGATAGAGGCGTCGCAGGATCGTGTTCTTGAGCAGCAGTGGGGACGCCCCCATCGCATTTTCAGCGCTGGGGCCCGCCCCCATCGCTGCCAGAGAACTAATTTACATACCGGTAAAAAACGGTATTTCTAAGGAATGGCGCGGTGGAGATCACATCTAAAGGTAAGAGACGAATAGCCTTTCTTAAGACTATTCTGACGTCTTATCTACAAAAAAAGAGGTGTTAATGGTAGAATCCCTTTAAACTTCTCCACAACAGTACCTCGGACTTGCCTGGTGTGTTCCTTGGTCTTCATGATGCTCTCTGCGCTTTAAACAGAACCCTGAGCCTATCACAGAGCAGGTGCATTTATATGGAGACTTGGTTACACCGGTGGATTCTATTTCTCATCATCAGTCATTTAGGACAACATTGGATCAGAGTCAGAGATCTGAACTGAACGGAGTGAGTTTGTTTCACTGAAAGTGAAGGGGCCGAATTATTTTGCCACCCCACTTTTCAGTTTTTTTTATTTGTTAAAAAAGTTTCGAATATCCAATAAATTTCATTCCACTTCACAATTGTATCCCACTTATTGTTGATTCATCCTCAAAAAATGAAAATTTGATATCTTTATGTTTGAAGCCTGAAATGTGGCAAAAGGTTGAAAAGTTCAAGGGGGCCGAATACTTTCGCAAGGCGCTGTATATGATAATCCTCCGATCCCCTCCTGTGTCTACAGATCTATTCTGTAAATAATGAATCGGCTGCCGCAGCTTCTCTGGAGATCGTCATCCCACGAGATCTGGCGGATGGATTTGTCAATAATAAGCGGGAGAGTTACAAGTTTCGGTAGGTTCTAGTTTTGTGGAATTTACAAACGTTGAATATTTTGAAGTTTTAGTTAATCCTCAGCGTTGTACATGGAAGTATTGTGGGGCTTCAGTTCAGCAACATAGACCACCAGGGATATCTATATGAATCTATTCATGCCCCCCAGACCACCAGGGATATCTACATGAATCTATTCACCCCCCAGACCGCTAGGGATATCTACACGAATCTATTCACCCCCCAGACCACCAGGGTTATCTACATGAATATATTCACCCCCCAGACCACCAGGGTTATCTACATGAATATATTCACCCCCCAGACCACCAGGGCTATCTACATGAATCTATTCACCCCCCAGACCACCAGGGCTATCTACATGAATCTATTCACCCCCCAGACCACCAGGGATATCTACATGAATCTATTCACCCCCCAGACCACCAGGGATATCTACATGAATCTATTCACCCCCCAGACCACCAGGGATATCTACATGAATCTATTCACCCCCCAGACCACCAGGGTTATCTACATGAATCTATTCACCCCCTAGACCACCAGGGATGTCTATGTGAATCTATTCAACCCCCCAGACCACCAGGGATATCTACATGAATCTATTCAACCCCCAGACCGCCAGGGATATCTACATGAATCTATTCACCCCCCAGACCACCAGGGATATCTACATGAATCTATTCACCCCCCAGACCACCAGGGATATCTACATGAATCTATTCACCCCCCAGACCACCAGGGATATCTACGTGAATCTATTCACCCCCCAGACCACCAGGGATATCTACATGAATCTATTCACCCCCCAGACCACCAGGGTTATCTACATGAATCTATTCACCCCCTAGACCACCAGGGATATCTATGTGAATCTATTCAACCCCCCCAGACCACCAGGGATATCTACATGAATCTATTCAACCCCCAGACCGCCAGGGATATCTACATGAATCTATTCACCCCCAAGACCACCAGGGTTATCTACATGAATCTATTCACCCCCCAGACCACCAGGGTTATCTACGTGAATCTATTCAACCCCCAGACCACAAAGGGATACCAACATGAATCTATTCACCTCCCCCTCCAGACTACCAGGGATATCTAAATACACTTATATGTCCTTACTTATTCATTAAAATAGAACTTTTATTAAACTGATTAAAAACGTAAATCCCTAAAGTGTTTAAATTTATTCCTTAAGAAGGTGTTATGAAAACTTGCGAGAAATGGGGGGGGGGGGGGCTTCTGTTGAATACAATTGTGGTAACCCGGTTGGTAATATGGGCTCCCACTCCATCTATCAGGGGTATATTCCTATTCAATCATTTTGGACCCCTTTCTCGTTTGTACAAACACCTCCCATTGATTTGCACTAAAATTTAAAAAGCACACAGGAGCATACACTGGCGGGGGTACGTTGTGAGACAGGGCTGCTGCAGTAATCAGCTATCTCTCTTAGCCTTGTCAATCCCCTAGAGGCCAATATTGCCATTGCAGGTTTCCCTCACTAAGGATTCCCCCTCTTGTGTGTCGGTGCTGATTGCTACCCTCAACGCGTTTCCCCATTCAGGTTCATCAGGAGGTAGGTATAAAGCGATGTGCAGTGACAACCGCAGTTCATGGGACCACGGTGGTTGGCCCGTTACTTATAAGGATCGAACAGGGATATGTACATGAATCTATTCACCCTCCCCCTCCAGACCACCAGGGTTATTTATGTAGATCTTGAGGTGATTGTCCTTTGTATACAATATGGGACCCCCGATAGTTAAACCTGTTAATATTTTTTGTTTTGATATCCCACCTATGTGTTTAATTTCCCTGGTCTGTATGTGTCGGTCAGTAGTAGGGGGCCATGTACCTGGCTCTGCCCCTCCTCGCCTGCTCTCCTCCATCACCTCTCCCCCTCCTGCCTGCACCACCTTAATTCCCCCCTCCCTTACCTCCGCCCCCTTACACCTCCCCCCACCTCTTTTCATAAATTTGCACAATAAATTACACATTGATCCATTCTTTACTAGCCAGAACTAATCTCAGCCATCAATTTGCTGACAATGATAGGGTCGGGGCTCCGGCAGAACACAGGGGGGTTTTGTTTCATTTCTGGGTGGTTGTGGGGGGGCTTCTCTACACAAACATTGAGGTTATGAATCGAGCTCTGTTTCACACTCCAAGGTGCTAAAAACTCCTAATTCTGGGATATTTTGCAGATTTCAAGAGACCTTTGACCAAGAAACAAAGCAGGAAGCCATATTTGAACGCATTGCAAAACCAGTGGCAGAAAGGTAAGGATGACGGTGGCGCCCCCAACAGTAGGGGTGCTGTACGTAACTACAAAGGAACAGTAACGCCAAAGACTGTAATATACGGGATTGTGACACTGTTGTTTTGGCAGAGGTGCAGCTTTCTGCGGATCCACTACTGCTGTGTGTGAATATACACCCAAGAGGTGATAGATTAACCCTTAATACTGTTAGGAACAGATTAATAAATGCAGGGTGCAGGGGCTGCAAGTTCTCCATAAAGCCTCCTTGTGAATGACTCGCCAGCGTGCTTGTGCGACCGGCGCTCTATTCACTGCTACGGGGCTGTCAGGACTGTCGTCTCCATAGAAGTGAATGGAGCTCCGGTCATGCAAGTATTCACTTAATCACTGCCTCCAGTGATCGGACACTTATTCCGTCCTGTTGCCTTAGTATAACTCCTTTAAACTTTCCCTGTGCTGATGGTTTGTTACAATGTATCAGTACAGGTAGAAAACACAGTTTATAGGTCATCCTAAGGCCGTGTTCAGAGAGCTGCGTTACTGCTACTGCGACAGATAAATCCTGATAACCCTTTGTGGGTCAAGTTTTATTGCATATCAGATTATTAGGGCATCCTGCCTGTCCCGACCCTCTCTGGGGATCCCATGTGATACCATATTGTGCAGCAGGTGCCTTCATTCACCTGGGGTAATGTCTCGGCCCCTGCTCTTTTGTGTGGAGGACAGAAGTGACCCCTGGCATGTAGGGTTTTTGTTGTCTGGAGGGAAATCACCAGGCTGGAGACCTTGTAATGGTGCGTCTGGATCCTACCGAGATAGGCAAACAATCAAAGTGCAATTATACAGTAGGAGAGAGGCCTAACATGGCATCCGAGCGAGGACAAGCACATGGAGCAACACCTAGAAACAGCGCAGCGATGGCGCTCAGCACTGAGGAATGAGACAGCGGCTGTCATTCTGTGCCATGTCACACATTGTATTGCTCTTATCATTTTACTGATAGTTCTAACATATTCCATAGCGCTCTACACACATTTTTTTTCCTCTTTTAAATGTAGATAGAGAGCCCCATATAGGGATCGCAATGTACATTTTTTTTCTTCCTATCAGTATGTCTTTGTAGAATGGGAGGAAATCCACGAGAACATACAAACTTCTTGCAAATGTTGTTCCCGGCGGGATTCGAACCCAGGACTCCAGCGCTGCAAGGCTGCAGTGCTAACCACTGAGCCACCGCGTTGCTCTATAGACATTGTTCCCATAGCGCTCACATCTGGAACTCCTAGCCGGTTTCTCAGGATGTTTTTTATATCGTGGGAGGAAATTAGAGAACCCAGATGAAACCCGTCCAAACTCCGGGAGACGTGGGTCACACTCACACCCAGGACCCCTCACTTGGACTTGTCTTTTCAGAAATTTACTTTAGGCTAAGGCCCCCCTTGAAAAAGCGCTACAGGAAAAAATGCAACGTGAACGCACCAGTTTTTCCCGCAGCACTTTTCACAGAAAGCCTGCAGCATTGTTGCCTAAATCCTTATAGGGAAACCGCTGGCGTGTCTGGACATGCGGATTTCCGTATATTTTTCTGCAGTGTCTGGATGGAATTTCATCCGCTTTCCGGGGACCGTGAAGCGCTGTGGTTTACGCCACGTGAGCCCCTGGCTTTGACTTTCATCTAGTCTCATAATTGGTATCTAAAAGCCGTCTTAAAGGAGTTTTCCAGGATCCAAATGCCAGTCCTTAGGGTCGGTCCTCAGTCAGATGTGGGTGGGGCTAGTCTTATGTGAATGGGACAGCATTACAATTCCCAGCACAGCAGCTTCTATATGTGTAGTGTGAACAGTACGGAGGTCACAGAGACCCTACATACAGCTGAAGGGGGTCAGTTGGACCCTCTTATGTTATGTTCTACCCTAACGATTAGTCATCAGTAATCCCCTTGAATCCTCAGTCAGTCCGTGCCATGGCCTCGGGGTGGGAATACTTTTTCTAGGGCCTGGCGCTCATTCCATGTCCAGCGTTTCTCATGGTGTCCGGTTTCGTGCGGTCAGATGCTTTTATTTTCCCTCCAGGCCGGGATTCAAGCTTTGCTCAAGGCTCCTAGTTCCGGCCACTGTTATTCAGGACAGAACATTGTTTTCTGTTCTTTGCATCCTGAGATTTGGCTCGGGCCCCGTTCTCAGGGGCCACAATATAATCATTTGTGAAATAGGGGTCATTTGATTCCTGACGTTCAGGTTCATAACACAGAGAAGCGTGACATGTTGGGGTCTCTACTTCTGGGGACCCCTAATAAGTCCGGCCCCTGTGAAGCTGTGTGGTGTACGCCCCGTGACTGGGCCACACTATAAGGTTGTCACTACTGTGCCATGTTACACTCGGTAGATTCTGATGCACAAATGTCTGACTCAAATCCTTTCCGTTCATCTCAGCAGGGCGGTTTTGGCGGCAGATACCTGCTTTTTGCCAAGCTCCTTTCAGATGAATAGCACAGTGCCTGCCGCGTGTGAATTCAACCTTACATTGCTCCCAAACAAATAGACAGTAAATAAATCTACTCCTAAAATGTATCAGGTTCTTTAACCGTGCCCTAGTGTTACCATCAGCTTTCCTCTCTTCTCTTGTCTCCTTGCAGCTTCCTTCTTTCTTTTGTCTCCTTGCAGGCTCCTTCTCTCTCCTCTTGTCTCCTTGCAGCCTCCTTCCCTCTCCTCTTGTCTCTTTGCAGCCTCCTTCTTTCTCTTGTCTCCTTGCAGGCTCCTTCTCTCTCCTCTTGTCTCCTTGCAGCCTCCTTTTCTCTCCTCTTGTCTCCTTGCGGCCTCCTTTTCTCTCCTCTTGTCTCCTTGCGGCCTCCTTCCCTCTCCTCTTGTCTCCTTGCGGCCTCCTTCCCTCTCCTCTTGTCTCCTTGCGGCCTCCTTCCCTCTCCTCTTGTCTCCTTGCGGCCTCCTTCCCTCTCCTCTTGTCTCCTTGCGGCCTCCTTCCCTCTCCTCTTGTCTCCTTGCGGCCTCCTTCCCTCTCCTCTTGTCTCCTTGCGGCCTCCTTCCCTCTCCTCTTGTCTCCTTGCGGCCTCCTTCCCTCTCCTCTTGTCTCCTTGCGGCCTCCTTCTCTCTCCTCTTGTCTCCTTGCGGCCTCCTTCTCTCTCCTCTTGTCTCCTTGCGGCCTCCTTCTCTCTCCTCTTGTCTCCTTGCGGCCTCCTTCTCTCTCCTCTTGTCTCCTTGCGGCCTCCTTCTCTCTCCTCTTGTCTCCTTGCGGCCTCCTTCTCTCTCCTCTTGTCTCCTTGCGGCCTCCTTCTCTCTCCTCTTGTCTCCTTGCGGCCTCCTTCTCTCTCCTCTTGTCTCCTTGCGGCCTCCTTCTCTCTCCTCTTGTCTCCTTGCGGCCTCCTTCTCTCTCCTCTTGTCTCCTTGCGGCCTCCTTCTCTCTCCTCTTGTCTCCTTGCGGCCTCCTTCTCTCTCCTCTTGTCTCCTTGCGGCCTCCTTCTCTCTCCTCTTGTCTCCTTGCGGCCTCCTTCTCTCTCCTCTTGTCTCCTTGCGGCCTCCTTCTCTCTCCTCTTGTCTCCTTGCGGCCTCCTTCTCTCTCCTCTTGTCTCCTTGCGGCCTCCTTCTCTCTCCTCTTGTCTCCTTGCGGCCTCCTTCTCTCTCCTCTTGTCTCCTTGCGGCCTCCTTCTCTCTCCTCTTGTCTCCTTGCGGCCTCCTTCTCTCTCCTCTTGTCTCCTTGCGGCCTCCTTCTCTCTCCTCTTGTCTCCTTGCGGCCTCCTTCTCTCTCCTCTTGTCTCCTTGCGGCCTCCTTCCCTCTCCTCTTGTCTCCTTGCGGCCTCCTTCCCTCTCCTCTTGTCTCCTTGCGGCCTCCTTCCCTCTCCTCTTGTCTCCTTGCGGCCTCCTTCCCTCTCCTCTTGTCTCCTTGCGGCCTCCTTCCCTCTCCTCTTGTCTCCTTGCGGCCTCCTTCCCTCTCCTCTTGTCTCCTTGCGGCCTCCTTCCCTCTCCTCTTGTCTCCTTGCGGCCTCCTTCCCTCTCCTCTTGTCTCCTTGCGGCCTCCTTCCCTCTCCTCGTCTCCTTGCGGCCTCCTTCCCTCTCCTCTTGTCTCCTTGCGGCCTCCTTCCCTCTCCTCTTGTCTCCTTGCGGCCTCCTTCCCTCTCCTCTTGTCTCCTTGCGGCCTCCTTCTCTCTCCTCTTGTCTCCTTGCGGCCTCCTTCTCTCTCCTCTTGTCTCCTTGCGGCCTCCTTCTCTCTCCTCTTGTCTCCTTGCGGCTTCCCTCTCTCTTATAACCCTGAAGGTGGTATTCTTGGTCGGTGCACCTCCATAACCTGATCTTGTGTCTTTGTATAACATTTCTAGGGGTCCTTGAAATCTTCCATTGGTTCATAATATTGAGAACAAGTTTTTTCTTCTGTGCGGTCTGGTGGGCCGGTCCTATATTCTGGTCGTCTGGGGCCGGCTCGCACTGACATCACGTGTTCTGGGTTCTTGTGTATTGTGCACACAGCTGTACATGACACCGTCCAGCTGCAGCTCCCAGTACACAATGTCTCTGCCGCAGCTTCGGGATCTTCTCAGTTTTACTTCATCTTATATGTTACTAACATGTTACTAAAAAGGGAACCTGGCTTACAGCTCTTAAAGGGATAGTCATGTTTGTAAGACGCTTAAAGAAACACTCTGGGAAAAACTAATGTTCTCAGCTATTGGTGGGACTGAAGGGGCGGGTCGTGTTTTCTTTATCTTTGTCATGCTCCTCCCCTTCAGGTCCTGTACCTGGTCTGGGTTAAATGTTGTTTGCAATGTAAGGTTTTTTTTTACAGATAACCTTAAACTAAAGAGGTATTCCAACCATAGATATGTATGGAGTATCCATAGGGTATGGTCTTACACGTCTGACCGGTGAGACCCCCCATCAACCAGTACTCAGACAACCATAGTGACCTTGACAGCTGAGAAAAGTGGGGGATGGTGAGCGTAAGTCGAACCTGTGCTCTCCTCCATACAGACTAGTAACCGTTGTGGGGAAACACGGTGGCTCAGTGGCTAGCACTGTAACCTTGTAGCGCTGGAGTCCTGGGTTCAAATCCTGCCAAGGACAACATCTGCAAGCAGTTTGTATGTTCTCCCCGTGTTTGCGTGTTTCCTGCCATTCTACAAAGACATACTAATAGGAGGGGGGGAAATGTACATTGTGATTCTTATATGGGACTCACAATCTACATAAAAAAAAGAAAAGACTAGTCACAGTTGTGGTCTTATTGAGTTTTCTGCAGACAGCAATATGGCTGCATGTGGAAAAAATAAACTCTGTGGACAATTAGTAGCGAGATTTCGGCTTATTTTGTTTTCATAGTTTTTTTCTGCATTTTATATGATAATGATGGAATATTGCAGTTCCCTCACTGGCCACTTGAGGCCTACAATGAGCTTATACTAAGTGTACACCTTGCTTTCTGGCCTGCTGAGACGAGTGTGATACCGTATTAGTCGGGCTGGGTTAGAGGCTGTGGGGGGTCTGGGGATGATGCCATTGCTGTAGTGATGCTTCAGACCTCAATGTGAACAGGCGTGTACAGTCCAGGAAATACCGCCCACACACAGACACGTGAATACGGCTAAGTTTTATAGATATATAGGTTTTTTTTTAATCAATTACATATTTATTTAAATTTGGCAACTAAAAACGTTTTTTGGCTTGTAAATCTTTCAGTTTTGTAACCAAAGGCTCGGAGGTGTTTGGTGTGTAGGCGGTGAAGAGAGACGATGTGTTACATATAGATAGACAGGACTCCTCCATTCTTTACACTGCAGGCTGCTAAAGTTTGTATGAGAAGGTTCTTATTTTATTGTATAACAGAAACCACTTAAAGGGCTTGTCCTGAGGGCAGAACTTTGACCACTGCCATCTTGCGCTGTAGTGGTAGAGCCCGGCCCCCCCTCCCCCCAGTGACCGCGCACACATGACCGCTGCAGCCAATATGCGTCCTCCGCAGGGATTTCGGCAAGTGATGGCCGCAGGAATTTATGAGAACCGCCGGAGAGGGGCAATATCATTGAGACTGGTGTAGAGTTTTTAATTTTTTTTATTCTTTTCCCAACATTTTAGTAGATCCCAGAGCGCCCCTATAAGATATATCTTTAGAAATGTATGTAACGTATTTGCAAGTAAGTCAGAACATTGAGAGCTGAGGGGTTGTTACAATTGTAGCCAGCCTAGACAATCCTTGATTCCAGACTGATACGTGTTCCATGCACTGATACATTGTAACAAAGCACAGGCCATGAGGTTGCAGGGACTAGATTATCACTTTAGTAATGTCTCTGATCTGCAGTCCAAAAACCCAGAGTAGTTACTAAAGTAATAGTTCTGCTGCGACACCGACGTGGTTACTTCTGCCTTACCGCTGCAGTAATGGGTTAAGCGCCCGGTCAGAACGCCTCCAGAACGCCGTGTTCCGTCCGGCCGTGTGGTAACGTGGACAGGACAGGGGCCGGGAGATGATTCACTATATAAATAATGCAGAGGAGAATTTCCACTTCTGACACGGCCCTATTTATACAGCTCCAAATCCTCCCGCTCCTCCCTCCGAAATCCAGGAAACCGGACGTCTTCAGAGCTTTTCTTATTAATATGTTCTAAATCTGTCACGCTCCATTTAAAGCCCACTGGCCCGCGCTCGGATTCCTTTGGTGCGGTGCCCTGCGTCCTCAGCCCGGCCACAAAGCTGTCAGTGTTCCCTCTCCTTCCTTTTCTTCTTTTTATTAGTCAGGATACGGCGTATTTGTACAGTCTAATGAGGAGGGGGGGAGGGTCTGGGGCTTCGCATGATACCGACTCTTGTAGCTTGGCTCTGGCCATTGGAGACGGAAATTTTGCATGATCCAAACAAGCTGCACGCTCTCGCTTCTTGTCACACAACGCAGCTATGTAGGTCTTAAGATGAAGATTTTTAGAGAATTTCCATCATGCGGAGGGCGCAATTTATTTTTTTTTCTGGTTAATTTAAGCACTCGGAGCCCTGGTGAATTATACAGAGGCCTAAATACATTGACTTGTAAGTGTGGTATTACATCACCCGCTGGACACAAGATGGCTGGACTTCACCTGTAAAGGGGTATGCTACTGGGTACTCATGGTGCCCGGGTATTCCCAGGACTTACAATGGGACCGAATTATGGCCAATAAACAAACATGAACACAAGAATGACTGGACTAGGATGTGATGGTATCCGATGACGGAACAAACTCTATGGAGAACCTTACTCTGAATCGTACCCTTGATCTATTAGATTCTGACCCTAGCACCAGGCGCAGCGCGGGATAATGTAAGTCACATCGTGGAGTGACGCAAGGGACAGCGCGGGCTAACACCAGGCAAAGTGCGGGGTAACACAAGGCATCGTAGACCCTGAGTGTCTGTAAAATATCCCTAGTGGAGACGCTCACCTGCAATACTGAGCCTAAC
Organism: Leptodactylus fuscus; assembly: GCF_031893055.1. Classification (NCBI taxonomy): domain Eukaryota; kingdom Metazoa; phylum Chordata; class Amphibia; order Anura; family Leptodactylidae; genus Leptodactylus; species Leptodactylus fuscus. Next base: position 28,817,304 of record NC_134267.1, on the reverse strand, counting down.
ACAAACAGGAGAGCGCTAGGACCCAGTGTCAAGAAAACCAAGCTAAGCAAAACTAGACGAGACAGATCCCTACAGGAGGACTCAGAACCGAGAAATCTAGAACTGGATCTAGAGCAAGACACTGGAAAAATGAAGACTCTACTGCAAGCACTTCTACTACCATATAGAGAATTACTGGATTATATACACATAGCACACCCTATAACCAGTACCGTATAGAGAATTACTGGATTATACACATAGCACAGCCTATAACCAGCACCATATAGAGGATTACTGGATTATATATAGCACAGACTATAACCAGCACCATATAGAGAATTATTGGATTATATATAGCACAGACTATAACCAGCACCATATAGAGAATTATTGGATTATATATAGCACAGACTATAACCAGCACCATATAGAGAATTATTGGATTATATATAGCACAGACTATAACCAGCACCATATAGAGAATTATTGGATTATATATAGCATAGCGTATAACAGCACCATATAGAGGATTACTGGATTATGCATAGCACACCCTATAACCAGCACCATATAGAGAATTACTGGATTATACACATAGCACAGACTATAACCAGCACCGTATAGAGGATTACTGGATTATACATAGCACAACCTATATACAGCACCATATAGAGAATTACTGGATTATGCATAGCACACCCTATAACCAGCACCATATAAAACAATCCTTTAATAGTCCCACCATGGGGGAATTCAGTGGGTTACAGAAGCATAGATAATACAGTAATAGTACAAGAAAAACACATACAAGCTCAGAATAGAAGATAAAAAAGCTACTAGGAGTCATTACAAATAAAAAGAAAAGACTTCAGGATCTTTCAGTTCTCTGTTTGGAGTGATCTCCACTTAGCCCGGTGTTGGTTGTACAGCCTGACCATGGTTGGGAGGAAGGACCTCCGATAGTTCCTCCTCACACTTGGGGTGAAGCAGTCGGTCACTGACAGTACTGTCCAGTGTTATCATGGTCTCATACATGGGGTGGAAGTCATTCTCTAGCATGAAACTCAGCAGGTCACTCCAAAGAAGATGACCGATGCTACCACAGAGTTGAAGAAGGCCTTAAGAAGTGGTCCCTGGACTCCAAAGACCCTCAGCCTCCTGAGCGGGTAGAGCCTGCTGTGCCCCTTCCTGTGTAGCGCCTCCAGGTGATCAGCCAGTCCAACTGATCAACAAGGAACGGGCATTGAAATAGTCAGGACCTATAAGTACCTGGGTGTGCTCTTCAATAATAATCGCGAGGCGACTCGGCCTGAGAGAATGAGCACCTAGCTTCTATTTCCAGGAGCCAGAACAAACCGGGTCCTGGAAAAAAGAACTGACCAGCTCCGGTCATTCATTGGGCCGAATCCGGAGCGGAGTGCGCAATTGGATGCAGTGCACCGCCATTCAGTCGTGGATACCCGTATTTTGGACCGGAACCTGAGGTGGTCTCCACCTCAGGTTCTGGGCCAAAAAAACCCTTGTGAACTTACCCTAACCAGCACTATATAGAGAATTACAGGCTTATACACACATAGCACACCCTTTAACCAGCACCATATCAAGAAATAGTGGGTTAACCCTTTTGCTGCCAGGGGCTTTCAGACACTTCACACCATTGTCGGCCAGAACATTTGTTTTACGCTACAGAGATGTACAAGTAAAACCCTAAACTATCGTACTAGGCCCCCTTGCCTTTTATTTTCTGACAGTAGCCACCTGCCACATGTCTATGAACAGTGTATGGACTGTGAGTTGTTTTATTTTTGAGTTTGTCTTTACAAGTGGCCCCTTTGTTTTTTCCGCCCCCTCCCCTGATGTTTTTGAGCCTCGTTGGCAGACATCTGGCGTGCATTGATTTCGGCACGGCTCGTGCTCGATAGTACTTGTTATTTATTTGTTTTCATCTGTGATTTCCAGAATGGCGCTCATGCAGAAGGAATTTTCTAATAATAACCTGGAGTTCAATTTGTCACATTTAATCTGTGCCCTGGCGTCACGCCTCTGCACCTTGGTGGTTTTGCCTGTTTTGGAGCCGCTTGTTGCGGTGTTAACATCTCATTAGCGGTTCGGGGTAGTTATACTGCTCTGATTGTTTTCAGAGGTTGGGATGTAGAGTATTTGCCTGCAGCCACATGTGGCACTGGTTGTGTGATCTGGATACTGAGAGATTCCAGCACGTGGCTGTGTGTAAATAGAGACTGCTGCAGATGGAAGAGGACAGTGATCTGGCGCGCTTTCCCTTGTGGAGGGGCTGTCGCTCTCCTTACCTTGTGGAGGGGCTGTCGCTCTCCTGCCCTTGCGGAGGGGCTGTCGCTCTCCTTCCCTTGCGGAGGTGCTGTCGCTCTCCTTCCCTTGCGGAGGTGCTGTCGCTCTCCTTCCCTTGCGGAGGTGCTGTCGCTCTCCTTCCCTTGCGGAGGGGCTCAGTCTCTCCTGCCCTTGCGGAGGGGTTCAGTCTCTCCTTCTCTTATGGAGGGGCTGTCGCTCTCCTTCCCTTGCAGAGGTGCTGTCGCTCTCCTTCCCTTGCGGAGGGGCTGTCGCTCTCCTTCCCTTGCGGAGGTGCTGTCGCTCTCCTTCCCTTGCGGAGGTGCTGTCGCTCTCCTTCCCTTGCGGTGGGGCTGTCGCTCTCCTTCCCTTGCGGTGGGGCTGTCGCTCTCCTTCCCTTGCGGTGGGGCTGTCGCTCTCCTTCCCTTGCGGAGGGGCTGTCGCTCTCCTTCCCTTGCGGAGGGGCTGTCGCTCTCCTTCCCTTGCGGAGGGGCTGTCGCTCTCCTTCCCTTGCGGAGGGGCTGTCGCTCTCCTTCCCTTGCGGAGGGGCTGTCGCTCTCCTTCCCTTGCGGAGGGGCTGTCGCTCTCCTTCCCTTGCGGAGGGGCTGTCGCTCTCCTTCCCTTGCGGAGGGGCTGTCGCTCTCCTTCCCTTGCGGAGGGGCTGTCGCTCTCCTTCCCTTGCGGAGGTGCTGTCGCTCTCCTTCACCTTGCGGTGGGGCTGTCGCTCTCCTTCCCTTGTGGAGGTGCTGTCGCTCTCCTTCCCTTGCGGAGGTGCTGTCGCTCTCCTTCCCTTGCAGTGGGGCTGTCGCTCTCCTTCCCTTGCGGTGGGGCTGTCGCTCTCCTTCACCTTGCGGTGGGGCTGTCGCTCTCCTTCACCTTGTGGAGAGGCTGTCGCTCTCCTTCGCCTTGTGAAGGGGCTCAGGCTCTCCTTCCCTTACGGAGGAGATGTCGCTCTCCTTCACAGTCCAGTTCCGTAAAGGCATTGTTGTGTGTTGTACTGGGGTTTTTTGTATATAGTGTTATACGTGTGCGTGTGGATAGATAGATAGATAGATAGATAGATAGATAGATAGATAGATAGATAGATAGATAGATAGATAGATAGATAGATAGATATTAAAAAAATTGAGAGTCTTCAGTAGTTGATACCTTTTTTAATGGCTAACTAAAAATGATGACAGATTGCAAGTTTTCGAGGCTCTAGGTTTCTTTCTCAGGTATAGTGCCTGAAGAAGAGGCCTAGAGCCTCGAAAGCTTGCAATCTGTCATCATTTATAGTTAGCCATTAAAAAGGCATCACCTACTGAAGACTCTCAATTTTTTATATTTCATATCCACTGACTATATATGTATGTATGTGATGTCATCCCTGTATATCATGGATTCTGTTCCCTGTACTGTGCACTGATCTTCTATAGGGTCTGCTCTACTATTCCGTCCTTCTGTGTTATTTCTGCCTTATTCTAGCTGCGATGGACCCGGTGACCTCTGATGGAGCCGCTCCTGTAATTTCTGTCTCTAGTTTCTGTGGGCTGGCTGCGGATACGTGTAGTCACATTTCTGCATGTATCACAGTTTTCCTGCGTCGGTCGCTCTCTGTGACCTCAGATGCATTTTACATCATTGATTTATAGAGAAATATGTGGAATAGTCTTAAGAATATTTCCTAATGTCTTATTTCTATGCTGTGGTTTTCACATCCTCATGACAACTCTTCCTATTCTGATTTATTTTAAGGTATTGTGCCAGCCCACGTCAGCGGCCACATCAGTCCACATAATAACTGGCCTGACAAGTCTTAGTAAAGTGTGAACACTGATCTAGATGTTGATCTGATAATATATGTGTATACTACTTGGTCTATCCTGACAGTGTCCTCACCGGCTACAATGGCACCATATTCGCTTATGGGCAAACGGGCAGTGGAAAAACCTTCACCATCACAGGAGGAGCCGAGCGTTACAGCGACAGAGGGATCATCCCCAGAACATTGTCATACGTCTTTGAGGAGCTTCAGAAGGTGTGACCTATTACTGTGGTGTGTAGACGGTGTCTGTGACGAGTGGTCTTGGACCTTCACGTATTTGTTGCTTTTATCTTTATGTAGGATGGTAGTAAAGTCTACACGGTGCACATCTCCTACCTGGAGATATATAATGAGTGTGGCTATGATCTACTGGATCCAAGACATGAAGCCTCCAAGCTGGAAGACCTCCCGTAAGTCACTTCATGGTTATTGATAATGATGTAGTGTTTAGTCACAAAGGGAGATGCTTCCGAAATAGCATGTCCTGCATTCAGTGCACCGTCCACCGACCTGCCACAACTTCATACACAAGGGCCTATATACAGGGTATGATATGGTGACAGCCCTATAATGATTCATGATCAGGGCCAAAAGGATCTTCCAAATGAGGCTCATGTCGGCAGCTATTCCCCCCCATGATGTCCATGTTCACAGCCATCTCCCTGATGAGGTCCATTTTTGCAGCAATCTTCCCCATGAGGTCCATGTCCGCAGCCATCCCCTTCCATGAGGTCCATGTCCACAGCCATCCCCTTCCATGAGGTCCATGTCCACAGCCATCCCCTTCCATGAGGTCCATGTCCACAGCCATCCCCTTCCTGGAGATCCATTTCCGTAGCCATCCCCTTCCAGGAGATCCATGTCCGCAGCCATCCCCTTCCTGGAGATCCATGTCAGCAGCCATCCCCTTCCATCAGGTCCATGTGATCTATGCCCACAGCCATCCCCTTCCATGAGATCCATGTCCACAGCCATCCCCTTCCATCAGGTCCATGTCCACAGCCATCCCCTTCCATGAGGTCCATGTCCACAGCCATCTCCTTTCAGGAGATCCATGTCCGCAGCCATCCCCTTCCATGAGATCCATGTCCACAGCCATCCCCTTCCACGAGATCCATGTCCACAGCCATCCTCTTCCATGAGGTCCATGTCCACAGCCATCTCCTTTCAGGAGATCCATGTCCGCAGCCATCCTCTTCCATGAGGTCCATGTCCACAGCCATCTTCTTTCAGGAGATCCATGTCCGCAGCCATCCCCTTCCTGGAGGTCCATGTCCGTAGCCATCCCCTTCCTGGAGATCCATGTCCGCAGCCATCTCCTTCCATGTGATCTATGCCCACAGCCATCCCCTTCCATGAGATCCATGTCCGCAGCCATCTCCTTCCATGAGATCCATGTCTGCAGCCATCCCCTTCCATGAGATCCATGTCCGCAGCCATCTCCTTCCATGAGATCCATGTCTGCAGCCATCCCCTTCCATGAGATCCATGTCCGCAGCCATCTCCTTCCATGAGATCCATGTCTGCAGCCATCTCCTTCCATGAGATCCATGTCCGCAGCCATCTCCTTCCATGAGATCCATGTCCGCAGCCATCTCCTTCCATGAGATCCATGTCTGCAGCCATCTCCTTCCATGAGATCCATGTCCGCAGCCATCTCCTTCCATGAGATCCATGTCCGCAGCCATCACCTTCGATGAGATCCATGTCTGCAGCCATCTCCCTGATGTTTAGTAATCTGTTTCTCAGCCTTGGAACTGCAGTTTTCTGGTGATGAGAATTACAGACAGTCCGCTTATTACATGAGGCTGAACTGACTTACACTGGGCCCCTGGTCATTGAGAATAGCAGCGGATAACCACCTGAAAAGAAAACACTCATTTATTTGAGCTGGATGTCAGAAGTAATTGGTGATTTGAGTGCAGTGAGAGCGGCCTGCGCGCTGGAGAAAACCACAAAATATAGCGTGCTTACGGCATGAATGTGTGGGAGAAAATCACATCACTAAATAATAAACCAGGGCTCGGGGGGAATGTGCCAACTATACTGGAGCCGGAGAATAAATGGCGGACCCTGCTAAAGCTGCAGCTTATGAATGGCTACCACCTCACTAAGCTCCAGATACATATAAATTGGGGAGGGGGGTTTATGGGATTAACCATTTTTGTTATATTTTACATATAAAGTATCTTAGTCATCGTATCGTCTGGCCAGCATTGGCATCGTGGGCCCTCACTTGGATGCTTCAAAAATGTTACAGATCCGTTCCCACTGATCACTGACAAATTTGACATACCCTCTCCTGGATGACTGATGATGTCATAGACCCTCTCCTGGATGACTGATGATGTCATAGACCCTCTCCTGGATGACTGATGATGTCACAAACCCTCTCCTGGATGACTGATGATGTCATAGACCCTCTCCTGGATGACTGATGATGTCACAGACCTTCTCCTGGATGACAGATAATGTCACAGAGCCTCTCCTGGATGACTGATGATGTCATAGTTCCTCCTTTGTATTGTTTCTTTTACTTGGATCCATTTTTAATAGAAGGTCATGAAACCCCTGTACATTCCATATGGGTCTGTGTGAGTGATGTATGCCTCCTCAATAACCTAGTGCCACCCCTCCATCTGCTCTACCATCCTCCATTATAATAGACCCTCCCAAGCACATGTACAGCCAGAACTAATTGGAATATGCAGAAGTCTGGTCTTTAAAAATCTAGAATGGATTTCAGAATATCCAGCAGCTTTTTGATGAGATCAGTCTTCTGGCGGTATCCTGTTACCGTAAATTACAGACAACCATCCTATATTTATCAATGGTTAGCTTTACACGCATTTGTCCTGGTCACTAGAATGTTGCTATTTTAGGGCAGCAGACACCAATTCCTGCAGAGCCTTTAATTGTCATGTTATGTAAATGAAAGGGATAAAAAGTGTTTATTTACTTTTTACAGTTAAGTGTCGTCATCGCACAGACATGTCTCTTTTTGGCAAGAGAAAACCTTAAATGGCTTGTAAGAATTCCCAGTGTCTGTAGTAAGAGCTTCTGTCCTGACCGAGTGACTGTAGTAAGAGCTGTTGTCCTGATCAAGTGACTGTAGTAAGAGCTCCTCTCCTCACTTCAGTGACTGTAGTAAGAGCTCCTCTCCTCACTTCAGTGACTGTAGTAAGGCTGAGTTCACACTGAGTTTTTTGGTCAGGAATCAACCTCAAAATTAGCCTCCAAAAAAAGCCTCCCAATAGAACTCTATTGGGGTTTTTTTGGGAGGCTGATTTTGAGACGGATTCCTGACCAAATTCCTGACCAAAAAACTCCAGCCTAAGAGCTCCTCTCCTCACTTTGGTGACTGTAGTACGAGCTCCTCACCTCAGTGACTGTAGTAAGAGCTCCTCTCCTCACTTCGGTGACTATAGTAAGGCTGAGTTCACACTGAGTTTTTTAAACCTCTATTGGGAGGTTTTTTTGGAGGCTGATTTTGAGACGGATTTCTGACCAAATTCCTGACCAAAAAACTCAGCCTAAGAGCTCCTCTCCTCACTTTGGTGACTGTAGTACGAGCTCCTCACTTCATTGACTGTGTAATAGCTCTTCACCTCACCTCAGTAGCTGTAGTACGAGCTCCTCTCCTCACCTTTGTGACTGTAGTACGAGGTCCTCTCCTCACTTCAGTGACTGTAGTACGAGCTCCTCTCCTCACCTTGGTGACTGTAGTAAGAGCTCCTCTCCTCACCTCAGTGACTGTAGTAAGAGCTCCTCTCGTCACCTCCGTGACTGTAGTACGAGCTCCTCTCCTCACTTCGGTGACTGTAGTACGAGCTCCTCACCTCATCTCAGTGACAGTAGTAAAAGCTCCTCTCCTCACCTCAGTAACTGAAGTACAAGCTCCTCACATCAGTGACTGTGTAATAGCTCTTCACCTCACCTCAGTAGCTGTAGTACAAGCTCCTCACTTCAGTGACTGTGTAATAGCTCTTCACCTCACCTCAGTAGCTGAAGTACAAGCTCCTCACTTCAGTGACTGTGTAATAGCTCTTCACCTCACCTCAGTAGCTGTAGTACAAGCTCCTCTCCTCACCTTGGTGACTGTAGTATGAGCTCCTCTCCTCACCTTGGTGACTGTAGTATGAGCTCCTCTCCTCACTTCAGTGACTGTAGTACGAGCTCCTCTCGTCACCTCAGTGACTGTAGTACAAGCTCCTCTCGTCACATCAGTGACTGTAGTACGAGCTCCTCTCCTCACCTCGGTGACTGTAGTATGAGCTCCTCACCTCGGTGACTGTAGTACGAGCTCCTCTCCTCACCTCGGTGACTGTAGTATGAGCTCCTCTCCTCACCTCAGTGACTAGTACGAGCTCCTCTCCTCACCTCGGTGACTGTAGTACGAGCTCCCCACCTCATCTCAGTGACTGTAGTAAGAGCTCCTCTCCTCACCTTGGTGACTATAGTAAGAGCTGCTATCCTCACCTCGGTGACTATAGTAAGAGCTCCTCTCCTCACCTCAGTGACTGTAGTAAGAGCTCCTCTCCTCACTTCAGTGACTGTAGTACGAGCTCCTCTCGTCACCTCAGTGACTGTAGTACGAGCTCCTCTCCTCACATCAGTGACTGTAGTACGAGCTCCTCTCCTCACCTTTGTGACTGTAGTACGAGGTCCTCTCCTCACTTCAGTGACTGTAGTACGAGCTCCTCTCCTCACCTTGGTGACTGTAGTAAGAGCTCCTCTCCTCACCTCAGTGACTGTAGTAAGAGCTCCTCTCGTCACCTCCGTGACTGTAGTACGAGCTCCTCTCCTCACTTCGGTGACTGTAGTACGAGCTCCTCACCTCATCTCAGTGACAGTAGTAAAAGCTCCTCTCCTCACCTCAGTAACTGAAGTACAAGCTCCTCACTTCAGTGACTGTGTAATAGCTCTTCACCTCACCTCAGTAGCTGTAGTACAAGCTCCTCTCCTCACCTTGGTGACTGTAGTATGAGCTCCTCTCCTCACCTCAGTGACTGTAGTACGAGCTCCTCTCGTCACATCAGTGACTGTAGTACGAGCTCTTCACCTCAGTGACTGTAGTATGAGCTCCTCTCCTCACCTCAGTGACTGTAGTACGAGCTCCTCTCGTCACCTCAGTGACTGTAGTACGAGCTCCTCTCGTCACATCAGTGACTGTAGTACGAGCTCCTCTCCTCACCTCGGTGACTGTAGTATGAGCTCCTCTCCTCACCTCGGTGACTGTAGTACGATTTCCTCTCCTCACCTCGGTGACTGTAGTACGAGCTCCCCACCTCATCTCAGTGACAGTAGTAAAAGCTCCTCTCCTCACCTCAGTAACTGAAGTACAAGCTCCTCACTTCAGTGACTGTGTAATAGCTCTTCACCTCACCTCAGTAGCTGTAGTACAAGCTCCTCTCCTCACCTTGGTGACTGTAGTATGAGCTCCTCTCCTCACCTCAGTGACTGTAGTACGAGCTCCTCTCGTCACATCAGTGACTGTAGTACGAGCTCTTCACCTCAGTGACTGTAGTATGAGCTCCTCTCCTCACCTCAGTGACTGTAGTACGAGCTCCTCTCGTCACCTCAGTGACTGTAGTACGAGCTCCTCTCGTCACATCAGTGACTGTAGTACGAGCTCCTCTCCTCACCTCGGTGACTGTAGTATGAGCTCCTCTCCTCACCTCGGTGACTGTAGTACGATTTCCTCTCCTCACCTCGGTGACTGTAGTACGAGCTCCCAACCTCATCTCAGTGACTGTAGTAAGAGCTCCTCTCCTCACCTTGGTGACTATAGTAAGAGCTGCTATCCTCACCTCGGTGACTATAGTAAGAGCTCCTCTCCTCACCTCAGTGACTGTAGTAAGAGCTCCTCTCCTCACTTCAGTGACTGTAGTACGAGCTCCTCTCCTCACATCAGTGACTGTAGTACGAGCTCCTCTCCTCACCTTTGTGACTGTAGTACGAGGTCCTCTCCTCACTTCAGTGACTGTAGTACGAGCTCCTCTCCTCACCTTGGTGACTGTAGTAAGAGCTCCTCTCCTCACCTCAGTGACTGTAGTAAGAGCTCCTCTCGTCACCTCCGTGACTGTAGTACGAGCTCCTCTCCTCACTTCGGTACTGTAGTACGAGCTCCTCACCTCATCTCAGTGACAGTAGTAAAAGCTCCTCTCCTCACCTCAGTAACTGAAGTACAAGCTCCTCACTTCAGTGACTGTGTAATAGCTCTTCACCTCACCTCAGTAGCTGTAGTACAAGCTCCTCTCCTCACCTTGGTGACTGTAGTATGAGCTCCTCTCCTCACCTCAGTGACTGTAGTACGAGCTCCTCTCGTCACATCAGTGACTGTAGTACGAGCTCTTCACCTCAGTGACTGTAGTATGAGCTCCTCTCCTCACCTCAGTGACTGTAGTACGAGCTCCTCTCGTCACCTCAGTGACTGTAGTACGAGCTCCTCTCGTCACATCAGTGACTGTAGTACGAGCTCCTCTCCTCACCTCGGTGACTGTAGTATGAGCTCCTCTCCTCACCTCGGTGACTGTAGTACGATTTCCTCTCCTCACCTCGGTGACTGTAGTACGAGCTCCCCACCTCATCTCAGTGACAGTAGTAAAAGCTCCTCTCCTCACCTCAGTAACTGAAGTACAAGCTCCTCACTTCAGTGACTGTGTAATAGCTCTTCACCTCACCTCAGTAGCTGTAGTACAAGCTCCTCTCCTCACCTTGGTGACTGTAGTATGAGCTCCTCTCCTCACCTTGGTGACTGTAGTACGAGCTCCTCTCGTCACATCAGTGACTGTAGTACGAGCTCTTCACCTCAGTGACTGTAGTATGAGCTCCTCTCCTCACCTCAGTGACTGTAGTACGAGCTCCTCTCGTCACCTCAGTGACTGTAGTACGAGCTCCTCTCGTCACATCAGTGACTGTAGTACGAGCTCCTCTCCTCACCTCGGTGACTGTAGTATGAGCTCCTCTCCTCACCTCGGTGACTGTAGTACGATTTCCTCTCCTCACCTCGGTGACTGTAGTACGAGCTCCCCACCTCATCTCAGTGACTGTAGTAAGAGCTCCTCTCCTCACCTTGGTGACTATAGTAAGAGCTGCTATCCTCACCTCGGTGACTATAGTAAGAGCTCCTCTCCTCACCTCAGTGGCTGTAGTAAGAGCTCCTCTCCTCACTTCAGTGACTGTAGTACGAGCTCCTCTCGTCACCTCAGTGACTGTAGTAGGAGCTCCTCTCGTCACATCAGTGACTGTAGTACGAGCTCCTCTCCTCACCTTTGTGACTGTAGTACGAGGTCCTCTCCTCACTTCAGTGACTGTAGTACGAGCTCCTCTCCTCACCTTGGTGACTGTAGTAAGAGCTCCTCTCCTCACCTCAGTGACTGTAGTAAGAGCTCCTCTCGTCACCTCCGTGACTGTAGTACGAGCTCCTCTCCTCACTTCGGTGACTGTAGTACGAGCTCCTCTCCTCACCTTGGTGACTGTAGTAAGACCTCCTCTCCTCACCTCAGTGACTGTAGTAAGAGCTCCTCTCGTCACCTCCGTGACTGTAGTACGAGCTCCTCTCCTCACTTCGGTGACTGTAGTACGAGCTCCTCACCTCATCTCAGTGACAGTAGTAAAAGCTCCTCTCCTCACCTCAGTAACTGAAGTACAAGCTCCTCACTTCAGTGACTGTGTAATAGCTCTTCACCTCACCTCAGTAGCTGTAGTACAAGCTCCTCTCCTCACCTTGGTGACTGTAGTATGAGCTCCTCTCCTCACCTCAGTGACTGTAGTACGAGCTCCTCTCGTCACCTCAGTGACTGTAGTACGAGCTCCTCTCGTCACATCAGTGACTGTAGTACGAGCTCCTCACCTCAGTGACTGTAGTATGAGCTCCTCTCCTCACCTCAGTGACTGTAGTACGAGCTCCTCTCGTCACCTCAGTGACTGTAGTACGAGCTCCTCTCGTCACATCAGTGACTGTAGTACGAGCTCCTCTCCTCACCTCGGTGACTGTAGTATGAGCTCCTCTCCTCACCTTGGTGACTGTAGTAAGAGCTCCTCTCCTCACCTCAGTGACTGTAGTAAGAGCTCCTCTCGTCACCTCCGTGACTGTAGTACGAGCTCCTCTCCTCACTTCGGTGACTGTAGTACGAGCTCCTCACCTCATCTCAGTGACAGTAGTAAAAGCTCCTCTCCTCACCTCAGTAGCTGTAGTACAAGCTCCTCTCCTCACCTTGGTGACTGTAGTATGAGCTCCTCTCCTCACCTCAATGATTGTAGTACGAGCTCCTCTCGTCACCTCAGTGACTGTAGTACGAGCTCCTCTCCTCACCTCAGTGACTGTAGTACGAGCTCCTCTCCTCACTTCGGTGACTGTAGTACGAGCTCCTCACCTCATCTCAGTGACAGTAGTAAAAGCTCCTCTCCTCACCTCAGTAACTGAAGTACAAGCTCCTCACTTCAGTGACTGTGTAATAGCTCTTCACCTCACCTCAGTAGCTGTAGTACAAGCTCCTCTCCTCACCTTGGTGACTGTAGTATGAGCTTCTTTCCTCACCTCAGTGACTGTAGTACGAGCTCCTCTCGTCACCTCAGTGACTGTAGTACGAGCTCCTCTCCTCACCTTGGTGACTGTAGTAAGAGCTCCTCTCCTCACCTCAGTGACTGTAGTAAGAGCTCCTCTCGTCACCTCCGTGACTGTAGTACGAGCTCCTCTCCTCACTTCGGTGACTGTAGTACGAGCTCCTCACCTCATCTCAGTGACAGTAGTAAAAGCTCCTCTCCTCACCTCAGTAACTGAAGTACAAGCTCCTCACATCAGTGACTGTGTAATAGCTCTTCACCTCACCTCAGTAGCTGAAGTACAAGCTCCTCACTTCAGTGACTGTGTAATAGCTCTTCACCTCACCTCAGTAGCTGTAGTACAAGCTCCTCTCCTCACCTTGGTGACTGTAGTATGAGCTCCTCTCCTCACCTTAGTGACTGTAGTATGAGCTCCTCTCCTCACCTCAGTGACTGTAGTACGAGCTCCTCTCGTCACCTCAGTGACTGTAGTACGAGCTCCTCTCGTCACATCAGTGACTGTAGTACGAGCTCCTCTCCTCACTTCGGTGACTGTAGTACGAGCTCCTCACCTCATCTCAGTGACAGTAGTAAAAGCTCCTCTCCTCACCTCAGTAACTGAAGTACAAGCTCCTCACATCAGTGACTGTGTAATAGCTCTTCACCTCACCTCAATAGCTGAAGTACAAGCTCCTCACTTCAGTGACTGTGTAATAGCTCTTCACCTCACCTCAGTAGCTGTAGTACAAGCTCCTCTCCTCACCTTGGTGACTGTAGTATGAGCTCCTCTCCTCACCTCAGTGACTGTAGTACGAGCTCCTCTCGTCACCTCAGTGACTGTAGTACGAGCTCCTCTCGTCACATCAGTGACTGTAGTACGAGCTCCTCTCCTCACCTCGGTGACTGTAGTATGAGCTCCTCTCCTCACCTCGGTGACTGTAGTACGAGCTCCTCTCCTCACCTCGGTGACTGTAGTATGAGCTCCTCTCCTCACCTCGGTGACTGTAGTACGAGCTCCTCTCCTCACCTCGGTGACTGTAGTACGAGCTCCCCACCTCATCTCGGTGACTGTAGTAAGAGCTCCTCTCCTCACCTTGGTGACTATAGTAAGAGCTGCTATCCTCACCTCGGTGACTATAGTAAGAGCTGCTATCCTCACCTCGGTGACTATAGTAAGAGCTCCTCTCCTCACCTCAGTGACTGTAGTAAGAGCTCCTCTCCTCACTTCAGTGACTGTAGTACGAGCTCCTCTCGTCACCTCAGTGACTGTAGTACGAGCTCCTCTCGTCACATCAGTGACTGTAGTACGAGCTCCTCTCCTCACCTTTGTGACTCTAGTACAAGGTCCTCTCCTCACTTCAGTGACTGTAGTACGAGCTCCTCTCCTCACCTTGGTGACTGTAGTAAGAGCTCCTCTCCTCACCTCAGTGACTGTAGTAAGAGCTCCTCTCGTCACTTCCGTGACTGTAGTACGAGCTCCTCTCCTCACTTCGGTGACTGTAGTACGAGCTCCTCACCTCATCTCAGTGACAGTAGTAAAAGCTCCTCTCCTCACCTCAGTAACTGAAGTACAAGCTCCTCACTTCAGTGACTGTGTAATAGCTCTTCACCTCACCTCAGTAGCTGTAGTACAAGCTCCTCACTTCAGTGACTGTGTAATAGCTCTTCACCTCACCTCAGTAGCTGTAGTACAAGCTCCTCTCCTCACCTTGGTGACTGTAGTATGAGCTCCTCTCCTCACCTCAGTGACTGTAGTACGAGCTCCTCTCGTCACCTCAGTGACTGTAGTACGAGCTCCTCTCGTCACATCAGTGACTGTAGTATGAGCTCCTCTCCTCACCTTGGTGACTGTAGTAGGAGCTCCTCTCGTCACCTTGGTGACTGTAGTACAAGCTCCTCTCCTCACCTTGGTGACTGTAGTATGAGCTCCTCTCCTCACCTCAGTGACTGTAGTACAAGCTCCTCTCGTCACCTCAGTGACTGTAGTACGAGCTCCTCTCGTCACATCAGTGACTGTAGTACGAGCTCCTCTCCTCACCTTGGTGACTGTAGTAGGAGCTCCTCTCGTCACCTTGGTGACTGTAGTACGAGCTCCTCTCCTCACCTCAGTGACTGTAGTACGAGCTCCTCTCCTCACTTCGGTGACTGTAGTACGAGCTCCTCACCTCATCTCAGTGACAGTAGTAAAAGCTCCTCTCCTCACCTCAGTAACTGAAGTACAAGCTCCTCACTTCAGTGACTGTGTAATAGCTCTTCACCTCACCTCAGTAGCTGTAGTACAAGCTCCTCTCCTCACCTTGGTGACTGTAGTATGAGCTTCTCTCCTCACCTCAGTGACTGTAGTACGAGCTCCTCTCGTCACCTCAGTGACTGTAGTACGAGCTCCTCTCCTCACCTTGGTGACTGTAGTAAGAGCTCCTCTCCTCACCTCAGTGACTGTAGTAAGAGCTCCTCTCGTCACCTCCGTGACTGTAGTACGAGCTCCTCTCCTCACTTCGGTGACTGTAGTACGAGCTCCTCACCTCATCTCAGTGACAGTAGTAAAAGCTCCTCTCCTCACCTCAGTAACTGAAGTACAAGCTCCTCACATCAGTGACTGTGTAATAGCTCTTCACCTCACCTCAGTAGCTGAAGTACAAGCTCCTCACTTCAGTGACTGTGTAATAGCTCTTCACCTCACCTCAGTAGCTGTAGTACAAGCTCCTCTCCTCACCTTGGTGACTGTAGTATGAGCTCCTCTCCTCACCTTAGTGACTGTAGTATGAGCTCCTCTCCTCACCTCAGTGACTGTAGTACGAGCTCCTCTCGTCACCTCAGTGACTGTAGTACGAGCTCCTCTCGTCACATCAGTGACTGTAGTACGAGCTCCTCTCCTCACTTCGGTGACTGTAGTACGAGCTCCTCACCTCATCTCAGTGACAGTAGTAAAAGCTCCTCTCCTCACCTCAGTAACTGAAGTACAAGCTCCTCACATCAGTGACTGTGTAATAGCTCTTCACCTCACCTCAATAGCTGAAGTACAAGCTCCTCACTTCAGTGACTGTGTAATAGCTCTTCACCTCACCTCAGTAGCTGTAGTACAAGCTCCTCTCCTCACCTTGGTGACTGTAGTATGAGCTCCTCTCCTCACCTCAGTGACTGTAGTACGAGCTCCTCTCGTCACCTCAGTGACTGTAGTACGAGCTCCTCTCGTCACATCAGTGACTGTAGTACGAGCTCCTCTCCTCACCTCGGTGACTGTAGTATGAGCTCCTCTCCTCACCTCGGTGACTGTAGTACGAGCTCCTCTCCTCACCTCGGTGACTGTAGTATGAGCTCCTCTCCTCACCTCGGTGACTGTAGTACGAGCTCCTCTCCTCACCTCGGTGACTGTAGTACGAGCTCCCCACCTCATCTCAGTGACTGTAGTAAGAGCTCCTCTCCTCACCTTGGTGACTATAGTAAGAGCTGCTATCCTCACCTCGGTGACTATAGTAAGAGCTGCTATCCTCACCTCGGTGACTATAGTAAGAGCTCCTCTCCTCACCTCAGTGACTGTAGTAAGAGCTCCTCTCCTCACTTCAGTGACTGTAGTACGAGCTCCTCTCGTCACCTCAGTGACTGTAGTACGAGCTCCTCTCGTCACATCAGTGACTGTAGTACGAGCTCCTCTCCTCACCTTTGTGACTCTAGTACAAGGTCCTCTCCTCACTTCAGTGACTGTAGTACGAGCTCCTCTCCTCACCTTGGTGACTGTAGTAAGAGCTCCTCTCCTCACCTCAGTGACTGTAGTAAGAGCTCCTCTCGTCACTTCCGTGACTGTAGTACGAGCTCCTCTCCTCACTTCGGTGACTGTAGTACGAGCTCCTCACCTCATCTCAGTGACAGTAGTAAAAGCTCCTCTCCTCACCTCAGTAACTGAAGTACAAGCTCCTCACTTCAGTGACTGTGTAATAGCTCTTCACCTCACCTCAGTAGCTGTAGTACAAGCTCCTCACTTCAGTGACTGTGTAATAGCTCTTCACCTCACCTCAGTAGCTGTAGTACAAGCTCCTCTCCTCACCTTGGTGACTGTAGTATGAGCTCCTCTCCTCACCTCAGTGACTGTAGTACGAGCTCCTCTCGTCACCTCAGTGACTGTAGTACGAGCTCCTCTCCTCACCTCAGTGACTGTAGTACGAGCTCCTCTCCTCACCTCGATGACTGTAGTACGAGCTCCTCTCCTCACCTCGGTGACTGTAGTACGAGCTCCTCACCTCGGTGACTGTAGTACGAGCTCCTCTCCTCACCTTGGTGACTGTAGTAGGAGCTCCTCTCGTCACCTTGGTGACTGTAGTACGAGCTCCTCTCCTCACCTCAGTGACTGTAGTACGAGCTCCTCTCCTCACTTCGGTGACTGTAGTACGAGCTCCTCACCTCATCTCAGTGACAGTAGTAAAAGCTCCTCTCCTCACCTCAGTAACTGAAGTACAAGCTCCTCACTTCAGTGACTGTGTAATAGCTCTTCACCTCACCTCAGTAGCTGTAGTACAAGCTCCTCTCCTCACCTTGGTGACTGTAGTATGAGCTTCTCTCCTCACCTCAGTGACTGTAGTACGAGCTCCTCTCGTCACCTCAGTGACTGTAGTACGAGCTCCTCTCCTCACCTCGGTGACTGTAGTAAGAGCTCCTCTCGTCACCTCGGTGACTGTAGTACGAGCTCCTCTCGTCACCTCGGTGACTGTAGTACGAGCTCCTCTCGTCACCTCGGTGACTGTAGTACGAGCTCCTCTCCTCACCTCGGTGACTGTAGTATGAGCTCCTCTCCTCACCTCGGTGACTGTAGTATGAGCTCCTCTCCTCACCTCGGTGACTGTAGTACGAGCTCCTCTCGTCACCTCGGTGACTGTAGTACAAGCTCCTCTCCTCACTTTGGTGACTGTAGTATGAGCTTCTCTCCTCACCTCAGTGACTGTAGTACGAGCTCCTCTCCTCACCTCGGTGACTGTAGTATGAGCTCCTCTCCTCACCTCGGTGACTGTAGTACGAGCTCCTCTCGTCACCTCGGTGACTGTAGTACGAGCTCCTCTCCTCACCTCGGTGACTGTAGTACGAGCTCCTCTCCTCACCTTGGTGACTGTAGTATGAGCTTCTCTCCTCACCTCAGTGACTGTAGTACGAGCTCCTCTCGTCACCTCGGTGACTGTAGTACGAGCTCCTCTCCTCACCTCGGTGACTGTAGTAAGAGCTCCTCTCCTCACCTCGGTGACTGTAGTAAGATTTTTTGTGCTGTAGTCTTTCTATTACAAGACTCTCCCTCTTAGTATTCTGCAGCTTCTTTTTCACATTCAGTAACCTGCCGCCTTTTCATGCACCTACCAGAAGGAGTGGGGTTGTTTCTGAACGATCACCAGCATGTTTGTTTGACCTCATAGTCTTCAATGATCCCTATATTCCCACAGCTGTAACACTATTCACCCTGATTATAATCCAGCAGAATCTGAGGGTGGTCACTGGCACATGGCGACTGTGACGTCTTTAGTCTGTACACCGGCAGTCCAGGGGGAAGGGATAAGAACCCCCCAAAACCCTGAAAGCGACAGTTGCGAGAAAAATCAATGGGTGCAAACCACCTGCTGCTAAGTACGACCGGCCCACGACATCCGAGTCCCCTGAGCCGCTGCTGACCGCTCTCACCACCGCAACCAGAAAGAAAATAAAAATAGGCCTCTGGGTGTAGGAAGCGACTGCGCCCTCCGCACTTGGCCATGTAATTGTTTGGTTAGAAATTCGATGCCGATCTCCACGACTGCGCCATAAAACAGATGGAGCGGCCGCAGATATTTATACCTCGGGGCTGAGTTATTTAAATGGATGAGCAGCAGCATTGCGTGTAACACAGGCGGTGGAATGTCGTATCTACGGGAAAGCTGGGTGACAACCAAAATGGCCTCCTCAGTTTAGGCCTTTTAATAAGAGCAGTGTTAAATGTGTTTCTGGGAAAGCTGGATGCGGTAGTCATCTTGCTGTCCTACAGTCTGTGTATTATTACAATGTGCCATTGTTTCCTGATCTGTGGGGTACAATCTCTGGGTCTTCCACCGATTTTTGAGAATTCAGGGGCTGCAGCATTGATTCGGAGTCTTCACAGTCTTTACCTGCAGAGCAGCGCTCCTGGCCTCTGGTTTTGCAGGTGAGATGCAGCACAGACCTATTCACATGAATGATCACTGAGCGCTGCAAGGCAAATCTAAAAAGGGGCGCAGCATGCGCAGAAGTGTCTCTGCAAGCTCCTATTTCTCAGGATTGGAGAGTCTCAGATTCAGACCCCCCCCCCCTTCACTGATTACGAGACAGTGGCGTATATTAGATGAGAGTAACCCTTTAAGTGTGAGGTCTACATAAATATACAGCTATAAGGGGGTGAGCAGTGTCCCCATGTGTAATTCTAAATCTTTGCTGCTCTGCAAATTTGCATAATTTCACTTGATATCTAACCAGGCTGCTTAGGATTAAGGATGGTGAAAATGGCGTCTAGCAGCGTGTTCACATATCACTGGTCCTGATTGTCCATTGTCAGGCAGATTTGCCATTTTTCCTGTAAATAATAGTGTACAGCACACAAGTCATCTTCTCATTTGCTTTTCTGTCCAGGAAGGTGACCATAATGGAAGATCCAGACCAAAATATCCATCTGAAGAACCTGTCCCTGCAGCCGGCCACCACTGAGGAGGAGGCGCTGAACCTGCTCTTTCTGGGGGACACTAATCGCATGATAGCTGAGGTAAGACTATTGGATATGAGCGGACTTATGTAATCCACTAACTCCCACTCACTACAGATATCCTCTGTCTGGAAGGAGGGGAGAACGAGGAGTCTGGAGTGAGGTGAGAAGGAGGAGTCTGGAGGGAGGGGAGAAGGAGGAGTCTGGAGTGAAAGGAGGAGGAGTCTGGGGGGAGTGGAGACAGGGGACTCTAAAGGGAAGAGATGGGTGGATTGACCCCCATGGAGACCGTGAGGAGGCCACCCTAATACATGTGTAACCCCCGACTGCTGTATAGGAATCTCTGGTGTCTGTCTCCTTGGGGTCTGTACACATTGCACTGAGTGTTACTAGGGTCAGTCCAGTTTGAAGACCAGCAGTAAAGATGGCGCATGTTAGTGTAGACAATATTTGCAGTATAATTCACATGACTGTTTCTAATGATTTCTTGGGAGCGTCTCATGTACAAGGGGCAGTGTGCTACTCATTGTCCTCCCTGCCATGTGTGCTGGCCTCCGTGCCCGTTTCCTGTTGGCATGCAGTGGTGTTGCCACGTGAATGGCTGCTGGTGAGGTCATACATGCAGCCCGTGAAGGGCCTAGACCATGTATGTGAAGCACATGTCTGAGATCAGAGGCTTCTCCTTCTTGTTGTGGCGCTGTCAGGCTGTCGCTGGCGGTCTCCTCACTATGTGAAGTGGTTATACTTCTTATTACTAATGGCCGCCGCCGCCTCCTGACTGTTGTACATCTGCCGTCTGACTCTTCCCTGTATCGGAGATTCTGGATCACAGGATGATACATGAAGGAGGCGTCTTCTCCGGGGTGGAATTTCTCTGGCAGCAGGGGACGCCGTGTTGTCGGCCGCCGCACATTTCTCATGACTTTGTTGGCCTGACGTTCCTCATCGTCCGTTCTAATGTCTACCAAATGTGAAGTCTCTGCTGCAAAGCGAAGCCATGTGCGAGGTGTGAACTGCGCTGTACAGGAGACTTGGTCCAGGAACTGCAGGATACGGGAAGTGTCATCTCCAAGCAAAGAAGTCCGATAGCTGGACCCTGGGCCGCCAAAGCAAAAAAATATCTTGTCACTCACGAGGCATGTGATCAACATTTCACAAGGCTCTGTAATGAATCACTCGCCACATTCTTCTCCTGAAATCCTATGTGCTGCTGGGGACCCCCTCTATAACATCAGCACATTCCTCTCCTGAAATACTCTGTACTGCTGGGGACTCTACTCTTCCACTCAGTCCATGTCCCTTGTGTGGCAGGTGTAGTATTACATAGCGCCCTCTTCAGGTGTAATATATGAACAAATGGAGTCCACCATAGTAGTGGGTCTTATAGAGGAGGGTTCATAGTGGGGAGGCCCTAATAAGATATATATATGGGGTTACTTATTCAGGCTGTAGGGGGCGCTGTGCCCTGAGCTCATATTTATTGCAGCGCCATCCTGGGCCCCCCATTGTAACTGTTTATACAGAAGCCCCGTCTGTCTATAAATATTTACTGCGTTTTGCTTTACTGCCAGGAATGTTTACCAGACCCTGACCTCCACCTATAAATCTGTCCGCCACCGCTGCACGCTATATATCCTGTCCATAAAGTGGAGTTACAGGGCTCAATAGCTTCAGCACTGGGTTGTCAAAAGTTCTGCGCCTGCAGGCTGTACATCAGGGTCTATGGCTCCAGCACTGGGAGAATGGTACCAGGAGAGAGTGGGTACAAGGATCGAGGATACAAGGGACGAGGGTATAAGTAGCGGAGGTACAAGGGGCAAGGGTGGGTGTATACCAGGTCATGTCCAGTGACTGACAGCAGGCAGAGATTTACATGGCGGCTGCTCTCTTGTCTGTCCTTTCAGACTCCAATGAACCAGGCCTCCACCCGCTCGCACTGCATCTTCACCATACACATCTCCAGTAAAGAGCCCGGATCCGCTACTGTCCGCCGCTCCAAACTGCATATGGTAGACCTGGCAGGATCTGAGCGAGTTGCCAAGACTGGAGTGGGGGGTCAACTATTGACTGAAGCCAAATACATCAACCTGTCCCTGCACTACCTGGAGCAGGTGAGTACCAGAGGGTAATTGTAAGAACAGCCCAATACGGGCCCTAGAAAGGGTAACTGTAAGAACAGTCTGGAGGACTGACAGAAACGAGATCTGTGTACATGTATGACATTACTTATCATGTGTTAATCCTGAGTGCAGCTCTGGAGTATAATACAGGATGTAACTCAGGATCAGTACAGGATAAGTAATGTATGTATACAGTGACTGTACCAGCAGAATAGTGAGTGCAGCTCTGGAGTATAATACAGGGTGTAACTCAGGATCAGTACAGGATAAGTAATGTAATGTATGTATACAGTGACTGTACCAGCAGAATAGTGAGTGCAGCTCTGGAGTATAATACAGGATGTAACTCAGGATCAGTACAGGATAAGTAATATAATGTATATACACAGTGACTGCACCAGCAGAATAGTGAGCGCAGCTCTGGAGTATAATACAGGATGTAACTCAGGATCAGTACAGGATAAGTAATGTAATGTATGTACACAGTGACTGTACCAGCAGAATAGTGAGCGCAGCTCTGAGTCTGTCTAGTCAGTATGCTTGTGTCTTTCCAGGTCATTATTGCACTGGCTGAGAAGAATCGCTCTCACATACCGTACAGGAACTCTATGATGACGTCTGTGCTCAGGGACAGTCTCGGTGGGAATTGTATGACCACTATGATCGCCACCCTGTCCTTGGAGAAGAGGAATATTGATGTATGTAGATGAGGTTCTCTGTCTGCTCCTCCTGACACCATCATTACTCTCTATTCATCTGTATACAGAGCTGTAGAAAGCGTTTCAGTGTCTCAGTGATTGATCTGTAGGACCTTCTGGCCTTGTAGTTTACTACTTGTGGTCTGTGGCTCTGATATTGTCTGTGGTCTCCGGCTGTATGTAGTTTAGTTGGCTCTTGCCCTGTTGCTCTTCTCTTTTGTGCTGGGTCTTGTACACTCTGTATACACATCCACTTGTCTCATGAGTCTAGTATAGACTTTATGACTCCTTGGTTCTGGGTTATGTAAATCTCCATGGTTTATACACCGTGACAGTAGCGGCCATCATGTAGTCATAGTGGTAATGACCTGACCACCAAACATAATCATCCCCCCCCCCTATTAGTGATATGTGTGAAAGCAAAATCTGCTCCATCTGTCACAACTCTCCGACCGGACTCTCTCTGTATGTTCTTACAGGAATCCATCTCTACCTGTCGCTTCGCACAAAGAGTCGCTCTTATCAAGAACGAAGCCGTGCTCAACGAGGAGATCGATCCTCAGCTGGTGAGAATATCAGCCCACCCACGCCTCTCCTGAAATACTCTGTACTGCTGGGGACCCTGCTCCTCCCACTATGTAACTCTCACCCTGTGACCTCTATAAGATCAGCACACACCTCTACTGAAATACTCTGTACTGCTGGGGACCCTGCTCCTCCCACTATGTAACTCTCACCCTGTGACCTCTATGAGATCAGCACACACCTCTTCTGAAATACTCTGTACTGCTGTCCTCTGTAACATGATCTGATACATCACGAGTCTCTTGCACATGTCACGGATTGTGTCTTCTTGATGTCCCTCAGATGATTGGACGTCTCAAGAAAGAGATCCAAGGTCTTAAAGATGAGATTGCCCTGATTACTGGGGAGCCGAGGACGACGGAGCTGACCCCAGAGGAGATCCAGAGGTAACAGCCTAAAAACAGATGTGTTAATCTTAACCAGGGTTCGATCGAACCCTAGGCCCTGTGCACGCTTCATTTTGTGTACCAGTACAAAAACATATACCTATGTCTTGAATTTGGAAATAAATCATAATTGATTCATCACTAAAGAAGGGTTCGGTGAATGTGCATATGAAACTGGTGGGTTTGGTACCTCAAACAAGGTTAAGAACCACTGTGTTAAAGGAATGATGAACACAGATCTGTGTATCTAAGTTTATGATGTGTGTTACTGTCTGCTGAGCTGTGTATCTAATCCAATCTTGTGCGATACTATGATATCACTCAGCGCTATGTCCCCATCATATACAAAATCCTGCAGCCTGGTCCCTGTTCATATTGGTGAGGTATCAGCAGCTCCTCCTCCTTTGTATGGTCCTGTAGTAGAGCCCGTCCAGGTGGTAAAGAGACTGTGAGAGGTGGTGGGTGAGACTCACACTGCAGAATTTGTACAATCTGATTAAAGTTTCTTTAGGAATTAAGAAACAGCATTTTTCGGCTTTATCTGCGGAAGAACTTCGTTGTCACATTCTGCTGTGACAGGTGGGGAAGTAGTACTGGGAGATCTCAGGTCTGGAGGTGGAGCAGTATTGGGAGGTCTCAGGTCTGGAGGTGGAATAGTACTGGGAGGTCTCAGGTCTGGAGGTGGAGTAGTACTGGGAGGTCTCAGGTCTGGAGGTGGAGTAGTACTGGGAGGTCTCAGGTCTGGAGGTGGAGTAGTACTGGGAGGTCTCAGGTCTGGAGGTGAAGTAGTAGTACTGGGAGGTCTCAGGTCTGGAGGTGGAGTAGTACTGGGAGGTCTCAGGTCTGGAGGTGGAGTAGTACTGGGAGGTCTCAGGTCTGGAGGTGGAGTAGTACTGGGAGATCTCAGGTCTGGAGGTGGAGTAGTACTGGGAGGTCTCAGGTCTGGAGGTGGAGTAGTAGTACTGGGAAGTCTCAGGTCTGGAGGTGGAGTAGTACTGGGAGGCCTCAGGTCTGGAGGTGGAGTAGTACTGGGAGGCCTCAGGTCTGGAGGTGGAGTAGTACTGGGAGGCCTCAGGTCTGGAGGTGGAGTAGTACTGGGAGGCCTCAGGTCTGGAGGTGGAGTAGTACTGGGAGGTCTCGAGTCGGGAGGTGGAGTAGTACTGGGAGGTCTCGGGTCTGGAGGGGGAGAAGCATTGGGAGATCTGAGGTCTGGAGGTGGAGTAGTATTGGGAGGCCTCAGGTCTGGAGGTGGAGTAATACTGGGAGATCTCAGGTAGTAGGTGGAGCAGTACTGGGAGGTCTCAGGTCTGGAGGTGAAGTAGTACTGGGAGGCCTCAGGTCTGGAGGTGGAGTAATACTGGGAAATCTCAGGTAGTAGGTGGAGTAGTACTGGGAGGTCTCAGGTCTGGAGGTGGAGCAGTACTGGGAGGTCTCAGGTCTGGAGGTGGAGCAGTACTGGGAGGTCTCAGGTCTGGAGGTGAAGTAGTACTGGGAGGCCTCAGGTCTGGAGGTGGAGTAGTACTGGGAGATCTCAGGTAGTAGGTGGAGTAGTACTGGGAGGTCTCAGGTCTGGAGGTGGAGTAGTACTGGGAGGTCTAAGGTTTGGAGGTGGAGTAGTACTGGGAGATCTCAGGTAGTAGGTGGAGTAGTACTGGGAGGTCTCAGGTCTGGAGGTGGAGTAGTACTGGGAAGTCTCAGGTCTGGAGGTGGAGCAGGTCTCAGGTCTGGAGGTGGAGCAGTACTGGGAGGTCTCAGGTCTGGAGGTGAAGTAGTACTGGGAGGTCTCAGGTCTGGAGGTGGAGCAGGTCTCAGGTCTGGAGGTGGAGCAGTACTGGGAGGTCTCAGGTCTGGAGGTGGAGCAGGTCTCAGGTCTGGAGGTGGAGCAGTACTGGGAGGTCTCAGGTCTGGAGGTGAAGTAGTACTGGGAGGTCTCAGGTCTGGAGGTGGAGCAGGTCTCAGGTCTGGAGGTGGAGCAGTACTGGGAGGTCTCAGGTCTGGAGGTGGAGCAGTACTGGGAGGTCTCAGGTCTGGAGGTGGAGCAGTACTGGGAGGTCTCAGGTCTGGAGGTGGAGTAGTACTAGGAAGTCTCAGGTAGGAGGTGGAGCAGTACTGGGAGGTCTCAGGTCTGGAGGTGAAGTAGTACTGGGAGGTCTCAGGTCTGGAGGTGGAGCAGGTCTCAGGTCTGGAGGTGGAGCAGTACTGGGAGGTCTCAGGTCTGGAGGTGAAGTAGTACTGGGAGGTCTCAGGTCTGGAGGTGGAGCAGGTCTCAGGTCTGGAGGTGGAATAGTACTGGGAGGTCTCAGGTCTGGAGGTGGAGTAGTACTGGGAGGTCTCAGGTCTGGAGGTGGAGTAGTACTAGGAAGTCTCAGGTAGGAGGTGGAGTAGTACTGGGAGGCCTCAGGTCTGGAGGTGGAGTAATACTGGGAGGCCTCAGGTCTGGAGGTGGAGTAATACTGGGAGATCTCAGGTAGTAGGTGGAGTAGTACTGGGAGGTCTCAGGTCTGGAGGTGGAGTAGTACTGGGAGAGCTCAGGTCTGGAGGAGGAGTAGTACTGGGAGATCTCAGGTAGGAGGTGGAGTAGTATTGGGAGATCTCAGGTAGGAGGTGGAGTAGTACTGGGAGCTCTCAGGTCTGGAGGTGGAGTAGTACCGGGAGGTCTCAGGAGTTCTAGTTTCATCATATACAAAATCCTGCAGCCTGGTCCCTGTTCATATTGGTGAGGTATCAGCAGCTCCTCCTCCTTTGTATGGTCCTGTAGTAGAGCCCGTCCAGGTGGTAAAGAGACTGTGAGAGGTGGTGGGTGAGACTCACACTGCAGAATTTGTACAATCTGATTAAAGTTTCTTTAGGAATTAAGAAACAGCATTTTTCGGCTTTATCTGCGGAAGAACTTCGTTGTCACATTCTGCTGTGACAGGTGGGGAAGTAGTACTGGGAGATCTCAGGTCTGGAGGTGGAGCAGTATTGGGAGGTCTCAGGTCTGGAGGTGGAATAGTACTGGGAGGTCTCAGGTCTGGAGGTGGAGTAGTACTGGGAGGTCTCAGGTCTGGAGGTGGAGTAGTACTGGGAGGTCTCAGGTCTGGAGGTGAAGTAGTAGTACTGGGAGGTCTCAGGTCTGGAGGTGGAGTAGTACTGGGAGGTCTCAGGTCTGGAGGTGGAGTAGTACTGGGAGGTCTCAGGTCTGGAGGTGGAGTAGTACTGGGAGGTCTCAGGTCTGGAGGTGGAGTAGTACTGGGAGATCTCAGGTCTGGAGGTGGAGTAGTACTGGGAGGTCTCAGGTCTGGAGGTGGAGTAGTAGTACTGGGAAGTCTCAGGTCTGGAGGTGGAGTAGTACTGGGAGGCCTCAGGTCTGGAGGTGGAGTAGTACTGGGAGGCCTCAGGTCTGGAGGTGGAGTAGTACTGGGAGGCCTCAGGTCTGGAGGTGGAGTAGTACTGGGAGGCCTCAGGTCTGGAGGTGGAGTAGTACTGGGAGGTCTCGAGTCGGGAGGTGGAGTAGTACTGGGAGGTCTCGGGTCTGGAGGGGGAGAAGCATTGGGAGATCTGAGGTCTGGAGGTGGAGTAGTATTGGGAGGCCTCAGGTCTGGAGGTGGAGTAATACTGGGAGATCTCAGGTAGTAGGTGGAGCAGTACTGGGAGGTCTCAGGTCTGGAGGTGAAGTAGTACTGGGAGGCCTCAGGTCTGGAGGTGGAGTAATACTGGGAAATCTCAGGTAGTAGGTGGAGTAGTACTGGGAGGTCTCAGGTCTGGAGGTGGAGCAGTACTGGGAGGTCTCAGGTCTGGAGGTGGAGCAGTACTGGGAGGTCTCAGGTCTGGAGGTGAAGTAGTACTGGGAGGCCTCAGGTCTGGAGGTGGAGTAGTACTGGGAGATCTCAGGTAGTAGGTGGAGTAGTACTGGGAGGTCTCAGGTCTGGAGGTGGAGTAGTACTGGGAGGTCTAAGGTTTGGAGGTGGAGTAGTACTGGGAGATCTCAGGTAGTAGGTGGAGTAGTACTGGGAGGTCTCAGGTCTGGAGGTGGAGTAGTACTGGGAAGTCTCAGGTCTGGAGGTGGAGCAGGTCTCAGGTCTGGAGGTGGAGCAGTACTGGGAGGTCTCAGGTCTGGAGGTGAAGTAGTACTGGGAGGTCTCAGGTCTGGAGGTGGAGCAGGTCTCAGGTCTGGAGGTGGAGCAGTACTGGGAGGTCTCAGGTCTGGAGGTGGAGCAGGTCTCAGGTCTGGAGGTGGAGCAGTACTGGGAGGTCTCAGGTCTGGAGGTGAAGTAGTACTGGGAGGTCTCAGGTCTGGAGGTGGAGTAGTACTGGGAGATCTCAGGTCTGGAGGTGGAGTAGTACTGGGAGGTCTCAGGTCTGGAGGTGGAGTAGTAGTACTGGGAAGTCTCAGGTCTGGAGGTGGAGTAGTACTGGGAGGCCTCAGGTCTGGAGGTGGAGTAGTACTGGGAGGCCTCAGGTCTGGAGGTGGAGTAGTACTGGGAGGCCTCAGGTCTGGAGGTGGAGTAGTACTGGGAGGCCTCAGGTCTGGAGGTGGAGTAGTACTGGGAGGTCTCGAGTCGGGAGGTGGAGTAGTACTGGGAGGTCTCGGGTCTGGAGGGGGAGAAGCATTGGGAGATCTGAGGTCTGGAGGTGGAGTAGTATTGGGAGGCCTCAGGTCTGGAGGTGGAGTAATACTGGGAGATCTCAGGTAGTAGGTGGAGCAGTACTGGGAGGTCTCAGGTCTGGAGGTGAAGTAGTACTGGGAGGCCTCAGGTCTGGAGGTGGAGTAATACTGGGAAATCTCAGGTAGTAGGTGGAGTAGTACTGGGAGGTCTCAGGTCTGGAGGTGGAGCAGTACTGGGAGGTCTCAGGTCTGGAGGTGGAGCAGTACTGGGAGGTCTCAGGTCTGGAGGTGAAGTAGTACTGGGAGGCCTCAGGTCTGGAGGTGGAGTAGTACTGGGAGATCTCAGGTAGTAGGTGGAGTAGTACTGGGAGGTCTCAGGTCTGGAGGTGGAGTAGTACTGGGAGGTCTAAGGTTTGGAGGTGGAGTAGTACTGGGAGATCTCAGGTAGTAGGTGGAGTAGTACTGGGAGGTCTCAGGTCTGGAGGTGGAGTAGTACTGGGAAGTCTCAGGTCTGGAGGTGGAGCAGGTCTCAGGTCTGGAGGTGGAGCAGTACTGGGAGGTCTCAGGTCTGGAGGTGAAGTAGTACTGGGAGGTCTCAGGTCTGGAGGTGGAGCAGGTCTCAGGTCTGGAGGTGGAGCAGTACTGGGAGGTCTCAGGTCTGGAGGTGGAGCAGGTCTCAGGTCTGGAGGTGGAGCAGTACTGGGAGGTCTCAGGTCTGGAGGTGAAGTAGTACTGGGAGGTCTCAGGTCTGGAGGTGGAGCAGGTCTCAGGTCTGGAGGTGGAGCAGTACTGGGAGGTCTCAGGTCTGGAGGTGGAGCAGTACTGGGAGGTCTCAGGTCTGGAGGTGGAGCAGTACTGGGAGGTCTCAGGTCTGGAGGTGGAGTAGTACTAGGAAGTCTCAGGTAGGAGGTGGAGCAGTACTGGGAGGTCTCAGGTCTGGAGGTGAAGTAGTACTGGGAGGTCTCAGGTCTGGAGGTGGAGCAGGTCTCAGGTCTGGAGGTGGAGCAGTACTGGGAGGTCTCAGGTCTGGAGGTGAAGTAGTACTGGGAGGTCTCAGGTCTGGAGGTGGAGCAGGTCTCAGGTCTGGAGGTGGAATAGTACTGGGAGGTCTCAGGTCTGGAGGTGGAGTAGTACTGGGAGGTCTCAGGTCTGGAGGTGGAGTAGTACTAGGAAGTCTCAGGTAGGAGGTGGAGTAGTACTGGGAGGCCTCAGGTCTGGAGGTGGAGTAATACTGGGAGGCCTCAGGTCTGGAGGTGGAGTAATACTGGGAGATCTCAGGTAGTAGGTGGAGTAGTACTGGGAGGTCTCAGGTCTGGAGGTGGAGTAGTACTGGGAGAGCTCAGGTCTGGAGGTGGAGTAGTACTGGGAGATCTCAGGTAGGAGGTGGAGTAGTATTGGGAGATCTCAGGTAGGAGGTGGAGTAGTACTGGGAGCTCTCAGGTCTGGAGGTGGAGTAGTACCGGGAGGTCTCAGGAGTTCTAGTTTCATCATATACAAAATCCTGCAGCCTGGTCCCTGTTCATATTGGTGAGGTATCAGCAGCTCCTCCTCCTTTGTATGGTCCTGTAGTAGAGCCCGTCCAGGTGGTAAAGAGACTGTGAGAGGTGGTGGGTGAGACTCACACTGCAGAATTTGTACAATCTGATTAAAGTTTCTTTAGGAATTAAGAAACAGCATTTTTCGGCTTTATCTGCGGAAGAACTTCGTTGTCACATTCTGCTGTGACAGGTGGGGAAGTAGTACTGGGAGATCTCAGGTCTGGAGGTGGAGCAGTATTGGGAGGTCTCAGGTCTGGAGGTGGAATAGTACTGGGAGGTCTCAGGTCTGGAGGTGGAGTAGTACTGGGAGGTCTCAGGTCTGGAGGTGGAGTAGTACTGGGAGGTCTCAGGTCTGGAGGTGAAGTAGTAGTACTGGGAGGTCTCAGGTCTGGAGGTGGAGTAGTACTGGGAGGTCTCAGGTCTGGAGGTGGAGTAGTACTGGGAGGTCTCAGGTCTGGAGGTGGAGTAGTACTGGGAGATCTCAGGTCTGGAGGTGGAGTAGTACTGGGAGGTCTCAGGTCTGGAGGTGGAGTAGTAGTACTGGGAAGTCTCAGGTCTGGAGGTGGAGTAGTACTGGGAGGCCTCAGGTCTGGAGGTGGAGTAGTACTGGGAGGCCTCAGGTCTGGAGGTGGAGTAGTACTGGGAGGCCTCAGGTCTGGAGGTGGAGTAGTACTGGGAGGCCTCAGGTCTGGAGGTGGAGTAGTACTGGGAGGTCTCGAGTCGGGAGGTGGAGTAGTACTGGGAGGTCTCGGGTCTGGAGGGGGAGAAGCATTGGGAGATCTGAGGTCTGGAGGTGGAGTAGTATTGGGAGGCCTCAGGTCTGGAGGTGGAGTAATACTGGGAGATCTCAGGTAGTAGGTGGAGCAGTACTGGGAGGTCTCAGGTCTGGAGGTGAAGTAGTACTGGGAGGCCTCAGGTCTGGAGGTGGAGTAATACTGGGAAATCTCAGGTAGTAGGTGGAGTAGTACTGGGAGGTCTCAGGTCTGGAGGTGGAGCAGTACTGGGAGGTCTCAGGTCTGGAGGTGGAGCAGTACTGGGAGGTCTCAGGTCTGGAGGTGAAGTAGTACTGGGAGGCCTCAGGTCTGGAGGTGGAGTAGTACTGGGAGATCTCAGGTAGTAGGTGGAGTAGTACTGGGAGGTCTCAGGTCTGGAGGTGGAGTAGTACTGGGAGGTCTAAGGTTTGGAGGTGGAGTAGTACTGGGAGATCTCAGGTAGTAGGTGGAGTAGTACTGGGAGGTCTCAGGTCTGGAGGTGGAGTAGTACTGGGAAGTCTCAGGTCTGGAGGTGGAGCAGGTCTCAGGTCTGGAGGTGGAGCAGTACTGGGAGGTCTCAGGTCTGGAGGTGAAGTAGTACTGGGAGGTCTCAGGTCTGGAGGTGGAGCAGGTCTCAGGTCTGGAGGTGGAGCAGTACTGGGAGGTCTCAGGTCTGGAGGTGGAGCAGGTCTCAGGTCTGGAGGTGGAGCAGTACTGGGAGGTCTCAGGTCTGGAGGTGAAGTAGTACTGGGAGGTCTCAGGTCTGGAGGTGGAGCAGGTCTCAGGTCTGGAGGTGGAGCAGTACTGGGAGGTCTCAGGTCTGGAGGTGAAGTAGTACTGGGAGGTCTCAGGTCTGGAGGTGGAGCAGGTCTCAGGTCTGGAGGTGGAGCAGTACTGGGAGGTCTCAGGTCTGGAGGTGGAGCAGTACTGGGAGGTCTCAGGTCTGGAGGTGGAGTAGTACTAGGAAGTCTCAGGTAGGAGGTGGAGTAGTACTGGGAGGCCTCAGGTCTGGAGGTGGAGTAATACTGGGAGGCCTCAGGTCTGGAGGTGGAGTAATACTGGGAGATCTCAGGTAGTAGGTGGAGTAGTACTGGGAGGTCTCAGGTCTGGAGGTGGAGTAGTACTGGGAGAGCTCAGGTCTGGAGGTGGAGTAGTACTGGGAGATCTCAGGTAGGAGGTGGAGTAGTATTGGGAGATCTCAGGTAGGAGGTGGAGTAGTACTGGGAGCTCTCAGGTCTGGAGGTGGAGTAGTACCGGGAGGTCTCAGGAGTTCTAGTTTCGGCCATGACGCCCTCCTGTCTTCACCACTTTCCCATCTCTTTCCCTCCAGACTTGAAGAGCGGCTCCACGTCTTCCTGGATGACCAAGACCCTGACGCCATCTTGGACGTTGGGTCTGACATGCGCAAGATCCTCCATTGTTTCAGCTTCTTTAAGGTAACGTTCCATTAGGGTTGATGAAGATTTTGGTCCGGTCCTGTCTGAGTATTGGCGTGCCGATGTCTGCTCCACATTGTCATATCAGTCTGAATGGTGTCTAAGCGTCGGATCCTCTGGCTCGCCCCAGTTCTATGTAATTTTTTTTGTGAGATTTTTCACAATTGTTTCCAAATCCTCCCCTTGTTTTAGATATTTTACTGTATCTGCAGGTTTGTTACAGTGTCTCAGTGCAGGTTCACAGCTGTCTCCTCCCTGCACTCATCTAATGCACAAAATTATTTCCATTCACTAAAATTCAGCAGAGATCCTGATCCTTCAGCTCCGCACCGCTAATAAAGCTGCCCACAGTCATGTGGGCGGAGCCAAAGTATATAGCCGCTTAGCAGCAAGGGAGGCACTGATGGATGATACGGCGAATGTTGTCACATGACTCTGGTGCACTAATAATATCCTCTCCCAGCAGAGGGTTCTCCATGAGAAGAAGGCGTCAGACAGGAGGGTCCACTCTCCCGAAATATCCACAGAAAGTCCTGCAGGCTCCTCCCCCCAACCAGAAGAGGTGAAGAAGCTGCGAGATCTCCTGCAGCAGAGAGACAGCGAAATCAGTATCCTTACCCCGCCACATAGAACACAGTGCACACTGTTCTACCATCTCAGCTATAAGGCACTGCCATAGGGGCTCCACGGCTTCACTCTCTGTGGCTTCAGTATAGCGCCCCCAGCTGGGCTGGTGATCCACTACTGTTCTCCACCTTCATGACACAGAATTGTAGCTCTGTAGCCTGATGGATTAACCCCTTCACCACTGTAGCTTCACCCCATAGACCGGAGCAAATCACGTGCAAGCTGTTTTGGTGCTAATGCTTATTGGAAATCTAAATATCTGCAGTTATAGATAGTAGTAGCAGCGCTATGTGACCACAGCAGGATTTAAAGGATGTGGCCTATTACCCCCAAGATGTAATATCCACAGGTCTGCTAGGCCCACAGAAATATGATAATTGACTACTTCTTCAACTTCTTGTACCCTGTGGTCCTGCAGACTCTTCTCGCCCTCCTGTATCCTCTGGTCCTGCAGACTCTTCTCGCCCTCCTGTATCCTCTGGTCCTGCAGACTCCTCTCGCCCTCCTGTATCCTCTGGTCCTGCAGACTCTTCTCGCCCTCCTGTATCCTCTGGTCCTACAGACTCCTCTCGCCCTCCTGTATCCTCTGGTCCTGCAGACTCTTCTTGCCTCATACACCCGGATCTGCCCCTGTACAGTCTGATCTTCCTATAGATGGTCTGCAGATATCCTGGTCAGTATGCTGAAGAAGGAGAAGAGGCGCAATCAGGACACTGCGTATAACACTGCTCCACCTCGTATCAGCACAGAGGACAATCACTCTACACAGATGGGTCCACTGCCCCCAGGAACTCCGACTGTCAAAGATACCTGGACCAGCGCCCTCCACAGGAAGACAGGTGCATGACAGAAGTAGAAAATAGTTCTTATGAAAGTATCATATACTGGTCATATTGAATTAGCGTACATGGTATCGGTATACAGGGCAGTATTATAGTAATTACTGTATATGGTATCAATATTCAGGATGATATAGTAATTACAGTGCATGGTATCAATATACAGGGCAGTATTATAGTAATAGTAAAGGGCGGTATAGTAATTACCATATCAGTATACAGGGGGAGTATAGTAGTTACAGTATCAGTATACAGGGTGATATTATAGTAATTACAGTATATGGTATCAATATACAGGGCAGCATTACTGTATATGGTGTCAATATACAGGGTGATATAGTAATTACAGTACACGGAATCACTATACTGGACAGTATTATAGTAATTATTACAATACACAGTATTAATATACAGGGCGGTATTACAGTAATTACAGTATGCAGTATCCCCAGGAGATGATGTAACAGCCCCCGAACCCCTGGAGATGACGTATCTCAGCATACACCCCACCACCACCTGGAGATGACGTACCCCCCACAGATGCAGCTTTTTTACTAGTTGCAGTTTCCAAGAATATTCTATTTCTTGTGTCCATTTTTATTTCTCCTTTTCTTTCCCTTCTTAACATTTCTGTGCACTGCTGAGAGAATAGAATGCAGAAATGACAGTAGACACTGACACTGAGGCAATGCTTCTTGAGAAGATAGAATATTAAGTAATGCAGACTTATAAGACTTTCAGGATCTTTGGAAAGCTGGCTATTGGAAGTTGTAACAACTGATCCATTAATAAGAAATTCCTTTAAGTCTCTCTGTACATGACGTCCCCCCTCGGTTCTCTCCTTACTCCTTTGCACCTGTTTCTTGCACATGAGCTTGTCGCTGCCTGTATATTGTGCAGCACCTCAGTCTGCTGTAACATGAGGTGGAGCGGATCAGTGCGGCCCCCTCGCCCGGCCCCCGGACCACTCGCCTCCGTCTGTTTCTGTTTTATGGTAATAAAGAAAAGCTCGGCTGGTTCCTCCAT
The DNA here is from genome assembly GCF_031893055.1 of Leptodactylus fuscus. NCBI lineage: Eukaryota > Metazoa > Chordata > Amphibia > Anura > Leptodactylidae > Leptodactylus > Leptodactylus fuscus. The sequence continues at coordinate 28,783,387 of NC_134267.1, read as the reverse complement.
GAAACTCACAAAATGGCCATATTGTTCTCCTTAGCAGCGCAGCGGCGGCCCCAGCCTGCTCCAAATCCTAACCTGGAACCATTCAGCAGTGCTGAAATCCTCTGTGACTCACAGCAGCCTCGCTCAGCCGTCTCAGCATTGTCACTCATAGACCGCCATACGAGTGTTCACAGACTCATGAGGTCTCCATGTCGTGCAGCATTGATGATCCGGAGACAGTGGCGCCCCTCACTGGTGGTGGATGTATCAGAGGGATCCGATTCTGACAGCTGGGTCAGAGCTTCACCATAAGGCCGGTCTTGTGGAGTGTTCTGAGTGTGCAGGGGTTAATAGCTACCAAAAGTGTACAAGGAGCCAGCGATAGGTTCATGGGTGCCCACCAGTCGTCTGGTCTGACCCCAAGGAAGGGCTGCTATAGTACCGGGATCTGTACGCACTGGACATCACAGCTTATTGTATATGGGGTTTAGTCACTGACTGGTCAGAGTGCACATGAAGGATATGTGTGTAACACTGGATAGAGGGCGCCATTAGGCATCATGGAGAGAGGGTGCCAACAGGGGGCAGCATGGAAGGAAGTGGAGACGTGCCGCCTACCTACACATTGTACAGAGAAGTAACCCCCTCCATGTCAGTGGTGCCCTCTAGTGGTAGGAGTTATGACTACTCTAAATATCAGTCTGATCCATGGTGGCCGCAGCGAGCGACGTGCAAGACTGACAGATCTACTGCTGATGGATCCAGAAACCACAGGAAGCGGCAGCAATCTAGTCGCAGATGGGGAGCGACACAATATCAGCGGTCAACTGTCCCAGCCATAAGGATCTATATTCCATTCAGGGTCTCTGGAAAAGCTGAGGGATTACCTCAGTAATGTGCAGTGTAATGGCTGCTATAAGTGGTTGGCTCCAGGATGATGGGTTGTCTGGGCCCTAGAGCAGAGAGAGCCTGCTGCTGCTGTGTGAGCAGGACTGTGGCCAGAGAACTTATGGCGACCTGTCAATGACTCCACCACCGCTGCGCCCACCATCGGCCCCCAGAGCAGAGATAGCGGCACACTGACAGGTGCGGACACATCCAGGATAAATCTCAGAAATACATGTCAGGTTTTATACGATGAGATTTACAGCTATGATGGAAAAGACTCCACATTCCTCATGTCAGCCCCGAAAATCCTGGACCTCCGAGGATCCAGATGTGGAGGTCTGCTGTTGTCCTAGATTGGTCTGACCTATCAGCGGGTCATCTCCCAGGACGTTAGGCTGCATTCACACACAGCAATTTGTAGCAGCAATCACATGTCTCTTTGACGCTCGCAACATTCAGGGTTTTCTGTGCTGCTGCTCAGTTTGGGGCTGCAGTCTCCTTGTCTTCTGAGGCCTCTGCCCATGGCTCAGTCTCCAGTGGGGTGTCCTCTGCCTCCTGAAATACCTGCTGCGTGGGATCCGTGTCCAGGGTGTTACTCTCCTCTGTATCTCTAATGTATCTGAACAGTGTCATTCTTCTCTTCATCAGCTATGAGTGCTCTCTTCTCCCATCCACTGACAGACACTGATGCTGAGGAGTGTGTGATCCCTCCCCAGTAGATCCTTCTATGGGTCCTCTCCTCTCTCTCTACATGCATACACTTCATGTGTGACTGCCTTGTGTGTCTCCTCCATGTCCTGTGTGATCTGCTGTGCCTGATGACTTAGACGCTTCCTACCTACACACTCTGATCTGCTGCCAGAAGAAAGGCGAAGAGCAGAGACAGCTAACTGATCTACATCAGCAGCGCTGCCACCTATGTGCAGGAGTGACGCAGACTATACAGCAACATGAAAAGTTTTACAAAAATATTTCACTTCACATTTAGGAATAAAAGAAGGATGTAAAAAATTACTGTGAACATTTTTATAGTCTGTACAGGATAAAGAGAAGCTGAATGAGGAATCCTGTGCGTGTCCGGGGGTCGCCGGTCCTGTTACCTGTGCTCGTCTTATTGTGACGCACTCCGGATGGGGTTTGTTTCTCCCCGGTCAGATTTCTGGAGCTGCCGTGGTCCTGGCCTCCGGCTGGTTTTGGTCTTCCAGAATGAGCAGGTGCAGTGACGAGTCCTGGACGCAGGCGCTCCATTACCTCACCACCCAGCGCGTTCCGTTTGCCAATCTCATTGATGTTTTTATATCCCAGTCAATAATGACGATTCTCTGCCTGAGAGTCCAAATTAATGGCCGAAAATCAGATTCATTTCCACTAAACTGTCCCCCAAGACCCCGCAGCAGAGACGATTCTCATCCACAAAGCAGATGCTCTAGATGTGTGAGAGCTGCTGGAACCGTCCCGACCCTCCAAATGCAACAGATACTCATGGGTGCCGGGGAGGAGGGTGGTGTGGGAGACAGATGTGCTGGACCGGGCTAGAGTCTCCTCCTGGTACAGGCTGAATCTCTCAGTGGACCCTCCCGGACATATGCTGCTTTTGTCCACTGCGGCACTGAAATCCTTCACCTAACACATCTCTGCACCCCCTGCACTGAGCATTGGGCCTGATGACCCCCACTTTCTGCCTACACTTTAGCCGCACTCACTATATATAACTAGTTACCAGTAATAATACTGAATAAATGTCTGCATTCTATCTTCATACCCCCGCCCCTTAACTGAGTGCCAGTATATACTATAAATCTAGCATTCTGTTCATGAACCCCAGAGATCAGATAGTGTATATGAGCTGTCAGGTTTTTGAGGGGATCTTGTCCTACTGTCTCATCATCCAGACCAGTGAGCACAGAGAGTGTCACACCAACTCCATCCCCAACACTGCAGTCTGTGAGAAAAGGAATGTGTCATGTCTGACACCACAACAGAGCGCTCCGGTTATATTTGTATAGGTGTGGTGTCTGCTGAAGGATTCTGTGGCCTCATCTCGTATTCATCACTTCTATACAAGCTCTCCAGCCTGACACCAGCCCGCACGTCTGACAACCCCATAATCATAGCAGCATATGGGAATACCACGGAGAAAGTGATCTCAGCAGTATTATAGTAGTCTTATTATTATATATAGGGGCAGTATTGTAGTAGTTATATACTTAGACATAGGAGGTAGTATTATAGTAGTTATATTCTTGTACATAGGAGCAGTATTATAGTAGTTATATTCTTGTACATAGGAGCAGTATTATAGTAGTTATGTTCTTGTACATAGGGGGCAGTATTATAGTAGTTATATTCTTGTACATAGGAGGTAGTATTATAGTAGTTATATTCTTGTACATAGGAGTAGTATTATAGTAGTTATATTCTTGTACATAGGAGTAGTATTATAGTAGTTATATTCTTGTACATAGGAGTAGTATTATAGTAGTTATATTCTTGTATATAGGAGCAGTATTATAGTAGTTATGTTCTTGTACATAGGAGTAGTATTATAGTTGTTATATTCTTGTACATAGGAGTAGTATTATAGTAGTTATATTCTTGTACATAGGAGCAGTATTATAGTAGTTATATTCTTGTACATAGGAGTAGTATTATAGTAGTTATATTCTTGTACATAGGAGTAGTATTATAGTAGTTGTATTCTTGTACATAGGAGTAGTATTATAGTAGTTGTATTCTTGTACATAGGAGCAGTATTATAGTAGTTATATTCTTGTACATAGGAGTAGTATTATAGTAGTTATATTCTTGTACATAGGAGCAGTATTATAGTAGTTATATTCTTGTACATAGGAGTAGTATTATAGTAGTTATATTCTTGTACATAGGAGTAGTATTATAGTAGTTATATTCTTGTACATAGGAGCAGTATTATAGTAGTTATATTCTTGTACATAGGGGTAGTATTATAGTAGTTATATTCTTGTACATAGGAGCGGTATTATAGTAGTTATATTCTTGTACATAGGAGTAGTATTATAGTAGTTATATTCTTGTACATAGGAGCAGTATTATAGTAGTTGTATTCTTGTACATAGGAGTAGTATTATAGTAGTTATATTCTTGTACATAGGAGCAGTATTATAGTAGTTGTATTCTTGTACATAGGAGTAGTATTATAGTAGTTATATTCTTGTACATAGGAGTAGTATTATAGTAGTTATAGTCTTGTACATAGGAGCAGTATTATAGTAGTTATATTCTTGTACATAGTAATAGTATTATAGTAGTTATATTCTTGTACATAGTGGCAGTATTCTAGTTTAGAGTTATTTATTCTCAGTCTCTTTCATGGCTGCATTCTCCCTTGTAGTGTGAGGCTCTCTGTAGCACACCTGTTATATTACGGTATATCTTGCAGCCATGCTTTATATTGTAGCTCTTCTCATCAGTGGCTCGGTATAGGTCATGGTTATAGTGTACAGTTTGGACATATAAAGCTGCAGTGATATGATGTGCTGATTTTCTGTATCTAGCTCATCTATGGTCCTATACATTTCCATGTTTTTGGGGTCTCCTCTTAGGGGTACAGATGTCTCTCGGACGCCAAGAAGCTTTTGAAATTTTCAAGCGGGATTATCCAGACAGAGTCGGCATTGAAGACAACAAGACGCTTCTGAAACAGAGGTGAGTGACTTGAGCGGGTGGATGTGGTGCAGGCAGACCAAGGGGCTTGACTGTGAGGTTTTGGCTAGTTCTATGCACTTGGGGACTCTTGTAAGATGGAAATAATGGTGACATGATGGGTATACAGATGCAGTGGGAACATATACAAATATAGCACCCCCTACAGTCCTAGGTGAGCCCTGCTTTGACACGTTCAGGGACACTGTAACTTTAAATGGCTCTAAATCTGGATCTGAGGGGGCTAGAGCCGCGAATCCTGTAATGCCAGAAATCCTATCTGTAGCCCCCCAGTTGTCTCTGGGTGTAGCGGAGCTGCATATACTTTTATACACTCCAACCTCAGGATTGTTTTATTCTCCTGACCCATTCATTTCTGATGACCCCAGGGGTGGGGGGACCTTGGATAATATCGGCCCCTTCCCATTATCAAATAGGACCAGACCTAACTTTTAACCCCTTATATACTGACATAGATAAAAAAAAGTAGACCCCTCACCTTTTTGTTAATGAAAAAAAGCAAAACACATAATTGGTATCACCAGATCTACAGGAAGACACACAGTCAAAAATTTGAATAAAAAAAGTGAACTTTAAGTGGTTAAAGGGGTATTTTGGGGTAAATATATTGGTAACTTTTCCTATGGATAGAACATCAGTATCAGATAAATAGGGGTCTGACTCCTGACCCCTCCCTTCTTTCCGATCAGCTGCTCTCATTTAACAATCTCCAGAGCAGGAAGTACACAGCGCTGTTCTCTGTGTAGTGGTCAGACCAGGCACTGCACATAGCTCTCATTCATGTAAGCTGCAGTGACCCCGTTCCACCACTGCTCCTCTTCTGAGCCCGTTTGTTTGGGTGAATGGAGGGACTGGGGGGTCTCCTGGTTTGTGGACATACTGATCTGTTGTAGTTTCATGAAGACAAGCTCTTTGTCGCTTTTCATTGCCTGAAAATTTCTGCGGCCAGTAGTGCAGCTCTTATACCCCCTGTCAGGCAGGTTACATCTTACATGATGCTACAGCAGTGGCTTCGTTTCCTTGTGTCAGGACAGTCTCAGAGATGGAAGTGATTAGAGGACTGGACATCTGCGGCTGACTGGAGGCGTCTCGTCTCTCCTTAGCCGCTGACTAATGGTGGTCGTCCTGAATCACCGGAGGATCCCATCCCATTAACCCTAGGGGGAAGCCGCAGGACGCACTGCAGGGGAGGCTCCGGGGGGCCAGAATGTGCAGTGACTCAGCCCTCCGACCCTCTGAGGTTTCCCTCCAGTCTTTCCTTGACAACCAGATGCAGTTTCCAAAGACCAGAAGTGCAAACTCAGGTTGGGGCCACTACAATGGTTATAGATGAGGATGTCTGATATTTCCTCAGAAGCTGCACAATATCGCTCCGTACAACCACTACAGCAAGTCCAGAGCCACCCACTAAAATACACTGGAACGTAGAAGCTACCAACGAGTCCCCCTCCTCTGACCCCTGGTGTAGCACCCGCTCCTCAGAGCCCCAGTGTAGCACCCCCTCCTCTGACTCCCATTATAGCACCCCCTCTATCAGACCTCATTGAAGACCCCTGGTCTCTCTCCCACCTCCCCATGTCAGTGCAGTGTAGCGTCCAGGTCAGGACAGATTTTTGCTGCTGTAGATAATGCACTGATACGTTGTAACAAGTCTACAGCATCACCAAGTGTATTAGAAGTGTGAGCTTTGTCTGGGTGAGCCAGGGCGACCCCATGTGTGACCTTATTAGGGTGTATGGAGGGGTGGTGGGTACTAGATCAGCCTTTTTGGCCGCTGGTACCTTACACAATTGTGACGTGAGTCTCCACCACCTCTGTTTTGTGATGCGGTTTACACTCTGAGTATTCGGCAGAAATTTCTATAGTTGTGAATGTAGAATAAATGATTGTTTATTAAGTTACCAGATGTCCGGAGGCCGAAACCGCAGTGATGTCACCCCATAAATACCGCCGCCTGACTGTGCTGATAATTATGGGATCATGTTTGATGCAGGAGGACGGTGGGGGTAGTAGTGGAAATCGCTGCCTTCCTCGATGTTCTTGGGTCTTCTTTCATCATTTGTACCCTCTTCGCTGTGGGCGGAGTCTCTCCTGTGTATATCTCATACTACCACTTAAAGGGGAACATTCAGTGAAGTTCAGAGACAATGCTTTGGCTTATGTAGCAGATACAAGCTGCTGCCTTGTCACATGTTGTCAATCAGATGACATCACTTCCTGTTTCAGTTACCACGCGGACTCCTCTCCTAATACCCTAATTGGGCAGGGGTAGCTCATGGCCCCCCACCCTGGAGCATGCATATGCATACCTGAGCTATAGGGAGGTCAATCAGTAGCTGGATGGAGAAAAAATAAGATATGGCTGAAAGTGCCAAGAACCAAAAAATGTCCGTAGTCCTTAAAGGGCAAAAGTCTTTTATGATCTGTCCTTAGGATGGGCCGCCCGTATCAGAACAATGGGGCCGACAACTCCAACCAATCCGCTGATATCCGTATACACAGAAGTAGATAGCGCCACCCACTGTGTAATGGCAGTCAGTGATTACTGCAGTTCAGGTCATGTTCAGGTGAATGGGATCTGTGTAACACTAGGTAGGTGTGCCTTTAAGGAGCCTCGGAAAGCTGGGTGGTTGCTCACTCATCTCTTCTCTTTGTAGATTCGCTGAAGCCAAATCTTTGGGAGAAGAAGTGAACAACGTGAGGCAGCGAATCAGTGAGTACAAGGGGTCGGGGGGGGGGGGTGCAATATAATATTGAAGGGGAACAATACAGCATAGGAAGAAGAGAGGAGACGATACAGCATAGGAAGAAGAGAGGAGATGATACAACGTAGGTAGAAGAGAGGAGACTATGCAATATGGGTAGAAGAGAGGAGACGATACAGCATAAGTAAAAGGGAGGAGACAATACAGCATAGGTAAAAGAGAAGAGATGACAAATCGGTAGAAGAGTGGAGATGATACTACATAGATTGAAGAGAGGAGACGATACAATATGGGTAGAAGAGAGTAGACGATACAACATAGGTAGAAGAGAGGAGATGGTACAACATAGGTGGAAAAGAGAAGATGATACAGCATAGGTAGAAGAGAGGAGATGATACAACATGGGTAGAAGAGAGGAGACGATACAGCATAGGTAGAAGAGAGGAGATGATACAACATAGGTAGAAGAGAGGAGACTATGCAATATGGGTAGAACAGAGGAGACGATACAGCATAGGTAAAAGAGAAGAGATGACCCAACATCGGTAGAAGAGTGGAGACGATACTACATAGATAGAAGAGAGGAGATGGTACAACATAGGTGGAAGAGAGAAGATGATACAGCATAGGTAGAAGAGAGGAGATGATACAACATGGGTAGAAGAGAGGAGACGATACAGCATAGGTAGAAGAGAGGAGACGATACAGCATAGGTAGTAGAGGAGACGATACGACATAGGTAGAAGAGAGGAGATGATATGACATGAGTAGAAGAGAGGAGACGATACAGCATAGGTAGTAGAGAGGAGACGATACGACATAGGTAGAAGAGAGGAGATGATATGGCATGAGTAGAAGAGAGGAGATAATATGGCATAGGTAGAAGAGAGGAGATGATACAGCATAGGTAGTAGAGAGGTGACGATACAACATAAGTATAAGAGAGGAGATGATACAATAATGGTAGTAGAGGGGAGACAATATAACAATGGGAGAAGAGAGGAGATGATACAATATGAGTAGGTGAGAGGAGATGATACAATATGAGTAGGTGAGAGGAGATGATACAACTTGCGTAGAAGAGACAAAGTAATATAATATAGATATGGTATGGAGTTACAGCAGTATTCTCTCTGGCGTCCCCAGTGCTGTGTAGTAGTCATGTCTGGGTTAGTATCCTAATAGGGTAATGAAGCGACCGGCCCCTTTAAGTCTCTTGTTTTGGGTGGATTTGATCCCACTAACTTCCTGTACAGGACCCGAGTCATCTCTAACCTCCCCTACTGTAGGACATACCTTCATAACCTGATTATTCTGATGATTCATGGCGTCCGCTCTCCATCCTTACCACCAGCCGTCTGCTGTATCCAGTCTGGGACAGGTGGAGAAGGATTATATGCAGCACTGAATTCTGAATCTTCACCATTATTACTTTTCCATGGTTACATGTTATAAGGGGTGAGTGACCTTAGCGGCGCCCCTCGCACTACTCACCATAAGCACAGACTGACCACAAGGAGGCCGATGGGATAATCTGGGACAGTCTGTCATGTGTCAGACCGGGGTCATCTGTCTAATGGGAAACAGGAGATCTCCGCAGGGTAACCAGTGACTACCTGTACTGGGCAGTGAGGGTGCCAGATGTCTGCATACATCTCCACAGCCGCTACTGAACAGGAAGTATTCATAATCCTTATACACTAGTCAGATCTAGAGCAGCAGTCACAATTCTTATACACTAATCACATCCAGAGCTCCATCCATCCATCCATGCATTGTAGACAATAAGTAAGCAGAGCTGGGTAGGGAGATTGAGGAGATGAACTCTGCAGCTGTGTCACTTGAGAATGTGCGAGCCACTTATCTCCTCCCTTCAAGGGTGTATGAGCCACTTATCGCCTCTGAGGATGCATGATCCACTTATCTCCTCTGTAAGGGTGTATGAGCCACTTATCTCTTCTCTAGTAGTGACTGTATAATCTGTATGTAGTGAGCTCCCTCTAGTGGTGACTGTATAATCTGTATGTATTGAGCTCCTCCTAGTGGTGACTGTATAGTCTGTATGTAGTGAGCTCCCTCTAGTGGTGACTGTATAATCTGTATGTAGTGCGCTCCCTCTAGTGGTGACTGTATAATCTGTATGTATTGAGCTCCTCCTAGTGGTGACTGTATAATCTGTATGTAGTGAGCTCCCTCTAGTGGTGACTGTATAATCTGTATGTAGTGAACTCCCCCTAGTGGTGACTGTATAATCTGTATGTAGTGAGCTCCCTCTAGTGGTGACTGTATAATCTTTATGTAGTGAGCTCCCCCTAGTGGTGACTGTATAATATATATGTAGTGAGTTCCCCCTAGTGGTGACTGTATAATCTGTATGTAGTGAGCTCCCTCTAGTGGTGACTGTATAATATATATGTAGTGAGTTCCCCCTAGTGGTGACTGTATAATCTGTATGTAGTGAGCTCCCCCTAGCTGTGACTATAAATTGTATTTAGTGAGCTCCCCCTAGTGGTGACTGTATAATCTGTATGTAGTGAGCTCCCTCTAGTGGTGACTGTATAATCTTTATGTAGTGAGCTCCCCCTAGTGGTGACTGTATAATCTGTATGTAGTGAGCTCCCTCTAGTGGTGACTGTATAATCTGTATGTAGTGAGCTCCCCCTAGCTGTGACTGTATAAATTGTATTTAGTGAGCTCCCCCTAGTGGTGACTGTATAATCTGTATGTAGTGAGCTCCTCCTAGTGGTGACTGTATAATCTGTATGTAGTGAGCTCCCTCTAGTGGTGACTGTATAATCTGTATGTAGTGAGCTCCCCCTAGTGGCTTCTGTAGACAGACAGAATATTTATCATGTGATATCTATTATGTCCCTTGTAGTCCCCTCCATCAGCTCTCATTATATTGTTGTTTTTTATCTCCCCACATTATATAAGCAGACAGATATTATAGCGTGTGCATCCTCAGAGTGATCTCCACGCGACTCCGCACTCTGCACATGATACACAATCTTTAGCGCTTTCCATCGTCTCGCCCAGCGATGTTTTTCTTGGGAGACCTCGGCGCTTTCATTCTGATGAATCCAGAAAAAAATATGAGACCCTTGGTATTTGTAAACCCAGAGGAGAAAAATAATAAGGGAAGAAATATGTGATGATTTGTGTGTGTGCACAGCTGCTCCTGCAAAACACAGTTGTGCCTGGGAGGGGCGCTGCAGGTCACATGACCAGGCCTCCACGTTTATAGCAATCTGTAGCTGCATTGTAGGCAGGTTATCGCCTCCAGTTAGGTTCAGTGGATATTCTGATCCTGTTTGTTCATCTTGAGCCTCCTGATTCTTGAATAACATGCCAGAACTATAGTGAAGACTGACACCAGCAATGTCAGCGTAGAGAATAAAGTAAAGCCTCACGACAGGCCGTAATACTGGCTCCGGGCAGCTCAGAAACATGTGAATATGGGCAGGTTTAATGGATCCCTCTTGACATTACGTCCACCTGCGCAGACACAGTGGAACAAACGCCTGGAGCGGCCAATGTGTGTAAAGCATGGAGGATACACATGTAACAAATCCTCAGCTCTGACAAGTATAAGGACCATATGATATTTTAGACCGTAATGTCACTATTAAGTGATTGTAAGCAGAGATGACCCTCGGCCCGGGGCGCCCGCCATCGCCTGCGCAGCCGGATTTATTGGCGATCGCTGGCTCTTTCCACGTATAAGGTTTCTATCACATGTTTACACTTCGCCGCCTCCTGATTTTTCGCTGCCTTCTCATCTACAGTTTACATTTCCTGCTGGATGAATCTGCTATTTACATCCCATAATCACAAGCATGCCCCATCCGAGCGTCCATGTCTGGGGGCTGGCCCTCACTGCCAGGACACAATGTTCCCCAGATGTAAAGTGCGGCCGCCCTGGACTATCTGAATATTTGTCCGGTCACGTCTGATATTTCAGTGGAATTCTCCAGAAATGTATTTATAATAGTATTGTGTACAAAACTCCCAGGACGACCAGATAGATAGATAGATACAAGATAAGATAAGATAATCCTTTAATAGTCCCACAGTGGGGAAATTTCAGTATGTTACAGCAGCATAGTAATACAGATACAGGATAATACACAGTAATATAATACAGACGTAGGCACACATAAGCTGAGAAGAGAAGATATACTGTACTAGGAGTCCATAGCAGCTAAAGAACAGAAGAGAAAGAGGATGGTCATCGTCATAATCATTAGTTCTCTGTGCGGAGTATAGTGTGTATATATATATATATATATATATATATATATATATATATATATATATATATAAAAACAGCATGTGACTCATGATGCTCCCTATTGGTTAAAGGGGTAATGCCAACCCACTACCATGACGTCTCTCATTGTGGCCAAACTATAGAAGTAATAATATTATTTTTCCTGTATTATACTCCAGAGTTGCACTCACTATTCTGCTGGTGCAGTCACTGTGTACATCCATTACATTACTTATCCTGTATTATACTCCAGAGCTGCGCTCACTAATCTGCTGGTACAGTCACTGTGTACATACATTACATTACTTATCCTGTATTATACTCCAGAGCTGCACTCACTATTCTGCTGGTGCAGTCACTGTGTACATACATTACATTACTTATCCTGTATTATACTCCAGAGCTGCACTCACTATTCTGCTGGTACAGTCACTGTGTATATACATTACATTACTTATCCTGTATTATACTCCAGAGCTACGCTCACTATTCTGCTGGTGCAGTCACTGTGTACATACATTACATTACTTATCCTGTACTGATCCTGAGTTACATCCTGTATTATACTCCAGAGCTGTACTCACTATTCTGCTGGTGCAGTCACTGTGTACATACATTACTTATCCTGTATTATACTCCAGAGCTGCACTCACTATTCTGCTGGTGCAGTCACTGTGTACATACATTACATTACTTATTCTGTACTGATCCTGAGTTACATCCTGTATTATACTCCAGAGCTGTACTCACTATTCTGCTGGTGCAGTCACTGTGTACATACATTACTTATCCTGTATTATACTCCAGAGCTGCGCTCACTATTCTGCTGGTGCAGTCACTGTGTACATACATTACATTACTTATCCTGTACTGATCCTGAGTTACATCCTGTATTATACTCCAGAGCTGTACTCACTATTCTGCTGGTGCAGTCACTGTGTACATACATTACTTATCCTGTATTATACTCCAGAGCTGCACTCACTATTCTGCTGGTGCAGTCACTGTGTACATACATTACATTACTTATTCTGTACTGATCCTGAGTTACATCCTGTATTATACTCCAGAGCTGTACTCACTATTCTGCTGGTGCAGTCACTGTGTACATACATTACTTATCCTGTATTATACTCCAGAGCTGCGCTCACTATTCTGCTGGTGCAGTCACTGTGTACATACATTACATTACTTATTCTGTACTGATCCTGAGTTACATCCTGTATTATACTCCAGAGCTGTACTCACTATTCTGCTGGTGCAGTCACTGTGTACATACATTACATTACTTATCTTGTATTATACTCCAGAGCTGCGCTCACTATTCTGCTGACGCAGTCACTGTGTACATACTTTACAGTACTTATCCTGTATTACACTCCAGAGCTGCGATCACACTTACTCTACCCTGGCTCAGTGATTACAGTATTTTGTGAGCATTTATTGCACATGTAGTTTATGGTCTGCTGGGGGCGCTGTTAGTGGTGAGACACAGGAGGTTCGGGCACTCACAAGACTTTTTGTTCCTCACTGTTCAGACAGGACGTTGTGTTTCCTGGTTCTGCCTACAGCAGTGGGTCACATCAGCTCTCTCGGCCGTGTCTATCCTCTGCTCACCCCAGGCGTTCTAAAAATGTCCACCCAGCAGTAAGTCTCCAGCCCCTCTGGCCCTCCGCCTGGCAGGCCGTCCGCTCTGACCTGCTGCTTCTGCTCTATCACACGGCTGAAATACGTTAAAGGGCCAACACCTTGACTCTGGCCTTCATCAGTCCAAGATGGCTGGAAATTCCTCCGCCTGCTGCCATTAATTCCTTGGCTCGATAATTTGGCAATCAGAGGATGAAAATAGATTTCAGATGTGTTTGTTTTGGAACATTTGTGTCCGAAATAGCTGCAAGGACGCTCAATAAAGAGAAGATTACAGGGAAGGAGACGCGTGAGCGCCCTCAGAGCCACACTGTACCAGAAATGGATTCCACAATGGCAGAGCACTGATCACGAACAGGTCACAATGCAATAAGCCTGCGTCATACAGGCACTGAACCAGCAGGGGGCAACAGCGAGGTTAAATCCAAAAAGCTAGAAAGGAATTGTTAATGCAGCTCTGAAAGTGACTGGAGTATAAATTCAGATTAAACTTGCCGGAGGAACTCACTAAATATATATTATACAGTCACCACTAGGGAAGCTTACTATATATAGAATATACAATTACCACTAGGGGGAGCTCACTACATACAGAATATACAGTCACCACTAGGGGGAGCTCACTACATACAGAATATACAGTCACCACTAGAGGGAGCTCATTACATACAGATTATACAGTCACCACTAGAGAGAGCTCACTACATACAGATTATACAGTCACCACTAGAGGGAGCTCACTACATACAGATTATACAGTCACCACTAGAGGGAGCTCACTACATACAGATTATACAGTCACCACTAGAGGGAGCTCACTACATACAGATTATACAGTCACCACTAGAGGGAGCTCACCGAATATGTATTATACAGTCACCACTAGGGGCATTGCTCATATATATTTATGTATACACTTTATTTGTATTTTATACATCAGTCTCCTCATTGCATGTTAGTCTGATGATTTGATCGCTCAAATGTGATTTTTTTTTTTTTTTTTTAATTGCAGTAATTTCTGCAGTTTTCCTCCAATAGGGGGCAGCATACAAAGTGAAATAAAATCTCAGGACAGAATTGATTGTACACTGTGTTACATTTCCCTACATCAGCTTTGATTTCAGCAGGGCTGGAGTTAGATCTCCCCTGACTTGTGTATGTATGGAGCTCCCCCTAGTGGTGGACGATGCCTCCCCTGTCTAGCAGTGGTATGGTTGGTGGTAGCCAGAAACCACAGATATTGTAAGGAGATACCACTGTGTGATTTGACAACCTCAGCTCTGCTACATCTACAGTGTTCGTGTGATACAGCGCAGAGTAAATACTGGAGGTGTCGGTGGCGTTGCGCCACATTCCAGCAGTAAGTCCAGGAAAAGCCCTGGCGGCAACACAAGCGTTTTACGAGCTTGCGTTGTTTTTCTATCAGCTCGTTAGTTTTACTACTGAACATTTCCAGTGGATTGTTCCCCCCGCTGTAATGGTCCGGCCCGTGGTAATGGCGTCTGACATCATGACATGTATATAGCGGTCTGTCCGAGAGCTGCAGACCTTTATTTAATGAGACACTTGTTGGCACTAGATGGCACTCTTACTTACAGCTCTGTAGTGTTATTATTTGGGCATGGTGTGGCGCTGTTATTTGGTAAAAGTATGTGTTGGCACTAGATGGCGCTCTTACCTTGCTCTCTGTAATGTTATTATTTGGGCACAGGGTGGCGCTGTTATTTGGTAAGACAATGTTGGCACTAGATGGAGTTTTTTTTTGGACTTCTGTATGATCATTATTTCGGCACAGGGTGGCTTTTTTCTTTAATGACCCATATTTAATTAGATGCTTGTTTGCACTAGATGGCGTTCTTACTTGAACTTTGGTATTATTGTTATTTGAGCACAGTATGGCAGTATTCTTTGGGGACTATGGCAGTGCGGTGTAGTTTAGATGTCTTTCCAAGCATGGAGGGGGTTGGATAGGGAAGGGGGGAGGGGGGGGGGTCCTAAGATAGAGAACACCTACAGACTTGTGAGACCCACTAGAGAATGTTTGATCCTGGAAGAATTTGCTCTACTTCATGGTCTCCACCTCGAGCGATGACTGTGAAGATGATGACAGTCCTGAGTGCCGGCCCTCCGGGGTCCAGACCACAGTAGGAGCAGCAGAAAGTGTCCCCGACTTGTAGGACTAAACCTCGGGGTGAAGGGGGAGGGGTGCAGGATGACGTACATCAGCCCTTCTCTTCCAGCCTGGCCTTGTTGCCCTCATTTCTCAATCGCTGGTTGGACGGCTCCTGCTTGTGTGTATGGGGATCACTCAGCCCTAAAATCTTACAATCCCCTGTAAAGTCCTTGAGTTTTCCTCCTTGTCATCAATTCACTGTCATGTAAGAAAGCTGATCTGTAATGTATGTAAGCTGTACAGCCGGGCCCCGCAGAGCACATGCAACATGTGTAATCTGTACGGCCAGGGCCCCGCAGAGCACACGCTACATGTGTAACCTGTACAGCCGGGGCCCCGCAGAGCACATGCAACATGTGTAATCTGTATGGCCTGGGCCCCGCAGAGCGCATGCAACATGTGTAACCTGTATGGCCTGGGCCCCGCAGAGCACACGCTACATGTGTAACCTGTACAGCCAGGGCCCCGCAGAGCGCATGCAACATGTGTAACCTGTACGGCCAGGGCCCCGCAGAGCGCATGCAACATGTGTAATCTGTACGGCCAGGGCCCCGCAGAGCACACGCTACATGTGTAACCTGTACAGCCAGGGCCCCGCAGAGCACACGCTACATGTGTAACCTGTACGGCCAGGGCCCCGCAGAGCGCATGCAACATGTGTAACCTGTACGGCCAGGGCCCCGCAGAGCGCACGCTACATGTGTAACCTGTACAGCCAGGGTCCCGCAGAGCGCATGCAACATGTGTAACCTGTACGGCTGGGGCCCCGCAGAGCTGATGTGTGTAATATGTATGGCCGGGGCCCATCCATGATTCACAATTACTGGGGTACTGTGGCTAGTATCAGCATATAGAGATGTCCCATTTCTGCCCCTCGACCTCCACAGTGACCGCCATTAACCCCTTCTCTCCTGCACTTGAGCTCTTCTCTGTCTCCTGCTCGGTAATCCCGCTCATAAAGCTGCCTGGATGGAGATGAAGGTCCTGGCGCGGCTGCTCTGTAATATCTTGTGGCTCTGGACCAGCGCTCTCTTCAGATGCTCCGGTCATAGTTCATGTGCAGGTAACGCGGGGCTGACGTCAGCACACGGGAGAGCCAGGGTAACCCTCTCTGGGGTACACGTGTCGCCATGTGTGCCGTTTCACTGTAAAGCATGGCGCTCAGGACTGTGACTGGTTCTCCCTGTGCTGAATGGTTTCCTGGGAAGTGGTAAAACAGACAATGGACAGACAAGGGGCCGGCCGGACAGGTGGGGGTCACAGCAGAGGGTGGGGGGCTCAGTGATCGGAGCTGGTTCAGTATCCTGATTGTTTCCTCCTTGTGTCTCCCATATCAGACCAGCTGAAGGCGGCCGTGGAGCAGCGGAGGATGCAGCAGGCGGCCCTGGGTAAGCTCCGGGCGGGGGCACCTACCAGATATGGTCACCTCCTACCCCTGCGGGATGTAAATGAGACTGAAACAATCGGCTGTACTGCCACCTATTGATAGCTAACCTGTGTGTGCCCTATTAAAGAGGCTTCAGACATGACTAAAGGTGATGACCCCCCCCCCCCCAATCTTTGGATGGCCCAGGGAGACCCTCCATCTATAGGTGGTCAAGAGACCCCCCCCCCCCCATATCTGTAGACAGCCTAGAGACACATTCTCTGGCATGCATCCTAAACCTATCAGGAAGCTGTAATCTAGAGCCATGCACTGCACCCCCAAAATAGAGCAACACATAGCGCCCCCAAAATAGAGCCAAACGCTGTGCCCCCATAATAGAGCCAGGCACTGCACCCCCATAATACAGCCGCACATAGTGCCCCCATAATAGAGTCAGGCACTGCGCCCCCAGAATAGAGCAACACATAGTTCTCCCATAATAGAGCCAGACGCTGTGCCCCCTTAATAGAGCCAGGCACTGCACCCCCATAATACAGCCGCACATAGTGCCCCCATAATAGAGTCAGGCACTGCGCCCCCAGAATAGAGCAACACATAGTTCTCCCATAATAGAGCCAGACGCTGTGCCCCCTTAATAGAGCCAGGCACTGCACCCCCATAATAGAGCCAGGCACTGCGCCCCCATAATAGTCAGGCACTGCGCCCCCATAATAGAGCCAGGCACTGCGCCCCCATAATAGAGCCAGGCACTGCGCCCCCATAATAGTGTCACACACAGCGTCCCCATAATAGAGCCAGGCACTGCACCCCCATAATAGAGCCAGGCACTGCACCCCCATAATAGAGCTAGGCACTGCGCCCCCATAATAGTCAAGCACTGCGCCCCCATAATAGAGTCAGGCACTGCGCCCCCATAATAGTGTCACACACAGTGCCTCCATAATAGAGCCAGGCACTGCACCCCCATAATAGAGCCAGGCACTGCGCCCCCATAATAGAGTCAGGCACTGCGCCCCCATAAGAGAGCCAGGCACTGCGCCCCCATAATAGTGTCACACACAGCGCCCCCATAATAGAGCCAGGCACTGCGCCCCCATAATAGAGCAACACATAGTGCCCCCATAATAGAGCCAGACGCTGCACCCCCATAATAGAGCCAGGCACTGCACCCCCATAATAGAGCCAGGCACTGCACCCCCATATTAGAGCCAGGCACTGCGCCCCCATAATAGAGCAACACATAGTGCCCCCATAATAGAGCCAGACGCTGCACCCCCATAATAGAGCCAGGCACTGCAGCCCCATATTAGAGCCAGGCACTGCGCCCCCATAATAGAGCCAGGCACTGCGCCCCCAGAATAGAGCAACACATAGTGCCCCAATAATAGAGCCAGACGCTGCACCCCCATAATAGAGCCAGGCACTGCGCCCCCATAATAGAGCCAGGCACTGCGCCCCCATAATAGTCAGGCACTGCGCCCCCCATTATAGTGTCACACACAGCGCCCCTCATGGATTTCTTCCAGAGCAGCAGTTCCAGGTCAATGTGTAGGGTCGGTAGGTGCTGGTATCCCATCAGAGTGCAGAGTACTACTCTAATCCTCCATATACTAAGCGCTCGCCCCGCTCCGTGTACGTGCCGCTGCTCTCTGATCCTCGGATGTTTCGTCTGGCCGGGCTCCTGCGCTCTTACTATTGTCTGTCATACAGCCAAGATGGAAATCACGTCCCGGCCAAACTATTTATCATTGTCCAAACCTCCCCCCAGGTGTGTCCAGCGCCTATGAAGACGCAAACAAGTACGATCCAACCGAGGAGGAGCTGCGGGGGGAGATGGAGTCCGAAAAGAAGCGGTAAGTGTGCACAGCGGCCAAACAAGACACTGCAGCCAGTGCTACTCCCCCCATTATCACCTACTATCAGCCTTATACCGAAATAACAAGTGACCCCCTCCCCCATATCTTAGGTATAAAACACGTTTCAGTCGACTCAAAAGCCTTAAGACGGAGATTGAACATCTGCAGCTCCTACTGGAGAAGGCAAAGGTCAAACTGCAGAAGGACTTCGAGGACTGGTGGTCACAGGAGGAGCAGAAGGTACGACCTGATGACGTCATCACATGACTAGGAGGAGGGGAGGGATTGGCTGCCCACTTACTGATGTCACCGCTGATCTCTAGTATATGGATAGGCTGTATTCTCAGTGATGTCACCGCTGATCTCTAGTATTTGGATAGGTTGTATTCTCAGTGATGTCACCGCTGATCTCTAGTATATGGATAGGCTGTATTCTCAGTGATGTCACCGCTGATCTCTAGTATAGGGATAGGCTGTATTCTCAGTGATGTCACCGCTGATCTCTAGTATAGGGATAGGCTGTATTCTCAGTGATGTCACCGCTGATCTCTAGTATATGGATAGGCTGTATTCTCAGTGATGTCACCGCTGATCTCTAGTATATAGATAGGCTGTATTCTCAGTGATGTCACCGCTGATCTCTAGTATAGGGATAGGCTGTATTCTCAGTGATGTCACCGCTGATCTCTAGTATAGGGATAGGCTGTATTCTCAGTGATGTCACCGCTGATCTCTAGTATAGGGATAGGCTGTATTCTCAGTGATGTCACCGCTGATCTCTAGTATAGGGATAGGCTGTATTCTCAGTGATGTCACCGCTGATCTCTAGTATAGGGATAGGCTGTATTCTCAGTGATGTCACCGCTGATCTCTAGTATATAGATAGGCTGTATTCTCAGTGATGTCACCGCTGATCTCTAGTATTGTCAGTGATGTCACATTTTCTCCTCTTGCAGGATCGGCTGGTTGTAGATTTTCGCAGTTCTTCATCCTCGTTCTTGCGGCCTGCAGACAGGTACAGGTACAGGGGGGACATCGGCAGTAATAACTAATATTAGAGCGACCTGGAAGGATCAGACCCTAATAGTGATAGTAGGACAGCCCTGAATCACTTCGTATCCCTCGGCCCCGGGCCTGTCAGTGATGTCAGGGCACTCAGGATTCAGGGCCTTGTCCATTGCTCGGCACTTATACATTGCTTGACCCTCAAGTCCATCCATATCATACAAAAAGATGAGAGGACAGCGCTAGAGCAGGAAGTGATGAAGCGGACTTATACGTCATGTCCAATCCTATGAGTAGGAAGAGCAGCCGGGGAAGCTTGAAGGGTCTGTCCCATCTGTACAGTCCTATATGTCATGATAGGGAGCAATGAGGAGAAGGAGACAGAAAGATACACAGACACATACAAATAGTCTAAAAAATCTATAATCTCATCTAAAGCAACAACAAGAAACTGCCCCTACTGAAAAGGTAAATAGTAGGGATCTGTCCTGCTCCTGTCACTAGAGGGCAGTAGACAATAGGGATATGTCCTGCTCGTGTCACTAGAGGGCAGTAGACAGTAGGGATCTGTCCTGCTCCTGTCACTAGAGGGCAGTAGACAATAGGGATCTGTCCTGCTCCTGTCACTAGAGGGCAGTAGACAGTAGGGATCTGTCCTGCTTGTGTCTCTAGTGGGCAGTAGACAGTAGGGATCTGTCCTGCTCCTGTCACTAGAGGGCAGTACACAGTAGGGATCTGTCCTGTTCCTGTCACTAGGGGGCAGTACACAGTAGGGATCTGTCCTGCTCATGTCACTAGGGGGCAGCAGACAGTAGGGATCTGTCAAGCTTGTGTCTCTAGTGGTCAGTAGACAGTAGGGATCTGTCCTGTTCCTATTACTAGAGGGCAGTAGACAGTAGGGATCTGTCCTGTTCCTGTCACTAGTGGGCAGCAGACAGTAGGGATCTGTGCTGCTCCTGTCACAAGGAGGCAGTAGACAGTAGGGATCTTTCCTACTTCTTTCAGTAGCGGCCAGTAGACAATAGGGATCCTGTACATCTGAATGTGTTCCTACCAATGTCTACCTGTTACATCGTGGCTTATACTCCTTTCACATCCAAACCTTATTCTCTAGTCATGTTTTCATGCTCCAGTCACATCCAAAGCTGCTTTCATAATTCTTCCTCTTCCTTATGCACAGTCAGACAATGCCTGCTGTGGCACATCTCCTACTAATGAATACCCCTCATACCCCTCGCCCTCTGCACCCCCACATCATACACCATCTACACCCATGAGAGCGGGGCACCCTGTAATATCTGCTGTAAATGACAGTGGATCTCTTCTGCCACTTAGTGGCCAGTGTAATGTAATGCAAGTCCTGATAAAACTGATAAATTATCTGATCAGCAGTCAACAGGAGTCCCCTCCAGGGGTTAATCCTGCATGTTCTGAGGTCAGGGGTCACCTTTGGGTATGGAGCGGGGCAGGTACAGATTAGGGGTCACCTTGGGGTAGGGTCATCATCAGATAGGGGGCGGGCAGGTACTGATCAGGAGTCACCTTTGAAAAAAAGGGTTGGAGCAGGGTTATCATCAAATAGGGGTGTGTTGCAGGTACCGATCAGGGGTCACTTCCAGGGGGCAGATACTGATCAGAGGTCATTGATATTTATTCCGGTCACATTTTCTCTCGGACCCTTCTGCAGTTTCTCAGATGAAGCCGCCAGCAGAGGGCAGCAGAGCAGCGAGCAGAGGCCAGCTCCAGATCTAAGGTAACATCAGTCTCCTGCCCCCTAGTGGTGCAAGATTTATAATTGCACTCTGTGTCTCATATGTACTGACCTATATAAGTGACCCCTCTACATACTGTATATCTTCATATAAGTGAACCCTCTACACCCTGTATACATCTGTTGCAGGGCCTCCCGCGGTGCAGACACCCCCATCCCCCTGACCGGTGACAGTCAGACGGACGCCGACATCTTGGCCTTTGTCCGAGCGCGGCAGAACCTGCTGAACAGGAAAGGTAACGGCAAAAATCTACACCATTAAGGGAGAAAGAGAAAATCTCTGCTTGGAAAAGCTGGGCGACTACCAGAATGGCCACTAGCTGTTGACACCAAGCTTTTCTACAGTCCTGCATGTTACACAGTAATACCCGTTCTCCACTTCACTCATCTTCAGGAGCCTGGAAAAGCTGGGTACTAATCATTGGTATTCATAGCCTCCGCATGTCAATCATCTTTTCTAACCTCTTGAGCGGTTATATCATCACTGTATATAGGAGTCTGTAGTCTGAGCCATATTATAGTCACCCAGCTTTCCCAGGACCAGATATAGCTATGTAGCCCTGTTTGTGGCGCCCAGTATCTGTGTCCTTGCATATATTGGGGGGCGGGATCGCCGCTCCGCGCCTCGTGCCCATTATTTCAGACGCTCGGATACATCGGTCTCTTCGGCCATCGTGTTCCCTGAGCGCTGCAGAGGCAGCAGATGGCACGGTGTGACGGATTATCTTATCAATAGTGACTGCCGTGTAAACACAGGGGGCGCTCCGCACTGCCCTTATCTGAGGTCTCCAATGTGTTCACTGTAAGAAATGGACTAATAATAGCGGGTGCAGCGTGGTCACATAACCTCTGTGTACTCCTCAATACTGACATGGTACTCAACAGGCCTTCGGTGATAGTAGGAGCGCCCCCTAGTGGTCAGGTTATACTGATAATAGACTGTACTGGAGCATCGTCCCCTTGTGGTCAGTTTGTGCTGATAATATAATAGACCGTCTGGAGCATCACCTCCTAGTGGTCAGGTTAGGCTGGTAATAGACTGTCCTAGAGCAGCACCCCCTAGTGGTCAGGTTATACTGATAATAGACGGTACTAGAGCAGTGTCCCCTAGTGGTCAGGTTATACTGGTAATAGACTGTCCTAGAGCAGCACCCCTAGTGGTCAGGTTATACTGATAATAGACGGTACTAGAGCAGTGTCCCCTAGTGGTCAGGTTATACTGGTAATAGACTGTCCTAGAGCAGCACCCCTAGTGGTCAGGTTATACTGATAATAGACGGTACTAGAGCAGCACCCCCTAGTGGTCAGGTTATACTGGTAATAGACTGTCCTAGAGCAGCACCCCTAGTGGTCAGGTTATACTGATAATAGACGGTACTAGAGCAGTGTCCCCTAGTGGTCAGGTTATACTGGTAATAGACTGTCCTAGAGCAGCACCCCTAGTGGTCAGGTTATACTGATAATAGACGGTACTAGAGCAGTGTCCCCTAGTGGTCAGGTTATACTGGTAATAGACTGTCCTAGAGCAGCACCCCTAGTGGTCAGGTTATACTGATAATAGACTGTCCTAGAGCAGCACCCCCTAGTGGTCAGGTTATACTGGTAATAGACAGTACTAGAGCAGCACCCCTAGTGGTCAGGTTATACTGATAATAGACCGTACTAGAGCAGCACCCCCTAGTGGTCAGGTAATACTGATAATAGACTGTACTAGAGCAGTGCCCCCTAGTGGTCAAGTTATACTGGTAATAGACTGTCCTCCTAGAGCAGCACCCCTAGTGGTCAGGTTATGCTGATAATAGACCGTACTAGAGCAGTGCCCCCTAGTGGTCAGGTTATACTGATAATAGACTGTCCTAGAGCAGCACCCCCTAGTGGTCAGGTTATACTGGTAATAGACTGTCCCAGAGCAGCACCCCCTAGTGGTCAGGTAATATTGATAATACACAGTACTGGAGCATCGCCCCCTAGTGGTCAGGTAATACTGATAATAGACCGTACTAGAGCAGTGCCCCCTAGTGGTCAGGTTATACTGATAATAGACTGTCCTAGAGCAGCACCCCCTAGTGGTCAGGTTATACTGGTAATAGACTGTCCCAGAGCAGCACCCCCTAGTGGTCAGGTAATATGGATAATACACAGTACTGGAGCATCGCCCCCTAGTGGTCAGGTTATACTGATAATAGACTGTCCTAGAGCAGCGTCCCCTAGTGGTCAGGTTATACTGATAATACACAGTACTGGAGCATTGCCCCCTAGTGGTCAGGTTATACTGATAATAGACTGTCCTAGAGCAGCACCCCCTAGTGGTCAGGTTATACTGATAATAGACTATCCTAGAGCATTGCCCCCTAGTGGTCAGGTTATACTGATAATAGACTGTCCTAGAGCAGCACCCCCTAGTGGTCAGGTTATACTGATAATAGACTGTCCTAGAGCAGCACCCCCTAGTGGTCAGGTAATATTGATAATACACAGTACTGGAGCATCGCCCCCTAGTGGTCAGGTTATGCTGATAATAGACAGTACTAGAGCAGTGCCCCCTAGTGGTCAGGTTAGGCTGATAATAGACAGTGCTGGAGCATCGCCCCCTAGTGGTCAGGTAATACTGATAATAGACTGTACTAGAGCAGCACCCCCTAGTGGTCAGGTAATACTGATAATACACAGTACTAGAGCAGCGCCCCCTAGTGGTCAGGTTATACTGATAATAGACGGTACTAGAGCAGTGTCCCCTAGTGGTCAGGTTATACTGGTAATAGACTGTCCTAGAGCAGCACCCCTAGTGGTCAGGTTATACTGATAATAGACGGTACTAGAGCAGTGTCCCCTAGTGGTCAGGTTATACTGGTAATAGACTGTCCTAGAGCAGCACCCCTAGTGGTCAGGTTATACTGATAATAGACTGTCCTAGAGCAGCACCCCCTAGTGGTCAGGTTATACTGGTAATAGACAGTACTAGAGCAGCACCCCTAGTGGTCAGGTAATACTGATAATAGACTGTACTAGAGCAGTGCCCCCTAGTGGTCAAGTTATACTGGTAATAGACTGTCCTCCTAGAGCAGCACCCCTAGTGGTCAGGTTATGCTGATAATAGACCGTACTAGAGCAGTGCCCCCTAGTGGTCAGGTTATACTGATAATAGACTGTCCTAGAGCAGCACCCCCTAGTGGTCAGGTTATACTGGTAATAGACTGTCCCAGAGCAGCACCCCCTAGTGGTCAGGTAATATTGATAATACACAGTACTGGAGCATCGCCCCCTAGTGGTCAGGTAATACTGATAATAGACCGTACTAGAGCAGTGCCCCCTAGTGGTCAGGTTATACTGATAATAGACTGTCCTAGAGCAGCACCCCCTAGTGGTCAGGTTATACTGGTAATAGACTGTCCCAGAGCAGCACCCCCTAGTGGTCAGGTAATATGGATAATACACAGTACTGGAGCATCGCCCCCTAGTGGTCAGGTTATACTGATAATAGACTGTCCTAGAGCAGCGTCCCCTAGTGGTCAGGTTATACTGATAATACACAGTACTGGAGCATTGCCCCCTAGTGGTCAGGTTATACTGATAATAGACTGTCCTAGAGCAGCACCCCCTAGTGGTCAGGTTATACTGATAATAGACTATCCTAGAGCAGCACCCCCTAGTGGTCAGGTTATACTGATAATAGACTGTCCTAGAGCAGCACCCCCTAGTGGTCAGGTAATATTGATAATACACAGTACTGGAGCATCGCCCCCTAGTGGTCAGGTTATGCTGATAATAGACAGTACTAGAGCAGTGCCCCCTAGTGGTCAGGTTAGGCTGATAATAGACAGTGCTGGAGCATCGCCCCCTAGTGGTCAGGTAATACTGATAATAGACTGTACTAGAGCAGCACCCCCTAGTGGTCAGGTAATACTGATAATACACAGTACTAGAGCAGTGCCCCCTAGTGGTCAGGTAATATTGATAATACACAGTACTAGAGCAGCGCCCCCTAGTGGTCAGGTTATGCTGATAATAGACCGTACTAGAGCAGTGCCCCCTAGTGGTCAGGTTATGCTGATAATAGACAGTACTAGAAGAGCAGTGCCCCCTAGTGGTCAGGTTAGGCTGATAATAGACAGTGCTGGAGCATTGCCCCCTAGTGGTCAGGTAATACTGATAATAGACTGTACTAGAGCAGCACCCCCTAGTGGTCAGGTAATACTGATAATACACAGTACTAGAGCAGCGCCCCCTAGTGGTCAGGTTATGCTGATAATAGACCGTACTAGAGCAGCGCCCCCTAGTGGTCAGGTTAGGCTGATAATAGACCGTACTAGAGCAGCGCCCCCTAGTGGTCAGGTTATGCTGATAATAGACAGCACAAGAGCAGCGCCCCCTAGTGGTCAGGATATACTGATAATAGACAGTGCTGGAGTAGCACCTCCTAGTGGTCAGGTTAGGCTGATAATAGACAGCACTAGAGCAGCGCCCCCTAGTGGTCAGGTTATGCTGATAATAGACGGCACTAGAGCAGCGCCCCCTACAGCCGGCTCCACTTACCTGTGTGTAGCGGAGGAGACGCTGCCACCTGCTGAGGATTGTTGTGCGGCTCATTACTCTGATGTCACTGACTCATCGCCCCCGCTATTACCACCATTTACACATCCACCGCTGCACCCTGCAAAGTGTTTTTCCACTGCTGCAAATAAAAATCCATCTCAGCTACCGTGCTAAAAATCTAACCCCCCTCTCCACGATTGCTCCGCTTTACCCTACCCCCACCCCACTGGCGAGATGTGTCTGATAAACCAGAGGGGAGGCGACTTCTCCGGAGCTCGGGATACATCTCCTTGTGGTGTACTGGCCTGAATTCCCATCAGGTGCCCACTCTCCAGTCACATCCAAAGCTGTTGTGTTGAGACATCATGTTCCATACTCTAGTCACAGCCACACATGGTATATTTGATCAGCATTAGTAACATCCAAATCTGCATTCCCAATTCTGCTGTTACATTATGATATCTACTACAGTCACATCCAGAGCTGCAGTAATAATTCTACTATTCATCATATTTTATGTTACAGTCACAATCATATGCTCAAGTCACCGATAGAGCTGCATGTGCAACTTTAAAATTACATCATATCTTTTGTGCCCTTCACATCCAGAGCTGCATTCACAGTTTTACCGATGTGTCAGATCTTCTACACTTGTCACATCTAGAGCTGCATTACCAGTTCTGTTGTTCTCTTACGTTGTAGACTCCAGAGCTGCATTTAGGAGCTGCAGCACTAATAACTTTTTCTAGGCAGTGAATGACTAAGTCAGATGTGTGAGGAGAGCTGTGACTGATAGATGGCGCTATCCAATCTTTATTGACATGTGGGCGGAGTCAGCGGTGCCACCTGCTCTGTGACTGTACATAGAAGAGGTCCGTGGATTGTGTCACCATTAACACTCATGTGTCACTGTCATCTGCAGGATCTGGGCGTCAGTGAGTCCTCGTCCGCAGCATATAGCAGAAACATCAGAGAGTCCTCGTCACCGCCATATGCAGAGACATCAGAGAGTCCTCGTAACCTGCACCGCCATATACAGAGACATCAGAGTCCTTGTCATCATTCCCATGAAGACATCAGAGTCCTTGTCACTGGCACCTCCATATAGCAGAGACCTAAGAGAGTCCTCATCCCTGGCACCGCCATATGCAGAGACATCAGAGTCCTTGTCACTGGCACCTCCATATAGCAGAAACATCAGAGAGTCCTCGTCACCGCCATATGCAGAGACATCAGAGAGTCCTCGTCACCGGCATATAGCAGAGACATCAGAGTCCTTGTCATCATTCCCATGAAGACCTTAGAGTCCTTGTCATCGGCACCGCCATATAGCAGAAAAATCAGAGAGTCCTCGTAACCGGCACCGCCATATGCAGAGACATCAGAGTCCTTGTCACCGGCACCGACATATAGCAGAGACATCAGAGAGTCCTCATCACCAGCACCACCATATAGCGGACACATCAGAGAGTCCTTGTCACTGGCACCACCATATAGCAGTGACATCAGAGAGTCCTTGTCGCTGCCCCGCCATATAGCAGAGACATCAGAGTGTCACTGGCATTGCCGTATTGTGGACACATCAGAGAGTCCTTGTCACTGGCACCTCCGTATAGCAGAGACATCAGAGAGTTCTCGTCCCCTGCATTGCCATATGCAGAAACATCAGAGTCCTCGTCACCGCCATATAGCCGTGACATTAGAGAGATCTTGTCCCCTGCACCTCTATTTGCAGGGACATCAGGGTCCTTGGCACCGCCATATAGCAGAGACATCAAAGAGTCCTCGTCGCTGCCCCGCTATATAGCAGAGACATCAGAGAGTCACTGGCACCGCCATATTGCGGACACATCAGAGTCCTTGTCACTGGCACCTCTGTATAGCAGAGAGATCTTGTCCCCTGCACCTCCATATGCAGGGACATCAGGGTCCTCGTCACCGGCACCACCATATAGAAGAGACATCAGAGAGTTCTCGTCGTTACCCTGCCATATAGCAGTGACATCAGAGAGTCCTTTTCCCCTGCACCCACATATGCAGGGACATCAGGGTCACTGGCACTGCCATATAGCAGAGATATCAGAGAGTCCTCGTCGCGGCATCTCCATACAGCAGAGGCATCAGAGGGTCCTAAACCAGCCCCTCCTATCACAGCTGGATCTCTGTGAGTGTGCGTGAGCCATTGTTATGGTACCTGTCGTTGTCAGCTACGTTCTCTGCCCCCCTAAAACTACAGCCGAGGTGCGGGGGAGGAGCTGACAACCTGTCATACCTGATGATCCAGAACTGGACTAACCCATATTGGCGTTGTCACCTCTTGGGGGCGCCGTTGTGTCTCTGAATTGTACATTTATGTATTTTGTACAACAGATTTTTAATGTCCTTTGTAATAAACTTTATGGAAACTTCATTGTTGTCAGTTGGAGGAGGGGAGGGGGCGTCTTATCTGTGTGACTGGCTGTATAGAGCCCATGGTAAGTGCAGTAAGCGTGTCTACCACTTGATGGCGGTGTTGTCCTGCCCATCTGAATGATAGAGGAGTTGGTGTAGCAGTAGTCTGTGTGGCATTGCTTGTATTCCTACAGCTTCAAGCAGTAGAGTAGTGGCTCTATAACATCACCAGGAGGACGGGGGTGACATTACAGCTTCAGGCGGTAGAGTATGGGGGAGGGGGGATCCACTAAGCCTGTAACCCTTTGGGCACTGACTAGATCTCTGGGGGTTCTCTCATTTACAACCTTTTTGCAGTTTGGATTTTTCTGCAGTTTCCCAGGTTGCAGTCCCCAGAATAGACACTAGTTGGCAGCAGTATTTTTGATACAGAAGCAGCATAGTCCTAAACTGACCCAGCGGTCAGTGGAACAGGTATGACGAGCCAAAAGTGGTCAGAGCCAGGTGTCGGACAACATCTACCAGCAAGACAATTCAGAGGACAAGACAAGTGTAGGAACAAGCAGAAGTCAACAGCAACGAATCGGGACAGGAGCCTGGAGCGGGTGAAGCTCAACAAACTGGTGTCATCTTCTGGCCATGGTCACTGTCTGGACACTGCTGTATAGTGACCAAAAGATCCAACCAGCAGGACCGTGGAGGAAGACGAGGCAGCCGCTCCCTGGGGTGTAGGGTGGTGGATGAGAAGAGGAGTGATCACCGGCTGTAGTGTCAGATGTGGCCAAGAGACATCCAGATTATTATAGGATTGGAGCACTCTGGACACCAGTAATACCACTCCTGACCACATAGAGCGCTCTGGTCTTCTGTAATACCATTCCTGAGCACACGGAGCGCTCTGAACCTCAGTTATACCACTCCTGACCACACTGTGCTCTCTGGTCATCTGTAATACCACTCCCGACCACACGGAGCGGTGTTCAGAAGAAAGATCTCTATACCACAGGAAGCGCAAAGTATATATAGTAGGATGCACTACAGCACCATCTAGTGGTGAACATATTCAGTACACTCAGGTTTTATTGGTAATGGAGTGGAGATTGACCCCCAGCACCATCTTGGTTACATGTTGAGATGTAAATAACGCTAGATCTGGTCCATATATTTTGAGGTTAGACCCGACCTTGCCCTTTGCTCTCGGAGACGTTGCTGCCCTCTTATAGTTACAATTCCCTTCTAAAGCTGAAATGTCAAGCAGCGGGTGGAGGACCCCGTTATCTATGGAGTGTCATCTATAAGCCTGGACATTTTGTAGGTAAATATTAACCGGCTTCCTTCCTGGCGCTCACTGAGTGGTGCTGTAGGAGGTCTCTTATCTCCCGGCCAGATGAATCTCCCCATTATCAGTAGGACACTCTTGAATCCAGGCAAGCAGAAGAGGACAGCGGCCGGCACCACAAGACCTGCTCACAATGCTTCATGGTCAGACCTTAAAGAACGTCTTGGAGGATCTTCTTGGGTTCCATGACCACTCCTCATGAGGAGCCTCAGGATGAAGAGGTAGCAGATCCATTAGGACTTGTGTGTGGGATCTCGGTGGAGGGATGTCTCTCTAGCTCTTCATCTACCATATCGGTGACTGGTCTGCAGCCATGTCTCAGCTCTTCTGGTGCAGCCGGCAGACCATGCTGGCGGTCGCCTTGTCCTTGGGATATTTCATGTACCTCTTTCTGGGCGCCATGATGTTCCAGCTGCTGGAGAAGCAAGCCGAAGCAAACTCCAGAGACAAGTTCCAGCTGGCCAAGTTAGGGTTCCTCCAGAACTACACCTGCTTAGATGCGGGAGCCATTGAACAGTTTGTACAGGTAAGATGACTGAAGCGTCCTGGTGCCTTCTCCAGATGTAAGAGATTGTTCCGATGCATAAGTATTCACCCCCCATGTCAGGATTGACAGCAGCGCCCATGACCAGTTATTCCTTTGTATATTTCGCATTCTTCAGAAAATGGCAGAAGTTGCAGGAGGGCGCGGAGTCAGCAGGTACTTGTAGTCCAGCTATAAACCCTGCAGATTTAACCCCGTGTAGCACTGGACAGGGTCACTGGCATGTAATGGATCTCTTGCAGGCTGCAGCAGGATTTCCTCCAGAATTTATTCTACCTGCTGACTACAGTAGTGCGCCGTCGGACCGAGGCCCTTCCCCACACACACAGCAGGGATTGTGGGGGACTTTATGAAGACCTCACCCTCTGCCATTTTGTGCCCAAAAAGTGACTGTTTAAGTTGCAAATTGTGTTAATATTTTGATGCTAAAAAGTGGTAAAAAATTCTAATGAATTCCCAGGAGTTTTGTATTTTTTGTCTTTTTCTGTGACTTTTTCCTGTTGTTGGATCAGTTTCAAAGCCAGAAGTGTCCTCCATGTGACGGTTCTATTGGGGTGCCGCAGTCCTGAGGGTGCCGCAGTCCTAATAGTCATAGTCCTGGGGATGCCGCAGTCCTAATAGTCATAGTCTTAGGGGTGTTGCCGTTCTGGGGGTACAAACTTTTATATTTAGTTATTTTCTGGTTAATATATAACATTAGAGGGGGGAAACACATTAATGGTGTGGGGTATCTAAGCCAGGCTTTTGTGCCCCAGGTCTTGGGCTGGTTCTGTCAGCTCCTCCAGTGCCCCTCAGATTTTCCTCCAGGTTTCTGAGACTGAACCATTTCATGCTGCCGGGGTTCTGTGCGGTGAGTGGATACTTTGGCCTCCATGTCACACAGCTCGCCATCACCCCAAGAAGAGCTTACCCCGGCCTGCAGCACCTCGCAGCCTGCAGTCTTTTTCAACTCTAACACCCTTCCGACAACGGACATTCTCACCCAAATGTTGTTACCCGGCACATTCTCACCCAAATG
Organism: Leptodactylus fuscus; assembly: GCF_031893055.1. Taxonomy (NCBI): domain Eukaryota; kingdom Metazoa; phylum Chordata; class Amphibia; order Anura; family Leptodactylidae; genus Leptodactylus; species Leptodactylus fuscus. The sequence continues at coordinate 28,752,179 of NC_134267.1, read as the reverse complement.
TTGTCACCCGACACATCTTCACCCAGATGTTGTCACTCGGCACATTCTCACCAAGATGTTGTCACCTGGCTCATTCTCGCCCTCATTTCATCACCCAGAACATTCTTACCTTCATCTCGTCACCCAGCATATTCTCATCCTCATGTTGTTACATGGCACATCTTCATCCAGATGTTGTCACTTGGCGCATTCTAACTCGGATGTTGTCACCCGGCACATCCTCACCCAGATGTTGTCACCCGACACATTTTCACCCAGATGTCATTTGCCGCATTCTCATTCAGATGTTGTCACCCGGCTCATTCTCATCCTCATTTCATCACCCAGAACATTCTCACCTTCATGTTGTCACCCAGCATATTCTCACCCTCATGTTGTCACATGGCGCATCTTCATACAGATGTTATCGCCCAGCACATTCTCACTCAGATGTGGTCACCCAGCACATCTTCACCCAGATGTTGTCATCCAGCACATCTTCACCCAGACGTTGTCACCTGGCGCATTCTCACCCAGATGTTGTCACTCGGCACATTCTCACCCTCATTTCATCACTCAGAACATTCTCATCCTCATGTCGACACCCAGTATATTCTCATCCTCATGTTGTCACCCGGCACATCTTCACCCACATGTCACTCATCAGATTTTCACCAATATGTTGTCACCCGGCTCAGTCTCACCCTCATTTCATCATCCAGAACCTTCTCACCCTCATGTTGTGACACGGCACATCTTCATCCAAATGTTGGCACACGGCACATTCTCAGCCAGATGTCGTCACCCAGCACATACTCACCCTAATGTTGTCACCCGGCACATTTTCACCCTTATGTCGTCACCCAGAACATTCTCAATCTCATGTCATCACCTGGCACATTCTCACCCAGATGTTGTCACCCGGCATATTCTCACCCTCATCTTCCCGCCAGACTCATTCTCGCCCACATGTTGTTGCCCGACATATCCTCACCCACTTCCATGCCCCTGTTGTATCAATTGTCTCTTCCTCCCATCTTCATCTTCCCTTCCCTCTGTTTGGCCACCATAACCTGCGGCCAAATAACAAGAATTAGTCCAATAACAAGAATTTGATAACTGCCTCTTTCCTGGCACGCTGCGCTCTTGCTCCTGTATATGACATTTCCCTGCAGATCCCTCACAAAGGTCATTCAGATAACACTAGCATGGTAGCAGCAGAGCCGGCCCGGGCGCAGGGCATATTTACCTGCCAAGACAAGAAATCAGGTGGAAGCAAAAGCATAAACATCACCAATAAGACTCCAGACACAACGGGGCAGATTTCTTAGGACTGGTGGATTGTATGTTAGTCTTAATACAAGGCCCGACAGGTGCAGGGATCAAGAAAGTCCAGCCCATGCACTAGTCAGCGACTAACGTAGGTTTGCATTATAACTGATGCCAGAAAACGGGTGTAGACGGGTTGATAAATACCCCAATGTGTCAGATAATGGGAACATCTGCAGGACAAGACCAGAAAAGCTATGACAGGCAAAGAGAGTAATAGACAGCCCAAAGGTACATCAGAGTCCAAATCAGGGTGAAGTCAGGAGGAGTCAGGTAAAGCCAAATCAGTAAGAGATGGGTGAACCTGGTAAATGAGCTAAAATCAGGAGGTCAACAGAGAAACCAGTGAGGTCATGGCAGTGACTACAGAGAAAGAGCCAGAAAACGAAGATAATCACAGGCACCAGAGCAAGGGAAGTGTCCGGTCACAATACCCCACCACAGCCCTGGATATTACAGAACTGCATCCCAAACATGTCATGGGCTCAACAGACACAGCCAAAATTTGACTGATAGGCATAGCAACCTTAAAGGGATGGTCGTGTAACAAATGTAGATGTTGTACAGAATCCCCCTAGCTGCCCAGAGAGAATGAACAGTGAACAGAGAGGGGGGAGTGCGGAGATTCAGATTCCTGACAGAGTCATTGTCTGCCAGATGAAGTAAGATGAAGATGTAGACCCATGTCCTGGCCCTAGACCCCCACTATGAACCCCTAAAAATAAACTGTGATATATTAAGTGTTACTCTCTCGGCTAATAACCAGCCTAGGTCTCCAAGAGTCATATATATCAGTACTAACCCCTTCGTCACCCCAGACCACCAGAGATATTAGGTATTAACCACTGCGCCACCCCAGGCCACCAGAGATACTAGGTATAGTCAGGACCTATAAGTACCTGGGTTTGCTCCTCAATAATAAACTAGACTGGGCTGACCACCTGGAGGCGCTGCACAGAAAGGGCCACAGCAGACTCTACCTGCTCAGGAGGCTGAGGGCCTTCGGAGTCCAGGGGCCACTTCTTAGGGCCTTTTTCAACTCTGTGGTTGCTTCGGCCATCTTTTTCGGTGTGGCCTGCTGGGCGAGCAGTTTATCAACCAGGGACAGAAATAGACTTGACAGGCTGATCAGGAGGGCCAGCTCTGTCCTGGGGAGCCCTCTGGACCCAGTACAGGTGGTGGGTGACAGAAGGATACTGTCTGTGGTGACCTCCATGCGGGAGAACAAATCCCACCCCATGTATGGGACCCTGATGGGACTGTAAGTGACCGTCTGCTTCACCCCAAGTGTGAGAAGGAGCTATCACAAGTCCTTCCTCCCAACTGCAATCAGGCTGTATAATCTACATCAGACCAAGCGAAGATCACTCCGCACAGGAAACTAATGATTATGACGATGACCATGAAGTCTTCCATCTTTCTTCCTCTGTTCTTTAGCTGCTATGGACTCCTACTATATCTTCTCTTCTCAGCTTATGTGTGTCTGCTTCCGTAATATATTACTGTGTATTATCCTGTATCTGTATTATTATGCTGCTGTAACATGCTGAAATTTCCCCAATGTGGGACTATTAAAGGATTATCTTATCTTATTAATCACTGAGCCACTCCAGACTAGCAAGAGATTGCAGTTATTAACCACTGCACCACCCCTGACTATCAGAGATGCTAGGCATTAACCACTGGGATACCCCAGACTAGCAGAGATAGCAGGTATTAACCACTGAGCCAGCAATTAGCTCCAGGGATGTTCCCTGGCTCCCTGCCCCTCCACCCACTACACAACTGCCACTGGTTGTTGTGCACCTTACTGTTTCCCCATCGGTCGGGTGGACACACGTCCTAGTAACCTGACACTAACGGTGTAGGTGTGAGGGTGTGTCAGACCCATCTACAAGGTGTCCAAAGTAAAATGGAGTCAGTGGTGGAAAGATGGGGTGTGTGACCTGCTCGGAGTAGTGGGAGTCTGTGTGTGGCATGGCACAGCAGGAGGGCCCAGGACAGTCATGTTTATGACCTACCCTGTCCCACTGCAGAGGCCTCCGGCCATCAGAGCTGACAATTAGAGATGAGCGAACAGTGAAATGTTCGAAGTTCGATTTGAGTAGCCGCTCAATACTCGACTGTTCAATCGAACATCGAACCCCATTATAGTCTATGGAGAATAAATACTCGTTTAGGGGGAAACCACTGTTCGACTCAGGAGGGTCACCAAGTCCACTATCACACCCCAGGAAATAATGCCAACACTTCTTGAATGAAACTGGGACATCAGGGGAAGCATGCCTGGGGGCATCTAACATGCCCAAGTCACTGTATTACGTCAGGATCCCTGTCAGCATGCGATATGCGTGAGCTGACTTTTTCCCATAGGAATGCATTGACCAGCGTTGATTGGCTGAATGCCATACAGAGTACGATATTCGGCCAATTAATGCTGGTTCTGCCGGAGGCTGGTCTGTGAGGAGGCGGAGTCTAAGATCGGACCAGAATGGAGACTGCTGTGGACTTATCTTAGACTTCGCCTCCTCCGGCAGAACCAGCATTGATTGGCCAAATGCTGTACTCTGTATGGCATTCGGCCAATCAACGCTAGTCAATGCATTCCTATGCCGAGATGTAGCAGTGCTGGTCTTGCGCTCAGCACTGCTACACTGGAGATGAAGCAGAGCTGAGTGTGCGCTGAACCCTGCTGCACACTCAGCTCTGCTGCATCAGAGATGCGCTGAACCCTGCTGCACACTCAGCTCTGCTGCATCAGCGCACACTCAGCTGTGCTTCATCTCCAGTGTAGCAGTGCTGAACGCAAGGGCAGCACTGCTACATCTCGGCATAGGAATGCATTGACCAGCAGAGTACAGCATTCGGCCAATCAACGCTGGTTCTGCCGGAGGAGGCGGAGTCTAAGATCGGTCCACAGCAGTCTCCATTCTGGTCTGATCTTAGACTCCGCCTCCTCACAGACAAGCCTCCGGCAGAACCAGTGTTGATTGGCCGAATGCTGTACTCTGTATGGCATTCGGCCAATCAATGCTGGTCAATGCATTCCTAGGGGAAAAAGTCAGCTCCCGCATATCGCAAGCTGACAGGGATCCCGACCAGATAGAGCCCCAAAGAGCTGGATGAGTAACATTCCCCCCTAAATAAAGGTAACCCCTAGCTAACTCTGCCTGTACATCTATCCCTGTCTCACAGTCACATAGTTCACAGTCTCATATGAACCAGATATTAAATCCACTATTTGTATAAATTGGAGGTCACCTGGATTAGCCAGCCAATTACTTTTTCTGATTTTTTTCCGATGCCTCCGTTGTCGTAGTTCCTGTCCCACCTCCCCTGCGCAGTTATTGGTGCAGAAAAAGCGCCAGGGAAGGTGAGAGGGGAATCAAATTTTTAGTGAGTTTGCTACCTGGTGTTCGACTCGAATCAAACATCTCGAACAGCCTGATATCCGATCGAACATGTACTCGATCGAACGCTGTTCGCTCATCTCTACTGACAATCAATGAAATAGAGGGTCCCACACATGGTGTCCTCTTCCCCCTCCATATAGACCTGTGCACCACTCCCCCTCTTCCCTACTGATTGCCCTTCAGGGCCATAAACCAGCACTAGGAAGGGCCCCATCTACATACCCCCTGATCCACCAGACGATCCCTCCATCATCACCTGTGACTCCTCTTCTACCTCTTACAGATCATCATGGAGGCCTGGGAGAAGGGGCTGAACCCCAAAGGGAATGCCACGAACCCCAGTAACTGGGACTTCAGCAACTCCTTCTTCTTCGCTGGGACTGTCATCACTACAATAGGTAAATCCTGGGCTGGGCACAGAGCCAATGGTCCCTTAAAGGGATGCTCATGGGAAACAGTCACCCAGCTTTCATAGAAGTAGATGTTACAAGCCAATCAAAAAAGATGTAGGCGGAGCTTGATGTAGACTTGATGCCCTGGTGGAAACCATCAGCAAGCAGATATTGAAGGAGCTTTTATTTGCTTTGATTGAGTCATTAACTGTTGAATAACCAACAAGCCGTCTGTGATAATGAGATTGGCAGCTGCCGCAGCTAACCCGCTTGCTGATGGTTTCCGGGTGATAAGGACAAATCTGATTCTGACTGAAGATTCACTAATAAAAGGCGGAGCTTCTCTTTACAGGGCGGGTCTTTTAGGAGTTATTAACCCATTAATGCTCTTCCCTCCTTATCTGCAGGTTACGGGAACTTGTACCCCAGCACCATGGCCGGGCAGGTGTTCTGCGTCTTCTACGCTCTTTTCGGCATTCCTCTTAATGTGGCGTTCCTCAACCAGATCGGTAAAGGCCTGAACACCCATCTCCTCGCCCTGGGTCGGTGCACGCAGGAGCCAGAGGGCTCGGGGGTAAGTGGCCATATTACACCTACGTCTGAGCATGCAAAGGGGCTGTAAGGACAACGCACAGAGCAGAGTGTTCCCCCGACTACAGTCAGGACGTATTTGTAGTCAGTAACCATGAAAACACAGGAGTTGTCGGCGGCTGCCTCAGTGAACATGTTTGTACCCCCAGGTGATGAAGATGGTGGTCATGGGCCTGTTCCTGACCACGGGCTCGCTCCTCTTCCTCGTCTTCCCCCCCATGATCTTCAGCTACGTTGAGGGCTGGAGCTACGGCGAGGGATTCTACTTCGCATTCATTACGCTCAGCACCATTGGCTTTGGCGATTACGTGTTAGGTAAATATCCAAGCAGAACATATCCGACTAAAAGCCGACACTAAAGGCTACTACTACAGCAAACAGACCAGCAGGGGGTGCTAGGACATGTGCAGGCGTCTGCAGCTTTGGATGTGGCTGGAGTGTATCGCTCGTTCTAGTTAAAGGGCCAGTCATAGGTAAAATAAGGAGATAGCAGAACTATTCCTCCAGGCGTGAAGTCTAAAGTAACCCAAAACAAGGGGTGTGGCTTAATGAGAAAGGGGCGTGTCTGGAAAAAACCAGCCTGGACCCCGCCCAGAATGATAGACTTAAGATGCACTGACACATTGTAACAAACTAATAGGACAGAAGGCAAGCTCAGATCTAAAGAGTTCTAAAGGCAGCTTTAGATGTGACTGGAGAAATAGAGGACGCGATGTAAAGTATTTATATCACATCAGTGGCGTAACTAGGAATGGCGGGGCCCCGTGGCGAACTTTTGACATGGCCCCCCCCCCCCAACCGACACTGACGCCGAAAATCTCAACCAACCCCCTCCTCCGCACTCTATTATGTCCCTTAGTGACCCCTGCACACAGTATTATGTCCCATAGTGGCCCCTGCACACAGTATTATCCCCCATAGTGGCCCCTGTACACAGTATTATCCCCATAGTGGCCCTTCACACAGTATTATGTCCCTTAGTGGCCCCTGTACACAGTATTATCCCCATAGTGGCCCTTCACACAGTATTATGTCCCTTAGTGGCCCCTGCACACAGTATTATACCCCATAGTGGCCCCTGCACACATTATTGTGTCCCTTAGTGGCCCCTGCACAAAGTATTATGTCCCTTAGTGACCCCTGCACACAGTATTATCCCCCATAGTGGCCCCTGCACACAGTATTATGCCCGTAGTGGCCCCTGCACACAGTATTATGCCCATAGTGGCTCCTGCACACAGTATTATTCCCCATAATGACCCCTGCACACAGTATTATGTCCCTTAATGGCCCCTGCAAACAGTATTATTCCCCGTAGTGGCCCCTGCACACAGTATTATGTCCCTTAGTGACCCCTGCACACAGTATTATGTCCCATAGTGGCCCCTGTACACAGTATTATCCCCATAGTGACCCCTGCACACAGTATTATGTCCCATAGTGGCCCCTGTACACAGTATTATCCCCCATAGTGGCCCCTGTACACAGTATTATCCCCATAGTGGCCCCTGTACACAGTATTATCCCCATAGTGGCCCCTGCACACAGTATTATGTCCCTTAGTGGCCCCTGCACACAGTATTATACCCCATAGTGGCCCATGCACACATTATTGTGTCCCTTAGTGGCCCTTGCACAAAGTATTATGCCCCATAGTGGCCCCTGCACACAGTATTATGTCCCTTAGTGGCCCCTGCACACAGTATTATGCCCCATAGTGACCCCTGCACACAGTATTATGCCCCTTAGTGGCCCCTGCACACAGTATTATGTCCCTTAATGGCCCCTGCACATAGTATTATGCCCCTTAGTGGCCCCTGCACACAGTATTATCCCCCATAGTGGCCCCTGCACACAGTATTATCCCCCATAGTGGCCCCTGCACACAGTATTATAGCCCATAGTGGACACCCATAAATAATTATTATACTCTGGGGTCTTTTCAGACCCCAGAGTATAATAATCGGAGACCCGGGGGAATAAAAACATAAAAAATTACTGTTTCTTACCTGTCCCCGGCTCCTACGCTGTCTTCTCCACTGCCGTCCTTCTTCTATGACGTCGGACGTCACATGACCCGGGAAGCAGGCCGGGTTCATGTGACATCAGAGAACTAGGAAGGAGGCCTGGCAGGATCGTGGAGAGGTAAGTAACACTGTTTGTTATGTTCTCTTACCTCTCCCGATCCGCCGATCATTATACTCGGGGGTCTGCAAAGACCCCCGAGTATAATGATAGTGTTTGTGGGGCCCGCGGTGGCTGATCCCGGTCCAGCTAGGATCGGCAAGTAAATAGGGCCCGTAACGGCCTATTAAAAAAAAAAAAAAAAAAAAAATGCAGCGGTAGCGGCTGTCACCAGGCCCCCTAATGGCCCGGGCCCTGTGGCAGCTGCCTCTGTGGTAGTTACGCCACTGTATCACATGATATAGATTTAACCCATAATCTGCTGACATTATAAGTTATTGTCATCTTGTCGCACTACTGTTACTAGGAACCGATCCCAACAAGCACTACATCTCCATCTACCGGAGCCTGGCGGCGCTGTGGATCATCTTTGGCTTGGCTTGGCTCGCCATGGTCTTTAACCTGGTAGCAGAGATGGTGGAGAAGGTCATCCACCCGAGGATGCACAGAACACACATCATCCAGGAGGAGGCGGCCGTGCAAAAGACGGAGGAACACAGTGTCCAGCGCCGGGTCCAGATCTAGATTGCCAGGAGGACATGCTATGGCCTGAACCACGTGTCACTGCATCTGATGACATCACAAGCACACCGGACGCTTTGTCACTTTCCCCCCGGAGGTGGTGCACACCCAGGCGAGGCTGTTAGGAGCACCTCCCCCTCCCACGGATACTGGACCGCTCCTTCCGCCTGGTGAAGGGTTAACTGAGACTCTACATTTATTTCATCAGCCCAAAAAGGAATAAAAAAACAGAAGAAAGGCGGAGCCTGAGATGATGAGAAAAGTCAAAAGAAAATAAATCCTCGCAACATGTTTGGACGGATTAACCTTCATCATCAGATGCCGGAAAATTCTACACAGCAAATATAACGGAACATCAATGTATCAAAAGAACCTTGTGGTCAAGTGTTAAAAAACTCTAACATAACTGTATATCCGTGTACAAAGTATACAAAACCCGCAACACCGGCCAGCGCACAACACAAGTGGCGAATGCCAGAAACATTCCAAAGACCCCTCCCCACAATCATCAGGTCTGCTCCACCCAGGGCACATAACACAGACGAAGCAATGTAGATGTGTAGGTGTATGTGTGCAGGTGTTGGTGTGCCAGTGTAGGTGTATACAGTATAGGTTTGTATAGTATCCTTAGACTTATGTGTATAGAAGTCTATGGAGAAGGAAGGGTGGAGCTTTATGAAACTTTCTATCACAACCAACACACTTGCCTCATATCTGTACAGTCAGTGCTTCTCTATATATGTCCTGCATGTGTCGGGGCTGAGCTAGCAGTTATAGAGCGGCTTCGCCTCTACTCCCTGTGTGCAGTCTCCAGCCATCAGCTCAGAGAGAACTGCTAATTCCTGCAGGATACATCACATGATGTGCAGATATGTAGTGTTAGTCCCCATGTACACACGGCAGCTCAGCCTGGGCAGTCACCTGAAAGGACAAGTATATAATAATCCTATACATATATATATATCCATATGAGTCACATCACATATAGACCTTATTGTAGTGCAGATCTCACACAGAATCCAGCAGGCAGACATATTGGATATTCTGCAGACAGCGCCCTCTTATGGACTAGATTAGATAATGGTCTTTGTGGAACTTCTAATAATATCTGTGATGATATTCGCCCCTTTATATGGAAAACTTTCTGATAATTTGGAATTTTTTCATTCAATGTATTTGTTTTCCTTTTTGTTCCTATTTTTGCTTGTGCTGAGTATTTTCTGTCTAAATTGTGTTTTAGGGAATATTATCAGCCTGCACACCTCCATCTGTACACATACACCTGCACACCTACACCGAGACACCTACACCAAGCACCTACGCCAAATACACCTGCAGACCTATACCTGCATACACCGGCACACCTCCATCTGTACACAGACACCTGCACACCTATACCTGCGCACATACACCAACACACCACACTGAACACACTGGGACACATACACCGGCACATCTACACCGGCAAACCAGGACTCCTACACCAGCACAACTACACCAAATACACCTGCGCGCGCGCACACACACACACACACACACACACACACTGACATACATACACCTGCACATCCACACATATACCGGCACTCCTACACCAGCACATCTACATTCCTGGATCCTCCTTTGTCTGTGTTGTGTGCCCTGGGTGGGGCGGACCTGACGTTTGCAGGTTTTGTATACTTTGGCCACTGTTTGCACACTTCAATAGACAACGGCGACGTTTTTGTCAGGACGATTTTTACTTTATAATGGATTGATGATACAGCATATCTGCTGTGTAGAATCTTCCAGTTATGACAGTCCCTGATACGGTGACTTCTATATCTGAAGTTTCAGCCCTAAAAACGTGTCGCACTGATTTATTGTCTTATGAATTTATTAGAAAAAAACATTCCTGAAACCTTTATTATTGCACCAGTATATCTGATGATATCATTACATATCTAATTACCGTACATCACTCCTTACCTGATGACATCACCCCATTTCCAATGACATCACTCCTTATAGGATGACATCACCCCATATCTAATGACATCATCCCATATTTAATGACATCACTCCCTATCTAATGACATCACTCCCTATCTGATGACATCACACCATGTTGGATCCCTATATACTATGGTTAGTCTTCATTTATATGGGGAGGAAATTGCAACTATCCCGGATCCACTCAGGCCCCTCCAGCCCTCACTCACAGTCAGAAGTCAAGTGTCCATCCCCCACCCTGTGTCTGAGAGAGACCCCCAATCATCTATACGTGGGGAGTGGTCGCCGTACACCAGAGAGGAGCTGTCATATCATCTCTGTACTTCATAGACTGCTGGAGATTTATTATCTGATATCCAGAAAAATAAGAGACAAACCGGACTAACTTTTTAGGCAACGTTTGTACAATTTTTTTATGCAAATAATGTTTTTTGCCACCTTTGTCACGTTCCAAATATTTGTTGTAGTGGGCGGAGCCATCACCCCCAACACTGCGACCATTCTCAGCACAAGGACTGCATAGAAAGCGCCGCTCGTCGTAACCCTCCCCCACTGTCTATCTATCTACCCCACCCCCCATATCACATGACATGATCTGTAACAAGAGATAAGAAGTTAAAGGGGTTCTCCAGGATCTCGTGACCAGATTGGAGGTTCAGTGGGCGATGACCAATCCTAAGAATCTAACCCTGAGTATAATCGGACGGGCGCTGATACTTTTCCATGCCCTGTATTTTAGGTCTCATTCCCTCCTCTGTATTTTCTCTGCATGTGATAAGGGGGCACATACTTTTGCACATGACCCTGTGTATATATATATATATATATATATATATATATATATATATATATATATATATATATATATATATGTCTTTCTCTGTCCGGGTTCTTGTGTGAAGACTCATGTGAAGAATCTCGGAATGTTCTGGATTTTTGTCTTCTTGGTAAATGTTGTAGGTGACAAATATGAGAAAAGTTCTCTGAACATTTGATTTTCAGTCTATTTGGGCCACTAGGGGGCACTGCTCCTGCTATAACCACTCGGGTATTACAGTGCAGATCACACAGCTGACAGCTTGTTACAATGTATCAGTGCAGATAACTATCACACAGCTGGAGGTTTGTTACAATGTACAATGTAACCCCCACCTGTCCTGCATCTCCAGGCCAAAGAGATCAGTCCTCTCATTAACAAGGATCCTCTTGCGAAGCAGGGAAGGAGTTAATCGAGAGCCTTCAGCCCATGGAAGTAAATGGAAAGGTAAAGCAATCTGTGCGAGATAAGAGAGAGAGACAAACACTACCAGACATCTGCTGATCCCCCATATCTGCGCCTATTATTTGTCTTGTAGCACATTCATTACCATTATACATCCTGCCGCAGACGCCATTAATAGACGTCACCCCATCAATCACCAGAGGAGGCGACAGCGAGCAACTAATACACGGCCACCCTCTGACACCTGCTTCACCACAAAAATAGAACCAATGACACCCTAACACTTGGGGTAGGGGATAATGACAGGCTGACACTTGGGGTACAGGATAATGACAGGCCGATACTTGGGGTACAGGATAATGACAGGCTGATACTTGGGGTACAGGATAATGACAGGCTGATACTTGGGGTACAGGATAATGACAGGCTGATACTTGGGGTACAGGATAATGACAGGCTGACACTCGGGGTACAGGATAATGACAGGCTGATACTTGGGGTACAGGATAATGACAGGCTGACACTTGGGGTACAGGATAATGACAGGCTGACACTTGGGGTACAGGATAATGACAGGCCAATACTTGGGGTACAGGATAATGACAGGCTGACACTTGGGGTACAGGATAATGACAGGCTGACACTTGGGGTACAGGATAATGACAGGCTGACACTTGGGGTACAGGATAATGACAGGCTGACACTTGGGGTACAGGATAATGACAGGTTGATACTTGGGGTACAGGATAATGACAGGCTGATACTTGGGGTACAGGATAATGACAGGCTGACACTTGGGGTACAGGATAATGACAGGCTGATACTTGGGGTACAGGATAATGACAGGCTGACACTTGGGGTACAGGATAATGACAGGCTGATACTCGGGGTACAGGATAATGACAGACTGACACTTGGGGTACAGGATAATGACAGGCTGATACTTGGGGTACAGGATAATGACAGGCTGACACTTGGGGTACAGGATAATGACAGGCTGATACTCGGGGTACAGGATAATGACAGGCTGATACTCGGGGTACAGGATAATGACAGGCTGACACTTGGGGTACAGGATAATGACAGGCTGACACTTGGGGTACAGGATAATGACAGGCTGACACTCGGGGTACAGGATAATGACAGGCTGACACATGGGGTACAGGATAATGACAGGCGGACATTTTTGGTACCAGACATCATGTATAGAACTATTAACCCATTAGACACCATTAAATGATTAGCTCACTCGAGACAGTGAAGATATTATTAACCCCCTAGAATCAGAGTGATAATTGTTCACCCAGTAGCCACCACTAATAACCTTCTAAAGACCAGCAACTCATTACTAACCCTGTATACACCATAGGTCAGGGGTATATCTATCATCCCACTGTATACCAGTATTAGGATCTTACTAGTAACCCTTTAAAAACCAGGGAAATGACTGATCTTCTCATTATTACGCCTCCTATACTGAGGTGGAATGTGAATCTGGGGGCAGAAATGGAGGGAACATGAATCTGGGGGCAGAGATGGAGGGGACATGAATCTGGGAGCAGAGATGGAGGGGACATGAATCTGGGGGCAGAGATGGATGGGACATGAATCTGGGGGCAGAGATGGAGGGGACATGAATCTGGGGGCAGAGATGGATGGGACATGAATCTGGGGGCAGAGATGGAGGGGACATGAATCTGGGGGCAGAGATGGAGGGAACATGAATCTGGGGGCAGAGATGGAGGGGACATGAATCTGGGGGCAGAGATGGAGGGGACATGAATCTGGGGGCAGAGATGGATGGGACATGAATCTGGGGGCAGAGATGGAGGGAACATGAATCTGGGGGCAGAGATGGAGGGGACATGAATCTGGGGGCAGAGATGGAGGGGACATGAATCTGGGGGCAGAGATGGATGGGACATGAATCTGGGGGCAGAGATGGAGGGGACATGAATCTGGGGGCAGAGATGGAGGGAACATGAATCTGGGGGCAGAGATGGATGGGACATGAATCTGGGGGCAGAGATGGATGTATATGAAACTGGGGGAGAGATAGAGGGGGACATATAATTTACGGGTGACTGTAGGAGGATTATACTGTGTGGGAGCACGTGAAAAATGAATGAGAATGGGCGGAGTCAACATAAAAATGGTCAGAGTCAACATAAAAGTGGGCGGAGCGAAATTTGCCACGGCGCGCTGAGCGTGCCGCACGTTTTGTCCCTCTTTCGACTTTCCAAAAGTTGGGAGGTATGCGATTATAGCCATACATGGGGTGTCAATCGTCCTGATATAAACTATCTGTTCTAAATTATTAAAGGACTTCAGAGCGCTGATGTAAAGAACAAATATAAAGAATCACTAAAAGATGGAAAAAGAAGTAAACTGAGTGCTGGTGGGTGTGATAATCCCTCATTATTATATACAATGATATATATATACAGTATACCGAGTGCTGGTGGGTGTGATAATCCCTCATTATTATGTACAGTGATATATATACAGTATACTGAGTGCTGGTGGGTGTAATAATCCCTCATTATTATATACAGTGATATATATATACAGTATACTGAGTGCTGGTGGGTGTGATAATCGCTCATTATTATGTACAGTGATATATATACAGTATACTGAGTGCTGGTGGGTGTAATAATCCCTCATTATTATATACAGTGATATATATATATACAGTATACTGAGTGCTGGTGGGTGTGATAATCCCTCATTATTATGTACAGTGATATATATACAGTATACTGAGTGCTGGTGGGTGTAATAATCCCTCATTATTATATACAGTGATATATATATACAGTATACTGAGTGCTGGTGGGTGTGATAATCGCCCATTATTATTTATAGGGATTATAGTGATGGCGGTTTAGCATAAGAATATTTCGCCTCTTACAGCCAGATCTAGCAATGTTTTGTTCTGTTACAGACGCCGTTGCTGTATCCAGTCAGGGGTTATTCTCAGGGTTATCTATCTCTTATACTAAGATGTCTGCCTCCACCCTCAATATACTGTATATATATATATATATACAGTTCTCAGTGATTGTTACAATGTTGCGATGACTCTTTTATCTTATAACTTTCCTTCTGATGCACCTGAGTGTTTTCCTTTTTCTTTGCTCTTGTATTACATATGTGATAATGAGAGTTCTTGTTACTGACATCTTATCTTGTCTTTGTCCAAGCTTTGAGTTTACTAGGAGCGGACACAGAGAAGTGAGGGCCCCGTGCAGGGATATATATGTACCAGTATAGGGGCCCCTAGCTTGGTCTTTACATGCAATCTTATAGACAGGCAGAAGCTGCTTTTGGCAGGCAGTGGCCCTAAATTCTGGGGCCCCTATACAGCTGCACATATTGTATGGTCTTCCCTGGGTCATGTTCAGCCGCCTCGTTGTGTCTTCTATGCCTGTATCTATGTCTGTATCCTCCAGCACTTGAGCTGATCCTGGAGCCCTCGCTGGCTGTGTATATATATATAAAGATCTATATACACATACATACACATATATATATCTAGTTCTGCAGGACGCAGCAGAGGATGCAGAACCTCTTTGTAACCCGCCATCGCTCACTCCCCCGCTGTAAACACCAGATTGCTGTAACTTCACTTTCCTGCTATCCAAAGGCCCTGGCGACGGCTCTTAAAGGAGAAGATCCTGACAAAATGCATATGGCCCCGTAATGTGCGGAAATGTGTAAAGAAATATTTGAGTCTTCAAGACTGAGATCTGATCTACTGGGCCAAAGCCTGAGGCTGCAGTGGGTCAGCTCAGTGTGTCCCCCTCACCCCAGACTCCATAGTGATGGTATGAAGGAGGCTGCACTGACCACGCACGTAGCTATCGGCCCCAGGGGCCCCAGGTAACATCAGCTTATCAATATAGATAGGCCGGTACCTGAGGTCTATGACGAAGCTTAATATTGACAGCAGACAGTTATCATATAGCAATATTGTATAGGTATTGTATAGCACTATTATTAGTTCACATATTGTGTAAAGCCATTAATTCATCACTATATGTTGGTACATGAGCACTAAATGATGGTATTGTGTAAGCGCTGTATGGCGGTATTATAAAGGGGCACTGCGGTGGTATTATATAAGCACTGTATGGTGGTATAAAGGGACACTGTAGTGGTATTATATAGGCACAATGTGGTGGTATAAAGGGACACTGTAGTGGTATTATATGGGCACAATGTGGTGGTATTACAGTTGTGCTCAAAAGTTGACATACCCCGGCAGATTTTTTTTGGGGGGGGGTTGCCATTTTTTCTGAGAATATGAATGATGAGTGGTTGGGTGAAGCCATTTATTGTCAAACTTTTGTGTTTTCTCTTTTTAAATCATAATGACAACCAAAACCATCAAAATGACCCTGTTCAAAAGTTCCCATCCCCCAGTGATTTTGGCCTAATAACAGGCCCAGAAGGTGATACAGTTGTCCCTGGATCTACGGGAAAAGGAAGTTGAACTGTATGAAACAGGAAAGGGATACAAAAAGGTCTCCAAGGAATTGCTACTGCCGGTCAGCAGTGTTATAAAAACATCTCCTAAGCTTTGAGCATCTCAAGGAGCCCTGTTCAAACCATCATCCAAAAATGGAGAAAGTATTCCACAACTGCAAACCTACCAAGACATGGCCGTCCACCTAAACTACTAGATCACTGAGTAAGGAGAGCGCTGGTCAGAGAAACAGCCAAGAGGCCCATGGTCACTAAGGAGGAGCTGCAGAAATCCTCAGGTACAGGAGAATCTGTCCACAGGACAACTAGAAGTCACTGAGCACCCCACAAATCTGCCAATATATATGGAAGAGCGGCAAGAAGAAACCATTGTTGTAAGAAAGACATAAGAAGTGGCGTCGGCAGTTTATCGCCACAAGACATAGAAAGGACGGCAAACATGGAAGAAGGTGAGAGGAGACCAAAGGGGAACTTCATGGCCTAAATGTAAAATGCTATGTGTGGTGGAAAAGTAACCCACCCCGTCATCCCCACTGTGACACATAGGGGGCAGCATCATGTTGGGGAGGAAGGCAGCAGGGACAGGGAAGCTGCTCAGAGGTGATGGGAAGATGGATGGAGCAAAATACAGGGCAATCCTGGAAGAAAACTGCAAAAGGCTTGAGACTTGGAAGGAGATTCCAGCAATGACCCGAAACCTCCAGCCCGAGCCCCAGTGAATGGTTTAGATCACAGAATATTCGGGGCTTAGAACGGCCCAGTCACAGGCCAAACACAAATCCTATTGAAATTACTGATAACAGACGCCCCATCCAATCTGGCTGCAAAGAAGGGGCAGAGGTCTCATCTCTAGATGTGCTGAGCTGAGACCGAGCCCATATATACAGTATATAAAATGTATTGCTCCTGGCTATTACTGTATATGACAAGTTTATCTTTCTTACAAGATGTCTCCATGCAGATATGAGGCCCCACCAAGGAGCAGGGGGAGGGCAGAGGAGGAGGGGGCCGTGGGGTTTGGCTATGACGTGTCTCTGGGTTACAGTTCAGTTCTTTGTGGTTTTGTTTCCGTTGCCACAACTTTTACTTAAGTCAACTAAAAATCTTGTATAGCAGACAAGTGAGACCCGAAAACCTGCAGATCCCGCTGAGCGGGCGGCTATTAAGTAACGGGGGCCACATCCCCCATCTGTGAAGGGGCCCCTATAATAAGTACATGTACATGAGCTTGGCTGTCAGGGGTTAATAAGACATCTATAGGACCGGATTTCCATGTTGTGCTCCCAACATCGCGTTCAGCGCAGTTTTCTACTGAATGTCCCTATTAATCCGATATGGCGGTGATTTTGGGGGATTGACTTGTAGACTGTGCCAACCTTTATCCTGACGCCTTTACCAGACATGTCGTACCTCAGCCGTCAGAGGTTAGATGTGACATCACAACCTCGCCCCTATATACAGTGCCACCCCCTATATACAGTGTCACACACCAAAACCCTTAAAATTGTCTGATACATTGTAACAAACTAGCAGGACAGGAGAGAGATAGAGGAATAGGCTGCACTGATACATTGTAACAAACCCTCAGGGCAGGGGACAGATCACATGACTAGTCTGCACTGACACACTGGATAAAGTTTCCGCTTAACCCTTTGAGGTCTTCTGGTCCTCACTGATGCTACTTCTCAGACTCCGCCCCGGTGCTGGACGCCCCGCCCCCTGTGAGCCCCGGGCACTGCTGCTGTCTCAGCCTCTATGTGAGTCCCGGCCGTGTAGTCAGAGAGTCGGGTCGGGCTGCAGCAGTCTGGTCTGTAGGGGGCGGTCTCTGCCGATTACAGCCGATGACATCTCTGAGTATTAGGGTAAGGCTCTACATGGGGGCAGGGTCTCTGATGGTTGGGGTAGGTCTTCTTATTGAACCAGTCTCTGTATCAGGGAATCTGTATATTACAGGCAGTCTCTGTATTAGTAGCAGTATTGGTGTATGAAGGCTGGTCTATTGGGAACAGTCTCTGTAGTAGTCTGTGTAGTAGGGTTAGTCTGTATCCTAGGAGTAGCCTCTGTGTATCAGGACCTGTCTCTATTTATGGAGTAGGCTCTCTGTATTAGGACCAGCCTGTATATTAGGAGTAGGCTCTATGTATAAGGGACAGCCTGTATATTAGAGTTAGTCTCTCTCTTAGGAGTAGTCTCTCTGTATTAGGACCAGCCTGTATATTAGGACCAGTCTCTATATTAGAAGTAGCCTCTCTGTATATTAGGAGTAGTCTCTCTGTATTAGGACCAGCCTATATATTAGGAGTAGTCTCTCTGTATTAGGACCAGCCTATATATTAGGAGTAGGCTCTCTGTATAAGGGGATGGTCTGTATATTAGGAGTAGTCTCTCTACCTTAGAAGTAGCCTCTCTGTATTAGGACTAGTCTGTATATTAGAGTTAGTCTCTCTCTCTTAGGAGTAGCCTCTCTGTATTAGGACCAGCCTGTATATTAGGACTAGTCTCTATATTAGAAGTAGCCTCTCTGTATTAGGATCAGCCTATATATTATGAGTAGGCTGTCTGTATAAGGGGACGGCCTGTATATTAGGAATAGTCTCTCTATCTTAGAAGTAGCCTCTCTGTATTAGGACTAGTCTGTATATTAGGACCAGTCTCTATATTAGAAGTAGCCTCTCTGTATATTAGGAGTAGCCTCTCTGTATTAAGACCAGTGTCTATCTTAGCAGTAGTCTCTCTGTATTAGGACCAGCCTATATATTAGGAATAGGCTCTCTGTATAAGGGGACGGCCTGTATATTAGGAGTAGTCTCTCTACCTTAGAAGTAGCCTCTCTGTATTAGGACTAGTCTGTATATTAGGACCGGTCTCTATATTAGGAGTAGTCCCTCTGTATTAGGACCAGCCTATATATTAGGAGTAGGCTCTCTGTATAAGGGGCCGGCCTGTATATTAGGAGTAGTCTCTCTACCTTAGAAGTAGCCTCTCTGTATTAGGACTAGTCTGTATATTAGGTCCAGTCTCTATCTTAGGAGTAGTCTCTCTGTATAAGTGACGGCTTGTATATTAGGAGTATTCTATGTATTTCAGGGTTAGTCAGTGGAGACTCTGGGGTGTTTACCTCCTCGGTGACCCGGGACCATCATGCCTTGCTGCTGTCGTCGCCCGTGCCGCTGCCGTGTTCCGGTCACCCTGATCCTCCTGGTCATTTACTTCTGTTACCTGCTGGTCGGGGCCGCCGTCTTCTCAGCCTTGGAGAGTCCGGCGGAGCAGAAGATGACCCTCAACCTGCTGCAGGAGAAGTGGTCGCTGCTGCAGAACCACACCTGTATGGACAACCAGACCCTGGAGATGTTCATCGCGGTGAGTGAGGGCCACAGGACACTATACAGAGGTCAGACTGATTGACACTATACAGATGTCAGATAAGTGACACTATACAGAGGTAAGACTGATTGACACTATACAGATGTCAGATAAGTGACACTATACAGAGGTAAGACTGATCGACACTATACAGGGGTCAGACTGACAGTATACAGGGGTCAGACACAGATATGATTCCTGTAAGTTCATATCATATATTTATATGCTTGTAGAGGCCTCGTAGCCTGTACGCAGCAGCTTCTGTACTGGACACATGGGGGCGCTCCTGTTTACTCTTTATTGTTTGTCTTTTTTATCTTATGATTAGTGATAATAATATTATCTGTACATGTGATGAGACTATAAATATGACACGGTGAGGACAGCTGCGCCCCTTCTACAAACACCACAAGGCCTCCCATATGTGTGATGTGTAGGAGCGTCCCCCGGAGACATCTGGCCTCCAGCTCATGCTCCACCACATCTTCTGCTCTGCAGTCTCCACTTCTCTGGTCTTGGTTCCTGTACATGTTTCGCTTGTATGTGGTGAACAGAATTCAGGTCTTGTAGTTCTCCAGTATCTGACCAGCAATGACATCACCGTTCTTCATACTTTATTGGTCTTATCAGCCTTCATCATCAGTATTCATCTGTCATGTCCGGTCTTCTGTCATGTCTGGTCTTCCGTGATCTCTCGACTCGTCCAACATCTCTGGTCATCCGCCATCTCTGGTCTCTTCCATCATCTCTGATCTCTTCAGAGGGAGCATTATACTGTGGGGGGGGGGCACACAGGGAGCATTATACTGTATGGGGGCACAGAGAGAGCATTATACTGTGTGGGGGGCACAGAGGGAGCATTATACTGTATGGGGGCACAGAGGGAGCATTATACTGTGTGGGGGCACAGAGGGAGCATTATACTGTATGGGGGCACAGAGGGAGCATTATACTGTATGGGGGCACAGAGGGAGCATTATACTGTGTGGGGGGCACAGAGGGAGCATTATACTGTGGGGGGGCACAGAGGGAGCATTATACTGTATGGGGGCACAGGGGGAGCATTATACTGTGTGGGGGGCACAGAGGGAGCATTATACTGTATGGGGGCACAGAGGGAGCATTATACTGTGTGGGGGGCACAGAGGGAGCATTATACTGTGGGGGGGGGCACAGAGGGAGCATTATACTGTATCGGGGCACAGAGAGAGCATTATACTGTGTGGGGGGAACAGAGGGAGCATTATACTGTGGGGGGGCACAGAGGGAGCATTATACTGTATGGGGGCACAGAGAGAGCATTATACTGTGTGGAGGGCACAGGGGGAGCATTATACTGTATGGGGGCACAGAGGGAGCATTATACTGTATGGAGGCACAGAGAGAGCATTATACTGTGTGGGGGCACAGAGGGAGCATTATACTGTATGGGGGCACAGAGAGAGCATTATACTGTATGGGGGCACAGAGAGAGCATTATACTGTGTGAGGGGCACAGAGGGAGCATTATACTGTGTGGGGGCACAGAGAGAGCATTATACTGTGTGGAGGGCACAGGGGGAGCATTATACTGTATGGGGGCACAGAGGGAGCATTATATTGTATGGGGGCACAGAGAGAGCATTATACTGTGTGAGGGGCACAGAGGGAGCATTATACTGTGGAGGGGGCACAGAGGGAGCATTATACTGTGTGGGGGCACAGGGGGAGCATTATACTGTATGGGGACACAGAAAGAGCATTGTCCCTCTTTCTGTCCTCTGAAAGTTGTTAGGTACATATATGGTCTATATCATACACCAGTGATCTATAGTCTGGTGAACAACTACAACTCCCAGCATTATCTGATAGACACAGCATGAAATAGCAGCTAGACATTACGAAAGGATTGTGCACCAAGGAAGCCGAGGGGATTATTACTTACTGGGGCGTCAAGAATTCTGCACCAAAAATAACTACACATCAATTTAGTAAAAAAATCCCAAGGTTAAGGTCCAGACGATATCTCAGCAGCAGCGACCGGGGGTGCGATTATCAAGTCCAATGACCGCGGTATAAAACCATAAAAGAAAATATTCTGAGATCAAAGAGAAAAGGCAGAAATTCCAAGAACCTGCCAAAATATCCTGTTACATTAGTAAGAAAAATAATAACGGAGGAGGGGAGGGGGCAAAATACTAGATGTGACGGTGAAGAGTCCGATAGGGGGTAAAGAAAGAAGGTGAAGAAAAGAGAACAGAAGAAATACAAATCAAACATTGATACCTGCACCTCACATACAGCAGCTTGGGACAGTATTATAGTAGCTATATTCTTGTACATAGGAGGTAGTATTATAGTAGTTATATTCTTGTACATAGGAGCAGTATTATAGTAGTTATATTCTTGTACATAGGAGTAGTATTATAGTAGTTATATTCTTGTACATAGGAGGTAGTATTATAGTAGTTATATTCTTGTACATAGGAGCAGTATTATAGTAGTTATATTCTTGTACATAGGAGTAGTATTGTAGTAGTTATATTCTTGTACATAGGAACAGTATTATAGTAGTTATATTCTTGTACATAGGAGCAGTATTATAGTAGTTATATTCTTGTACATAGGAGTAGTATTATAGTAGTTATATTCTTGTACATAGGAGCAGTATTATAGTAGTTATATTCTTGTACATAGGAGTAGTATTATAACAGTTATATTCTTGTACGTAGGAGTAGTATTATAGTAGTTATATTCTTGTACATAGGAGGTAGTATTATAGTAGTTATATTCTTGTACATAGGAGTAGTATTATAGCAGTTATATTCTTGTACGTAGGAGTAGTATTATAGCAGTTATATTCTTGTACATAGGAGCAGTATTATAGTAGTTATATTCTTGTACATAGGAGTAGTATTATAGTAGTTATATTCTTGTACATAGGATTAGTATTATAGCAGTTATATTCTTGTACATAGGAGGTAGTATTATAGTAGTTATATTCTTGTACATAGGAGTAGTATTATAGCAGTTATATTCTTGTACATAGGAGGTAGTATTGTAGTAGTTATATTCTTTTACATAGGAGTAGTATTATAGTAGTTATATTCTTGTACATAGGAGCAGTATTACAGTAGTTATATTCTTGTACATAGGAGCAGTATTATAGTAGTTATATTCTTGTACATAGGAGCAGCATTATAGTATATTCTTGTATATAGCAGCAGTATTATAGTAGTTATATTCTTGTATATAGCAGCAGTATTATAGTAGTTATATTCTTGTACATAGGAGTAGTATTATAGAAGTTATATTCTTGTACATAGGAGGTAGTATTATAGTAGTTATATTCTTGTACATAGGAGTAGTATGATAGTAGTTATATTCTTGTACATAGGAGTAGTATTATAGTAGTTATATTCTTGTACATAGGAGGTACTATTATAGTAGTTATATTCTTATACATAGGAGTAGTATTATAGTAGTTATATTCTTGTACATAGGAGCAGTATTACAGTAGTTATATTCTTGTACATAGGAGCAGTATTATAGTAGTTATATTCTTGTACATAGGAGCAGCATTATAGTATATTCTTGTATATAGCAGCAGTATTATAGTAGTTATATTCTTGTATATAGCAGCAGTATTGTAGTAGTTATATTCTTGTACATAGGAGTAGTATTATAGAAGTTATATTCTTGTACATAGGAGGTAGTATTATAGTAGTTATATTCTTGTACATAGGAGCAGTATTATAGAAGTTATATTCTTGTACATAGGAGGTAGTATTATAGTAGTTATATTCTTGTACATAGGAGTAGTATGATAGTAGTTATATTCTTGTACATAGGAGTAGTATTATAGTAGTTATATTCTTGTACATAGGAGGTACTATTATAGTAGTTATATTCTTATACATAGGACCAGTATTATAGTAGTTATATTCTTGTACATTGGGGCTAGTATTATAGTAGTTATATTCTTGTACATAGGAGCAGTATTATAGTAGTTATATTCTTGTACATAGGAGTAGTATTATAGTAGTTATATTCTTGTACATAGGAGCAGTATTATAGTAGTTATATTCTTGTACATAGGAGTAGTATTATAGTAGTTATATTCTTGTACATAGGAGTAGTATTATAGTAGTTATTTTCTTGTACATAGGAGTAGTATTATAGTAGTTATTTTCTTGTACATAGGAGTAGTATTATAGTAGTTATTTTCTTGTACATAGGAGTAGTATTATGTAATATTTCATGTGCCCTGTATCTGTATTATTTCCTGTTGGTCAATTTCCTTTCATCCATTATCAGATTTCAGTCGTCATTTTTTATTCTGTTTGTTCTTTTCTGTTTATTTCTGGAAGTTTCCGTGAAACTCTATAACACAGTTGATGAATGTTCAGGCCCATATTGTGGAAATGCATCGGAATAAAAACCACTGTATTGTACAGTACAAGAAATGGGATTGAGCGTTCATTAATCCTATCTACATATTGAGGTATTATTGTGTTTTTACATATCCGCCATGTTATTTATAGGTCTGATTGTTTTCTTTATATATTTAATATGGAAGAAAAATGCAGAAAAACTCAATGAACAATCCTGCACAAAAATTTCCATGTGTTTTTGTAGCTTTTTTTCTGCAGCCTTCTTTTAGCTGTTTCGGTATGTGGGGATTTATATGCTTTTCTGAGGTGAATGCGCAATTATCAGTGTAATCTGAAATGATGGGAGATGGGAGACGTCACTGATAGTAATTTTTGTCAGGATTCCGGGGATTCCTCGTGTATTCTGGCGGAGTTACCCTTTCAGTGCTGTTACAGTATCTCTTCTGTCCCTTTGGATGGTTTGCTCTGATCACACCATTTCTCCGGGAGCTTCTCTTTAGGGACTTCCTATGTGACTCGCTTCTTTCTGGATTTCTCCTCTTCTTTTATTCTGGAGTCTCTGACCTCAGTATGAGATGTGACGGACAGCGCAGAGAGGTTCGGAGACAGAGGCCGAACCTTCCTTGAATTTTCCAAGCAGCTCTTTTCTCTCCACATGTTTTGTGTGGAAACTACATGGACCCCATTCTAGTCTATAGGGTCTGCAGGTTTGCTGAGGTAACCACTTTTTAATGCGTATAGGTTTTCATTTGGGGGGTCCCCAAGCAGACTCCCCAAACGGATACCCGAAAGCAGATATGAATGGGGCCTTACGTCTAGAAACTTTCAGAATAAATGAGAAGAAACTTCCCATTCTGTCATTGTAGTTGTTTGGTTTATGTGGCGCTGACTCGACATTAAACACGACACAGGAAGTTTGTAGCGATATATCGGATGTGACGGATACAATAACACACGATACAAATCATTGATACAAAGTTATACATCCGGTAGATCCTACCAATCTGAAATAATTACATCGCCCCATCTGCTGCGCCCAGACTCATGTAGAGACCCCTCCTCCCAGATAAATAGGAAGCCGTTGTTACTTACACTAGAGGGATGTATTATTTCTAATACACAACTCAGCTGCATAACAACCTCAAAGCAAGAGATTCCTGTACATAAAAAGGTTCTGCAGCAGCTGCGGTGTGTATTATGAGGTTTTGCAGCAGCTGAGGTGTGTATTATGAGGTTTTGCAGCAGCTGCGGTGTGTATTATGAGGTTCTGCAGCAGCTGAGGTGTGTATTATGAGGTTCTGCAGCAGCTGAGGTGTGTATTATGAGGTTCTGCAGCAGCTGAGGTGTGTATTATGAAGTTCTGCAGCAGCTGAGGTGTGTATTATGAGGTTTTGCACCAACTGAGGTGTGTATTATGAGGTTCTGCAGCAGCTGAGTTGTGTGTTATGATGTTCTGCAGCAGCTGAGGTGTTAATTATGATGTTCTGCAGCAGCGGAGGTATGTATTATGATGTTCTGCAGCAGCTGAGGTGTATATTATGAGGTTCTGCAGCAGCTGACGTGTGTATTTTGATGCTGATGTGTCTACAGATATCTGAGATACCTATATAACACTGCTCATCTATATATGTTTGTCCAGTTGTGACCTCACAAGGGGATGAGTCTACAGATATTTATAGATATGTCAACAGAAGATTCCCGGAATAATGTTGCAGTTTATATGCGATGTGTGCGCCCCCGAGCGGTAATATCTGGTACTACATTCACTATTGCATTTTCCTTCTTTATAAGTTACGTTTTACTCTTTTATGATATTTTCCAGGATATTGTAAAACAGTCTTAAAGGGATCATAAAAAGATGTCTAAATAAACCCCATGACCTTGTTGATCCTGTGCCGCTCCCATACCTCCCAACTTTCAAACGACAGAAAGAGGGACAAAATGTGCAGCCCCCTCAGTTCCCCTTTCTTGCACACACATGCTGTCTCTTCTCTCCTCCTTACCTTCCATCAGTCTCCTTTCCTAGCAGATTCTTCTCTCTGTGTAACACCGCACTCGCCCACACAAGAGTCTGATCATATGGTCATGTCGTCATCAAAGGTTCTTTAGCCCACTAGGATTTAGCAGCTACCATTTAGCTTTTTGCCCTACCCTAACAAAGTTTGTTAAAAGCAAAACACTTTAGAGGTATAATAGAAAAACCGTAAGCTATCTGGGATGGCGGGACAGCAGTGGAAAATTGGGACTGTCCCGTTGGATCTGGGACAGTTGGGAGTTATGGCCGCTGCCATGCCACCCTCCCTGCCAATCCGGCTATATTTTGTCAATCAATTGTACATGGAGAAATAGTAATTCCCCTAAAAACGCCGTACACTATAGAATGTCCCGTGTCGTTTTATATGGCCTGTGTATGCACGTGCCTGCAGCCATTTTCTTGTGGCCGCTTACACAGTACGCTCGTGGCCGCAAGCCCGATGGCTAAGCACCCCCCCCAGTGCTACGAGAAAACTCATTTGCATACCAATGAAAACTGGGATTTCTACGGAACGCTGGCGCGGAGAAGATTTCTAAAGGTAGTAGAAGAATAGCCTTTCTTAAGGCTATTCCTATGTGTGATCAAGAAAAAATGGGATTGTAATGATAGAATCCCTTTAAGACCTCTACTTGCTTTGAGTAAATAACAGGATTTCAAAAACAAGTCTGAACCCCTCCATACCTCTCACTGCAGAGGGTTTGTTACATTTGTATCTATGAAGAGAATCCTGATACATTTCTTGCAGATTATAGGAGAGCTGAGAAGATTGGGCTGCGAGTATATTAAAGGGATCCTATCATTCACACACTATTTTTTTTTAGGTACCACGTCGGAATAGCCTTAAGAAAGGCTATTCGTCTCCTACCTTTCGTCGTCTTCTACGTGTCGCCGTTCGCCTACAATCCCGCTTCTTGTCGGTATGCAAATTAGCTCTCTCGCAGCACTGGGGGTGGGCCTCAGCGCTCAAACAGCACTTGGGGCATCCCCAATGCTGCGAGAGAACCCTCTCCAGCGCCGCCTCCATCTTTTTCAAGAGTGTCCTCTTCAGCCTCTTCTTCCGGCGATGGCTTATAACTTCTAGTCCTCGGGCCTTGGGCAGAGCAGACTGCGCATGCCCACAGGCCATGAGAAAAATGGCCGCTTGCATGGTATTGTAAGCAATGATACAACTGTGGCAAACCCTAAGCAGTGATAGACATTAGCTTCTAGGTGTAAAAAGGAAAAAAATGCTTTAATTATAGCAAATATACATTTCTCAGCACATAAATATCTCCATCAGAGGGTTCTAGAACATTCTTTATACGGAGATGATGCTTCATATCCACATCCTTTATATTGGTATCTCGACTGCTCGTCCTTTCTCATCTTCTAGCTCAGGCTGAAACCCAAGAACAATAATACAAGAGATCAGCCATAAAGTCACAAATACACAGTAACAAACCATCTACTGTACACTGGCCTGAAGAGGAGACGATAATCACAGCTACGGGTTATTATATTACAGGCATGACTTTAACCCCTTAATACCAAGAGAGTGTATTCCTAAAGTAAATATTGTGATCTGTCCCCATTCTCCAACCTCATAAACACAGCGGAAAGCGGGAAAGAAATCTCATCATGTAATGACAGAAACACATCATAAACCTGCGGTAACTAAGGAAATAGGGGGTGGAAAATAATGAAAGTGTAAACTGAGAAAATAAAAAAAATCAACATAAGGCAAATTATATCAGAATGGAAATTGTCTATCACTAAGAAAACATCTGTGTAATACTGAAATCTACATAGAAGAATATAACTACTATAATACTACCTCCTATGTACAAGAATATAACTACTATAATACTACTCCTATGTACAAGAATATAACTACTATAATACTACTCCTATGTACAAGAATATAACTACTATAATACTACTCCTATGTACAAGAAT
Organism: Leptodactylus fuscus; assembly: GCF_031893055.1. Taxonomy (NCBI): domain Eukaryota; kingdom Metazoa; phylum Chordata; class Amphibia; order Anura; family Leptodactylidae; genus Leptodactylus; species Leptodactylus fuscus. Next base: position 28,724,358 of record NC_134267.1, on the reverse strand, counting down.
ATAACTACTATAATACTACCTCCTATGTACAAGAATGTAACTACTATAATACTGCTCCTATGTACAAGAATATAACTACTATAATACTGCTCCTATGTACAGGAATATAACTACTATAATACTCCTCCTATGTACAAGAATATAACTACTATAATACTGCTCCTATGTACAAGAATATAACTACTATAATACTACTCCTATGTACATGAATATAACTACTATAATACTGCTCCTATGTACAAAAATATAACTACTATAATACTACTCCTATGTACATGAATATATCTACTATAATACTACTCCTATGTACAAGAATATAACTACTATACTATTGCTCCTATGTACAAGAATATAACTACTATAATACTGCTCCTATGTACAAGAATATATCTACTATAATACTACTCCTATGTACATGAATATAACTACTATAATACTGCTCCTATGTACAAAAATATAACTACTATAATACTACTCCTATGTACATGAATATATCTACTATAATACTACTCCTATGTACAAGAATATAACTACTATAATACTGCTCCTATGTACAAGAATATATCTACTATAATACTACTCCTATGTACATGAATATAACTACTATAATACTGCTCCTATGTACAAGAATATAACTACTATAATACTACTCCTATGTACAACAATATATCTACTATAATACTACCTCCTATGTACAAGAATATAACTACTATAATACTACTCCTAATATTACTGTGTTTTTTTTCCACAGGGTATTATAAAGGCTTATAAGAGCGGGATAATTCTTCTGGGTAATAACACTGATCAGGAGACTTGGAACTTTCCCGGATCTTTCTTCTTTTCGGTAACGGTTATTACCACAATCGGTAAGACTTTGTATTTATTATTATCTATGACTGGTTATAGGTTTCGGTCATGTCTCCACTGTAGTGTATTATTTGGCATCTTTTTTTTCTGTACTGGTTCCCCTTGCTGACTCATCTGTTGGGATGAACTGGTAGACTTCTGGTGATCTGCTCAGTGTTCGGATCATTATGAATAGAGATGTGTGAATCTCAGAAGATATTTTTTGGGTTCATGTAGTTCGCTCGAAAAATCATTTTGTGACTTATAAATTTGATATGAATTGGCTTGTATGACAGGGCTCCTAGGATTATATATCTATAATACATAGTGTATGACACTGTCAGGGCTCCTAGGACTATATATCTATAATACATAGTGTATAACACTGTCAGGGCTCCTAGGACTATATATATCTATAATACATAGTGTATGACACTGTCAGGGCTCCTAGGACTATATATATCTATAATACATAGTGTATGACATTGTCAGGACTCCTAGGACTCTATATCTATAATACATAGTGTCAGGGCTCCTAGGACTATATATATCTATAATACATAGTGTAGGACACTGTCAGGGCTCCTAGGACTATATATCTATAATACATAGTGTATGACACTGTCAGGGCTCCTAGGACTATATATCTATAATACATAGTGTATGACACTGTCAGGACTCCTAGGACTATATATCTATAATACATAGTGTATGACACTGTCAGAGCTCCTAGGACTATATATCTATAATACATAGTGTGTGACACTGTCAAGACTTAGAGTTTTACCATACACTGCATTGCCATCAAAAATGAACCTATTTTGGGGTACTGTCTTATGTTTTTATATAAACACATGATGATTATATTACATATAACATTGATTTTATATAAAATGTGCCTGTTTTGATGACCTGTAAGTCCTACAGACTTGGTATTTGGGAGACAAGGGTGAAAAGTGATGAAGAATAATATGCTTAAAAATTAAATAAATAGAAGTTTCCAGTTGTTATCCCTTTATATGAGCAGATGCAGCAGCAATTAATTGTAATAACAGAATTTCAAGAAAATTTGTGGAACACAGTCCAGATTTTTCAGGCTAGGCATTCTGACTGTCTTCCAAAACTGATCATGAGGTAGAAGTTGTTGTTCCTGTCACAGTTCTCCCCTTCATTGTCCCTGTGGTTCTTTGCATGCAGTTAAGATCCACCATATTCTGACGCTCCAACATGTACAATATGGGCACCCAATTTGCACTGCACCTTATAGCCATGATATGAGGGGGCCAGGGTAAGCAATGGTTTGTCCTGGTGAAGATGGGGAGGGAAATGGTCCAGTATGTAGGAGATGGTGAAGATGGACGGGTCACACCTGGTGGTGACTGCGTCAGTAAGGTGATGTCAGTACTAGAAAGCATCGGGTCTTAACACTTTCTAGATTGTGGCCTCTGATGCACAAAACATTAACCCAGTGGGCCACGACAGCTGATGTATTTTCCCTGCTGTTCCACATATTGAGGCCATCCTTTCCGCCACCTTTCCCCACATGGACATTTACAAGGAGAGGTCCACATGGAAATCAAGAAGGGACAATTTTGCTCCAGAAGTAATGGCATCTAGGTATTCCCCATGGAGACTGGGCGCTGCCACCGGCTGGCGGAACATAGTGGATTCCACTAAGTGACACGGCAGAGACTGCACCGCCAGTAACTTGGCCAGGTGGGAGTTAAAGCCACAGACCAGCCGTGAGACTGGGGCAGATTGTGTGGAGGAAATGATAATGTGCCACCAACCACACTGGTCCTTTCCTGTATATACTGTACTCCAGACTAGTCCTCTCCTGTATATACTGTGCTCCAGACTAGTCCTCTCCTATAATTCTATTTCCCCCATGTCCAAACCGCAGCACAACAGATGGGGTATTCCTGCCCCTGTGTGCGGTTTAGGACAGGTGGAATTTTAATGAAATTAATTATAATAATTAACCCCCCCTATAAGAAGGTAAGAGGAACCTCCTCCCCTTGTGTTTTTTTCTGTCCTGTGTGGGACAGGTGGAGGAGGCTTTTTAGCCTCCTGTATAGTTTGGAGAAAGATCTGGGTTTATATTCCAGTCTTTTGTCTTTCCTGTTACTGACATTTTTTCAGCTGTGTTTCAGCTTGTTCATTACCAGCAGTAAGGTAGCTACGTCCTCTCCAGTTTTTCCTGTGTCCAGTGCAGAAACTAAAGCACTATTTTCTATTGCTATGTGCACTTGGTCAGCTGCCTGTTGTTTGTCAGTAGCCGTGCGCACTCACCTGTGCTGCTCAGCCGTGGAAGTCATTTCACCGCCATTATGCCTGCTGTTGCAGACTCTGTGCTCTTACTCGGCTGACGGGCTGGTTGCTCCGCTGCCTTAAATAGCAGCTAATGTGAACAACAGCCTATTAATGCAGTGAGTTTAAGGATCACTGGATGCTCAGCGGCTTGCATATACGCAGATGTCTCCTCTTCTCCCAAAGGGGATGAAGCTCCGAGACGGAAAGTGTCGTCCAAAAGACCCTATAGGGAGTCACGGCCATTAACTTATCCTTCTGAAGGTTCCAACATGGTTGAAATTTCTTCTGATGAAGATTCTGTCTCTCCTAAAACCGCATTTCCAATGGAGAAAATGTCAAAATTATTTAAGTCCATCCACCCAGGCGGGCGCGATGTTGACAATGGGTTGAAATTTCTTCTGATGAAGATTCTGTCTCTCCTAAAACCGTAGTTCCAATGGAGGAAATGTCAAAATTATTTAAGTCCATCCACCCAGGCGGGCGCGATGTTGACAATGGGGAAGCCTCAGGTTCCACCTATAGAAGGTCTAGGACCTTCCAAGTGGATTCAACCCTGGTCAAAGCTATGGAAGCAGAATTGGAAGCACCCAGACATGCGTTTTTCAAAAAATATAAGCTGAGGTGTCCCTTAGAAGGAAGTGGACGAACCAGCTGGCTTCCACCGCCAAAGGTTGATTTCGCTGTGTCCAAGCTCTCCAGGCGTACCGTAGTTCCATCCGAGGATGGGCAATTTGCCAGATGCCATGGATAGACACCCAGAGTGTCTTGAGGCGTATTCACACTGTAGCTGCCTCTCAGGCTTCCATAGGTGTAGCCTCCTTTGAAGCCTACAGTCAGGCCTGGCGAAATTACAGCGGGATATTGATGATGGAGTCCCTCGTGATGATCTACTGATTTTCTGTCCGAAGCTTCCGCGTACCAAGTGAAAGCAGCCGCCAAGGGTATGGCTTCATCAGTGGCCGCCAGAAGGCCTCTCTGGCTCAAGCCGTGGAAGGCAGACAATGCCTCTAAATATGACATTTGTGGTCTTCCATTCAAACCCGGCAGACTGTTTGGCAGACAGTTGGATGGCATCATGGTAGAGGTTCTCAGCGCCAGTCTTCTTCCAGGCTGCTGTATGCCAGAAGATCTGGGTTCCAGTCCTGGGGATCTGGCCATCGTTTCTCCAAGGAGGAACCAAAGAAGTCATCTTTTTGACAATCACTGTACCCCTCCTGTGGAGAGCTCTCCACCCGTCGGAGGTCGCCTAAAAAGCTTTCTTCCAGCCTGGCGCCAAAACATCCAGGACCCTTGGGTCCTCCAACTAATTCAACATGGATACCGCATAGATTTCGTGTCTCCTTCTCGTGCCAGATATATCGCAATCCGCTCTTTCTCCAGTCAAAAACAAGTGTGCCTGGAAGGTATGATCCAAGAGCATCTGGACAAGGCGGTTCTGGAGCAGTACCTCGAGACGAGAGAGGCGCAGGAGGGTATTATACAGTCTTCCTGGTACAAAAAGCATCAGGAGGCTGGAGGATGATAATCGACCTTAGGTACCTGAACCTCTTCATCTGCAAGTTACATTTCCGCATGGAAACTATAAAAATTGGTAGTCGTTTTTCTGCAACCTGGCGGCGTCCTCGCCACCTTGGATCTCAAAGATGCCTATCTCCACATCTCAATTTTTCCTCCCCACAGGAAATATCTGAGAATAGCCGTGCTATTAGACGGCCAATTATGTCATCTGCGGTTTGCGGCCCTGCTGTTCGGCATCACCTCAGCTCCTATATCCGGACGATTGGCTGTTGAAAGCTCACTCAGAGGAGCTACTAAGAAACCAAATACAAGTGACCACCTCCTTCCTCCAGAACCTCGGGTGGATAATCAACTGGGACAAGTCAGACGTTGTACCCTCCAAAAGGAAGTCTTTCCTAGGCTGCGTCCTAGATTCCATCCAGATGACAGTATCCCTTCCTCAGAGGAAGGAGAAAATCAGGACGGTGGTCAACCATCTCTCCCAGAGGCGCTGGGTGTCAATCTGAATGACCATGAAGGTCCTTGGTCTCATGTCAGCGGCTGCAGATGCAGTCCCTTGGGCACTTTGGCACATGTGTCCTCTCCTGAGCGAGGTCCTCCAGTGGTGGAACTGCAGCCCTCTAAGTTTGGATTCACTGATCCACCTATCCCTCAATACCCGTCTGTCACTCAGGTGGTGGTCCCATCTAAAAGACGGAAGGTCCACGGTCCAGCCAGTCTGGACCCTGTTGACTACGGATGCATCTCTTATCGGTTGGGGAGCCCATCTAGACGAGATGCACGCGAGAGGGACATGGAATTGGTCAGAGAAGGCCAAGTCATCCAGTTGGCGCGAGATCAGAGCCATCTACCTGGCGCTTCTACATTTTGCCCCCTTACTTCGGTGCAAGGCAGTGAAGGCATGTTCGGACAACCTAACCGCAGTCCTCTACCTGAACAAGCAGGGAGGTACCCGGTCCCCTGCCCTTCTGAGGGAAACAGATCTTATTTTCTCCTGGGCAGAAAAAGAATCTCGCACATCTCATGGCGATCCACATCAAAGGGTCCTTGAACGTGTTGGCAGACCAGTTGAGTCGGAGCCTGACTGTGTCAGACGAATGGTCTCTGAACAAACAAGTTTTCAGCAAATTACCGAGATGTGGGGAGATCCAGAGGTGGACCTGATGGCCACCAAGTATAGTACCAAGGTGGAGAAGTTTTGTTCCCTTTGGAGAACGAGCCCTTGGCAGTAGACGCCCTGTCGATTCCATGGAGGTTCAGGCTGGCATACATCTTCCCTCCACTTTCCATGATACCGAGGGTATTGATGAAAGTCAGACAGGAGCAGGCGTCAGTGTTAAGCAATCATACCCGTTTGACCAAAGAGGGCTTGGTTTACCCAACTCATTCAGATGAGTCGAGGGATATATTGGAGGCTCCCCCAGTGCACAACCTGGTCACTCAAGGTGCCAGAGTATGCCAAGATCTCAAGAGGTTCAACTTGACAGCCTGGAAGTTGACCGGTCCATACCTGGACTAGAAGAGTTATCCTCAGCCGTCCGGAACACTATAGCTCATTCTAGAGCTCCTGCTACCAACCAGGCTTATCTCAGAGTTTTTAACACCTTCAAGTCCTGATGTAGGGACAAAGGTCTCATGACAATCCGTCCACACAATGTCTGTTGGAATTCTTGCAAGACGGCTTGGATAAAGGCCTTACTCCTGCCACACTTAAGGTCCAGGTGTCCGCCTTGTCTGCCTGTCTGAACAGGCGCTTATCACAAGATGTCTTTACATCCCGGTTTCTGAAAGGCGCAACCAGGTTGAGGCCTTCTATAAGATCTCTGGTTCCCCAGTGGGACCTTTCTACTGTCTTAGCGGGGCTCTGTAATCCTCCATTTAAACCAATGTAGGAAGCAGACCTAAAATTTATGTCTGTTAAGATGGCTTTTAGCTATAACATCGGCTAAAACTTGTAGGCGAATTACAGGCTCTGTCAGCCCACGAGCCTTACACAACTTTTTTTTCCCTGATCGGGTTCAGTTAAGATTTTTGCTGGGGTTTTTGCCTGAGGTTCTCTCCTATGTTAACCTGAGTCAGGTTATTTCCTTGCCTGTCTTTTTTCCTTTCCCCTCCTCTCCTGAGGAAGAGAAATGGCAAACTCTAGATCTAGTGAGAATCTTGCATATCTACCTAGAACATACTAAGAGTTTTAGGAAGGAGGAAAAACTTACTAGTTTCCTTTTTGGGGCGATCCAAGGGGGTTTAGGATCTAGAAACCCACATTAGCCAGATGGCTCAAGGAAGCAATAAAGCTTTGTATCTCAGGGGTTTACTCCTCCAGATTTTGTTAAAGCCCATTCCATTAGGCAATGTCTACCTCTTGGGCGGAAAAACACTCGGTCTCCTTGGAGCATATTTGTTATGCTGCTACCTGGCAGTCTCAATCCACTTTTGTCACTCTACCGTTTAGACCTTAAAGGGTCAGAGGCTACCGCCTTCGGCCAAAATGTTTTGTCATCTGTATGCCGAGGCGGCCCTCCCTAGGGGTTATCTCGCTACATCCCCATCTGTTGTGCTGCGGTTTGGACGTGGGGGAATCGAGGGTTATGAATGATAACCTGTTTCCCTTAGTCCAAACAGCAGCACAAGAATCCCTCCCTATATTTGCTATTATTTTTTTACTTTATAACCAACACAAGGGGAGGAGGTTCCTCTTACCTTCTTATAGGGGGGTTAATTATTATAAATAATTTCATTAAAATTCCACCTGTCCTAAACCGCACACAGGGGCAGGAATACCCCATCTGTTGTGCTGCTGTTTGGACTAAGGGAAATAGGTTATCATTCATAACCCTCGATATACTATGCTCCAGACTAGTCCTCCTACAATTCTATATACTGTGCCCCAGACTAGTCCTCTCCTATAATTCTATATACTGTGCTCCAGACTAGTCCTCACCTATAACTTTATACACTATGCTCCAGACTAGTCCTCTCCTATAATTCTATATACTGTGCTCCAGACTAGTCCCTTCCTATAATTCTATATACTGTGCTCCAGACTAGTCCCTTCCTATAATTCTATATACTGTGCTCCAGACTAGTCCTCTCCTATAATTCTATATACTGTGCTCCAGACTAGTCCTCTCCTCTATATACTGTGCTCCAGGCTAGTCCTATCCTATAATTATATATACTGTGCTCCAGACTAGTCCTATCCTATAATTATATATACTGTGCTCCAGACTAGTTCTCTCCTATAATTCTATATACTGTGCTCCAGACTAGTCCTCTCCTATAATTCTATATACTGTGCTCCAGACTAGTCCTATCCTATAATTATATATACTGTGCTCCAGACTAGTCCCTTCCTATAATTCTATATACTGTGCTCCAGACTAGTCCTCTCCTATAATTCTATATACTGTGCTCCAGACTAGTCCTCTCCTCTATATACTGTGCTCCAGACTAGTCCTCTCCTATAATTCTATATACTGTGCTCCAGACTAGTCCTATCCTATAATTCTATATACTGTGCTCCAGACTAGTCCTCTCCTATAATTCTATATACTGTGCTCCAGACTAGTCCTCTCCTATAATTCTATATACTGTGCTCCAGACTAGTCCTCTCCTCTATATACTGTGCTCCAGACTAGTCCTCTCCTATAATTCTATATACTGTGCTCCAGACTAGTCCTCTCCTATAATTCTATATACTGTGCTCCAGACTAGTCCTCTCCTCTATATACTGTGCTCCAGACTAGTTCTTTCCTATAAGTCTATATACTGTGCTCCAGACTAGTCCTCTCCTATAATTCTATATACTGTGCTCCAGACTAGTCCTCTCCTATAACTCTATATACTGTGCTCCAGACTAGTCCTCCTATAATTCTATATACTGTGCTCCAGACTAGTCCTCTCCTATAATTCTATATACTGTGCTCCAGACTAGTCCTATCCTATAAGTCTATATACTGTGCTCCAGACTAGTCCTCTCCTATAATTCTATATACTGTGCTCCAGACTAGTTCTTTCCTATAAGTCTATATACTGTGCTCCAGACTAGTCCTCTCCTATAATTCTATATACTGTGCTCCAGGCTAGTCCTATCCTATAATTATATATACTGTGCTCTAGACTAGTCCTCTCCTATAATTCTATATACTGTGCTGCAGACTAGTCCTCCTATAATTCTATATACTGTGTTCCTGCATATACTGTGTTCTACTAGTCCTCTATTCACACCATGTTTTTTTTTTGCTTCTGATAGGGATTTTTATACTGGAAGTAATTAGTTAATGATCTGTTGATCACATTTTATGCCTTTTTGTAACGTTAACCTGACACATAGTTTTGTTGTATAGAAAAGCCCAAATTCTGATAATATATGCGGATACTGTATTTTACGGCCCATTCATTTGAGCCGACAGCGGAGGGGAAAGCCGCAACCGCGATGGTCGCCGCGTCTCTCTCGGTGTGAAAACCCACGCGGGCAGTTCACGTGTGAACTAGCCCTTATAGGAGCACTTCTGTTGTGGGGAGTCACCTGCCTGAGATATGATAACCATTGCAGTTATCTCATTCTCCACCAGGTGTCAGTATTTCTTCTCTAATGCTGTAGGTTTTGCTCTCATAGCAGAATTCGGGACTTTGTACTCCACATCTGCTCCGGCTAAATATAATACAGTAGTACAGGTGAGGGGCACCAGCAGCATCGATGGATTAGCTTTAGTGACTCTACACTTGGGGTCTGCACCGTTCTCTATATATAACATACCAGAGTATAAGTATGTGCCCCCCTCATCCAGCCAGGACTCCAGATTGTTACAGGTTACCTGCACAGATACATTGTAACAAACTGTCAGAACAGTAAAGAGTTTTCTGCTGCTGAGAGGATTGTCCAGACTGGATACAACTGTAACTGTTCCCTTTGTGATGTCTTTCAAGATTCTGTTAAACAAAACATCTTCTAGGACCACTCAAGACAAGGACCGCGCTACTTAATGCTTTTCCCCCATCTTCTTACCACACTAACACTCCTGGAAACAATGTAACAACCGTCACTTTCTCTGCCCTGCCAGGTTATGGGAACCGGAGCCCCAGTACTATGGGGGGGCAAATCTTCTGCGTCTTCTTTGCACTGTTTGGGATTCCATTAAACCTGATCCTGCTGAATCGTATCGGGGAGAAGATGCTGCGCCTGGTGCAGAGATCCGCAGAGTACCTGGGGAGGAAAATTGGCCGACAGGTGAGGGGAAAGCTAGAAGTATGTGACTTGTGTCTATCCATCACATGTACATGTATGTAACACAACTGTAATGGGGTTCACCCTCTCCAGAGTGCAGCTCTGGAGTATAATACAGGATAATAGTGAGTGCAGCTCTGGGGTATAATACAGGATATAACTCAGGATCAGTACAGGATAAGTAATGTAATGTATGTACACCGTGACTACACCAGCAGAATAGTGAGCGCAGCTCTGGAGTATAATACAGGATAAGTAATGTAATGTATGTACACAGTGACTGCACCAGCAGAATAGTGAGTGCAGCTCTGGGGTATAATACAGGATATAACTCAGGATCAGTACAGGATAAGTAATGTAATGTATGTACACCGTGACTACACCAGCAGAATAGTGAGCGCAGCTCTGAGTATAATACCGGATGTAACTCAGGATCAGTACAGGATAAGTAATGTAATGTATGTACACAGTGACTGCACCAGCAGAATAGTGAGCGCAGCTCTGGAGTATAATACATGATGTAACTCAGGATCAGTACAGGATAAGTAATGTAAAGTATGTATACAGTGACTGCACCAGCAGAAAAGTGAGCGCAGCTCTGAGTATAATACCGGATGTAACTCAGGATCAGTACAGGATAAGTAATGTAATGTATGTACACAGTGACTGTACCAGCAGAATAGTGACCGCAGCTCTGGAGTATAATACAGGATGTAACTCAGGATCAGTACAGGATAAGTAATGTAATGTATGTACACAGTGACTGTACCAGCAGAATAGTGAGCGCAGCTCTGGAGTATATTACAGGGTATAACTCAGGATCAGTACAGGATAAGTAATGTAATGCATGTACACAGTGACTGCACCAGCAGAATAGTGAGCGCAGCTCTGGAGTATAATTCAGGATAAGTAATGTAATGTATGTACACAGTGACTGTACCAGCAGAATAGTGAGCACAGCTCTGGAGTATAATACTGGATGTAACTCAGGATCAGTACAGGATAAGTAATGTAATGTATGTACACAGTGACTGTACCAGCAGAATAGTGAGCACAGCTCTGGAGTATAATACTGGATGTAACTCAGGATCAGTACAGGATAAGTAATGTAATGTATGTACACATTGACTGCACCAGCAGAATAGTGAGCGCAGCTCTGGAGTATAATACAGGATATAACTCAGGATCAGTACAGGATAAGTAATGTAATGTATGTACACAGTGACTGTACCAGCAGAATAGTGAGCACAGCTCTGGAGTATAATACTGGATGTAACTCAGGATCAGTACAGGATAAGTAATGTAATGTATGTACACATTGACTGCACCAGCAGAATAGTGAATGCAGCTCTGGAGTATAATACATGATATAACTCAGGATCAGTACAGGATAAGTAATGTAATGTATGTACACAGTGACTGTACCAGCAGAATAGTGAGCGCAGCTCTGGAGTATAATACAGGATGTAACTCAGGATCAGTACAGGATAAGTAATGTAATGTATGTACACAGTGACTGTCACTTTGGATTTATTTGCCTTCCCCACGGTGACATTTTTTATTTATTTTGCTTCTCCTTGTAGAAAACAGTGAAGTTCTTATTCAGCTCTTGTGCCTTGGTGATCGGTCTTCTGTTCTTCTTCTTGCTGCCACCGATTCTCTTCAGGGGGATGGAGGGCTGGAGCTATGAGGAAGGCTTCTACTACTCCTTCATCACCCTCAGCACTATTGGGTTTGGTGACTATGTCATTGGTGAGTGTAGAGGACTTTGTATGTGGCCAATGTGTTGGGTTGTCTGGTCCTACAATAAGGCTGAGAACTTCCTAGAAATGTTTCTGTTATTACAGCCCAAGCTCATTGACTTGAATAGATCTGAGTTGCAATACAAGGCAAAGTCCATGATAAATGTAATAGTCAACTATTTATTAGAATGGCTCGTGATTTTACCATCATAATACAAATCTGTGCCTGCACACAATGCTAAAAGTAGTAGCAACTATGCCTCATAGTAGTGTCACTATCTGCAGTCTATCCACACATAGCTGCTACTAGGTCATAAACATATATGTCCATAGAGAGATCATATTATATAACCAGTGCCTGTGTGTTTGTGAGTAACCCTCTCTGAACACACAGCTGCTTGCTAGTGTGAATTGTGGCTAAATAACATACATACAATCTGTCCATCTCCCTAATGTTAGGGAGACAGTCAGACTACTTCTATAGCACTGAGACAGATTGTATGTATGTATTGTATCGTGATATAATGTAATAATATGTAATAATCATACATGGAGGCTATAAAACAGATGGGGTGTAATGTGAATAATAAAGGGGCCCCACACAGTATATGTTCCACAGAGACCCCACACAGTATCATATGCTGCACAGTGACCCCCACACAGTATAATATGCTGCATAGTGACCCCACACAGTATGATATGCTTCACAGTGACCCCACAAAGTATAATATGCTGCAGTGACCCACACAGTATAATATGCTGCAGTGACCCCACACAGTATAATATGCTGCAGTGACCCCACACAGTATAATATGCTGCAGTGACCCCACACAGTATAATATACTCTACAGTGGCCCTCATACGGTATAATATGCTCCACAGTGACCACACATAGTGTAATATGCTCCACAGTGACCACACATAGTATAATATGCATCACAGTGACTACACATAGTATAATATGCATCACAATGACCCCACACAGTATAATATACTCCACAATGGCCCTTATACAGTATAATATGCTCCACAGTGACCTCACATAGTATTGTATGCTCCACAGCAGCCCTGTTGAGCTGCTTCAAGTGAAACCCACAAAATTCGATGAAATATAGTATAATGTGCTCCATTTAGTATAATGTGCTCAACAGTGGCCGAACACAGTATAATGCTCCACAGTGGCCCCCATACACTGTAATATTATCCACACTATCCCCCACACAGTATAATATGCTCTACAGTGGCCTCCTGTCAGGGTGCGGCGCTCTTCTGTGACATAAGCACTGACACATGTACATTAACCATCATTTGGTGCTGCACATTTTTAAAAAATGAGACAAAAACAGTATTTGGGTGCAACACGTGAATAGCTCCTGAGACTTTCCTGCTGGTCCTGTCTTTCTCCTCAGGACAAGATCCCAATGTGAATTATCCGTACTGGTACATGAACCTGGTGTCTATGTGGATCCTGTTCGGCATGGCCTGGCTCGCCCTCATCATCACCCTGAGTGTGAACCTCCTGCAGAAGACCAGGGACCTCTGCCTGTGCCCCAAGAGGATAGAGGACAAGACCAAGGAGCTCAATGGACTCGCTCCGACATCGCAGGAGGCCGAGGACGCAGAGTCCAGGACTAGTATCAGCAAAGCTGAGTCACAGGAATCAGTCCAGAGCAACGGCGAGTAATGGACGCTGGAGATCTACAAAACAACCCGAGAACTAAACATCAGGGCCAGTGGTATAGCTGTAAGTCTTGTGAGCACCGGGGCCAACTTTGTCCATGACCCCTACAGCGTACTATTGATAGTGACGGTTACTGGTGCTGCAGCGGTATCTCATATATACTGTATATACAACTATAAGACCCACTACTGTGGATATCAGGAATATGGTGGTGAGTGGCGCAGCGTCTGGCATGGAAACAATACTGGAGGCTGGGTGTTGGGAATCAGCGGATCTGCAGGGTCCTAACAGTCTAAGAAATCGGTGGGGGTCTAACACCCAGGGCCCCTGCTGATCAGCTGTTTGTAGATATTCTGGTGCTTTTGCGAACACCCTCACTATCTACACTGCACATATGTTTTATAATCAATAAGTAATGTAATAATATGTAATAATAATACACGAAGGCTGTAAAACAGATTAGGTATTATGTGAATAGTGAAGGGGCCCCACACAGTATAATATGGTCCACAGTGATCCAATACAGTATAATATGGTCCACAGTGACCCCACACAATATAATATGTTGTTTAGTGACCCCCACACAGTATAATATGCTCCACAGTGGCCTGCACACAGTATAATATCCATCTAGAGTGATCCTATACAGTATAATATGCTACACAGTGGCCTACACACAGTACAATGCTCCACAGTGACTTCACACAGTATAATATGCTCCCTAGTGGCCCCCACACAGTATAATATGCTCCCTACTGGCCCCCACACAGTATAACATCCTCCACAGTGATCCTATATAGTATAATTTACTCCACAGTAGCCCATACACAGTATAATATGGTCCACAGTGACCTCACACAGTATTGTATGCTCCACAGCAGCCCCCTTGAGCTGCTTGGAAGTGAAACTCATGAAATTTGATGAAATTTCTTGAGGTTCGGCCATCTGGTTCATTTTGGTGGTATTATTATCCTCAGACCCCAGAATATAATAAGGAGAGACTCAGGGAAAGTAATGAAAAATAATAAACACTTACACCCACCTTACCTCTCCTGGGCACGCTCGCTCTGATCGTTTCTCTTCAGCATCTTCTTCAGTCCTCCTTTGCCTGCGACTGAGGTCACCGCTGTGGCTTGTGATTGGACCTCACTCACAGGTCAGAAGAGCCCCGGAAATGATGGTGGGGACAGTCAGAAGCCCAAGAGAGGAGACCATAAATATTTTCCTTTCCTGGGCTGACTACCATTATACAGGGTCATTATGTGATGTCTGTACACACTGGGCCTCTTTCCATTAAGGAGATGTATAGTGGTCGGGTCACCCTGTGACCTCCTCTATAAGATCAGCACACTCCTCTCCTGAAATACTCTGTACTGCAGGGACCCTGCTCCTCCTACTATGTAACTCTCACCCTGTGACCTCCTCTATAAGATCAGCACACTCCTCTCCTGAAATACTCTGTACTGCTGGGGACCCTGCTCCTCCTAGTATGTAACTCTCACCCTGTGACCTCCTTTATAAGATCAGCACACAACTCTCCTGAAATACTCTGTACTGCTGTGGGCCCTGCTCCTTCACTATGTAACTCTCACCCTGTGACCTCCTCTATAAGATCATCACACTCCTCTCCTGAAATACTCTGTGTTGCTGTCAGCACTGTAGGGTAATACAATCCATCTCTCATCAGTAACATGGCCGTAACTCGCCATTCACCATAACGGTTTGCGCTCCCAATCACATGACTCAGCGCTCACAGTGGAGGGTGTTGGGAATAATTGTGACTCCGGGCAGGGCGGAGCCAGATACCTGCAGTAAACATTTCAGAGTCCCCGCCCCCAATCATGGCGGACACTTCGCCTTTTAATAATAAAACAGATTATTTGCAAAACTCTACCAGAGATTGTCACCCAGCTTTGCTTGATCCCTGAGTGGCGTTCCCCTTCCTGAGCACATTCCTGTTTGTTCTACTTTAGATTTTATGTATTTGAACATTAAAGGGCAAAGGTCATTTATATTTTTACTAATTATACCCAAAACTCGTGAATTTTTTTTTTTTAAATCTGTTTTAATTTTCTGATTTTAGATTTTTCTTATTCTCTTTCTTGTACATGATTATGTGGGCGGCCATTTTGTCTGAGTCTTATTGAATTCTATTGAAGAGTGCAGTGGGCATGCTCTGTGACCTGTGCAGGGAGGGGAGGAGCCCTGTGACTGTCATATATTGACTACAATGTGAGATTGCAGTGAGCATGCTCTGTGACCTGTGCAAGGAGGTAGGAGCCCTGTGACTGTCATATTGACTACAATGTGAGATTGTAGTGAGCATGCTCTGTGACCTGTGCAAGGAGGTAGGAGCCCTGTGACTGTCATATTGACTACAATGTGAGATTGTAGTGAGCATGCTCTGTGACCTGTTCAGGGAGGGGAGGAGCCCTGTGACTGTCATATTGACTACAATGTGAGATTGTAGTGAGCATGCTCTGTGACCTGTGCAGGGAGGGGAGGAGCCCTGTGACTGTCATATTGACTACAATGTGAGATTGTAGTGAGCATGCTCTGTGACCTGTGCAGGGAGGTAGGAGACCTGTGACTGACATCTATTGACTACTATGGGAGAGTGTAGTGGGCATGCTCTGTGACTGTTGAAGAAGTCATTATAAAGGAGGGGAGCTGGAACTTTTATAGGATTTATAGAACTTTTATATAAACTAGGACTTTTCTATGTATGTACCATAAATTCTATAAAAATCATTTGTATAAACATCCCATACATTGTATAGAAGTCCTATAAATGCCCTAACATTTATATCATTTATGGCATGTTTATAGGACTTTTATAGGATTTCTGGGACTTTTCTAGCAGATGCATATAGCGGACGGCCATGAGACGGCGACTGATGCTGTTCTATTATTGGCTTTCATGTGTTGATATTGGCCCCTATTATACTTGCCCACGGCCGCTCCTGTCTCAGCTGAGGGTTTGTTACCATTGGCTCCAGTCTACACAATGCAGAGAGTTCTGAGCTGCAGATGCTGATGGCCTGAGCTCACAGAGTATTGTCTGCACTGGATATTACCAGAGGGGCAAAAAGAGAGGAAATACCCACCTGGAGGGAAGGACATGAAATAGCCCCCGACACTGTTATATTGGGGTTTACTGGTTATATAGGGGTGTACTCAGGGCCGGCTCCAGGTTTTTATGGGCCCTTGGGCGACAGAGCCTCAGTGGGCCCCCTTGTAAAGGAGACGGGGGAGCCGAGACACTGTGCGTCGCAGATGAAGTGAGTGACGTCACGCAGGAGTGTGGTGTCACCAACGCCATACCTCCCAATTTTTAAAGAGTAGAAAGAGGGGCAAAATGTGCTCTGCGCGCCGCGGCAAATTTGACTCCACCCGCTTTTATGTTGACTCCGCCCATTCTCATTCATTTATCATGTGTTCCCACACAATATAATCCTCCTACAGTCACCCGTAAATTATATGGCCCCCCTCCATCTCTCCCCCAGTTTCATATACACCCTTCCTCTGCCCCAGTTTCATGTCCCCCCCTCCATCTGTCCCCAGTTTCATCACGTTCTCCCCCTTCATCTGCCCAGTTTCATGTCCCCATCTCTGCCCCAGTGTCATGCTGTTCCACCCCCCCATTTGCCCCAGTGTCATGCCGTTCCCCCCCCTCCCCTTCATTTGCCCCCCCAGTTTCATTAGGCCCCCTCCATCTCTGTCCCAAGTTTCATGCCGTTCTCTCCCCACCCCCTTCATCTTCCCCAGTGTCATGCCGTTCCCCCCTCCCCTTCACTTGCCCCCCAGTTTCATGGGCGCCCTTCATTATGTTCCACCTTAATATTTAATACAAAACAAACACTTACACTCACCTTCCATCGCTCCCCCGATGCTCCTCTCTCCACTCTCTCACTCCATTCACATAGGCAATTAAAGCAGGAGCTGTGAGCTCAGCTCCTGCTTTAAAGCTGCAGCCCGGCTTGCGTGTGTAGGCGCGATGTGATGACGTCATCGCGCCTATACACACAAGCCGGGCCGCAGCTTTAAAGCAGGAACTGAGCTCACAGCTCCTGCTTTAATCGCCTATGTATTCGGGAAATCGGGACAAGCAAGTGCTGGGGCGGGCAAGTGCCGGGGGGCCCCCAGAGGCTCTGTGGGCTCCGGCACTTGCCCGACTATGCCGTGCGCTGACGCCGGCCCTGGGTGTACTGTTATATGGGGGTGTACTGTTATATGGGGGTGCACTGGTTACATGGGGGTGTACTGTTATATGGAGGTGCACTGGTTATATTGGGGTTTACTGGTTATACGGGGTGTACTGTTATATGGGGGTGCACTGGTTATATGGGGGTGTACTGTTATATGGAGGTGTACTGGTTATACGGGGTGTACTGTTATATGGGGGTGCACTGGTTATATGGGGGTGTACTGTTATATGGAGGTGTACTGTTATATGGGGGTGCACTGGTTATACCGGGGTGTACTGTTATATGGGGGTGCACTGGTTATATAGGGGTGTACTGTTATATGGGGGTGCACTGGTTATATGGGGCTCTCGCTATCCTATGCAATATTTCAGGGGCGACGTCTTGTGCGGCCAATCAGAGATTATTAGGCTGTCTGGTATACGCAGATTTCTTAATCCTGTAATCATTAACCCCTTCTGCACCTGAACTGGGCACATGGACAGCAGAGTAGCCCAGAGTTATTGGCGGCTATCTCCGAGGGGCAGGGCTTTAGGACCAATCAGAATCCTGGGCTCAAGACCGGCCTCTCATTGAGGACTGAACATTGCAAACAGCTGATAGATAAGAGCAAGTCAATCTGCCCAGCCAAACAGACCAGGGGCAGGAGAGGGTGGGGGATCACTGCAGGTCACTGGGGTCACAGCGAGTCATTGAGGTCACTTCCTATTACCTGCAATGTGTCTCCTTTCTTTTTACTGCAATGAGGAAGACAGGTGAATACAATCTATTACTATCTGTTATCAGCCATGTCAAGAGAGGAGAGGCGACTGTAGGACAGGTGACTACAATCTATTACTATCTGTTATCAGCCATGTCAGGAGGGGAGAGGCCGACTGTAGGACAGGTGACTACCATCTATTATTATCTGTTATCAGCCATGTCAGGAGAAGAGAGGCCGACTGTAGGACAGGTGACTACAATCTATTATTATCTGTTATCAGCCATGTCAGGAGAGGAGAGGCCGACTGTAGGACAGGGGAATGCAATCTATTACTATCTGTTATCAGCCATGTCAGGAGGGGAGAGGCCGACTGTAGGACAGGTGAATACAATTTATTACTATCTGTTATCAGCCATGACAGGAGAGGAGAGGCCGACTGTAGGACAGGTGAATACAATCTATTACTATCTGTTATCAGCCATGTCAGGAGAGGAGAGGCTGACTGTAGGACAGGGGAATACAATCTATTACTATCTGTTATCAGCCATGTCAGGAGGGGAGAGGCCGACTGTAGGACAGGGGAATGCAATCTATTACTATCTGTTATCAGCCATGTCAGGAGGGGAGAGGCCGACTGTAGGACAGGTGAATACAATCTATTACTATCTGTTATCAGCCATGTCAGGAGAGGAGAGGCTGACTGTAGGACAGGGGAATACAATCTATTACTATCTGTTATCAGCCATGTCAGGAGAGGAGAGGCCGACTGTAGGACAGGTGAATACAATCTATTACTCCCTGTTATCAGCCATGTCAGGAGGGGAGAGGCCGACTGTAGGACAGGTGACTACAATCTATTACTATCTGTTATCAGCCATGTCAGGAGAGGAGAGGCCGACTGTAGGACAGGTGAATGCAATCTATTACTATCTGTTATCAGCCATGTCAGGAGGGGAGAGGCCGACTGTAGGACAGGGGAATGCAATCTATTACTATCTGTTATCAGCCATGTCAGGAGGGGAGAGGCCGACTGTAGGACAGGTGAATACAATCTATTACTATCTGTTATCAGCCATGTCAGGAGAGGAGAGGCCGACTGTAGGACAGGGGAATACAATCTATTACTATCTGTTATCAGCCATGTCAGGAGAGGAGAGGCCGACTGTAGGACAGGGGAATACAATCTATTACTATCTGTTATCAGCCATGTCAGGAGAGGAGAGGCCGACTGTAGGACAGGAGAATACAATCTATTACTATCTGTTATCAGCCATGTCAGGAGGGGAGAGGTCGACTGTAGGACAGGAGAATACAATCTATTACTATCTGTTATCAGCCATGTCAGGAGAGGAGAGGCCGACTGTAGGACAGGTGAATACAATCTATTACTATCTGTTATCAGCCATGTCAGGAGGGGAGAGGCTGACTGTAGGACAGGTGACTACAATCTATTACTATCTGTTATCAGCCATGTCAGGAAAGGAAAGGCCGACTGTAGGACAGGTGAATACAATCTATTACTATCTGTTATCAGCCATGTCAGGAGAGGAGAGGCCGACTGTAGGACAGGTGAATACAATCTATTACTATCTGTTATCAGCCATGTCAGGAGGGGAGAGGCCGACTGTAGGACAGGTGAATACAATCTATTACTATCTGTTATCAGCCATGTCAGGAGGGGAGAGGCCGACTGTAGGACAGGTGACTACAATGTATTACTATCTGTTATCAGCCATGTCAGGAGAGGAGAGGTTGACTGTAGGACAGGTGAATACAATCTATTACTATCTGTTATCAGCCATGTCAGGAGAGGAGAGGCCGACTGTAGGACAGGGGAATACAATCTATTACTATCTGGCTCTAACCCTGGTCCTGGTCTCTCTTATCTTAGGCTCTATTCACACATGTGATTGGCTCCTCAGACATCGGTTCTTTTCACCTTAGTTTCACTTTTGATGGTAACAATAGCGCAGCTGGATATCTTGATGGACTCCAAAATACCCCAAGTGACCCCACTGGATGTCTTTTCAATAGTTGTGTGAACAGAAGTTCAGATGTGAACAGCGCCATACCCTTAAAATGTAATTTTTATTCCCAGTGATCTCCTCCATATGTTGCGTTCTTAGGTAAATAAGGCCTAAGATATTTACACAATTTAGCATCGTTTTCTATTTTTTTGCGATGATTAAGAACACAATTCAGGCAATTCTGAGCGCGGCACCTTCCTGCGGCCCAGCCCCCGTTATTAATAGTCTCTGGCAATCGCCCTATATCTGTCAAATCGTATTACTGTAGATGTGATTAATTGGCGGCCGGCACAGAGCTGTGTATACAGGACCCTACGAGAAGCCACACACGTTAAATATTTACACTTTCGCACATTTCGGATCTGCCCTGTAGTTCATATCTGCAGAGTCAGCAACTTCAGGACACAAGATGGGAGAGACACGGCAGGAAAATCAGCAAGGATGTGCAAGAATACAAATCCCAGCTCCCTGCTTGTGCTATTGTGTCAGTCCAAACTGCTCTGGAATTCTATTCATAAACCAGCTCAGGAAAGAAGAGGGGGTATTAGTTCTCATTGCGGAGAACCAACTGGTGGTGGGAATCTTGCCGGAAATGTTCCCTGGGTAGAGCCACCTGCTCAGAGTGAGGACTGGACCAAACCAAACAGTGCTCGGATTTTTTTAAATATTGAAATTTTTGTATAAAAAGATATATAGAAATTTTGTATAACATTTTGACTCCTTTTCGCACAATGCACAATCCAGGGTGGAGTTCCCAGGGCCGGAGTATGTAGGACGCACAGTGGTGTCTGCAGACGGCTCCTGCATCACCATGGTATTCAACTCATCTGCGTCCTCCGGAGTTGAAGCCGGGATGGTTGGGAGGTATGTAGAAGTCTATGGAGCATTTCCAGCTCTGCAGCCCCAGTGTGTATAGAGGCTTAGTCTGGAGATCACACTACACCGCCATCTTGAATGTATTATAGACACACATGTAGGTTATTAACAGGAATCTGTCAGCCCCAAACACTGGAAATACTGACAGGCTCCCTGGTTACAATTAGCAATGTCTTACTGTGAAAAGCTGAAGCATCAAACAAGTTGGAGAACTGTGAAGATTCGTGAGGGCCCCGCTATGTCTCTGACCATGGTGAGGATGAGGCACAGACTCCTCAACCTGTCCCCAGCTCCTTAATAATCTAGAGGAGCCTGGCCAGAGGTCTCAGAAGTCTCCTGGAAGATTCTCCCACATTGACCCATAACAGTACCAGCCACTTTGACCCATAACTGTACCGGCCACACTGACCCATAACAGTACCGGCCACACTGACCCATAACAGTACCGGCCACACTGTCCCATAACAGTACCGGCCACACTGACCCATAACTGTACCGGCCACACTGACCCATAACAGTACCGGCCACCCTGACCCATAACAGTACCGGTCACGCTGACCCAAAACAGTACCGGTCACGCTGACCCATAACTATACCGGCCACACTGACTCATAACTGTACCGGCCACACTGACCCATAACTGTACCGGCCACACTGACTCATAACTGTATTGGTCACACTGACCCATAACTGTACCGGCCACACTGACCCGTAACAGTACTGGCCACACTGACCCATAACTGTACTGGCCACGCTGACCCATAACAGTACCGGTCACACTGACCCATATCTGTACCGGCCACACTGACTCGTAACTGTACCGGTCACACTGACCCATAACTGTACCGACCTCACTGACCCATAACAGTACCGGCCACAATGACCCATAACAGTACCGGCCACGCTGACCCATAACAGTACCGGCCACGCTGACCCATAACAGTACCGGAGACACTGACCCATAACAGTACCGGCAACACTGACCCATAACAGTACCGGCCACACTGACCCGTAACAGTACTGGCCACACTGACCCATAACTGTACTGGCCACGCTGACCCATAACAGTACCGGTCACACTGACCCATATCTGTACCGGCCACACTGACTCGTAACTGTACCGGTCACACTGACCCATAACTGTACCGACCTCACTGACCCATAACAGTACCGGCCACAATGACCCATAACAGTACCGGCCACGCTGACCCATAACAGTACCGGCCACGCTGACCCATAACAGTACCGGAGACACTGACCCATAACAGTACCGGCAACACTGACCCATAACAGTACCGGTCACACTGACCCATAACAGTACTGGCCACACTGACCCATAACTGTACTGACCTCACTGACCCATAACAGTACCGGCCACGCTGACCCATAACAGTACCGGAGACACTGACCCATAACAGTACCGGCAACACTGACCCATAACAGTACCGGTCACACTGACCCATAACAGTACTGGCCACACTGACCCATAACTGTACTGACCTCACTGACCCATAACAGTACTGGCCACACTGACCCATAACTGTACTGACCTCACTGACCCATAACAGTACCGGAGACAATGACCCATAAAAGTACTGGCCACACTGACTCATAACAGTACCGATCACACTGACCCATAACAGTACCGGCCACAATGACCCATAACAGTACCGGCCACAATGACCCATAACTGTATCGGTCTCCCTGACTCATAACAGTACCGGTCACGCTGACCCATAACTGTACCGGCCACACTGACTCATAACTGTACCGGTCACACTGACCTATAACTGTACCGGTCACACTGACCCGTAACTGTACCGGTCACACTGACCCATAACAGTACCGGTCACACTGACCCATAACATTACTAGCCTCACTGACCCATAACTGTACCGACCTCACTGACCCATAACAGTACCGGAGACACTGACCCATAAAAGTACCGGCCACGCTGACCCATAACTGTACCGGCCACACTGACCCATAACAGTACCGGAGACACTGACCCATAAAAGTACCGGCCACGCTGACCCATAACTGTACCGACCTCACTGACCCATAACAGTACCGGAGACACTGACCCATAAAAGTACCGGCCACGCTGACCCATAACAGTACCGGCCACACTGACCCATAACTGTACCGGCCACACTGACCCATAACAGTACCGGCCACACTGACCCATAACTGTCCGAGTCTATATATCCCTAGATCTTGTTCCAGTTGCTCTCTTTATCCTAGAACCCCTTTCACATGCTGTACTAGACGGCCCAGACGTGTGCAGGAGATTTACTAGAATGTCTCAGAAGTTGGCGCTGATACTTTGTTAGACCTTTTTCTTAGAATAACAATCAGACTTTTTCTTCAGTCTGCGTCCAGCTGCTGAGCCCCGCAGTATCTGGAGGAGCGCTGCTCTGAGGTTACACGTCCCAGTCACTGTCCTGTGAGTGCACAGAAGCCTTCAGCCAAGGGAAATATCACTTTCATATAAACATGTGAGACATTGCACCACAGAAGTTTCCATTTGTTGCGGAGCCGTCAGTCGGTGCCGCAGCCATGGGGTCTGCAACGTGCCAGAGCCGCCCAAATAGGAAACCCACAGGAATGGAATTAGGAGCCTGGAAGTGAAGCTAAAGCCGCACAAGAGCTGTGACTGATACCGGGGAGGGGGACCAGACTTGTTTTACACAATGTGTGTTTTTCCCCAACATATGGTTAAAGGGGATATGTCAACGGAAAATGGGTATCACCCCAACCCCAGGGCAATATAGGGGGACATAATACTGATCACTACCAGACTGGGCGCAGTGCATTGTGGGAGACATTATACTGATCACCATCAGACTGGGCGCAGTGCATTGTGGGGGACATTATACTGATCACCATCAGACTGGGCGCAGTGCATTGTGGGGGACATTATACTGATCACCATCAGACTGGGCGCAGTGTATTGTGGGGGACATTATACTGATCACCATCAGACTGGGCGCAGTGCATTGTGGGGGACATTATACTGATCACTATCAGACTGGGCGCAGTGCATTGTGGGGGACATTATACTGATCACCATCAGACTGGGCGCAGTGCATTGTGGGGGACATTATACTGATCACCATCAGACTGGGCGCAGTGCATTGTGGGGGACATTATACGGATCACCATCAGACTGGGCGCAGTGCATTGTGGGGGACATTATACGGATCACCATCAGACTGGGCGCAGTGCATTGTGGGGGACATTATACTGATCACCATCAGACTGGGCGCAGTGCATTGTGGGGGACATTATACTGATCACCATCAGACTGGGCGCAGTGCATTGTGGGGGGACATTATACTGAGCACCATCAGACTGGGCGCAGTGCATTGTGGGGGACATTATACGGATCACCATCAGACTGGGCGCAGTGCATTGTGGGGGACATTATACTGATCACCATCAGGTGCAACTGGGAAATGTCCAAAAGTCCTTGGTGTATAAGCAGTGGGGGAGATGGGTCTCTTAGCCCTTCTGGGACATGGCTACTCCAAGCAGTCCAGATCTTTGCACACATGGGGCTTGGTAGCCTTACAAAAGGGGAATATCAACTTGGGTATGGGCTATTCAGCCCAAAAGCAGTCAAACAGGAGGTGCTGTGAAGGTCTCTAGGGTTAGACCTGGACTTGAGGGCACTCCTGATCCTCCTTGCGCAGATTCCAGGACACCGCATACAAATGGCACGAGCGCTGTGCCCCAGAAAGTACTGAAATAGAGGGACTGCTGGTGATGGTGATGGGGGGTGGTAGAGGTGACTGTGTCAGCCCCCTCATGGTAATTAGTGCGGACAGACTAACTAAACAGGTGGACTTACTGGATGAGGGACTGAAGACAGTACCTGAGGCTCCAGACAATAGTGGCCATAGCAGTCAGCTACCTCTACTGGTGGGTCCTCCCAGGCATAGTTCATGGTATGGACAACAAGGGGTGACTACAGCGGCCATATAGCCCTTCAGTCCCATCTACAATGAAAATTGCAACCACCTTCTTGGGTGGAGATTATGCTGGTACTCCGGTGGAGAGCTCGGCTTCACAGCTAACAAAGAGCTCCCAGCCAATGACATCCTCAGGGATGAAGCCGGAGCCCCATTTAACATGGAAGGAGCTGATAATCCTGATAGGCCGGACGTCTGAGCCTCCATCCTGGGTACATCCATCCATAAACTTTGCAGGCTCCCATTCCAGCTGCTAATGGTGTTCCTGGGCACTGCGGATGCCAAATCCTACAGAGCCCGAGCATGTCAGCGGGGTGTCTGATGGCTCCTCACGAGGCCCACGTCCCAGTCACAGGGACTTTGGAGGCCTAGACAAACTCAAGTGTTATGCTTGAAGATATCTTAGACCTCCAGCTCATGAGGCTGGGAAGTGCAAATAGCCAGTAGTGAACAGTGCTAGTAAAGTAGTGTAAAGACATTACAGATCCCATTATGTATCCAGAATGTAGTGGCCCTTCTGGGGGACACGGCGTCTGTGCTCACAGGTACCCCGAAGCCCTTACATTAAGAGGTTTTACTGTATATGTAGGAGAAATCTTGGCAATAGTGGATGAGCCTGAGAAGACGGGAAGGACTCTGCCCACAAGTGTCCTAGGAAATCTTAGGAGTATTACAAAGAATTTGCAATAAAGTAAGTGAAGAGCAGAAAACGCTGCAGATCACATGATCAAAGCAAACAAGGGAGTGGAAAAGTGGTAATATACCGTAAGTAATACGTGCATGGGCTGCCTGCCAGAGAAAGATCAGATAATACCGCCACATAGTGTACAAATGGTAGCACCGGACCAGCAGAATATGTCAGTATACAAAGAATAGGTAGTCTATACAGTCACATACTCATAAACATTGATTATACAGCCAGGGGGTGTTTAGTATCTACATAATACCGCCATATAGTGCTCACCTACTATCATCATCTAGTGTCCCAATAACACTACCATTTACAGTGGAAATATCACGTCAAACAAGGCTCCAAGATTACCGCTGTATACTGGCTAAATAATACCGCCATATAGTATCCAAATAAGACAGCCACAATTAGACATCTTCTCAGTGAACGGTACATGGTGGGGATGCGGATGGAAGATGGTCAGGAGAAATACTATCTGACTAGTTAAAGCAAAAATGTCACCTTAAAGGGATCACACATAACCGACAAATCAGACATTGTGATGGCAGACTATGTGACGCAGTAACAAAGTTATAACCTCACTAGGGGGCGAAAGAGAGCACGAGAATATAAAACGTGTGTTGCGCCCCCAGCCTGATGGGATCGACATTCAGGAATATAGAGGGAAAATAAAGGGATGTAGCGAGACGTATAGGATGTCCGTATGGCTGGTGGCCGGAGTTGCCCTTTAAGTAATGAAACAGTCACACGCTCTACGAGAAGGATCGGGGATTGAGGAGGATTAACTCTGCGCTTCCTGTGTAATATATTGGGCTTGTTCTATATGTCCTATATCACCAGACTCTGTGTCATTCTGCTCTGTGGTCCATTAGCCAGAATCTTGCTTGGAGACGTTTCCCCTGTACACGGAGGGTGAGTCACGGGCCTGGGTTACCACGTCTAGACCTATTCCTGTCCTGACAGGAGGTTTCGGATGACCTCTGTGTTGTTTGGACGTCTCCGCACTCAGGATGGCTGAGCTTCCAGGAACATCCTATAACAAAATGGAAGTGACACTTCAATTATCCAATTTCATGTGTCAAGACGGAGGTTCTCGCTGGCAATGGCCCTTGTGGCCACGATTCTGGATGGAGTCCAAAGTTTGTAACAAAGTTTATATCCGAAAAGAAGAAAAATACTAAAATGTGAAGATGGAAACTAGTCCGGATCTTCACGGGATCATTTCATCTTACTATAAAGCTGCTCCTCACATAAGATCCAGGAAGATGATTGTACGACAGATCAGACACAATCTGGACAGCAAACAATCTGCACACGGTGTAACCTCAGTCACTCTGTACAATGGTAGGATTGTGCAGCTCCACCACCCCATAACATGCTAGTCCCACCAGCAAATTCAGAGGCCAAACAAGTGATCCCCCAATCATACATTGTATTCACACTGAATTGTACAGGAATCTCAGGGAGGATATGATTGTGCAGACCAGATTGTATGAAATTCCTATTCTTCTCCCCTTTCTTCTTCTGTCAAGGTTTCCCTACTTTGTCTTTACAGCCTTTTGCATTATATTGACTTTCTTGTCTTCGCCTTCTCTTTCCACTCTTTCTCATTGTTTACGTCACCCACTTCTTCTCTTTTCATTTCCTATCATATCTTTTTCCTCTTCTTCCTCCTCCACTTTCTTTTTCTCTTCTTCATCTTCCTCTTTTCTTCCTTTTTTCAATCTCCTCTTTCTTTTTCTTCTTCTCCTACCTGATCTCCATCCCCTCCTTCTTCTTTTTACTTTTCCCTTATCCTCTTCTCCACCTTCCTTTTCTTCTCCATCCTCTTTTTCTTTTTCCTCTTCTTCTCCTTCCTCCTCTTCTTCTTCTCTTTTCTCTGCTTCACTTTCCTCTTCTCCTTCCTCTCCTTCTTTTTCCATCTCTTATTTTTTCTTTTCTCCTTCCTTCTTCCCATTCTTTTCCTTTGCTTGTCCATCCATCCTCCCTTCCTTCCTTCCTTCCTTCCTTCCTTCCTTCCATCGTTTCCAGTATTTCTAACTTCTCCAGTGTTAGACTTTGGTGCCACAGTATAGGCAGGAGCCTCTCTGGTTCAATATGCCAATGGTCTTAGGTACAAATGTCTGGGGGGTTCACATACTTCTGGGTCTTGTAACATGGATGCTCCCCAATCCCATCTGTTATGTCTGGGGGTTCACATACTTCTAGCCATATAACACAGAGGTTCTCCAATCCCTCCTGTCATGTCTGGGGGTTCAAATACTTCTGGCCATATAACACGGAGGCTCCCCAATCCCTCCTGTCATGTCTGGGGGTTCACATACTTCTGACCATATAACACGGAGGCTCCCCAATCCCATCTGTTATGTCTGGGGGTTCACATACTTCTGGGTCTTGTAACATGGATGCTCTCCAATCCCTCCTGTCATGTCTGGGGGGTCACATACTTCTGACCATATAACACGGAGGCTCCCCAATCCCTCCTGTCATGTCTGGGGGTTCACATACTTCTGGCCATATAACACGGAGGCTCCCCAATCCCATCTGTTATGTCTGGGGGTTCACATACTTCTGGGTCTTGTAACATGGATGCTCTCCAATCCCTCCTGTCATGTCTGGGGGGTCACATACTTCTGACCATATAACACGGAGGCTCCCCAATCCCTCCTGTCATGTCTGGGGGTTCACATATTTCTGGCCATATAACACGGAGGCTCCCCAATCCCATTTATCATGTCTGGGGGTTCACATACTTCTGGGACATGTAACATGGATGTGCCCCAATCCCATTTGTCATGTCTGGGGGTTCACATACTTCTGGCCATGTAACATGGATGCTTCCAAATCCCATCTGTTATGTCTGGGGGTTCACATACTTCTAGCCATATAACACGGAGGTTCTGCAATCCCTCCTGTCATGTCTGGGGGTTCACATACTTCTGGCTATATAACACGGAGGCTCCCTAATCCCATCTATCATGTCTGGGGGTTCACATACTTCTGGCTATATACTTGTATCTGATCTTCCAGGATAATAAGGCGTCTTATATGCGGGATTATCCTTCTTCCTGTTGAGTCTGGCGATCTCGGGGATTTTGTCATCTTCTTGGACATCGGCCACTGTTTGTGCCAGAATTGACAGTTGCGTCTTGTTAGATGTCCACTTGGAGAAGGATTGGCGGCACGTGGCGGCTCCTCCTCGGTTTTCTGTCTTGTGATCCTGATGTGGGAGCCCGGGGCCCTTTCATCGTCTTGTTATCAGCCCTGACATAACACACACCTTTCCCCTAATCTTGTCCGGCTCGGAGCCCGCATTCCTTTATACGGAGAACATTGGGATCCCACGGATAAGGCCGAGGAGCGGCTGTCATCTCCTGCCAGCTCTCCTCTGGGCGTGTGCGGCCCGTACTGGCAGACACGAGACACCTGGCCTATCACACGATCCTGCTGGAAGATTCTCGCATCTCTAGTTCTATCTGCGCCTGGGAAAGCTGAATGACAACTAATATGACTGCTCATCACTCAGCTTTCCCAGACTACTGAATGGCCATTTCCTTCTTATGTGTTAGAAAGGGATTTGCCTTCAGGAACCTAAATCAATAAATCTCAATCCCAGAGGAGTTGCCACTCAGCTTTTCCGGACTTCTGAAGGACAGCTCCATCCACATATAGTGATTGGTGAGAATTTGGCATTCAGGACTTTAAAAAAGTTGAGTGATAACTCCCACCACTGCCGTTACAGCTCCTAGATAGATAGATCGGCCTTCAGGAGTCTAGAAAAGCTGGATGACGCCTAATGTGGCTACCATGATATTTGCTGGAGAGGTTAAAACCCAGCTTTCCCTCATTCCTGAATCTCCCTGGTTATATAATTTTATTATAGTGGTTGATCACTGACTAGGCAGATTTGCCTTCAGGACTCTAGGAAAGCTGGGTGGCTCCACTCCAGGTGATTATAACACAACTTCATCCCAGAGATAGAACTCACTAAGGACATGATAGAGGACCGAAGGACTGAAAGGGCTTGTCTGGTTTATACTCACCGAGGAGCATTGCCCTGACCCTAGATGTGACTAGTCCTGATGTCAGCTGAGGCTTTGTTACAATTGTATCCAGTCCACACAACAACAACAGCAGCAGCAGCTGCTGCAGAAATCTCTCTACTAGATTGTTACAATGTATCAAGCAATGCTCACAGAATATGATCTAGACTGGATACAATTGTAACAAACCTGCAGCTGAGAGAAAGGACAAGCTATGTACAGGGTGCGGGTGTAAACAGGATTGTTCTTATTGTCATTACTGACAACTTCTCCTCTGTGTGCACTGTCCTCTAGAAGTCTGAGATCCTCCCCAGTGATGGTCCAGCCAATAGCAGGGGAGGGTCTCAGATACAAGAGCTGATAACAGGAAAAGGGTCCCTGACTACCAGAGCTGATAACAAGGGAAGGGTCCCTGACTACCAGAGCTGATAAGGGAAGGGTCCCTGACTACCAGAGCTGATAACAAGGGAAGGGTCCCTGACTACCAGAGCTGATAACAGGGGAAGGGTCCCTGACTACCAGAGCTGATAACAAGGGAAGGGTCCCTGACTACCAGAGCTGATAACAGGGGGAAGGTCCCTGACTACCAGAGCTGATAACAGGGGGAAGGTCCCTGACTACCAGAGCTGATAACAGGGGAAGGGTCCCTGACCACCAGAGTTGATAACAGGGGGAGGGTACCTGATAATAAGGGGAGGGTCTTACATACTTGTGGCCTTTTGCCTGGGATTTGACTGCCCTGGGTGATTATGTGTTAGGTGTTCCCCCCCCCCTCCATGGCTTGTTCATTTCTTCCTATGACTTCCAAAGACTCCAGAGCAGCGGTCCTTAATGCGCCGGAACTCATCCACCGCTATAATAAATGAGACCCATCAGGGTGAAGAGTTGAGAATTAATAATAATGGGGGAAATTCCCCCAAATCTCCCGGTTTGTGTAATCATCAGACACGGATTAGAAGTGATGTCTGAGCCAAACCACAAGTAGCGAGAGAAAGGAAAGACGAGGGCGAGATGTGAACACAACAGAGCAGAGGAACATGGACGCCAGCTAATGACTGACCCTAGTGGGGGTCGGGAGGGGAGGCAAATGAAGTTTGGTGGAGGGCCCCATAATGTATCCCTGACCTGTGCAGCCAGCTTATGGGCCTCAGTACAACATCTTCAGTGGGGGCCGTACCTACCTTGCCATTTAGAATAGGGGTATATGTTATATAGGGGTCCAGGGCCTGTTAGTCACTGCTACCAATGCACCCCCTATAGCCAAAGCCCTGTTTGCAGCAGCCACTTTCCTCTAGCGTCTGCTCATTGCACTACTCTACAGGGAACACTCCAGTAGGTGCACTTAGTGCTCTGGCTCCTCATATGTGTGTGAATAGGGAGCAGCCTGTGAGAAAGAGGGGGCCATGGGGAGCATTCTGTGTGTATGAGAGGGGACATGGGGAGCAGTATCTCTGTATGAGAGGGGACATGGGGAGCAGTATCTGTGTATGAGAGAGGGGGCAATGGGGAGTAGTCTGTGTGTGAGAGAGGGGGCAATGGGGAGTAGTCTGTGTATAAGAGAGGGGGCAATGGGAAGTAGTCTGTGTGTGAGAGAGGGGGCAATGGGGAGTAGTCTGTGTATAAGAGAGGGGACCATAGGGAGTAGTCTGTGTGTATGAGAGGGGACATGGGCGCAGTATCTGTGTATGAGAGGGGACATGGGGAACAGTCTGGGGCAGCAGTTACTCTCCAGGAGCCCCAATCTATATCTCAGGGATCAGCTGATTATTAGAGATACATGCACATGGGGCTTCTCAGAAACTGGTGGGTATCTGTTTTAGGGGTCCTCTCTGAAATTGTCGGTCCCCTTTAAGTACAGGGATGATGAGGGGTGTCAGGGCCTTCCAGGGCTGAGTGCTGTGGTGGGCACAGCTTTTTGGGGCCTCTTCATTGACAGTGTATGATAACACACAATGTTTACATCCATTGTGTCTGAATATTTCCACTCTGCAGGGGCCCCGGGGCCAATGTTACACTGTTTGGTAATCCAGTGTCGGGAGCCGTTGTGACTTGCCAGCCATTGTCAGAACTGATGGATTCCTCATATCTATAGGGTGACATTTACAGGAACCAGCCAAAGGCTATGGATGATGGCTACGCTACAACTTCCTACTACACGCTGCACAGACAGATCCTCCATTGTGTATTCGCTTCCTTCTGAATTACTGAAAAGTGACGATGACCTACCTGGAGCGGGGAAAGTTTCCACCACGAGGGAAGAAAATTTCCATCACCTTTCACTAAGTAAGACAGAAGAAGAAGAAGAAGAAGATGATGCTACGGTGTAAACAGATGTAGCAGGGCTGAGCAGTGTTTTTCCACAAATCACAGCGACCATGTGAGGAGCTTTACCTGCCCTTACATAGGACTGCAGGAAAATGACACCGAAGAGGACCCAAAATGAGAGGTCTCTCAGATCAGTCCAAAAAGAGAGGAGAACCATTAAATCATATAAAGGGGGAATTACAGTACAATAAGACATGACGGTATTATGTGCACACTATATGGCAGTATTATGTGGGTGACGTATGACACTATTATGTAGACGCTATATGGCAGTATTGTGAGGGGGATGTGTGACACTATTATGTTTACACTATATGATAATATTGTTGATACTGTATTGCACAATATGAAATTGCTATGTTTGCACGGTATTATACTATTTTTTTTGCAGTGCATGGTACTATTATTTAAACAATAGTATGTTGGTGGTATTAGTATGGTAGTATTATGTGTGCATTATATGATGCCATGCATGGCACTATAGAGCAGTATTATCAATAGAGTATTAAGGCAGTATTATTTAGGCACAGCACTAGTATGTATGTATATGGCAGTAATATTTATACATATCACTAGTATGTATGTGTATGACAGTATTATTTAGACACAGCACTAGTATGTATGTGTATGGCAGTATTATTTAGGCACAGCACCAGTATGTATGTGTATGGCAGTAATATTTATACACAGCACTAGTATGTATGTGTATGGCCATAATATTTATACACAGCACTAGTATGTATGTGTATGGCGGTATTATTTAGGTACAGCACTGGTATGTACGTTTATGGCAGTATTATTTAAGCACACACCTCCATCTCTATTAGTCTTCACAGGGTTAATCTCCACTTTATACCCATGGAAATTCCCGCTCGAGATGGCGGTAAAGCACAGAAAGTCTCCTCTGTCACTTCTTTCCTCCTGAGGACCTTGACAGGCCAATCACCTCGATGAACATCCCGGAGGTTCTGTATTGTTATCTAAAGAAAACTCACTGGAACCTTGCAGCTGTCACTGGACGCACTGCGTGTTTGTGTGGAAAGTTTACAAGGTCTCCAAAAATCTCCCCCCTCATATTCCCTCTAGCTGCCCCCCCACCCCGGCTACCCAGCTGGCAATAGCTAGGATAACAGCAATGAAGTAACCTGTGTCAGCGGATAGTACTTGATGATGTCACCAGGAGGATGATCCAGTGAAACATTGTAACCAGCATAATGCAACATCTATAGAAGGACTGGACTCCACTGTGTGTATAGGGGCATAGTCATAGGGGCAGAGGTAGCAATCACACCCGGCCCCTGGATATTGGGGAACAGTAGCAGTCACACTCGGCCCCTGGATTTTGGGGGGGAGGGGGGCAGTAGCAGTCACACATAGCCCCTGGACAGTGGAGGAGGGTGGCAGTAGCAGTCACACCCAGTCCCTGGATAATGGTAGGGGGGGCAGTCACTGGACAGTGGGGGGCAGTATGTCAGCACACATAGCCCCTGGACAATAGCAGTTGCACCTTCCAGGTACCAGGTTGGTCCTAATGATCCCTCAGCCACTCAAGAATTATACAGATTTTGCCTGGGACCGGGGAGCGAGAAGCTGCACCTGTGCCTGTGATGACAGAACAGACCACTGATACACTGTAACAGAACTGTCATCACTTCGACAGAAGTAAAAAGAAAATGACCTGAACCTTTATGTAATTGTTGAAGTTCCTGTTACTTCTATTGGAGTCACAAAAATGTTAGTGGTGCCAAAAATAGTGCGGCAATAGCGTGACCTAGGATTCAGAGTGCACTAGTACTGCCAGCAATGGCTGCCCCTGGCATTGCCTAACACACTGACACTAGCACTTTGCTTTACCTTCAGCAGTCTCCCTTGCTGGCTCCACTAGTCTCTCCTCACTCCCCTATCTGTCCCTACTCTCTTACACTTTCTCTTGTCCTTTGCTCTCTACAACTCTGTCCTGTATTCTCTGCACATTTTTGTTTCTTTTCCTCTATTTCCCACATTCTTCTCTGTTGCCTCCACTCATTGTCTTGCTCTTTGCAGATGTCCTCTCACCTGTTCTCTTTGTTCTTCTCCCCCCTCCCCAATCCTCTGATTTCCCCTGTGCTCCTGTTCTGTCCTCCCCCCCCCCATGCTCCTGTACTCTCTTCTGCTCCTCCCATCCTCATGTTCTCCCCTCTGCACCCCCTGTGCTCCTGTCCTCTCCTCTGCTCCCCCTGTGCTCTTGTTCTGTCCTCTCCCCCCCCCCCCATGCTCCTGTACTCTCTTCTGCTTCCCCATCCTCATGTTCTCCCCTCTGGTCCCCCTGTGCTCCTGTTCTCTGCTGTCTTCTCTCCCCTGTGCTTCTGTTCACTCCTCTGTGTCCCCCGTGCTCTGCTCTCTCCTGTGTGCCTGTTCTCTCCTCTGCCACTCCTGTGCTCTTCTCTCCTCTGCTCTCACTGTGCTCCTGGTCTATACTGCATGCAGAAGACGGAAAACTGTCAGACCGGGTCCGGCCATGAGCACCGGTGAGCGTTTTATGCTCTCCGCCGCAAAACCGTTTTTTTTTAAAATCGGACACAGAGTACTGCATGTCCGACTCTGTGTCTGATTTTTAAAAAACGGTTTCGCAGCGGAGAGCATAAAATGCTCACCAGCGCTCACGGCCGGACATCTTTAAAACCCATTCAAATGAATTGGTATGAAAGAGTCCTGCAGGTTTCCATCTCCTTCTCAGTTTTGTGCAGGAAACGGAAACCTGTATGAACGGAGACCGGGCGCAGATGTGAACGAGCCCTTATTTAGTACTTTTATCTCTCTTGTTCTTATCCTTCACTCCCTATCTCTCGCTCTCTTATGTTTTCCTCTTTGCTATTTCTTCTATTCTTTCATATCTCCTCTGTTCTGTCATCTCTCTTTTCCTCTCTCTTCTGCGCTCTCCTATATCGGTTCCTCTCTCTTCTGCGCTCTCCTATATCGGTTGCTCTCTCTTCTGCCCTGTCCTCTGTCAGTTCTCTCTTCTGCTCTCTTCTATATTGGTTGCTCTCTCCTCTGTCAGTTCTCTCTTCTGCGCTCTCCTATATCGGTTGCTCTCTCTTCTGCTCTTGCCTCTGTCGGTTGTTCTTTCTTCTGTTCTCTACTCTGTCAGTTGCTCTCTCTTCTGCTCTCTCCTCTGTCGGTTGCTCTCTCTTCTGCTCTCTCCTCTGTTAGTTGCTCTCTCTTCTGCTCTCTCTTCTGTTGCTTGTTCTCTCTTCAGCTCTTTCCTCTGTCATTTGTTCTCTCTTCTGTTGTTCTCGCTTCTGCTCTCTCCTCTATCGGTTGCTCTCTCTTCTGATGTTGTCTGTCGGTTGCTCTCTCTTCTGCTCTCTCCTCTGTCAGTTGCTCTATCTTCTGCTCTCTCCTCAATTGGTCGCTCTCTCTTCTGCTCTTTTCTCTGTCGCTTTCTCTCTCTTCTGCTCTTTTCTCTGTCGCTTGCTCTCTCTTCTGCTCTCTCCGCTGTCAGTTCTTCTCTCTTTTGTTCTCTCCTCTATCAGTTATCCTCTCTTCTCCTCTGTTCTCTGCTGCTTGCTGTTTCATGTCATTGTTCGCTCTTTCTTGTATACATCATTTAGTCATTGCTGCTGACAGTGTGAACACATTTATACTGGTCGCATTTCATGTGAAACTCTCGAGAGGGAGCACCGCAGCTTCAAGAAGTCATCAGGAAAAGAGCAGAACTTATAAAAATATTTCCTAAACCCGGGACAGCTCCTGTAACACGCACAGAGCCATAACCATTAATACCGTCCTGTCTACACCTCATCAACAAAGGAAAAATGTATCCTATGTGCAACCAGAACCTTCTGCTCCAAAACCACATCCTACTGCCCTGGCCGATCCCACAGGAGATTGAGTTTTATTATCAGCCACCTCACGCCAGCAATTCCATTCACTTATTTATAGACAACTGAAAAGTAATGGAAGGAAAACTGGAGGAATTTTTATCACTGCACCTCGAGAGGTCACAATTACAGTAGGGATCAAAGTGGTGGAAGTGTACATATAGCCACCAGACGAGTATATAAGCACCAATGTCTACTGGACCACAAGGAGACTGACCCCTCTAAATACCAGGGGACTAATATTTATCCTGAAGCTCTAAGCTCAGACCCCAGAAGGGTTCCCAAATCTGAATGAAACGTGACATGTGAAGATTACACATAGAGGATGTTCAAGCTCTCCGCTCACTGCCAAGGGGCTATAAGAGGATAGGACGATACAAGATAGCAAATATCAACACGGCCCTTTCTTCTGTGGCATCGGGGCCCCAAGTGTCATAACCACATGGCTGCACAAACAGTAAAACAGGATTTGATGAAAATTCCTGAATTGGGTAAAGTTGTTTTCTGGAAATCTTCTTCCAAAACAGGAAAGATCAGTCTCTTACATCAGGTCTCTTGGCTTGGCTCCAGAAGGAAGCTCGGGGTTTCCTTGAGGGCCATGTTTTTAGAGAAAAGGAAATGTTTAATATCTCCCTAATGGACTGAAAATGGAAGACGTAACCTGGTGAGAGACCTCGTGTCCTCTATGAACACCACAGAAGGAGGTCTGAAGCACGAGACCTCCCATCAGCCCCATCAATGGCTTGTGCTTGGTGTGGACTAGTCTTTGTCTTATTTATTCTTCAGGTTCCAGTTATTATAGAAGTGATACTGTCTATTGTGTCCCAGGGATCGCCCTCTGTCCTCTCCTAGGTAGCAGATGAAGCCACGGCTCACCACGACCACTTGGCATTAGAAGAGAGCGAAACCATTTGTAATGAATCGGGTTTGTTACAAGTTTTCCAAACATTTCAGAGAGTCAGACATTTTTGGGGTTTGCCACCCACTACTCATTATTATAGTAGGAGTCTCTTTACCACACAGATAAGACTGATCGGCGTTTCAGGGGGAAAACTCTCATACTCACCTTTCCTTACCTCTTGAGGGCTCGGAGACGTCATGTTGAGGTTCCCATAACGTGACCTGAGGCTGATGATGTCACCCAAGAAGATGGAAAAGGCCAGAAGATGCCACGAAAGTAGACCAGACATTGTGGCAGAGCCCGTGGAGGAGAGAGCACAGACCAGGAATTACTCTATGATATATGTATGACATAACATTTTGATTCAGTTTTCTAATCTTTCTGTGTAATTCGCTTCTTTGCACAATTCACTTCAGAAATTGGTTTCAGAAACTGAATAAAACATTGTCATCTAAGTATGTAGGAGCGTGGCCACGAACATGGGGGGAGAACATACTGTATAAAGAACTGGTGAGAAGGCAAGGCCTCCAGCGGGCGACAGATCGACATATATGAGATCAGAAATCTACATCAGCTGATCTGTTTGCGGTGCAACGATGGCCATTAATGGTACAAGCTCACAACAAGGACTAAGGGGGCATTCACACAATGTAACGCGGCATTGATTCTGACATGATAACTCGCGTAAGAATCAGCGCTGCAAAACAGAATCCTATTGACTTCAATGGGTTCCGTTTAACGCGCATAACACATTGAAATTAATGGGTTAAAAAGCCTCCCATTGATTTCAACGCGTTACGCGCGTTAAACGGAACCCATTGAAGTCAATGGGATTCTGTTTTGCAGCGCTAATTCTTACGCGAGTTATCATGCAAGAATCAGTGCCACGTTACATCGTGTGAATGCTCCTTTACGTCCAAATAAAAATCGCACCGATCTCTGTTCAAGGAATGGGCGGAGCAGTGATGGGGCTCTGACTAGTCCATGTCTGACACTTGGCTCCTGGTTTTCTTAGTTTACAGTTATGGTGCTCGTCCGTTACAATAGATTACTGTGTCGTTATACCTGAGATGTCGTCCCTGATCTCGCCCTTGCCAGGAAGTGACACATTCTATGGATAAGGCTCTTGGATGATTTCTGGAGAAATCCACATTATTTCTATTCAGTAAATGGATTCTTGAGAATAAAATGTTTTGTACAAGTGAAAAGGATTATATAAAACAACCAGTGATTGTGGGGCACGTGGAGGGTTCAGGGATGGTAGGAGTAGTAGTCATGATTATATCAATGTGGATTCTGGAGGAGGAGGATTCATTGACGAAGCCGACATTCCTTCCTTGGGATTCGGCCTCTTGTGATGCTATTCATCTCCCTGGCTCGGGCACTGAAGGTTGTGCCAGACATTACTGACCTTGGCCCGGGGCGGCCACAGACATTGTGCACATTCCTCTGTTGGCTGATGGTTCCACAAGCCATGAAAATAACATAAAGTAAAAACATGGTGAGGACCAGAGGACACGGCCAAGAGGATGACAAGGCAGAACAAAGGCAGGTCTGCTGAGTATCTCAGTAAGGGATACAGTAAGCTCATCGGCCGTACTCATCAGGCTCTATGATGTGGCCCACACTGGGGTTCAGTAATCAGACCTCAGACCAGACCTCAAAACCATTACAGTCCTTTGATTAGACCCCTAGACACCTCAAAAATGAAGAAGAAGGTGTCTAGATTCTGCAAATTGTAAGGTTGTGAGAAATTAGCCGCGTGGCTAAAATCTGCAAATGATGACAATGTCCACCACATGAGACAATCAAATGAAGTAGATCAGAATGAATGTGCGATTGATCTGATTGACGTCACGCACTGAGAGGGACAGAATCCTGACAGACCTTGGTTTATCACGAGATGTCATCGGAGGTCAATGTTGTGCTTCCTGGTGGTTGGGAGAACAAGGATGGACTGGAATGACAGAAGGAGGTGC
The DNA here is from genome assembly GCF_031893055.1 of Leptodactylus fuscus. Taxonomy (NCBI): domain Eukaryota; kingdom Metazoa; phylum Chordata; class Amphibia; order Anura; family Leptodactylidae; genus Leptodactylus; species Leptodactylus fuscus. The sequence goes on along the minus strand of NC_134267.1, from coordinate 28,685,447 downwards.
GGAGAGGTGAAGATCTGCACAGGGGATCATCTCATTGGAAAAATGCCTTGTAGTGATCCTGTCTGTGGCGCAAATGAAATGAGACATCACATCCCAAGCCTAGAACAATAAGCAGTGTGGACACAAAGCATCAGAAGGGGTTAACACAACATTGGACTGCAACTATAAGTGATGACTGACCTCACATCACCGCTGTCACAAGCTGTCATGGTGCACAGCAAGATGGCAATAAAGACTGGGATGATGGTTTATTCTCTATAGTGAGAGTCCTGGAATGGAGGTCTATCCTCTATAGTGAGGAGTCCTAGAATGGAGGTCTATCCTCTATAGTGAGGAGTCCTAGAATGGAGGTCTATCCTCTATAGTGAGGAGTCCTAGAATGGAGGTCTATCCTCTATAGTGAAGAGTCCTAGAATGGAGGTCTATCCTCTACATTCAGGAGTCCTGGAATGGAGATCTATCCTCTACAGTGAGGAGTCCTGGAATGGAGGTCTATCCTCTATAGTGAGGAGTCCTAGAATGGAGGTCTATCCTCTATAGTGAGGAGTCCTGGGATGGAGGTCTATCCTCTACAGTGAGGAGTCCTGGAATGGAGGTCTATCCTCTATAGTGAGGAGTCCTAGAATGGAGGTCTATCCTCTATAGTGAGGAGTCCTGGAATGGAGGTCTATCCTCTATAGTGAGGAGTCCTGGAATGGAGGTCTATCCTCTACAGTGAGAAGTCCTGGAATGGAGGTCTATCCTCTATAGTGAGGAGTCCTGGAATGGAGGTCTATCCTCTATAGTGAGGAGTCCTAGAATGGAGGTCTATCCTCTATAGTGAGGAGTCCTGGGATGGAGGTCTATCCTCTATAGTGAGGAGTCCTAGAATGGAGGTCTATCCTCTATAGTGAGGAGTCCTGGGATGGAGGTCCATCCTCTACAGTGAGGAGTCCTGGAATGGAGGTCTATCCTCTATAGTGAGGAGTCCTGGGATGGAGATCTATCCTCTATAGTGAGGAGTCCTGGAATGGAGATCTATCCTCTATAGTGAGGAGTCCTAGAATGGAGGTCTATCCTCTATAGTGAAGAGTCCTAGAATGGAGGTCTATCCTCTACATTCAGGAGTCCTGGAATGGAGATCTATCCTCTACAGTGAGGAGTCCTGGAATGGAGGTCTATCCTCTATAGTGAGGAGTCCTAGAATGGAGGTCTATCCTCTATAGTGAGGAGTCCTGGGATGGAGGTCTATCCTCTACAGTGAGGAGTCCTGGAATGGAGGTCTATCCTCTATAGTGAGGAGTCCTAGAATGGAGGTCTATCCTCTATAGTGAGGAGTCCTGGAATGGAGGTCTATCCTCTATAGTGAGGAGTCCTGGAATGGAGGTCTATCCTCTACAGTGAGAAGTCCTGGAATGGAGGTCTATCCTCTATAGTGAGGAGTCCTGGAATGGAGGTCTATCCTCTATAGTGAGGAGTCCTAGAATGGAGGTCTATCCTCTATAGTGAGGAGTCCTGGGATGGAGGTCCATCCTCTATAGTGAGGAGTCCTGGAATGGAGGTCTATCCTCTATAGTGAGGAGTCCTGGGATGGAAGTCTATGTAGCAGTCAGTAATAGCCCCTATTGTCTTAATAGTGTTGTTTTGCTGCCATCTACTGGTGTGAAGAAATATAGCCTGGGGCTGCACCAATGTGAGAGACAATAAGCACCCTGTTTTGCCTGCTAAATGGTGCAGTCCGGAGGAAGTGACATGAGCAGGAAGCACAGAGCAGCGTGGTGTGGATCTAGAGTGTGTGCTGTGAGGACCTGTGAGAGGCCATTGCTGCTGTAGGCCATAGTAGAAGGCCTGAAACACTGCAGAGACTGACTGGAGAAAGCGGCAGTGTTGTGGAGATTGTTCTGGAGACTAAAGCCGGACTGTGCCTTGGACTGGGTTCAGACCTTCACCCAAGACAGAAGCAAGACAGAGTCTGCTGAGTTCCTGGACAGGCCTGCATCGAGGGAGCACCACAGAGAGCTGAGAGAGACTGTATAAACCCGGTACCGTACAAGTATCTCAGGGACAGCTAGGGCCAGTTTATAGAGGGCGTTATCCTCATATTGTGATATGTAACTTAGTTTCTTTTGTTGATTCCTTCCCATTTTCCATAAGTAAATTGTGTTATATACCTGCCAGTGTGCGTCTGTCTCCTAGTCGCGGATCCTCGTTACCTGCTGGCCCGGACTTACATTTTGGCGTAGTCGGCAGGATCCGTAGCTCAGGAGACATGTCGGACAGGGAAGAGGGAACCTCTGCCGGGTCAAGCTCAGGCGCCCCAGCTGATAGTCCCAATGTAGCTGTTTTACCAGGAAGGAGAATGGTGCCGCCAGGGTCAGTGATGAGCCAAGTGACAAAATTTGATGGATGTAATATGACGGTAGCTGAATGGGCAGATCAGATACGAGGCTTAGAGCAGATATATGACATTGCACCAGATGTGATAGTACAGTTAGCCACACTGACGCTGACAGGGGACGCCAAGACGACTGTCAGGCTACAACCAGCTAATGAGAAAAAGACATTTGATGAAGTAGTGACTTTGTTAGAGACCATTTATGGAGAGACAGCATCATTAGGTTCCCTAAAGGTCAGGTTCTTTCAGCGAACCCAGTCAGAAACTGAAACTCTCCCTCAGTATGCCAATGCCCTACAAGAACTACTCAATGAAGTTAGGGAAAAAGGGGGAACCAACGCTATAGCCGACTATGACCGTACTCTCCGAGACCAGTTTGTCATAGGAATACGTGACAAGATCATAGCAGAGGCAATGCAAGATGAGATAAGGAGATGGCCACAATCTACCTTCAGTGACATACGGGTGGAGGCAATTTACCATGCGAATAGTAAAGTGACAGAGCCACAGGTGAGACAGAGTGTCACACTAAGTCAAGGCGAAGCAGCAGCTATAGGAAAAGCCGGAGACCTGGAGTCCATTATTCAGAAACTACAGGTACAAGTAGAATACCTAACAAAGCGCTGCGAAGATTATGCACAGCAGGCCAAGAGAGGCTATGAAGGAGGAAGAGTGAATAGAGTACCTGAGAGTGGAGTGTCAGGGGCCTACCGAGGGGGCCCAGAGAGACGACCACCTCGGCGAGAGATCCAGTGCTGGGTGTGTGGAAGACTGGGACATGTCGCTGCAAAATGCCCAGACAAGTTCCCAAGACAGCTACCTTTAAACTAGAAGGTTCCAGCGCAGCGGGGCATGCGTTGGAAGGGAACAAAAGAGTGAAGGAAGTTAAGAGCCCTGATGATACACTGATTGCAGCAAGCCCGGTGTTGCAGGTCAAGATGAATGATGTCTTTGTTACTGGCATGATAGATACGGGATCACAGGTTACCACTATGGGAAGAGAATGTTATGAACGGTACTTCCAACAGTCTGCCCAGTATGACCCTGAGATGTTTGTGAGTGTGGTGGCAGCCAATAACCTACCTGTCCCGGTATGCGGAGTGGTCTGGATGGACGTGAACATATGCGGCCGAGACTTAGGCAGAAGAGGTATTATCGTAGTCCAGGAGGGCTATGATAAACAGATCCCCGTAATTTTAGGGATGAATATTCTGAAGGACATGGACCACCTGCTGTTTGCTAGAGATGGGCACAATTATTGGAGAGAAGCTACTGCTCACCAACCCACTCGGGCTGCCTTACAGCGATTAATAAGGATGTGTGGACTGCAGAGAGCCACCGGTGGAGAACAGCCCGTGGGCTGTATTACTGTTCCTCATCACACCAAGGTAACACTACCAGCTGAAAGAGAGACTATCATATCGCTACCACTGGGCACCACTCGGAAATTAGAAGGCCTCTCCGTCATGATTGACCCATTATCTAACCAGAACGGGTGCACTAATGTGCTGGTGGCTCGCTCCTTGTCTGTGGTAACCCAGGGGAGAGTGTTGGTGCGGTGTGTCAATACCCATAACCAGAGTTTAGATCTGACTCCAGGTAGCCTCCTTGCCAAGGTCTATGCTGTCCCAGCTGAAATACGAAAGGCGACACCTTTAGAACTGACCCCGTCCAGGAAGGGGGAATGGTCAGTGACCGTGTCTACAGAAGGAGAAAGGCTCATTGTCTCCCATGAAGAAGGGCGGTTGCTGCGGGAACGGATGAAGTTAAACCTTTCCCGATATACCACTGATCAAGTCAGAAAGATAGACCAGTTGCTAGGAGAACACGAGGCCTCATTTGCACGACATGAGAATGACTTCGGCTGTGCACAGGGAATCTATCACGAAATACCCACTGGAGATGCGGCTCCCATCAGAGAGAGATATCGGCAGATACCACCCCAACAGTACCAGGAAGTGAAAGATCTGCTGAATTCAATGCTGGAGAATGGAGTTGTTAGAGAGAGTCAAAGCCCTTGGGCTGCACCAGTGGTGTTAGTCAAAAAGAAGGACGGATCTTTAAGGTTCTGCGTGGATTATCGTAGACTGAACTCCTGCACAGTACGTGACTCTTACCCGCTCCCCCGTATTGAAGAATCACTTACGGCCTTAGGCAAGGCCCGTTACTTCTCGTCCCTGGATTTAGCAAGTGGCTACTGGCAGGTCCCCATGAGTGAGAAGGACAAAGGGAAGACGGCTTTCATCCTCCCAATGGGTCTATATGAGTTCAACCGTATGCCTTTTGGTCTGACCAATGCCCCGGGTACATTCCAACGGCTCATGGAGAAATGTCTGGGCGATTTCAATTTCGAATTCACTCTGATTTACCTCGATGACATCATTGTCTACTCCGCTACATTCGAAGATCATCTTCAGAAGCTGGGGCAGGTTTTTAGGAGACTGAGAGAGCACGGTTTGAAGTTGAAGCCCAGTAAGTGTCGCCTGTTACAGGAAGAAATTGAATATTTGGGACATCGAATATCAGGACGTGGAGTGCAGCCATCCAGTGAGAAGATTGCGGCTGTGCGAGACTGGCCCACTCCTACCACCCTACGAGAGGTCCGTGCCTTCTTAGGGCTTGCTGGATATTACAGGCGATTTGTGAAAGACTTTGCACACAAAGCTGAACCACTGAATGCGCTATTGAGGAATACCGCTAGGGGTCCGAAGGCTCAATGCGTGCCTTGGGGTATCGAACAAGAGAGAGCATTTCAAACTTTGAAAGATGCTTTGACCAACCCTCCAATTCTGGCATATGCTGATTACCATCTACCCTTTCAGCTTTATACAGACGCCAGCCAATATGGTCTTGGGGCAGTACTCTCCCAAATCCAGAATGGAGAAGAAAGAGTGATCGCATATGGCAGCCGGTCATTATGAGACTCTGAAAGAAACCCTGCTAATTACAGCTCCTTCCGCTTGGAGTTATTAGCCCTTGTGTGGGCAATGACTGAGAAGTTTGCGGGGTACCTCACCGGGGCAGAAGTACAAGTGTTGACGGATAACAATCCACTGGCACATTTGGATAATGCGAAGCTAGGTGCCCTGGAGCAACGGTGGATGGCCCGACTTTCTAAGTACCGCTACAGTGTGAAATATCGCTCCAAAAATGAGAATCAGAATGCCGATGCATTGTCCCGAGTCACTACCCAACCACCGGTCGGGGACATAGATCAAGAATTAGAATCAACAGAGGTACCTGATTTCACCCAGTTTTCCCAGAAGGTGGTGACTGCTCGACAGAGCGAAATACTGGGAACTCAAGTAGCTCCCTTCCTGGGCCCATCCCACCAAGAATGGATTGGGCTCCAGCAACGTGATCCAAGCCTGGCACTGCTATGCCGTTGTGTTAAAAAGGGGTGCAAGCCTACTACTGATGAAAGAGACCAGCTGTCACCTGAAGTATTAGCAGTACTGGGGCAGTGGAACCGATTGGAGATGAGAAACGGGATCCTACGACGGCGTGTATACTTGCCAACTGAGATTGACGCCTGTTATCAAATTGTAGTGACTACTGACCTGGCCCGTCCACTAGCCGCCGAGGTACATCGTAGGAATGGCCACTTTGGAGCTGAGAAGACCTTTAGGTGGCTCCAACGATTGATCTTCTGTCCGAGTCTCCGCTTCATTGTTGAAGAAGTATGTCGTGATTGCAGAGCATGCGAAATCAACAAAGCAGTTGAACAGAGGGCTCCAACACAGACCATAGTGACGAAAGAGCCACTTGAAGTATTGATGATTGACTATCTCGCTGTGGGATATTCTGCAAGTGGGCATCAGTATTGCTTAGTTATGGTAGATCACTTTACCAAATTTGCTGTAGCCGTTGCAACAAAGGACCAGACTGCTGAGTTGGCTGCTGAGGCCCTGTGTCACCACTTCATACGAGTATACGGCTGCCCTCAACGCATTCACTCCGACCAAGGCGCCTGTTTCGAGGGGCGAGTCATGCAAGAAGTGCAACGTATTTATGGAATGAAAAAGTCACGCACCACCCCATACCATCCACAGGGGAACGGGGCATGTGAACGATTTAACCGCACATTACTTCAGATGATCCGCACCTTGGAAGCCGACAAGAAGCGACAATGGCCGCAGTACCTGCCTGAATTGCTGTGGGCCTATAATAATCAAGTCCACTTTGTCACAGGGTACGCCCCATATGTTCTCTTCTTTGGGCGATCCGGAAAAGGTGTGGGAGACCTCAACCTCGAAGACACCGATGAATTTCCTTATCGAGGTCTGCCCACTTGGATTCAGGCTCACCGTCAGAGATTAGAGACTGTCCACCGGAGAGTACGTGAGAGACTACACAAGCAAGTTCACCCTAATCATCGGCCGGTGCAGGACACCCCTCTTAAAGTGGGCGACTTAGTCTTGGTATGAGTAAAGAAGCCACTAGGGAAATTGGACAGTAGGTGGGAACCTGACCCTTACTGCATTGTGGCCCACCCTCATGTTGATAGTCCCGTTTACCAAGTCCAAAATACCCTGACTAAGCAGACGCGGACACTACACCGTGACATGTTACGCCCATGTCAGTCTCAGGGGCCAGTTCAGGACGACAGAGAGGAAGTGACTCTGACACACCCCTCCACAAGTGAGCCCTGGTTGTGGGATGACGATGATGATAACGGGGGTGTTGTGGAAGCTGTGACCACCCCGACAGTAACTGGGCCTGCAACTGTAGTGACACCCCCGACTGCCATATCTGACCGTCCTAATGAGAGACCAACCTCTACACTTGCTGACGATATGGCAAGCTTGCGGCGGACTAGTCGCTCCACAGCGGGTGTACCGCCAGTGCGCTATGCCCAGAATGAGTTCGTTTGGCCAGCGGTCCATCGTTACATCACAACATTGCGATTACAGAAATGTATTGATGGGGCTGTTGTTGTCAGGGACTGCCAACATTCGACTGGGGGGGTATGTAGCAGTCAGTAATAGCCCCTATTGTCTTAATAGTGTTGTTTTGCTGCCATCTACTGGTGTGAAGAAATATAGCCTGGGGCTGCACCAATGTGAGAGACAATAAGCACCCTGTTTTGCCTGCTAAATGGTGCAGTCCGGAGGAAGTGACATGAGCAGGAAGCACAGAGCAGCCTGGTGTGGGTCCAGTGTGTGTGCTGTGAGGACCTGTGAGAGGCCATTGCTGCTGTAGGCCATAGTAGAAGGCCTGAAACACTGCAGAGACTGACTGGAGAAAGCGGCAGTGTTGTGGAGATTGTTCTGGAGACTAAAGCCGGACTGTGCCTTGGACTGGGTTCAGACCTTCACCCAAGACAGAAGCAAGACAGAGTCTGCTGAGTTCCTGGACAGGCCTGCATCGAGGGAGCACCACAGAGAGCTGAGAGAGACTGTATAAACCCGGTACCGTACAAGTATCTCAGGGACAGCTAGGGCCAGTTTATAGAGGGCGTTATCCTCATATTGTGATATGTAACTTAGTTTCTTTTGTTGATTCCTTCCCATTTTCCATAAGTAAAGTGTGTTATATACCTGCCAGTGTGCGTCTGTCTCCTAGTCGCGGATCCTCGTTACCTGCTGGCCCGGACTTACATCTATCCTCTACAGTGAGGAGTCCTCCTTTAGTCCTTTCTAGTATATATTTCAGGCATACCAACTGCTCAGTGTTACATTGATTTGGTCATTGAACCAAGGGTGCAAACATTTGTCCAAAGTGTCCAAGGAGCCGTTTTACACAGGACATCACCAGGTCACATGTTCCTCATGTTACTACCCTGTTTTCCCCAAAAAAAGACAGTGTCTTATATTAAATTCTCTTCCAAAATATATGACCTGTCTTATTTTTGGGGATGTCTTATGCAGTGGCTGGAGCGGGGGACAATCGGCAGTCATGCTGGCGCTTCCTTAGCCAAGCGCCGGCATGACTGCCGGTTGTAGGTGCTCCAGGAGGTGAAGGGGAGGGGTGTCTTATTTTCGGGGAAACAGGGTATGTGCAGACTGCGTGGCCTAAACATGATATTATAGCCTGAAGCATCTCTGGACTTTGAACACATCTGGGACATCATTGATCAGCCATTGTAAAGGGACAATCCTGATGATTTAAGGTTCAAGTGTATTCAGCGTGGCAGAACATTCCTGACAACCATTAATAACCTGATTGATAACATGCCAGTGCAAATATTCCTGCGGGGGCGCTCGTAAGCCATACTGAATACATCCAGAATTGCCAAATATTTTGTTTCCAAATTTTATCATTTGCAAATCAGTAAAAAAATTTGCAAATCGCTCACAGGCCCTCTTCACCTCTGCTGCAGAATATCCTTATATTCACAGATCCTCATCCCATCTTCGCAGTCTGCCAATGTGCACTATGTCCTAATCTAATCAAACAAGGCAGCATGGTAAGTAGACAGAACCTCAATACATGCACCCCAGCAGTGACAGCGCCTCAATACGTGCACCCCAGCAGTGACAGCGCCTCAATACATGCACCCCAGCAGTGACAGCGCCTCAATACGTGCACCCCAGCAGTGACAGCGCCTCAATACGTGCACCCCAGCAGTGACAGCGCCTCAATACGTGCACCCCAGCAGTGACAGCGCCTCAATACGTGCACCCCAGCAGTGACAGCGCCTCAATACGTGCACCCCAGCAGTGACAGCGCCTCAATACGTGCACCCCAGCAGTGACAGCGCCTCAATACGTGCACCCCAGCAGTGACAGCGCCTCAATACGTGCACCCCACCAGTGACAGCACCTCAATACATGCACCCCAGCAGTGACAGCTGAACACAAGTAGAGAGAGCAGAAAACCAAAACCCCATAACTGCTCTGTGTCTAACTGGCTATGGATACATCAGGAGTGGACGTCATGGAGGACGAGCCCCCAGAGGACACGCACCCCCTGTCCCCTTTGTGTGCTGTCACAAATGTTTACACACTCTCAGCTGACACATCACCTGGTCCGGACAATAGATGAAGCAATCTCTAATGTACGCAGATTACAGACAAAACGGAAACTAATGTGTGTTTGCTTTCACTTCCATCACAAGATCCCCTGAAATAACAGAGAAAACCCCTGGAATTCTGATGTTATGAAGCGATGATCCTAGAAAAGATTACAGTCTATTATATAATGATGTAGATAATCTCCATGTGTAGACAACTGCCTGACACATCATCTCGGGGGGGGGGGGGGTCACAAACATATACAAGGCCCCGACAATAATAGAGAGTAATAGTTAATAGATAATACTGCTCCTATGTACAAGAATATAACTACTATAATACTACTCCTATGTACAAGAATATAACTACTATAATACTACTCCTATGTACAATAATATAACTACTATAATACAGCTCCTATGTACAAGAATATAACTACTATAATACTACTCCTATGTACAAGAATATAACTACTATAATACTACTCCTATGTACAAGAATATAACTACTATAATACTACTCCTATGTACAAGAATATAACTACTATAATACTGCTCCTATGTACAAGAATATAACTACTATAATACTACCTCCTATGTACAAGAATATATCTACTATAATACTACCTCCTATGTACAAGAATATAACTACTATAATACTGCTCCTATGTACAAGAATATAACTACTATAATACTACCTCCTATGTACAAGAATATAACTACTATAATACTACCTCCTATGTACAAGAATATAACTACTATAATACTACCTCCTATGTACAAGAATATAACTACTATAATACTGCTCCTATGTACAAGAATATAACTACTATAATACTGCTCCTATGTACAAGAATATAACTACTATAATACTGCTCCTATGTACAAGAATATAACTACTATAATACTACTCGTATGTACAAGAATATAACTACTATAATACTAACTCCTATGTACAAGAATATAACTACTATAATACTACTCCTATGTACAAGAATATAACTACTATAATACTACTCCTATGTACAAGAATATAACTACTATAATACTACCTCCTATGTACAAGAATATAACTACCAGTGGCGTAACAACCACCATAGCAGCGGTAGCAGCTGCCACAGGGCCCGGGACATTAGGGGCCCGGTGACAGCTGCTACCGCTGCTATCATTATTCTCGGAGGTCTTTTCGGACCCCCGAGTATAATGATCGGGGCCCCCTGTTGGTGGAATACTTTCCACTAACAGGGGGCCCCGAAGCTGCAGCAACGGCTGAGACACAGGAGCTGCAGCTCTGGCTCTTGTCAGCGCTTCAGAACGCTCCCCCTCTCTCCCCCCTCCCTTTCTCTGCTGTCCTCTGCCCACCAATGAGAGGAGGAGGCGGGGCTTATCCCTGCCGAGCTCCTGCCGTCCTGCACTGGAGGAAGAAAGGAAGAAGGAAAGTGAAACTAAAGCTACACAGGTACGTACTGGGGTTACTTATTAATATCAGGTATATGGGGTGATTACTTGTGTTTTAGTAACTCCATGTGCCTCATATTAATAGCAGTTAACCCCATCATCTCCCTCACATTAACCCCTGTGTGCCTCACCATAAGAGTTACTGATATGTGAGACATATGGGGGTAATAATAATGAAGATACTTTATTATTACCTCCATGTCTCTCACATATCAGTAACTCTTATGGTGAGGCACACAGGGGTTAATGTGAGGGATATGATGGGGTTAACTGCTATTAATATGAGGCACATGGAGTTACTAAATTGTAATGCACATGACCAGATTTTTTATCCACAATTTGTCCTGGTATAGCGGTCAGCGGGTGACGTGACAGTATTTAGTCCTGTAGGGGCCACTATTGGGTATAATACTGTGTGCAGGGGCCACTATGGAACATAGTAGAGCGCGCAGGAATGCGTAGGAGGGACTCGGTCGAGATCTTCGGTGTCGGGGGGGCCCCATGTCAAAAGTTCGCCACAGGGCCCCGCCATTCCTAGTTACGCCACTGATAACTACTAAAATACTGCTCCTATGTACAAGAATATAATTACTATTATACTACCTCCTATGTACAAGAATATAACTACTATAATACTACTCCTATGTACAAGAATATAACTACTATAATACTACCTCCTATGTACAAGAATATAACTACTATAATACTACCTCCTATGTACAAGAATATAACTACTATAATACTGCTCCTATGTACAAGAATATAACTACTATAATACTACCTCCTATGTACAAGAATATAACTACTACAATACTACCTCCTATGTACTAGAATATAACTACTATAATACTACCTCCTATGTACAAGAATATAACTACTATAATACTACCTCCTATGTACAAGAATATAACTACTATAATACTGCTCCTATGTACAAGAATGTACCGGTAACTGCTGTAATACTAGAACTACTATACTTATATATTACCCTTGTTCTACTTTAGTACTTTATGTAGAATATCGGAGGTGTCAGCAGAGTTGAAGTTTCCTCTATAAATCCACTGGTGACTTCTTCCTCCACCCAAACGACTATAATGACTTCTCCTGATGACTACAGAGGTCGGTTCAGGGACATTTCTTGCTCTTTAGTAATAACATATTCAGATCTCAGACTCTAAAATAAATAATTTATCCAATCAGATTCCTAACTTAAATGGATTGTTCATGATATATAATTTTTGTTATGGAGGCCGGGGAAGGTGAAAGTAAAACAAATATATTCACCTTTCCCCAATGCTCTGGTGTCTCCAGCTGCGGTTCGGTCCTGCTGCTCCTGGGGTGTGGCTACAGTGAATGGACCCGTGAGGTGACATATGGTGACGTATGTGATTGATGTCCTGGTTCCTTTCCTGAGGCCACTGATTGGCCTAAGCAGTAATGTGAAGACTTCTGCCAAAAGAATCACCGGGGCGCTGCAGGGACCGGACACCTGAGCATAGGGGATAAGCCTCTTTGCCAAAACCTGAATTTCCCAGACAAGCCCTTTATTTGAAGTAACACAATAAATACAACCCCAGACCAAACCTTTAAAGGGGTATTTCCACGTCACATACTCGCTAGTCTTCGCTGCAGTAAATTCTTCTGTCTTCCGGCTTTGTTGCGTCATTGGTGGGCGGGGTTACATATGCAAAGCCAGCGCCGAGAAGTCGTTGCTTCTATGCCGCTGGCCCTGCGTGTGCGCTGCTGATGCACTAGGCATCAGACGTACAGCCTTCACAATGTAATACAGACCCGGCATCCGCTGTAATAGAGAGCCGGATGCCGGGGAGTGTAGACGCCGACACAGGTGAAGCCAGCAGCGGCAGGACCGATGCTGCTATTCGCTCCTCCGCCCCCCCCTTCCCCTCCAGAATAGCAGTATCGCTCCTGTTGCTGCTTCACCTGTGCCGGCGTCTACACTCCCCGGCATCTGCCTCTCTATTACAGCGGATGCCGGGTCTGTATTGGTGGCCCCTTCCCTCCCCCCAAAGTGTAAACTACCCTCCTCCAGGCTCGCTCCTGTGCACTTAGCCCCTCCTCCCTCCCCCCTCAGAGCAGCAGATACATCACTTGACTTATGACCAGATAAGTCAAGGGATGTGTAAAAAAAAAAATGAATAAAGTAAGATAGTGGACACACAAAGCAGTTGTGCTGAAGAAATGTATTTAGGAAAAGTCTTACATCCACATTAACAAGCAGTATAGATGGGATCCTTGTGATGGGACAACCCCTTTAAACTAATTCAGTAAACCAAATCACCCGAAGATAACATACCATACAACAGACCCCCCAACTAAACCTTCTAGATAAAAACGCTAAATAAATACACACCTTAGAACAGAACACCTAAATAGAGATCCCCAACCCCATACACATAGCTCCTAACCATCCTGGATCCGGCGGGACAGTCCTGATTTTACATTGCTGTCCTGCCGTCCCAGATAGCTTACGGTTTAACCTGATATGCCCCTGAAGTGTTTTGCTGTTGACAAACTTTGTTAGGGAAGGGTAAAAGCTGGCTCTGCCCGAGGCCTAGAAATTGGAACCCATCTCTGGAAGAAGACGTGCACAGAGAGGCCGTTCCTGAAGAAGATGGAGGCGTCGCTGGAGATTTCTCTCGCAGCATTGGGGATGCCCCCAATGCTGTTTGAACGCTGAGCCCCACCCCCAGTGCTGAGATAGAACTCATTTGCATACATACGAAAACCGGGATTTTTACCAAACGGCGGCGCAGAGAAGACATCTAAAGGTAGGAGAAGAATAGCCTTTCTTAAGGCTATTCCTACGTGTGATCAACAAAAAAATGTGATTTTAATGAAAGAATCCCTTTAAGGCTGGGGATTCACTTACTATATAAATAGAGAGCTCAGGGGATAATTAGGACACATTTGTAACGCTTCAGATCAGCAGAATTTACCATCTGGGAGCTGCGCTTCTCATCCTCACTATTACAGTTTAGAATAGATCATGAACATCAAACAACTCTGGAGATCAGGGTGAGCAATGTCCATGGCCAAGAGCCCGAAATCCAGCTGCCTCCTGACCAAAGTGTGAGGGATCGCAACGTAATGGAATAAACCACTTTCAGCAGATGAACCTGAGAACAGAATGTCCAAGGAGCAGAAGGCGAAACGTATTGGGCAATTATAAGGCTATTATAAGGTTAATAGGAGAATATTATTATGCAGTTATTATAAGATTATTATAAGGTCATTAGGATGTTATAATAAGGTTATTAGGAGGTCATAATAAGGTTATTACAGGCTTATTATAACATTATTAGGAGGTCATTATAAGGTTATTATGAAGTCATTATAAGGTTATTAGGATGTTACTACGAGGTTATTATTGGGATCTGAGCTCTTCCTCCAGGATACAGTAACATGGAGCATTGATTGGCCCTCCACTATAGGAATCCTATAATCTTCTGGGTCATCATGACAAGTAAGGCCAGGTTCACACGGAGTATTTTGGCTCGTAATGTGGTACGTAGACGCCGCGGGAGCTTTTGCAGGCCGTATACGCTCCCATTGTTTTCAATGGGAGCCGGTACCGTATACGCGGCACTATTTTGCGGCCGTGATTTTGCGGCGGCCGCAAAATAGCGCCGCGTATACGGTACCGGCTCCCATTGAAAACAATGGGAGCATATATGGCCCGCAAAAGCTCCCACGGCGTCTACATACCACATTACGAGCCAAAATACTCCGTGTTAACCCGGCCTAAATATGTCAGTAGGTCAGAATTTCCTACACATTATGATAACATTGTCTTGTGTACTATTAGGACATATGGATGTCATTGAGGGCCAGAGCATCATCACATAGGTAGTCAGGTGACCACTGGCCACCATCAATTAGAGGGGTTATCCTGATGGGCAGACCCATTGATAAACAGTACAGTATATTGTACCTGGAGCTCAGATCCCCTGGTAGTGGTGGGAACAGAAGACAAGACGTTACCTGAGAGCCCCGGAATGGTGAGTATGAGGGTTGGTCATATTGCTGGAGCTACCCTGAGCCTCCGATTATTCCACTCTCAGGTCTGAGGACACCCCAGAGAATAATGATAGCAAACAAAACTAAAGGACAAACCTCACAAAAATGTGTGAAAAGAATCACATAAGGTTTGCCTGCCCAGCTGAAACCCTTGATAGCTTGTGACCCTCACACTACCTGCCTCCTGTATTTGTAACCACCATGCCTGCTGCCCCCTGTATTTGTAACCACCATGCCTGCTGCCCCCTGTATTTGTAACCACCATGCCTGCTCCCCCTGTATTTGTAACTACCAAGCCTGTTGCCCCCTGTATTTGTAACCACCAAGCCTGCTGCCCCCTGTATTTGTAACCACCAAGCCTGCTGCCCCCTGTATTTGTAACCACCAAGCCTGCTGCCCCCTGTATTTGAAACCACAGTAGGTAGCGCTCCACCCGGCACCCACAAGGATTTCTTCTCTCAATGACTTGGTGTACCCCAGTCAATCATGGGTTTGGCCTGTGCAGTACTTGCAAGCCCAAAACCCCATGTATCTCATCCTGGCAGGTACCTTAGGTAATGTATATAATGTGTATAATGCATAATATGTATATAATGTATGTAATACATGTAATGTGAATAATATATATAATGTGTATAATGTATATAATTTGTATAATGTATGTAATAAGTGTAATGTATATAATGTGTGTAATGTATGTAATAAGTGTAATGCGTATGTATGTAATGTGTGTAATATGTATGTAATGTGTATAATGTATGTAATATGTGTAATGTGTATGTAATATGTATAATGTATGTAATATGTGTAATGTGTATGTAATATGTATAATGTATGTAATATGTGTAATGTGTATGTATATAATGTGTGTAATTTATGTAATATGTATAATGTATGTAATGTGTATGTATGTAATATGTGTAATGTGTATAATGCATGTAATAATAA
This sequence comes from Leptodactylus fuscus, assembly GCF_031893055.1. Lineage (NCBI taxonomy): Eukaryota > Metazoa > Chordata > Amphibia > Anura > Leptodactylidae > Leptodactylus > Leptodactylus fuscus. The sequence continues at coordinate 28,669,674 of NC_134267.1, read as the reverse complement.
TGTATGCAATGTATGTAATGTGTATAATATACTGTATGTAATGTGTATAATATGTATAATGTATGTAATGTGTATAATGTATGTAATTTGTGTAATGTGTGGATGGTCCTCTAGAGGGCGTTGTCTTTGTAATTTTCTATTATGGACGACAAAAGGAGATTTCATTGTCTTAAGGGTTTTTTAGGACTCATTGAAGGATGTGTCTAGCACACATGGCAATAACTAGTATCTAGAAGATCTGAAGAGTTGCACAACTGTTGTAAACACACATAACACATTAAGATAATTCCGAGCTTTTTGCATACCGCAGACAATAGCTGATAAACAGGTTAAGGGGAAAAAAACCAACCCCAAGGGACATCTACACAGGTCAAAACATGGTAAAAATTTCATCAAAATGTAATTAACTCAAGGATGTCTGGAAGATCTTACCCCTGGAGCGCGGCCACGTGGGTGAGAAGAGCCAAAATATAAGACAGCATAAATACGCAAATGTCCACCAACCTCAATGACAAGAACATACAGCAAGAAATAATAAAGAGTAGAATGGTTGTTATGACAGCCAGAAGTCTACTAAAGGCTCTCAGACCTACGCCCCCTAGTGAGCTCCGCTCTGGACCCCCTCCAGTTTGCCTATCGGCCAGGCATTGGGGTGGATGACGCCATCATCCACCTTCTTCATAGAGCTCTCTCTCACCTGGAGAAACCCGGGAACACTGTGAGAATAATGTTCTTTGACTTCTCCATTGCGTTCAACACCATTCAGCCAGAGCTACTGAGGGAGAAGCTGAACCTTGGTGGAGTGGACCATCACCTGTCCAACTGGATCCTAGACTACCTGACAACCCGCCCTCAGTATGTGAGAGCCCAGGACTGTGTGTCTGACACTGTGATCTGTAGTACGGGGGCACCACAAGGTACAGTTCTTGCCCCATTTCTCTTCACACTGTACACTGCTGACTTTAGGCACAACTCATCCAGCTGTTACTTACAGAAGTCCTCCGATGACTCTGCTATAGTCGGCCTGATCACTGATGGCGACGATAGGGAATACAGAGACTTGAACCGGGATTTTGTTGAATGGTGACAGCAGAACCAGCTCAGGATTAATGCTGGGAAGACCAAGGAGATGGTGGTGGACTTTAGTAAATGGAGAGGTGCTCCGGCCCCGGTGGAGATCCAAGGAACATGTATTGAGTTAGTCATGACCTATAAGTATCTGGGCGTGATCCTCAACAATAAACTAGACTGGGCTGATCTCCTGGAGGCGCTGCACAGAAAGGGCCACAGCAGACTCTACCTGCTCAGGAGGCTGAGGGCCTTCAGAGTCCAGGGGCCACTTCTTAGGGCCTTCTTCAACTCTGTGGTTGCCTCAGCCATTTTTTTTTGGTGTGGCCTGCTGAGGGAGCAGTATATCAACCAGGGACAGAAATAGACTTCACAGGCTGATCAGAAGGGCCAGCTCTGTCCTGGGGAGCCCTCTGGACCCAGTACAGGTGGTGGGTGACAGAAGGATACTGTCTGTGGTGACCTCCATGCGTGAGAACAAATCCCACCCCATGTATGGGACCCTGATGGCACTTGGCAGCACTGTAAGTGACCGTCTGCTTCATCCCAAGTGTGAGAAGGAGCTATCGCAGGTCCTTCCTTCCAACCGCGATCAGGCTGTATAATCTACATCAGACCAAGCGAAGATCACTCCGCACAGGAAACTAATGATTATGACGATGACCATGAGGTCTTCCTCTTTCTCTTCCGTTATTCCTTAGCTGCTATGGACTCCTAGTATATCTTCTCTTCTCAGCTTATGTGTGTCTACGTCTGTAATATATTACTGTGTATTATCCTGTATCTGTATTACTATGCTGCTGTAACATGCTGAAATTTCCCCAATGTGGGACTATTAAAGGATTATCTTATCTTATCTTAAGGATCTAATGTAACAGGAATGAATTGATTACACAATATACTGCAGTCCAGCTGTAGTACATTGTATGGGTGATCAGACCTGCTAAGAGTCAGGAACTCTATGGATAGAAAAAAAAAAAAAAAAATCTAAAAGTTTAAATCCCCCCTCCCCCATCCTTACATTACATAAAAACATAAACAAGTTGGGTAAAGTCTGAAAATGCCTGAACTAGATAAATATTACAACATGTATCCCAAATCAGAACCAAAGCAAATTGACACTATTGGGTTGTTTCCTCTCCAACACAAAATTGAATGATCAGAAATCCCAAAATGTTATTAATAATAAAGCCTAGGAAGGAGCCTGTAATACCGCAACGTACATGGCGAGATAAAAAACACACAATATGGCGGCGCAAAGGGAGTTTTACAAAGTGTGAATTTTTGTAAAAGTGTTAAAAATAATAAAACCTACATAAATATTGTATCGCTGTGATGGTCCCGACCCACAGAAGCCGGGTAACCCTGCACAGTCAATGCTGTAAAGATGATGGTCCCGACCCACAGAATCCGGGTAACCCTGCACAGTCAATGCTGTAAAGATGACGTCTGCTACAAAATTGGGCAATCGCTTTTTTTTTTCATTTCTACTCTGCTTTATTTTTGTTCCAGTTTGTCAGTACATTGTATGGAAAATGAAATGGCACCGCTATCAAGTACATTTTGTTCTGCAAAAACAAAAAGCCCCCATACGAACTGAAAAGTAAAAAAAAATTGAGACTTGTGCAATGTGGAGAATTGAGAAATGTATATGATTAACGGGATAATCTAAAGTGTTGTATGTGCTTAAAGAGATCATGTAAAGTGTTGTATGGACTTAAAGGGATCATCTAAAGTGTTGTATGTGCTTAAAGGGATCATGTAAAGTGTTGTATGGACTTAAAGGAATCATGTAAAGTGTTGTATGTGCTTAAAGGGATCATTTAAAGTGTGGTATGTGCAAAAATGATCATCTAAAGTGTTGTATGTGCTTAAAGAGATCATGTAAAGTGTTGTATGGACTTAAAGGGATCATCTAAAGTGTTGTATGTGCTTAAAGGGATCATGTAAAGTGTTGTATGGACTTAAAGGAATCATGTAAAGTGTTGTATGTGCTTAAAGGGATCATTTAAAGTGTGGTATGTGCAAAAATGATCATCTAAAGTGTTGTATGTGCTTAAAGGGATAGTGTAAAGTGTGATATGTGCTTAAAGGGATCATGTAAAGTGTTGTATGTGCTTAAAGGGATCGTGTAAAGTGTGGTATGTGCTTAAAGGGATCATGTAAAGTGTTGTATGTGCTTAAAGGGATAATCTAAAGTGTTGCATCTTCTGGAATATCCTCTAATGAGATTTTGTTTGTGAAGTTATTTTGTATTTCATGTATCAGATATTGAGAGTTTTCATTGATCTTTTCGCCCGGCCAGGTGACCATAACTTTTTTCTTGCTTATACAATCTTCTGTGTCAGGCTCAGACCCCACATTGTGAAAAAGCAGCGTTTTTTTATTGCAGATATTGCTGCATTTTTTTGAGCCAAAGTCAGGAGCGACTTGAAAAGGAATGAAAAATATAAGATAGAAGATCTTAGACAATTCCTCAAATTCCATCCTGGCTTTAGCCCAAGAAGCTGCAGCAAAATCTGCAACAGAAAACCTGCGTTTCCTCAAGGTGGGGCCTCAGCCTCAAGCTCTATTTATACAGCATCCAAATGCAGACACCACGTGGAAACCACACAGACCCCATTATAGTCTATGGGGTCCGTGGGCTTTCATAAGCTTACCACTGGCCATTGCGTTCGGTATTCTGTTCGGGGGGCCCCATGCAGACTCCCCAAATGGAATACCAAATGCAGATGTGAACCAGGTATCATCTGGCCGCACTGCTGGCAATGCAGTCACTGCCGCACCACTTACTGAAGCTGTATGCTCACTCTCAATAGAGGAGAACTAGTCTTGTGATGAGTGCAGTGAGGTGCACTTCAGGATCAATATTTGGAGCAATGAAGGCCCAGGACATGTCTTTCATGTTACACTGGGTCAATGTTTGCCCAGTTTGGACATGAGGTGGACACTCATTGTGGTAGACATGATGATGATGATGTCGTTGGTCATGACCTCACATTACTTAATGTTCATCCATCATAACGTAACATTTATTTTGTTACCAAATAATTGAGAAATACCCCAAGGACCTTTGACCTCAGTATTCTATTAACCCTTATAAACTGCCCAATATGTTGGTACATTTGATTCCACATTATTTATCCAACTTCCAAACATGTTCGACCAACAAACTTAGAAAATATTTCTCCCTTACCGTAAAAGCCAGAAAAACTTTAAAGAAATTATATCTCAAAAAAATATGTTAATAAAAAGTGATCAGAACTTCAGAAATTCCCAAAAAATGGTAGAAATAAAAAGTACAACAGTCCCCGCAAAAAAAAACTCTCGCAGTGTGTACAGGCTCCAGGAGGAATCTGCAAGCACAAAGGGATCACTTCGGTAAAGATTTTTTTTTTCTTTTTCTAATCTAAAAAATGGAAAAAAAAAATCCTCCAGCTCAATGTGTTATTGACCAATTTGTTACCCCCACAAGCCATCTGGTTACCTATAGCCATATCTGTTACCACCACAAGCCATCTGGTTACCTATATCCATATCTCTTACCCCCACAAGCCATCTGGTTATCTATAGCCATATCTCTTACCCCCACAAGCCATCTGGTTACCTATAGCCAAATCTGTTACCCCCACAAGCCATCTGGTTACCTATATCCATATCTGTTACCCCCACAAGCCATCTGGTTACCTATAGCCATATCTGTTACCACCACAAGCCATCTGGTTACCTATAGCCACATCTGTTGCTGTCACATTCACGTTACTTCCTTTGTCTTGTGAGTATAGAGCTGGAAGTGGTTGGACACAGAGGGTCGTCCACTACTTTTCAGGATGATTGGGCCACATTCAGTTAAGAACAAAATCAGTTCAGGCCAAATTGAATGTGGTGGCTAGATTGATCAAATCAGAACCGAAATGACCAATCCCCCCCCCCCCCCAAATTTGTATCTATAATCTGATAGGCTCCAACTCTCAGATTCATGACATGATGGTCGTCTCCCATTACCGCCATCCACAGACTATGAATCTCCCAATAACCTCCTCCCATCTTAGCTCACAACCTCTCACACAAAGATCAGTTCCAAATGAATGCGACGAAAGAGTCACAGAGGTGATAGGGTATCTGGAGAATGGACAGGGCTATGTGGAGGAGACTGGAGGTTTGCAGAAGAGTCTGGAGGGGGATAGAGAACTCTGGAAAGGGACAGAGGAGTCTGGAGGAGACAGAAGGGTCTGCAGAACGGACATAAGAGTCTGGAGGGGCATATAAGAGTTTGAAGGAGACTGGAGGGGGACAGAGGTGTCTGGAAAGGACAGAGGGGTCTGGAGGAGGATAGAGGGGTTTGTATGGGACACATGAGTCTGGAGGCGGATAGAGGTCAGGAGGATGACAGAGGAGACTGGAAGAGAACAGAGGAGTCTGGAGGGGAAATAGATGTTTGGGGGGTACAGAGGAGTCTGGAGAGGTGTAGTTATTCTTTTTTAACCCTTTCTTTTCACCTCTCCTGTCTGCCTCACTGATCTTATTTATTTGACCACTAGACTGATGCAATGAATAATGCCCCCTCCCCCTACTGAGTCTCTGTGGTCGCCCGGCGGGGTTTATTTAGTCTATAAAGCTGTAATAAGAGAGGGCGAGCGCCCTTTATAGACTCCTCCAGGAGATCTGACCACAATGGCTGCACTTTCCATTACAACCTGTATTAATAATATTATTTCAGCATTTGAGAACAGGATGAACGAATGAACGAACACCGCCACCGCCGGGGGGGAAAGGTTTATGGCTCAATCCAGTTTATTACGAGACTGTAAAATTCTTATGGACTCCACTAGCTGTATAAGTGTCACTCACTGACTTGTAAGATGCCAGGGCTCATCTGGGTAATTTAACATCACTGGTGGTCTGCAGGTGGTAATGTGGCATCACTGATGGTCTGCAGGTGGTAATGTGACATCACAGGTGGTCTGCAGGTGGTAATGTGGCATCACTGGTGGTCTGCAGGTGGTATTGTGGCATCACTGGTGGTCTGCAGGTGGTATTGTGGCATCACTGGTGGTCTGCAGGTGGTATTGTGGCTTCACTGGTGGTCTGCAGGTGGTATTGTGGCATCACTGGTGGTCTGCAGGTGGTATTGTGGCATCACTTGTGGTCTGCAGGTGGTAATGTGACATCACTGGTGGTCTGCAGGTGGTAAGGTGGCATCACTGGTGGTCTGCAGGTGGTATTGTGGCTTCACTGGTGGTCTGCAGGTGGTAATGTGACATCACTGGTGGTCTGCAGGTGGTAATGTGGCATCACTGGTGGTCTACAGGTGGTATTGTGGCTTCACTGGTGGTCTGCAGATGGTATTGTGGCATCACCGATGGTGTGCAGGTGGTATTGTGGCATCACTGGTGGTCTGCAGCTGGTAGTGTGACATCACTGGTGGTCTGCAGGTGGTAATGTGACATCACTGATGGTCTGCAGCTGGTAATAGGACATAACTGGTGGTCTGCAGGTGGTAATGTGACATCACTGATGGTCTACAGGTGGTAATGTGGCATCACTGGTGGTCTGCAGGTGGTAATGTGGCATCACTGGTGGTCTGCAGGTGGTATTGTGGCATCACTGGTGGTCTGCAGGTGGTATTGTGGCATCACTGGTGGTCTGAAGGTGGTATTGTGGCTTCACTGGTGGTCTGCAGGTGGTATTGTGGCATCACTGATGGTCTGCAGGTGGTATTGTGGCTTCACTGGTGGTCTGCAGGTGGTAATGTGACATCACTGGTGGTCTGCAGGTGGTAATGTGGCATCACTGGTGGTCTGCAGGTGGTATTGTGGCTTCACTGGTGGTCTGCAGGTGGTAATGTGACATCACTGGTGGTCTGCAGGGGGTAATGTGGCATCACTGGTGGTCTGCAGGTGGTATTGTGGCTTCACTGGTGGTCTGCAGGTGGTATTGTGGCATCACTGGTGGTCTGCAGGTGGTATTGTGGCATCACCGATGGTGTGCAGGTGGTAATGTGACATCACTGATGGTCTACAGGTGGTAATGTGGCATCACTGGTGGCCTGCAGGTGGTATTGTGGCATCACTGGTGGTCTACAGTTAGCAATACGCCTCACCCTCGGGTACAATTCATTCCTATGGCAGGTTAATACTGAGATCTTTCTACGTGTAGATTTTCAGACCTTTATATTTCCATGGAAAACTCAGCTTTAATTAAATAGCAGAGATTTACCCGGGAATATTAATAAGCTCCAAGTAATTAACAGCTCTGACGTCAGCGGCCGCGAACACGAGCGCAACGTATAATAACACAGTAAGTCGAGGATCAGCTCCATGGCCTAAAGTGCAGCAACATATCCACACAGGATGGTGGGTAACACTATGTAAAATCCTGATTACTGACATATAGGGGGTCCAGAGGCAGCAGACATTACCGGGCCCTGGGACCTGAGAGGGCCCAAAGGTCCTCTGCTACATGAGTATACCACTATGGTAAAGGACAGATGTCTCTGTGATGACAATTTTACAAGGAGAATGTTATTGGGAACCCTGCACAATGGAGACCCTGTTGGCATCTCTCACCTGGATACAATATGAGACACAGCAGGACAAGGCAGCAGTTGTGTAACTAAACTGTTGTGGGCCCTATGGCAAACTTTTACAGAGGCCCCCACCCTACAGCGTATTCTTGATAGTGACGGTTACGGGTGCTGCAGCGATATCTCAGATATATGAAAGAAATACAACTATAGGACCTACAACTGCAGTTATCAAGAATACAGTGGTGAGCAGCAGCCGGCACGTAAACAATACTGGGAGCTGTGTGTTGTGGGAAACAGCTGATCTGCAGGGTCCTGACAGTCTAAGGCTGGGGTCATACCAGCACTGGCTCTCCGTGCAGGGATTTCGTTCCCCTCTTGACTTGAAACATTTTTCACCCTCTTCAGGTGGAATCCGAGCGAAAACCACGCAGACACCGTTATAGTTTATGGGGTCCATGGGTTTCTGCAGACTCCCTGAACAGAAACCCAAATGCAGATGTAAACTTAGCCTAAGAGATCAATGGAGGTCTAATACCCAGGGCCCCTGCTGGTCAGCTTTTTGAAGAGACTGTGGTTCTTTTGTGAACACCCTCATCCCTTCACTATCTACATTACACAGATCTGTTTTATAATCATCATGCAATGTAAGGCTATAAAACAAATGGGGTATAATGTGAATAGTGAAGGGGCCCCACACAGTATAATATGCTCAACAATGGCCCCACACAGTATACTATGTCCCATAGTGGGTCCCCACACAGTATAAAATGCTCCACAGTGGTCTCCACACAGTATATTATGCTCCAAAGTGGGCCCTACATAGTATAATATGCTCCATTATGGCCACACACACAGTATAAAATGATCCATAGTGGGCCCCACACAGTATAATATGCTCCACAGTGGCCCCAAAGCGATAATGTGCTCTCAGTGGCCCCTACATAATATAATATTCTCCATAGTGGACCACACACAGTATAATATGCTCCACATTGGCCCCTACATAGTATAATATGCTCCATAGTTGCCACACACACAGTATAAAATAATCCATAGTTGTCCCTACACAGTATAATATGCTCCACAGTGGCCCCAAAGCGATAATGTGCTCTCAGTGGCCCCTACATAATATAATATTCTCCATAGTTGTCCCTACACAGTATAATATGCTCCACATTGGCCTCAAAGGGATAATGTGCTCTACAGTGGCCCTTACATAATATAATATTCTCCATAGTGGACCGCACACAGTATTATGTGTTCCACAGTGGCCTCACAGTATAATATGCTCCAAAGTGGCCCCTACATAGTATAATATGCTCCATAGTGGCCCCACACACAGTATAATATGCTCCACATTGACACCCTACATAGTATAACATTCTCCATAGTGGTCCGCGCACAGTATTCTACCCAGAATATACTCCACAGTGGCCCCACACAGTATTATATGCTCCACAGTGGAGAAACAGGCTTTGCTATCTTGGTGCTGCTTGACCTCCCCCCCTTCCCTGAATACCAAACACATTAAAAAGTGGTGAGTAATGAAAGCACACAAACCCAATAGACTATAATTGGGTCCATGTGCTTTCTTTGCTCACCACATTTTAATGCGTTCGGTATTCCGTTCGGGGGGGACTCCCTAAACGGAATACTGAACGCAGATGTGAACCATGCCTGATATACAGCAATACATACAGAATACCTCCCAACTTTCAAAGAACAGAAAGAGGAACAAAATGTGTGCGCCGTTACAATTTTAGCCCCACCCACTTCTATGTTGACTCCACCCATTCTCATCCATCTTTCTTTGTACCCCACACAGTATAATGCTCCTACAGTCTTCCTAACATTATATGCCCCCACATTATAATGTTCCTCTCCAATTTCCCCATAGTAAGAAGTCCCTCTCCTCGCACCCCAGTTTAAACTGGGGGCAAATGGGGGGGACATAAAATTGGGGCAGCTGGAAGGGGGACATTAAACCGTAGGGGGCAAATAGAGGCGGACAGTTTGTCCCCAGTTTAATGCCCCTTTCCAATTGCCCCCAGCTTAATGTCTCCGTCCAGTGACCCCCATTTTTTATGTCCCCCTCCAGCTGTCCCATATTTAATGTCCCTCTTAATCCATTTTCCATCAGTTTAATACCCCCTCCCCCCCTTCATCTGTTCTCAGTTTAAACTGGTGCAAATGTGCTTTGCAAATGGAGGGGAGTTCCCTTTATCTTCCGCCAGTTTAATGTTCCCCCTCAATCACTGTGGGCCTCAATTCGGGACTGCGGGACACAACCCACAATCCGGGACTGTTCTGCAGGATCTGGGATGGTTGGGAGGTATGCATAGAGGTACACAGGTAAATTTGGTGTCCCAGCTGTCCCTGTGGTGGATTGGTGATAAATCTGGTGACCGGCAGGACCAGGAATTGTTGTAATCTGATGGAGACATTCTTTGGGAACCCTTGTCTGTATGGTTGAGCATTATCCTGCTCGTACCAGTTGTCTGCCCTGCCATAAGGCACAACACATGTGGCATTGTCCGGACGTCCTGTACATATCACTGAGCTGTTCATGTCCTTGTATCACTATTAGGGTGACTGACTGCCTTATGTGATGGCTCCCCACATCATCACACCAGCAGGGGGCAGTGTGTCTCTCTACAGCATAAGCAGGATTGAAACGCTCACCATGAGGCCTCCATACTCCAACCAGACTGTCATCAGATCCCAAACAGATTCTGGATCCAAGTGCCTGGAGATATCCAGGTATATATATTTATTAAGATGCATACAGTTATCCAGGTATATATAGCTATTAAGGTGTATATAGTTTCCAGGTATATATAGCTATTAATGTATACACATATCGTGGCCTCCTACACGAGAGACTTCAAGGTCAGGATTCTGGCCTTACAGCTGCCAGTCGCGTGCGGAGAAGTCACAAGTGCAAACACTTTCTGCTGTGTCACTATTAGCACAAGGAGCGGATAGTGAAAAGTGTCTCTGAATCTCCAGATGTCTGGCCTGCCCATACTACATACCTCCCAACTTTTGAAGAACCGAAAGAGGGACAAAATTTGCGGCGCGCGTAGCCCCCAGTGTCATGCCGTCCCCTCCTTCATCTGCCCCCAGTGTCATGCCGTCCCCTCCTTCATCTGCCCCCAGTGTCATGCCCTCCTCTCCATCTCTGCCCCCAGTGTCATGCCCTCCTCTCCATCTCTGCCCCCAGTGTCATGCCGTCCTCTCCTTCATCTGCCCCCAGATTCACGTTCCACCTCCACATTAAACTTACCTTCTCCTCCGCTCCCTCGCCGTTCTCTGCACGCCTCTCTCGCTGACACATGCGGCTGAAGGAAGGAGCTGACACAGGTTTGTAGACGCGTTTGTAGACACTGGATTGTAGACGCGATGTGACACAAGCCAGGAGCCGGCGGCAGCGGCGAAGCGAGGAGCTGACACAGGTCAGCTCCTCGCTTCAGCCGCATATGTGTCAGCGAGAGAGACACGCAGCGGCGAAGCGAGGAGCTGACCTGTGTCAGCTCCTTGCTTCAGCCGCATATGAGTTCAACTCAGATCTGCGTCCCCTGGACGCAGATCTGAGTTGAAATCGGGACATACCTCCCTCCAACCGGGACCGCGGGACATGTCACCCAAATCGTGAATGTCCCGTGGAATTCGGGACGGTTGGGAGGTATGCATACTACAACCTGCTCAGGTACTACACCCACCATCCTAGATTATGGTGGTACCTTCTCCATGGCGTCTTTACCTACTCCACGTCCCACACTACCCATACTTCATCAGGGGCATTCCTACAAAAATGCCCCCTGGAGCCATGTAGGGAGCAGCAGGAGTCCCTGTAATTTGGCGGATAATGGTGATTTTAGGGTTAAAGGGGTTTTCCATGACAGTTGCATTTATGGCTATTCTTGACATCCTTATGATTGGTGGGACCAAACTGCAGTACCAGACTAGGTCACTATGCTATGTATGGCGCTGTGCCTGGTATACAGTGCAGAGGCTGCTACCCCATCAATTATCTGATCGTGGAGGTACTGGGAGCAGGACCCACCAATCTAATACTGAGGACCCATCTAAAGGTTATAAAGTCCTGGTTTTGATTTGAAGGATCAGAGACTGATGAAACATATAGCAAAAGAAAACATCTTCAGCTCACTATATCTCCATTGAAGAGATCCACAAGCCTGGGACGCACAGACTGCTGTAGGACTCAGATGAGCGATCAAATAGAAAGGAGATAAAATCCAGCGTCTACCGGGAAGAATCCACGATGATTCAGGAGTAAATATAAACTATAGATTTTATTTGCTTCATCATAAAAAGTTACAAAGTAACTGATGGAGTAGACTGGTTACATTCCAAAGGCTACAGGTCTCAGGGCATTGCTAGCCCTTCCTCATGGCATGAAGAAAGGGCTAGCAATGCCCTGAAGTGCGAAGCCTTTGGAATGTAACCAGACTACTCCATCAGTTACTTTGTAACTTTTTATGGTGAAGCAAATAAAATCTTTATTTTATATTTACTCCTGAATCATCGTGGATCCTTCCTGGTAGACGCTGGATTTTATCTCCTTTCCATCAGAGACTGATAATTGTGAATATTCCAAGTGTTGCCAGTAGGTTACTGATAATATCATCTTATTCTTACAGTAGTGGATTGGATCATGTTTGTATCTAAGGTGGGGATGGGGCTACATGCCTGGTGCCTGAGTAATGGGGCTACATGCCTGGTGCTCAGGTTATGGGGCTACATGCCTGGTGCCCGGGTTATGGGGCTACATGCCTGGTGCCCGGGTTATGGGGCTACATGCCTGGTGCCCGGGTTATGGGGCTACATGCCTGGTGCCCGGGTTATGGGGTTACATACCTGGTGCCCGGGTTATGGGGCTACATGCCCGGTGCCCGGGTTATGGGGCTACATGCCCGGTGCTCAGGTTATGGGGCTACATACCTGGTGCTCAGGTTATGAGGGCTACATACCTGGTGCCTGGGTTATGGGGCTACGTGCCTGGTGCCTGGGTTATGGGGATACTTACCTGGTGCCTGGGTTATGGTGCTACTTACCTGGTGCCTGGGTTATGGGGCTACTTACCTGGTGCTCAGGTTATTGGGCTACCTACCTGGTGCTTGGGTTATGGGACTATATACCTGGTGCTCAGGTTATGGGGCTATATACCTGGTTATCAGGTTATAGTACTGGTCTCCTCAAAGCGGGAAGATAAATCTTCTAGGCCCCTAGGACTCCTGGGCCCAGGTAAGACCTGGTGCTGCTTGGGCTGTGGCATCCTGATCATGTCCTGTTATCTGTGAATACGTTGTCATAGAATCCGTGATATACAAGACTGAACATGACAGAGATCTAAAAGAGAGAGATATCAGCTGTGAGCAGAGATAACATCTCTGAGGCTGGTGACGGATTCATGAGACATACAAGTAACAATCACAACAGGCCACCCCTACCTGTCCATCCACATAGGGGCGCTCTTATAACATGACACATATCTGATCGGAGATCTAGGACTGAAGCACCACATGTACCAGAAAATGGCATTGAGATGTATTGACATTCACTGTATATATATCTCATCCTGCTCTATGCGCTTTATGTCCAAGATCTTGGACATAAAAGATTTATTAATCCTGTGTAATATTTCCCACACTAGACCGTCTCCTCGCCATTGTGCACTTTCTCTATACTGAGGTAAAGGAGGTAAGAAAATCAATAAAAACTTGTCAATCAAAAATGCTTGAATGAACCAGCGAGAAAAGGAAGAGGAAGAAAGGTGAATACTCTGTAACCGGTGACACAATGTGTGAAATATTCACTGCAGGAGCCAGTTCAGACCTGACATGCAAAGGTTTCACCCCTATATCGTCCTCCCTCTTCTTCCTCTGATTCATGGTGATATCCTCAGGTCGGTGACATCACACATTGTGTCATTTCTCTGAGCAAATTCTTCACTGACTGACAGCAAACAGAAAAGGAGCGTGGGAAAAATACCGACACCTTTATCTCTACTGCTTGTCTGTTATAGTCTGATGCCTGTAAATAACAATATAACCTGAACAATCACAGTGTGTGTACATGATCAACATAGCGGGCCGACTGTATTCACAGCATAGACCTGTAAGTGTATACCTACAGCAAATACTGCTACATAGTAATCATACAGATGGTAACATTACTTATCCTGTACTATACTCCAGAGCTGCACTCACTATTCTGCTGGTGCAGTCACTGTGTACATACATTACATTACTTATCCTGTATTATACTCCAGAGCTGCACTCACTATTTTGCTGGTCACTGTGTACATAGATTACTTATCCTGTACTGATCCTGAGTTACATCCTGTATTATACTCCAGAGCTGCACTCACTATTCTGCTGGTACAGTCACTGTGTACATACATTACATTACTTATCCTGTATTATACTCCAGAGCTGCACTCACTATTCTGCTGGTACAGTCACTGTGTACATACATTACATTACACATCCTGTACTGATCCTGAGTTACATCCTGTATTATACTCCAGAGCTGTGCTCACTATTCTGCTGGTGCAGTCACTGTGTACATACATTACATTACTTATCCTGTATTATACTCCAGAGCTGTGCTCACTATTCTGCTGGTGCAGTCACTGTGTACATACATTACATTACTTATCCTGTACTGATCCAGAGTTACATCCTGTATTATACACCAGAGCTGCACTCAATATTCTGCTGGTACAGTCACTGTGTGATATGAGTGTTCTCCAACTTTCTCAGAATCAGATACAACTAGGAAATGGAATAAGATTCTATAATAATTGTAGACTCAAGGATGACTTGAAGACCTAGAATTTCTAGCGGTATTTAGTATTGGGGGGTTCAGGATGTTTCTATGGTTAGAACATTACAAATCATATCGGGATATTATCATAAAGAAGAATTTCCAGGAATGTCCTAATAAATGAGGTTTCCTGCGGAGCAACTCCTCATCCCAGACACCGGGAGGTACCGCGTGTGATCATTCGTGTGTACCGGGCTGGAGCGATGTGACTACAGGGGGAGTTGGACCGTGAACCCTTCTACTGACCAGAGGAGGGGGGCAAGTAAATATTTCTCATTTTCTGTTCCAGAACATTCTCTGGATCTGACATATTTATCTCCACTCCCCGCCGCCTCTTACAGCACAGCCTGCAACCCCCGCACATCCAGGATCACACTGGATATAGCAATATAAAAATAATCTTATAAATAATAATAATAATGGTAGTGTAAGAAAAAAATAATACAGAGACCGTATACATCAAGTCTCCGCCCTCAGTGCTCCCCATATATCACACACCGTCATCTCTGGTTAACATGACCAACTGGCTGCAAGTGTGATTTAGTTATTGCCACCACCTGTTAGGTGCCTTAGGTAAGTAACAGGTGCTGTTTACTCCGACCATTCTCATTCATTTTTCATGTGCCCCTACACAGTATAATCCTCCTACAGTCACCCGTACATTATATGCCCCCACATTATAATGTTCCCTTCCAACTTCACCACAGTATTAGGTCCCTTTCCTGGTGCCCCAGTTTAAACTGGCAGAAACTAGAGGGGACATGAAACTGGAGCAGCTGGAGGCGGGACATTAGCAGTAGGGGTAGCTGGAGGGGGTCATTAAACTCGGGCAACTAGAAGCATACATTAAACCATAGGGGTAGCTGAAGGGTGACATTAAACTGGGGGCAACTAGAGGCAGACAAGTCCCCCTACAGCTACTCCCACGGTTTAATGCCCCCTACAGTTGTCCCCAGTTTAATGTCCCGCAGTTTAAGTGCTCCCCTTCATCTACCCCCAATTTCATCTCCCTCCACCATTTCTCCCCCAGTTTCATATCCCCCTTCATCTGCCTCATGTTATGTCCCCCCTCCATCTTCCCCCAGTTTCATTCCCCCCTCCACCTGCCCCCAGTTTCATCTCTCTCAGTTTCATATCCCCCTTTATCTGCCCCCAGTTTCATCCTCCATCTGCTCCCAGTTTCATGTTCCCCTTCCATCTGTGGCCCTAGTTTCATGTCTCCCCATCCATCTCTGCACCGAGTATAACGCTCCCTTTCCATCTCTGCCCCTAGGTTACTGAGACACACACACACAAACACTCACTCACTCATTCTCGCCACCCTGCATCTCACATTCCTCTCCCCTCTCAGTACCTTTAGATGGCACATCTCTCCATCTTCCGGCTGGCACACTAAGACATGCCTCCCTAGTCACGTGATGTCTGACGTCACTCAGATCCTTCAAATTACAATAGTGCAAGCTTTCCCCCGATCACTCACCGCTTTTATCGCTGTTATAAGAGTGGTGGGGTGATCAGAGGAAAGTTTGTTAAGTAAAATACTAAAGGGACATTGCAGGACATGCAGGGAGCTGCGCGGGACAGGAGTATAAAAGCGGGACTTTCCTGCTAAATGCGCGACAGTTGGGAGCTATGGAAAAGGGAGAATGTAGTCTGAAGGGGAAAAGAGGAGTCTGGAGAGCACAGAAGAGTTTGGAAAGGGACAGAGGATTCTGGAGGAGTACAGTATGGAAGGGAGCAGAGGAGTGTGGAGGGAACAAAGGAGACTGAAAGAAAGACAAAAGGGGACAGAGGAGTCTGGAGGAGACAGATGAGTGTGGAGGAGGGCAGAGGATTTTTTAGGGGGACAGTAGGATCTGTAGGAGGACAGAAGAACTTTTTAGGGTGACTGAAGAATCTGCTGTCCTATTTACTACACATACACAGCTCTGCAGAGCATGCATGTGTATGTGGAACTTAGGAGAAGTAGCTTGTTCAGCAGAGAGGTATCTTCTGTATATGACCAGTGTTACTTTCACGGGAAACAATCCTTCCAGCCACGATTGATGTTCTACAAACAGATCTTTTTCCTTCTGTTTTTGCTGCTGGGTTGTATTTCTTTGACTATTGAATGTCAGGACAATCCTTACAATCTGAGCCATCTCCTCCTCTACATGTAATCTGACAACATCAAAAGAAACATTGGGGTAACCTAATACATCTTGATATTGTCAGTGCTGATCAGGCTCCGGCCTCTTGATAATTCTGGTGCACGGTGGGAGGTTGCGGCACTCTACAAACCACTTTTCTTAGAAGTGTTGAGCAAGTCAGTATTGACTAAGGGGCAATGTCTGACACATATTTCTCACAAATGGCCCTGACCAAAAATGCATCACTTCTGGGCCAGAAACTGACATGTCCAGTTTAGGAAACTTCCCCCTTTGTGTTAAGTGTTGTCCTAATTGTCTCACAATTTACACACAATACAGAGACCTCTGGAGGCTTCTCACTGCCTGAAGGGAAAGCAATGGTTACCAAGTTACATAAGAAGATCAGAAGGACCAGTCTGACCAGAGCAGAAGAGGAACAAATCTCACACTAAACAAGAACATGTGATAGGTGTAGACTCAATATCTGCTCATAGTCTGTATATACTGTACTGGTTGTGGAGGAGAGATATATTTTTCCCAGATTCCTCTCCTATGTGAAGTAGCTGCTATAGGCATCACCTAATATTATCTAATTCAGAAAAGGCTGGTAAGGGAGGCTACGAGGGCAACTATCTCTGACATAGAAAGTCAGTCTGTGGGAGAGACAAAGGTGAGCAAGAGGTGGCAGAACTTGTTATGGTTCTAAGATGACAGGGAGAAGCTCTCCAGCTGCTAGCTAGCTTTGTTTTTTTCTCTAGCAATTGCTGGACAGGCAAGGATTTTCTTTTGTTGCTTTGTTTTATTTGGAGTATAATCTCACAAAATGTACAGTGCACAGTACCACTACTCTTATTCTGTATATATGAACACCGCACAGTACCACTTATCTTATTCTGTACATATGGCCACTGCACAGTACCACTCCTCTTATTCTGTATATATGGATAGTGCACAGTACCACTCCTCTTATTCTGTATATATGGCCATTGCACAGTACCACTTCTCTTTTTCTGTATATATGGCCACTGCACAGTACCACTTACCTTATTCTGTACATATGGCCACTGCACAGTACCACTCCTCTTATTCTGTATATATGGATAGTGCACAGTACCACTCCTCTTATTCTGTATATATGGCCACTGCACAGTACCACTTACCTTATTCTGTACATATAGCCACTGCACAGTACCACTCCTCTTATTCTGTATATATGGATAGTGCACAGTACTACTCCTCTTATTCTGTATATATGGCCATTGCACAGTACCACTTCTCTTTTTCTGTATATATGGCCACTGCACAGTACCACTCCTCTTATTCTGTATATATGGATAGTGCACAGTACCACTCCTCTTATTCTGTATATATGGCCATTGCACAGTACCACTCCTCTTATTCTGTATATATGGACAGTGCACAGTACTACTTCTCTTATGTTGTATACATGGCCATTGCAAAATACCACTTCTCATGTCCTTAATATACGGACCATGCACAGGACCACATCTCTTATTCTGTATGTATGGACAGAGAACAGTATCACTACTCTTATTCTGTATATATGGACAGTACACAGTACCACTTCTTATGTCCTTTATATATGGATAGTGCACAGTACTACTTCTCATTTACTGTATATATGGACAGTGCACAGTACCACTTCTCTTATTCTGTATATATGGACAGTGCACAGTACCACTTCTCTTATTCTGTATATATGGACAGTGCACAGTACCACTTCTCTTATTCTGTATATATGGACAGTGCACAGTACCACTTCTCTTATTCTGTATATATGGACAGTGCACAGTACTACTTCTTCCATCCTATTGGTTCTCTTGTTGCTGTCACTTTCACATTTCGCACTTTCCATGAAACTTCTTGTAATTGATCTTTGACTTCTGTAATAACATCTTCATCCTGTAGTGATGCCTCTTGTTGCAAGATTCGTATGGAAGTCGCTGTGCGGTAAACACCATCATAAATTAAGTCACCAACAAGTCACATTGTAAATGAATCTGCTTTTGTTAACTGTTTATGAGCTGGACTTTGCTGTTCCCATGGCAGACACAGAGAATGTTTTAAGAGATGGACAGCTGCTGTAGAACATCTTCAGTAAAACCTGTAAAGTTATGTAGTAACTGAACAATTTTGAGGTTCCCAAAAGTTCAACCACTGTGTTGTCATAATCTGCCTTGACTATCTACTCATGTATCAAAAATCATAGAATGACCTGAGAGGACGATGGAGAATATCTGACAATCTGCAGCCCTGACCTGACAACTCCAAGGTCTGTACACTTAGTGTTCTCAGCTGAGGTAAGCTCAACGGCCTGTACCGAGGGGAGAACACAGTATACAGAGGAAGAACCCCCCACCCCCGACTCATATCTGACCAGATGTTTAATAACACACATGAGAGAAGAAACATACACCAGTGACTTCAAGAAGAGCAAATCTGAAAGAGATATCATAGCCAAGAAACCACCAGAGAAACACACACAGCATATAAGCAGTATTATAGTAGTGATATTCTTGTACATATGAGGCAGTAGTATAGTAGTTATATTCTTGTATATAGGAGTAGTATTATAGTAGTTATATTCTTGTATATAGGAGTAGTATTATAGTAGTTATATTCTTGTATATAGGAGTAGTATTATAGTAGTTATATTCTTGTACATAGGAGGTAGTATTATAGTAGTTATATTCTTGTATACAGGAGTAGTATTATAGTAGTTATATTCTTGTATACAGGAGTAGTATTATAGTAGTTATATTCTTGTACATAGGAGTAGTATTATAGTAGTTATATTCTTGTATATAGGAGTAGTATTATAGAGTTATATTCTTGTACATAGGAGCAGTATTATAATAGCTATATTCTTGTACATAGGAGCAGTATTATAGTAGTTATATTCTTGTACATAGGAGTAGTATTATAGTAGTTATATTCTTGTACATAGGAGGTAGTATTATAGTAGTTATATTCTTGTACATATGAGGCAGTATTATATTAGTTATATTCTTGTACATATGAGGCAGTATTATAGTAGTTATATTCTTGTACATAGGAGGTAGTATTATAGTAGTTATATTCTTGTACATATGAGGCAGTATTATAGTAGTTATATTCTTGTACATATGAGGCAGTATTATAGTAGTTGTATTCTTGTACATAGGAGGTAGTATTATAGTAGTTATATTCTTGTACATAGGAGTAGTATTATAGTAGTTATATTCTTGTACATAGCAGCAGTATTATAGTAGTTATATTCTTGTACATATGAGGCAGTATTATAGTAGTTATATTCTTGTACATAGGAGTAGTATTATAGTAGTTATATTCTTGTACATAGGAGTAGTATTATAGTAGTTATATTCTTGTACGTAGGGGCAGTATTATAGTAGTTATATTCTTGTACATAGGGGAAGTATTATAGTAGTTATATTCTTGTACATAGGAGCAGTATTATAGTAGTTATATTCTTGTACATATGAGGCAGTATTATAGTAGTTATATTCTTGTACATAGGAGCAGTATTATAGTAGTTATATTCTTGTACATATGAGGCAGTATTATAGTAGTTATATTCTTGTACATAGGAGCAGTATTATAGTAGTTATATTCTTGTACATAGGAGGTATTATAGTAGTCATATTCTTGTACATAGGAGTAGTATTATAGTAGTTATATTCTTGTACATAGGAGTAGTATTATAGTAGTTATATTCTTGTACATAGGAGCAGTATTATAGTAGTTATATTCTTATACATATGAGGCAGTATTATAGTAGTTATATTCTTGTACATAGGAGTAGTATTATAGTAGTTATATTCTTGTACATAGGAGCAGTATTATAGTAGCTATATTCTTGTACATATGAGGCAGTATTATAGTAGTTATATTCTTGTACGTAGTGGCAGTATTATAGTAGTTATATTCTCGTACATACTGTTAGGGCCAGAAATATTTGGACAGTGACACAATTTTCGCGAGTTGGGCTCTGCATGCCACCACATTGGTTTTGAAATGAAACCTCT
Organism: Leptodactylus fuscus; assembly: GCF_031893055.1. Taxonomy (NCBI): domain Eukaryota; kingdom Metazoa; phylum Chordata; class Amphibia; order Anura; family Leptodactylidae; genus Leptodactylus; species Leptodactylus fuscus. Next base: position 28,649,050 of record NC_134267.1, on the reverse strand, counting down.
ACAACAGAATTCAAGTGCAGATTGTAACGTTTAATTTGAAGGGTTGAACAAAAATATCTGATAGAAAATGTAGGAATTGTACACATTTCTTTACAAACACTCCACATTTTAGGAGCTCAAAAGTAATTGGACAAATAAACATAACCCAAACAAAATATTTTTATTTTCAATATTTTGTTGCGAATCCTTTGGAGGCAATCACTGCCTTAAGTCTGGAACCCATGGACATCACCAAACGCTGGGTTTCCTCCTTCTTAATGCTTTGCCAGGCCTTTACAGCCGCAGCCTTCAGGTCTTGCTTGTTTGTGGGTCTTTCCGCCTTAAGTCTGGATTTGAGCAAGTGAAATGCATGCTCAATTGGGTTAAGATCTGGTGATTGACTTGGCCATTGCAGAATGTTCCACTTTTTTGCACTCATGAACTCCTGGGTAGCTTTAGCTGTATGCTTGGGGTCATTGTCCATCTGTACTATGAAGCGCCGTCCGATCAACTTGGCAGCATTTGGCTGAATCTGGGCTGAAAGTATATCCCGGTACACTTCAGAATTCATCCGGCTACTCTTGTCTGCTGTTATGTCATCAATAAACACAAGTGACCCAGTGCCATTGAAAGCCATGCATGCCCATGCCATCACGTTGCCTCCACCATGTTTTACAGAGGATGTGGTGTGCCTTGGATCATGTGCCGTTCCCTTTCTTCTCCAAACTTTTTTCTTCCCATCATTCTGGTACAGGTTGATCTTTGTCTCATCTGTCCATAGAATACTTTTCCAGAACTGAGCTGGCTTCTTGAGGTGTTTTTCAGCAAATTTAACTCTGGCCTGTCTATTTTTGGAATTGATGAATGGTTTGCATCTAGATGTGAACCCTTTGTATTTACTTTCATGGAGTCTTCTCTTTACTGTTGACTTAGAGACAGATACACCTACTTCACTGAGAGTGTTCTGGACTTCAGTTGATGTTGTGAACGGGTTCTTCTTGACCAAAGAAAGTATGTGGCGATCATCCACCACTGTTGTCATCCGTGGACGCCCAGGCCTTTTTGAGTTCCCAAGCTCACCAGTCAATTCCTTATTTCTTAGAATGTACCCGACTGTTGATTTTGCTACTCCAAGCATGTCTGCTATCTCTCTGATGGATTTTTTCTTTTTTTTCAGCCTCAGGATGTTCTGCTTCACCTCAATTGAGAGTTCCTTTGACCGCATGTTGTCTGGTCACAGCAACAGCTTCCAAATGCAAAGCCACACACCTGGAATCAACCCCAGACCTTTTAACTACTTCATTGATTACAGGTTTACGAGGGAGACGCCTTCAGAGTTAATTGCAGCCCTTAGAGTCCATTGTCCAATTACTTTTGGTCCCTTGAAAAAGAGGAGGCTATGCATTACAGAGCTATGATTCCTAAACCCTTTCTCCGATTTGGATGTGGAAACTCTCATATTGCAGCTGGGAGTGTGCACTTTCAGCCCATATTATATATATATAATTGTATTTCTGAACATGTTTTAGTAAACAGCTAAAATAACAAAACTTGTGTCACTGTCCAAATATTTCTGGCCCTAACTGTAGTAGTATTATAGTAGTTATATTCTTATACATAGTAGCAGTATTATAGTAGTTATATTCTTGTACATAGGAGTAGTATTATAGTAGTTATATTCTTGTACATAGGAATAGTATTATAGTAGTTATATTCTTGTACATAGGAGTAGTATTATAGTAGTTATATTCTTGTACATATGAGGCAGTATTATAGTAGTTATATTCTTGTACATATGAGGCAGTATTATAGTAGTTACTGTAGATACTTATAAGTCCTGACTATCTCAATGCATGTCCCTTGGATCTCCACCGGGATTGGAGCACTTCTCTGTTTACTAAAGTCCACCACCATCTCCTTGGTGTTCCCAGCATTAATCCTGAGGAGGTTCAACAAAATCCAAGTTTAAGTCTCTGTATTCCCTATCGTCGCCATCAGTGATAAGGCCTACTATAGCAGAGTCATCGGAGTACTTCTGTAAGTAACAGCTGGATGAGTTGTGTCTAAAGTCAGCAGTATACAGTGTGAAGAGAAATGGGGCAAGTACTGTACCTTGTGGTGCCCCCGTACTACAGATCACAGTGTCAGACACACAGTCCTGGGCTCTCACATACTGAGGGCGGGTTGTCAGGTAGTCTAGGATCCACTTGGACAGGTGATGGTCCACTCCACCAAGGTTCAGCTTCTCCCTCAGTAGCTCTGGCTGAATGGTGTTGAACGCATTGGGGAAATCGCAGAACATTATTCTCACAGTGTTCCCGTGTTTCTCCAGGTGAGAGATTGTTATTCTCCCTTGAGGAATGATGGGAGTGATCATTAGTCTAATAATTAGCTTATATCACTTTCTTTGTTTCTTTCATCTTGCTATTATCTGTACTGATTGGATTACTTATAGTCTTGATAAATCAGTTATTTACAGGCAGACCCTTGTAGATTATTTGTTGTATTATCTCTGTAGTGTCATGCACTGTTGCCCCTCTGACCCCCTATACAGTTTATATATACAGCTGTCTGTATCCTCTTCCTCCCTTTGTATCTGTTATCACTATGAGTAGATTAGATATAGACTGACAGATCAGGGAGATTCAGTCCATTGTATGGAAAGCTTTGGGTGGGGGAGGGGATGGGAGCACATGACAGAAATCGGGAAACAAAGGGTTTCTGTGTCTCCCCCACATTCTGCAGTTACAGGCACTGAGCAGCTATTCTTTTCTCTGCAGGATGGTGGAAAGGCGACCAACTGTGTATATTACCAGCTGAGGCTGTAGATTAGTCAGTGACTACTGGATAGATCCTGAGGTCTGTGTCATGCAGCTGTCTATATTGTCCGCTCATTACTCCTTTACTATCTTCAGTAATTCCAAGAACTGCAAGCGACAGCCTACAGGGGTAACCCATGTAAACATCTCAGCCGTCAGCCCCCCATAATTCTATCACACAAACCAGGGTCTCATATCAACCATGGGCACTTCCCCTCAATTCCATATCTATGAGAACTGCAGGTAGTCGTGTACTGGGCTCAACCATCTCCATCGGTGCTTTAGTGATGAGTAGAGCGAAGTGCCCAATTGTTACCAACTAACCAGGGGGATACAAGACCTGCACCGTTGCAATAGGTGATGGTTCCATCAGTCGACCCCCCAGCTATCATACATTATTATCTATCACATGCTTTTCATGGACCATCCCTTTAAATTGGGTTATCTTCTTCAATGTTAGAAAATCTTCATCAATTTATCTGGGAATTTCTGTAACTTTTATAACTTTCCCTACTTTACAAACAACTCTGCTTGCTGAGAGATATTGCAGTGTACATAGAAGGCAGGTAATCTGTCCCGGGATTGGCAATATTCACAAGGTCAGTATTCTGATCAGTATCTGAAGGTTAATACCAGGACGGGAACTTACAAGAGTAGAATCTACAGGTCTGGATCCTATAGAAGTGGAGCCTAAAGGTCTGAATCCTAAAAGAATAGAACCTACAGGTCTGGATCCTACAGAAGTGGAACTTACAGGTATGAATCCTACAAATATAGAACCTAAAGGTTTGGATCCTACAAGAGTAGAACCTACAAGTCTGGATCCTACAAGAGTAGAATTTACAGTTTTGGATCCTACAAGAATAGAACCTACAGGTCTGGATCCTACAACAGTCCTACAGGCTTGGTTCCTATAGAAGTGAAGCCTACAGGTCTGGAACCTACAAGAGTAGAACCTACAAATGTAGAACCTACAGGTTTGGGTGCTACAAGAGTGGAACCTATAGGTCAGGATCCTACAGGTCTGGAACCTACAAGAGTAGAACCTACAGATCTGGATCCTACAGCAGTAGAACCTACAGATTTGGATCCCGCAGGCCTGGATCTTACAGCAGTAGAATGTACTGTACAAGAGCATAGTTTATACGACTGGAACCTACATGATAAGAGGCTACAGGTTTAGTTCCTACGGGAGTTCAACTTACAGGTCTAGATCCCATAACAGTGGAACGTACAAGAGTAAAATCTAGACAAATGGATCTGACAGTAGTGGAACATATAGAAGGGGACCTACAGCAGTATAACCTACAAGAGGAGGACCTGTATGTCTGAAATCTACAGCAGTGGATCCTATAGGACTGAAAACTACAACAGGAGAATCACCTCTAGTTTTACCTTGCAAATACTGACCAATTTACTGTAGTGTGAATGTGACTTTATTCCTGATGCTCAGGGTTGAATCATCTTTACTCCAACAACCCACAATGTTGGCTTCAGAAACTGCAGAACTGATCCAACTCAACGTTGACCCCTCAACATGCTGATGGGAAAGTGGAAATCTAACTCATCAATGTACAAATGAGAAGTAGCAACAGTTGTCAGAGGACCAATCGGGCTCACGTCACACGCCATATACAAGTATCTGCAAGTAGAAGGGTACTAGTAAACCCAGGGCCACCCTTCTAGATCCCCAATTGAAAGAATCCCTCCTAGACATGCCTAGCCTTAAATAAGATGTACAGTAAAATCTCAGTTTCCTCCATCTTTCCAAGATTTCAAGATCCCGTCATTTACCCAAGGAACGGGACGGATAACATTCTGCAGATGACCAATGTTACGAAACCATCTTCTCGATAATCTGCATAAACAGAATCACAAATAAGCCAGGACATCATAGATGACATGGCGGAGATCGCCTCATCACAGCTGAATGAATGCTGGGCGAGGCGGCTCCCAAGCCTATGTCACTTTTGGCTTTGTCATCGTCCTGCACATTCGTAAGCAATTCGGGGAGTGGTTGCTTGGAGCGATGGACTAGAAATCAGAAGATGATCTCTCTGGCAGGAACAGGCGCCCCCGTCCACGTGTCCAATCAATGTGTTTGGTCTCAGGTGGCGGAGATGGATTTGGCAAGGAGAGATCTGCAGCTCGGAGAGGCTTGATTAAGACGTCTTCAAAACTTTCCAAAATGAGAATGAGAAAACAAAAAAAATGGGGCGAATCATCTGAGAAGCTTCAACGATATCCCATGTCCTGAGATAAGAAACATCGACAACACAGAACGTACATAGTCTGGTCACACAACACCTAGCTATACACAAGGCTACAGTGGGCATGTGGGCTCCATGTACTGGGAGAAGCCCTGGGCTTGGTATAGCCGCTGCTTTTGGCTGTACGCCTGTCTGTTTAGGTGGTTGCACTCCTGTTGGGTGGTGGCCTGTATCTTTAGGTGGTTGCTCTCCTGTTGGGTGGTGGCCTGTATCTTTAGGTGGTTGCACACCTGTTGGGTGGTGGCCTGTATCTTTAGGTGGTTGCTCTCCTGTTGGGTGGTGGCCTGTATCTTTAGGTGGTTGCACTCCTGTTGGGTGGTGATCGGTATCTTTAGGTGGTTGCGCTCCTGTTGGGTGGTGACCTGTATCTTCAGGTGGTTGCGCTCCTGTTGGGTGGTGACCTGTATCTTTAGGTGGTTGCACTCCTGTTGGGTACTAGTCTGTTTGTTCTGGATTGTCGGCATTGATGCCAATTTGATCTTTCCTTTGGGGCCTTCACTGTTTTATCTCCCACAATTGTGGAGTCCAATGGTCCAGACAGATAATTGCCCGAGACATGACAGCAGCATCTCTAGCCCCGGGAAGACATTCTCCAAGATATCACATATCAGCTCTTATATTTGTACTATTGGAGAAATTCCCAGAATCGGGCGTTATTTTTACTGGATTTTAGAAGAGTAGGAATTGCAGAACATCTGATGGTAAACGATAGACCTTCAGGCCACGGATGCCGCAGTGATATCTGCTGGTGATCACAAGGATATTTCTAATGTTCTTACTGGATATAGTCATGTTTTTTCAGTATCATCCAACATTCCATGCACTGCAAGGAAGCTAAGGCCTCTATCCAGATTTGCGAATAAAATAATAGTGCAGTATAGTGAAGACTGACACTAAGGAATCAGACCGTAGTTATATCATTCCATAGTAACCTATTATATATGAGCTGTTATTGTGTGTCCATGATTGTGAGATGTAACATTGTCATGATGGGGAATACTATGGTCCATATGATGACTCAAATAATACCTGCAGGGGTAAGATATATTGGTGTAGGGTGTGAGTAAATGATATAGTCATGTAACTCATCCATTATGCAGGTACAGGGGTCTGGAGGGTCTCTGGATGATGAGCACTATGGCAGTTTAATGGCGGCTCTTACTGCAAGCCCCCCCCCCCCCCCCAATATATTATAGGACACAGTCTATACTTATCAAAGCTCTGAGCTTACCCGATAGGAAGACCTGAGGGCTTTTATATGTTCAATGACAACGTATAAAGAGACCCACAAGACCCTCCATTACCTCGCCCGACTGGATAGATTGCAAGCTCTGCAGGACACCGAGGTCAGGGGGATGTCACAGTAATTTCCCCATCTGTACGGCACAGCCGGATCCCAGCGATGATAATAATAATACTTCATCCTTCCAATGTAAACCATTGACTATGGAAAAACACAAGAGGACCGGGGTTTTCTGAGGTTCAGTGTAGACTGACACTTCTAGGAGGAGGATCAGATATTTAGCGCCTGAGGCATCCGACGCCTCAACACTTCCCCTTAAATACAAACAATCACAATGTACTGTTTGGTGTCTTTGTGCAGAAATTCTCGGTATGTCAGGTGTAAATACAGCCCAGGGGCTCATTGTGAATAATCCAATTACTTTAGTCTTGTTATGGGAATCAGCTCAGGATGGAGAAGGAGACCCCCAGAAGTCTCAGTTCACACCTTGCACAATCCCACAAGAAGTCCCTCTAGTAGGAGGTAGGAATGATTAGCAATATAAAGGAGATTGAGGATAGATGGCAGAATTTTCTAAAGTATCCCAGGAGAAGGGGTGATCGTCATAATAAAAGGGAACGGCTCCGAGGCTTCTGGGCATCAGCCCACAAGGAACTGGGGGGGAAGGGGGTGATATGGATCAACCTGTTGGTAGCACCGACCACCAGATCTGACCCAGCAGCAGATATGTGGGGGTGACTATGTGGTAATTACTATCTGGGGTCTTATGGGAATCTGAGAACAATGAAGAGTGATACAAGTGAAGGCTATGGGTCCACCATACCCCGAGCAGACCACAGCCTGGACATTGCACTGATACACTGTAACAAACCAGTAGCACAGCAGAGATCAGTGCAGCTGAGGCTCGGCTCATACTAGGCTCTCCATCCTTCAGGTGTGCCGGGGACCCAAACAACAGAGAGCCCATCTGCTGAAACTGTGGTTACCTGCGGACCTCATAGACTATAATGTGTCCGGCGGATTTCCACTGTTTGTTATACAGAAACCAGAGGAGTCCGTGCAGGACTTTTCTCTATGCCGATATTTGGTGGATTCTGCGGCAGAGTCTTTAACACAGATATGATCCTGATGGGTTTATGTCACCAAAGACTGGATGCAACTGTAACAACCCCTCAGCTGTGAGCGGTATTGGGTCTGGGTACAATATTAGTCTCTGGATGTAAACAAGGAAGCAGAAATCATGAAAATTGTGAGAAACCAACAAGCAAAGGGGCAGATTTATGTGGCATAGAGTAAGGGCTTTGCTAAGAGTAATTTGTGCCGGTTTTGGGGCCGCCCGTGACACTTCCTGAAAAGCCCTGATAAATCCCCCAAAAGTCTTTTAGAAATCAGTAGAGAATTATAGAAAAAGTTCTTGTACACAGACCTGGGCGCAGAGTCCAGACCCCAGACTCACAATGCATTATGGCTGACTGATGGATGGAGATGAAGATGATGGCCCCTATTAGGGCTCCGGGGCTATTGTCTTCTCCTCTCCTATAGCCCCTATAGGCTCCCAAGGGATTGCTGCGGAGGGGGGGGGGGGGGGGGGGTCATTAATCTAACACGTCCTGTTCCTATAATAGTCCATTATTAGCTCCGTAGATTACCACGCAGGGTTAATAAATCTGATATAAAATTAATAAGCGACTCCTATAACAACAGTGACACCCAGTGGGAAGGGGAAACTGTCAACATGCACATCCAAAACTGCAACAGGGGGGTACATGCGCTAGGGACGATGGCAGTACACATGAGGGGTTCATGACCAGTGAGGGGGGCACAATATATTGGGGAGGGGGTGCGGACTGATCCTAGTCCTTGTGCTGAGGGGGCACTTACTTATAGCGCTGATGTGATTCTATGAGTATTCTAGATTATTATAGGTTACTCGTCCGCATTGTGACCCTCCAGCAGCTGGGACACTACATCTCCCAGCATGCCCCGCTGACAGCCTGTCTACATATTATACTCTTATATTACATGCCATCTATAACTTCTTGCAGGAGAGCGACTAGTCCCAACATGTCCCGACACCCCTGGAGACCCCTCCTCGCCGCCAGCTAGAAATCCACAGATGTCTGATGAATTCCTATCCCCCTTATAACCCCAACAGGCAAACAGATATGATCCTGCAAGAGGCTTAAAGAAGCCCCCTAACTTCCAAAATGCAGAGTCAACTAAGAGCAGAGAGCCTCAGGTCACTATGAATCAGAGCACCCCAATACTTTACACATTGCACCCCCATAAGTAAGCCACAAGTGGGATCCCATTATATCAGAGCCAAAGCCTAGACATTAAGACCTAGACTAGTAGCAATGGGGGCCCCACTATTAGTCCCCCAGAATCCACTAATTGTGGGGTTCCCTCTGCCATCCCCCAAGGTCCTCTGGCAGTGGGGTTTCTCTTTCACCAGGTGTGGGGTCCCTCTACTCTTCTCCTTAGCTCCCTAGAAGTGGGGTACTCCTTCCTCAGGTGTGGGGGTCCCTCTACCCCCCTAGAGACCTCTAGCAGTGGGGTCTCTCTACCCTCCCCCTAGCAGTGGGGTCCTACTTCCTCAGGTGTGGGGGTCCCTTTACCTTCCCCCTACAGCAGTGGGGTCTTTCTATCCTCTCCCTAGCAGTAGGTTCCTCCTTCCTCAGGTGCGGGGCGCCCACCTCCCTCCACCAACTGCCCCCTAGCAGTGTGGTCCCCCTTCCCCAGGTGCGGGGCTTCCTTCTCCCTCCCCCCGCTGGTGCCGGTGTCCCGGGGCGGGCTCTGCCCCTTTCTCCTCCCTGCTGCACCGTCTACAAATATGAACCCCAGTGAGTCAGTGCAGCAGAAGACACGTGTCTGCCCTCGGTGCTGCTCCACACTGCCCCCCTCCATGCTGGCCCTGCCCGGGGGTACAGGGGCTCCCGCCGGGGTCGCTCCCCCACACTCTCAGCACAGACAGAAACTTCCGACACAAACTTTCATTACATTGTAGCAAAGAAAGTTGTTAGGCGCATCACGCATGCGCAGTGGGTGTACCAAATTCAAACAGCTGGTGCAAGAGGCTCCTATACAAGACACAAGGAGGAGGAGGAGAAGAAGGGGAAGGGGGTCCAGCTGGCACCTCCAGACAACCCATGCCAGGCTCTAGTAGGGGTGCAAGTCTACAGTAACAGCAGCCACCATGGTGGACAGGGGGCCCCTCCTGACCTCTGCCATCATCTTCTACCTGTCCATAGGGGCAGCGATCTTCCAAGTCTTAGAGGAGCCCAACTGGAAGCAAGCGACCAAGGAGTTTGATGAGAGTAAGACGAAGATCTTGGACAAGTACACCTGCCTGACCCTGAAGGACCTGGAGGAGATCCTGGAGGTAAGAGATGAGGGAATGATAGCTGGGAGGGAGACTTGTGGAACAGAAGGTGCCCCCCCTATTCCTGCTCTGTACCCTCATCTGCCTTCTGCCCCCTCACCTCATCCACATCTGCCCCCCTCCCCTCATCCATCTCTGGTCCACTGTCTGATGCAATAAGTATATCATAGGGAGCTGCTGCTGGAATGCTCTGTGCTGCTTTGGCAGAAGCTAGTTTTGTTATCTCTGCGCCCAGTAGGACAAGTCTTGTGTGTCTGCTGTATGTCTTAGTGTCCGGTCCTTGTGTGTACCCTGCAGTACTGGGGGTAGTCCTTGATCTCTGGGGTTTGTTCTATCGCCTTATTGGGGTTCAGTTACGCTCTATAGATATGATCACTGTACAGTATTTTGTCCCTGCACTGTATTGAGTGTCAGACACTTGGAGTGCGGTAAAGTCCACCATTTTGCGCCATTTTTCTAGAAGAAAGTGCTGAAGTCCAAGGCTTGGCTTGTTGTGTAACCTTCAAGGTCTCTTATCCTTTAATAGTGTTTGGTGGGTGGCGGCGTTACTGTGCGTGTGTTACTGTGTATTATGTATGTGCTTTAATTTGTGTTACTTTGTATTTCTGTATGTGTGTTATTTTGTTACTTTTTATTACTGTGTGCGTTATTTTGTTACTGTATGTGATTTTGTATTACTGTACATGTGTTACTTTGTATTGTACGTACATTACTTTGTTACTATATGTGCGTTACTTTTTATTACTGTATGTGTGTTACTGTACGTGCGTTAATTTGTATTACTGTACATGTGTTACTTTGTATTGTACGTACACTACTTTGTGTTACTTTGTATTACTGTATGTACATTACTTTGTGTTCTCAGGATTGGTGTTCTGTGACCAAAACAATCAGACCTCGAAGCACCTGCTCCTGAGACTTGTTGCATTGTTGTATCCTGCGCGGTTCGAGTTCTGCTTCACCTGTAGTGGGGGGGGCACAGCCAGCGTTGTTGGGTTGTTGGCAGTCATTATGGTGTGCGTCTGATAACTTTTTTTTTTTTGCACCTGTACGTTGGCCCGGCCATAATATAGCACCAGTGTGTAATGGGTGGGGTCTGGCAGCCCCCATGCACAGGGCTGTGTTCACACTGTTGTTTCACTCTCCAGGCCACTTTGTTCTCTAAACTGTAGCTGTAGATTTGTTGTGCAGCTTCTACCCCTGACGTGCTGAGAGTTGTAGTGTGACAGGAGCATGAAGCAGCTGCTAGCAGTGTATAGTATGAGTGAAGGGTGGGGGGGTTGTTTTGTTTCTATACAACTCCCCCCCCCTTCTTGCAGTTTTTTGGAAACTTTTTTCTTTTCCAGAGATCTTTGCAGCTGCGAGTCCTGCCCTGCCCTGTAGTGAAGGGGTAAATGGTTGGCTTTGTGTAACCAGGGCCACTCATTATTAGTCTTTTTGTTCCTTCACGGGTGGGGGGTTCTGGGTTTAGGATGATGACCCCCCTTCACTTCCCCACAGACTCTTTTTGAAGGTGTGGTCAGAGATATCTTCTTTGCTGCCACTTGTCAGTATTTCCTGCTGTCAGCAGCCGAGTGTTCAGTAAAGTGGCGATAATCTGCTGGAATTACGAGGCAGGCGACGCTGCAGGATCAGTCACCTGTACAAACGTATTCAAATAAATACAAAACTATGACCGACGTTCCAGAGCTTCCCCTTCCTGACAAGTCCTTGTCGCAGCCTCTTCTACAGGGCGCGCCGCTCACTTCTCTACCTGCGAAGCTATTTTCAGCGCTGAGGCCGCGGTTTGTGACGTTGGGTGTTTTCATCTGGTGGTGACGTTGCGATCGGCCTCCTGTTCTGTTTGCTTTCTCTTAAGATCTTTGTCTTCCTTGTTGTCCTCGGCATTTACTTCTTGTATCGGATTATTCTGTCATTACACTTTGGCTCCAGTTATTGGTGTCAAACCGTAAGGGCTCGTGCAGTCACTTTATGTATGTTCTATAGGAGACGGCTTCATGGCGGACTGAGATTGGGTGGGTTTGATATAAAAGCCGATGGCTTTGAGGATCACAGCAACCCCGTATAGATCAGCGGGTCTCAAGAGCAGTACCCCTAGTGAGAAAAAGTCCCAACCAAGTACCCCAAAGTAGTCATCACTTATAAGCATTATGTAATGGCGCCCGCACACGTGTAGTATGATGGCACTCCTTTACCCCCACGTGTAGTATGATGACACCCCCTTGTGTAGTATGATGGGCCCCCTCTTTACCTTTATATGTAGTATGATGACCCCCATGTGTAGTGTGATGGCCCTCTCAGCGGCCTCACGTGTAGTATGATGGCCCTCTCGGCGCGCTCACGTGTAGTATCATGGCCCCCTCTTTTCTCCACGTGTAGTATGATGCATGGACATCCATCCTGGGCAGGTAGGACCTGTATATAATATAGACCAGCGGTGCTTAGCCGTGTTGCATACCCCCGGGGTACATGTATCGCACGTTGCAAACCATTGTAATAGATTATAGGAGCGATTTGTCGCCCAACAACTATGCGATTCTGTGTGTCACAGCAGAGAGGGCTAAATATCAGAGTTGCTCAATGTCCACCACTTGCCAAGGATCCTGTTTGGACAAGGATAACACATTGATAAGACTTGGCATTGCCAGGCTCTAACAGGGGTAGTGGGAGGAGGGAAGGGCATATTGGACTCCCACATAATGGCTTCACATGGGATATCTGTGATAGGATTTGGGGGCAAGACAAAATGATGTTATGTTTGGCGTTCCCCTTTAAAAGTGCACGTGGTCCCTTGCCTCGGGGACTTCAGTGCACCATTGGAGTCTGTTGTCTTCAGTCCTTAGATCCTAGACTTGAAAAACTGGTTCCCCAACTTGGAGCATTTGCTGAGTGTCTGCTCCGTAAGTGGCAGATAAGGCCGGCCGCAGCGGGGAGGGACGTAGCGGGGAGGGCCCGTTGTGATGTCGCTGTCTGAGTTGTGCTCTGGAGCCATCAAGGTAGAAACCTTGTTACTAGTCTAAAAGAAAAGAAACATTTGGCAACACTGGCAGCGTGTGCTATTGCCACGGCAATGGGGCAAACCGCCAATGTCCAGGGTGTGAGAGGGAGGGGCTAAATACTGAAGGCCTGAGCGTGCCCGCAGAGCTTGGATACCCTCCACTAAAAACTGTGATGCACAACAACATAAAACAACCCAAAGACTCGGGCACTGGGGCAGATATTTGGGGCATTGACCCCTGGGTTGTGGGAAATGGATACAGGGGCATTTGTGTAAGATTCTAGGCAGGTCACCCCCACCCTCAGCGATTGGTCTGTGATATGTCATGCTCAGAGGTTCCCCCTTATCTCCTGGGGGTGGCTGTTTTGTTCCTTTCCCATGCTTTACATTGCATCACATCCTGGCCTTCTCCTGTGCCCGCTGCGCTGCCTCCTATCCTAGACTGATGGTGACCGGCCGGATAGGTGCGCACAACCTCTCTTATAGCTTCAGAGCTGTGCTCCCTGTGTAGACTCAAGAATTGAGATGTCTTCTGTACCTTCTACTTGTGAGGTAAAAGGTCCATGCCGTGAATGTCTTACGTTTTTGCACATCCTAGGTGACTTAACTTTCTCTGCGCTGGTCATTAACCCCTGGCTGCCTGGCTGTGTTGTCTACATGGGACGTGGCTGCAGAGAACAGGATGGATTCTTCGCTGTCAGCGTGTGGTCGGATAATAGCGCAAAGCGATTTCTTCCTCCGATTGTTTTTCTTGGCTTTTGTCTTCAGTCTTAGCAGCTCGTCTCGCTCTGCGGCCCTGCCAGGGAGGTCGCCGCACTCTGCTCAGACCTGTGTGTGTCACCGTCTTCTCGCCCCAGGCGCTTTCCAAGAGCGAAAATGCAATGTCTAATCCACTGTGAACATAAACTCCAAGGAGAGGCAGCGGCGGGCGCTGAGATATACGCAAATAGCGAGCGTTGGCTCCTAACCTGATGACGTCGCACCATAAGACCCCGCTCATGGGGGTCTCTAACTCCCAGACCTGTACTTATGTATATGAGATAAGATGTAGTCATGGGCTGAGGCGTGAGGCATCAAATACCTCACTCATAGGGGTCTCTAACCCACAGGTGCCTGCACATCAGTGGACTCTCTGGCCCAGGCCTGTACTATGGATATGGTATAAGGTGTGGTCATGGGCTGAGGCGTGAGGCATCAGATACCTCACTCATCGGGGTCTGTAACCCACAGGGTGCCTGTACATCGGCGGACTCTCTGGCCTAGGCTTGCACTAATGTATAAGGTGTAGTCATGGGCTGAGGCGTGAAGCACTGGATACCTCGCTGATGTCTCTTCTTGTGTTTTCATCCATACAGATCTAGTACAAGCCGCTGAGAAGTGTGGGAACAGGGGGCGCCCTGTCATTAGTTTGTCTATACATAGTCCGGGGCTTGGAGGACTCTCTGAAAGCGTCTTCTGTTCACAGCCCACCGGGGACTTCTAGAAGTTTCCGAGTCTGTAAATGCTGCGATTCTCCTCAGTCAGCGACAATTTCACAGCAAAAAGTATCTGCCCCCCCCCCCCTTCCTTAACCTCACCGCCCTCATGTCCTCTAATGTGCCGTGTAGAAATATAACTTAAAGGGGAAGTGCGCTGATCTTTGACCTGGCATTTTTTATTTTAGATTATCTGCCCCTCTTCCCACATTGTCCTCTTGTCTGACAACTCAGTAACTTCTATTTCTACAAATACTCTGACCTCGTTCGGTGACCACTGCTGAGCTGTCTCGTCAACTCTTTAGACTTGCTATAGATCTTTAATTAGAGGAAGATCTCCAAGTGTCAGTCTTTACTGTGGTTTAAGAATTCTATTCACTAGCCCGGAAACTTTCTGTTGGACCCCATAGCTGTGGTACATGAGGGAATGTGGGGGCAGAGTTGTGGTGGCAGATGTGCCTTGTGCAACCTCCTCCTGCCCATCCCTCTGCACCTGCACACATGAAGGGGAAGTGTATTCTGCTGACAGCAGTCCGGGGTTTCCTGCTGCCTGTGATCTGCTGAGGAGGGGATGAGTCTGCACCAGTAAAAGTGACACTCAGCAGGCAAATTCTAAAGGTCTCCCTGCAGCAAGTGACCGTACAAATCCTGGCACCCCCCCTCCACCTCCTCTCTCCCGCTCCCCCAGTCCGAGCAGGATCCTTGTAGCATCGCCATCTGTATTTATATCATGTGATCATCAATGTCACCTGTCCGTTGTCACATGTTACAGCAGCCCTGTTTATCCTCCTGGTGCATGAATAGAATGCCAGAACCGCAGTGCAGTCTGACACTAGCAGTCTACTCTGGCTCTTTGGAAAGCTGGGTCACACTGGTGTCTTTTACAGCAGCGGGGTGGAGGGTCACTTGCATGTTCATATTGTACGCCTCACATGACACAATGGGTGCCACTGCCTTTACGTGACTTCCCAAGTGTTACATTGTATCACTGGATATCTCTGATGATATAGAAACTTGTACACAGGTCGATACATGAAGGACGTCGTGTCTGCACTCTTGAGATCCTTCATCCTACAGGGCGGAGGTCGCAGCTGATGCTGGAAGTTTCTCGAACCCCTATATCTGATTGCTACATAAGGCATATGAATACCTCCTGCTGATCCCGCCCATCCTTATAAGCTCCATTATCTCTAATTTGTGACTAGTTTTTGCTGTACTTGAATAATCTAGAAAGCATCAGTAAGCAGGACACCTCTGTATGGTTTATATAGTTTATAGTCATATTTTTAGGGATTTTCCTGTGTCCGCCACTACAATCTATATGACCTGACCCCCAAATCTCCCCCACTCCAGCTCAGCCGGCCAGTCCATGTATATGAGGGCTACCGCTGTAATAATATGTGTGACTATGATCTGCATAGTATAGTGTAGCGGATCCATCAACACCAACTTGTTGATGGTTTCCAGACAGTGCCAGGTTTTCCTGACATCTTGGGGTCAGTTCACACGTGAAAACCGCCTAGCTTATTTGTGCGAGGTAAAAAACCTCGAGGAGTTTTTTTGACGCTGTTTTTTGCATTCCGCGCGGTTTTTGACGCGGTTTTCGCTAGCGGTTTTCGCTAGGGTTTTTTTTCCTATATGTGCTATAGAAACTGCAGGCGAAAACCGCGCGGTTTTTTGCAAAAAACCGCGCGGTTTTTGTGTGCAAAAAACCGCGCGGTTTTTTACCGCGCGGTTTTCGCCTCCCATTCACTTCTATGCAATTCTTCAGGCGTTTTCCGCCTGAAGAAAGGTCATGTCGCTTCTTCAGGCGGAAAACGCTAGGAGGAAAAAAAAAAGCTAGTGGTCTACATAGACCACCATGTTAAAGGAGAGGTTTTTGAAGCGAATTCCGCTGTCAAAAACCTCCCCTTTGCCCACGTGTGAACTAGCCCTTGGCGTTTGCAGGTGACTAAAGAGCCAGCAAACTGGAGCAATACTGTAAGATGGTGTCATATGGTAAAGGTAGTTGTCACAACCCCGCCCATGTTACTAGTCTAGTGCTGGATGTGACCTTGGCGTCCTCCTTTTCTGATGAACCTTATATGTAATTCCACCTGGGATCCCTTGGAGCCAGACATTGCAGGAGTCAGTGATTAAGCCGGCTACTCGGCCCCACGCTTCCTTTGGGTGGCGCTACCTTGTGCTCAGGCGGTTCCCATCCTCCGAGGCTCCTGTTCACTTTCTGTAGTGTCTTGCTCGCTGATGCCAGTCTATCGGAGTCACATTCCTGGCACGTTAGGTAACTACAGTGTATTTTGTAGGTCTCTTGTACACGAGTCCAGGATTTCCTGACTTCCACTCTGACATCCTATTCCCATGCAGTGAAGGCTCTGTGGCTTATGGATCTTTCTCCGGAGTTGGCGGGTTGTGGATTGGTATGGTTATGTGACCATGGGGATCGGTGGGGTCAGTGACTTGTCAGGTGCACTCCACTTCTATACCATGTATGGTAGACCTGACCATGAATGTCCCTCAGACCTGGCAGAAATTTCTCAACTACGAGTGGGTGGTATGTAGGGTGGTCTCTCCCCTGAAGAACAGACACAAGGCCTGAAGAGCCGCCCCCTGGATCGGAGAGCTCTTCGTATGATGTGGATAAAAGCCTATTGTTACATTAGATATCCATGGGCCGAACCATTCATCTTCACCATCTTGGATTTCAAGTTGAGTGAATCCTTCTGGCCAGACTGATATAAAGAATCCTGCAACAGAGGTTAGGTAGACCTGAAGATACAGTGCAGGAGCCCCCTGTCCTCTGAGGTCACCATACAAAGCACTGCTAACATCTGACTACAGGGGCAGCTCACAAGTCACCTCAGCTTAAAATGGAAAAATTGAGCTCCGCTTCCTGACCAATGTCTGAAACCCACATGTGTCCATATCCTCCACCGCTCACCATGTGCTCCGGCAGCCTAATAATGTCATTTAGTTCCCTACCTTTTATCTTGTCTATCTTCTCCAGCAGCTCAACCGTCATAAACTGTAACAGGAGCAGTATAGAACTACTATAATACTGCCCCCTATGTACAAGAATATAACTCTTTGGTATTAATATCTTCATTTATTTTGCTTGCAATGAAAAAACACAAAAGAGAATAAAAAAAAAAAAAAAAGTCAAATCATTGATCATTTTACACAAAACTCCAAAAATGGGCCGGACAAAAGTATTGGCCCCCTCAGCCTAATACTTGGTAGCACAACCTTTAGACAAAATAACTGCGAACAACCGCTTCCGGTAACCATCAATGAGTTTCTTACAAGGCTCTGCTGGAATTTTAGATCATTCTTCTTTTTGGCAAACTGCTCCAGGTCCCCTCTGAGATGTGAAGGGGGCCTTCTCCAAACTGCCATCAAGAGATCTCTCCACAGGTGTTCTATGGGATTCAGGTCTGGACTCATTGCTGCCACTTTACAAGTCTCCAGAGCTTTCTCTCAAACCATTTTCTACTGCTGACCTGAAGTGTGTTTTGGGTCATTGTCCTGCTGGAAGACCCCTGACCTCTGAGGGAGACCCAGCTTTCTCACAGTGGGCCCTACATGATGCTGCACAATGTGTTGGTAGTCTTCAGACTTCATAATGCCATGCACACGGTCAAGCAGTCCAGAGGCAGCAAAGCAACCCCAAAACATCAGGGAACCTCCGCCATGTTTGACTGTAAGGACTGTGTTCTTTTCTTTGAAGGCCTCTTTTTTTTTTTTTCCCTGTAAACTCTATGTTGATGCCTTTTCCTACTTTTGTCTCATCTGACCAGAGAACATTCTTCCAAAACGTTTTTGGCTTTCTCAGGTAAGTTTTGGCAAATTCCAGCCTGGCTTTTTTATGTCTCTGGGTAAGAAGTGGGGTCTTCCTGGGTCTCCTACCATACAGTCCCTTCTCATTCAGACGCCGACGGATAGTACGGGTTGACACTCTTACCCTCGGACTGCAGGGCAGCTTGAACTTGTTTGGATGTTAGTCAAGGTTCTTTATCCACCATCCGCACAATCTTGCGTGGAAATCTCTCGTCAATTTTTCTTTTCCGTCCACATCTAGGGAGGTTAGCCACAGTGCCATGGGCTTTAAACTTCTTGATGACCCTGCTCACGGTAGACACAGGAACATTCAGGTCTTTGGAGATGGACTTGTAGCCTTAGATTGCTCATGCTTCCTCACAATTTTGCTTCTCAAGTCCTCAGACAGTTCTTTGGTCTTCTTTCTTTTCTCCATGCTCAATGTGGTACACACAAGGACACAGGACAGAGGTTGAGTCAACTTTAATCCATTTCAACTGGCTGCAAGTGTAGTTTAGTTATTGCCACCACCTGTTAGGTGCCTCAGGTAAGTAACAGGTGCTGTTAATTACACAAATTAGAGAAGCATCACATGATTTTTCAAACAGTGCCAGTACTTCTGTCCACCCCCTTTTTTAGGTTTGGTGTGGAATTCTATCCAATTTGGCTTTTTGACAATTCTTTTTGTGGTTTTCCATTGAAGACAAATTAAATGAAGATAATAATACCAAAGAGTTTGTGCTTGCAATCATTTTCTGGAAGAAAATGAGTATTATCTGACAGAATTGCAGGGGTGCCAATACTTTTGGCCAACACTGTATAAATACTGCTCCTATGTACAAGAATATAATTACTATAATCCTGCCCCCTATGGATTGTTGCTATCTTGTTTATACTTATTACCAGAACTTTCCTCAGCACATGTACTGCCATTACGATGTGTTGCGGGTCTGCGCTTGGTGACTTATATTACTTGTGTAGGATTTGACCTGTTCCCATGGGGAGTGACGTGCTGGGTTAGGGGGGTGACTATGGCTATAAGGCTTCCTTTGTTTCGGGGATGTTCCATTCCTTCTTTCGTGCTCTGGGTTTTGATGTATCAGTGGTTGGGCTTTGTCCTGTGTAATGTAAAGCGCTCTCATTGTGTCTGGTGTATGTGATCTTCTTGGAGAGTGCGGTATTGTTTGTCCATGACGTGGGCACATACGTTCATAGCTCCATATGAGTGTAGGAATCTTGGGTGGGGGGGTCTTTTCCCCTCTGGGGTGAGGGAAGGATTCAGTTTGTGAAGTTTTCTTATACAATAGCTGGTCAGATCTGAAGGAAAAACTCCCATCATGTCCAAGAGGTGACCCCATGGGGTGAGGCAAACCACGATGGGGCTGGAGACCTGTAAGGACACCATCCTAGCATTGGGCTGGTTTTTGTGCTGTAAGGGGTTCAGGTCAGACTAAGGTCCCTTGGTTGGAGTTAAGAGACAATGTGCTGACTACACATTCTTTTCTACAAGGTGCACCTTCAAGAAGTTTCTGATGTGGATCATTGGGGTGTTCTGGCTGTAATCCTCACGTCTAGGCTGTCCGTCATCTTAAAGGCTCTCTTATCCTCCTTGTAGGACATGTTCTTCTGGGTGATCTCCCCCGCCCGTTGCCTCGCAGTAGTTTATTGACTCAGTGAAAGTGTCGCTCACTCACTTCTGGGCCTTGGTGTTTGTTCACACACATTCCACAGTGCGCAGTAGTTGTTGTGTCAAGTTCAGGACACTTTGTTTTGACCTTTTTTTTTTTTTCCTTTGTTTTTCCCCTCTGTCCACGTCACATTCGCTCACATTGTCACTTTAAGGAGGTGACGGCACCCCCTGTCTGTGTCTGTGAAAACTTCTGCAAAGTTGAGGTCTCTGGTTTTGGCCTGGCCGGAGGTTGCCGGGATAAATGACCTGGGTGTTTTGGTGCTCTGTATGAATCTTTCTGGCGCACGTACAGATGGCGGGATTATCTATATCTATCTGCCAAAAACTGAAACTTCAGCATCAGAACAAACATGGCGTGGTCTCTGCAGGAACCGCCTCTGCGTCCTCCATCTGCTCGTTTTTTGTGGTGGTCGGTAATTATCTACAGATTTGGACAATTAGCAGCGCAGCACGCAGAGCGGCCACAGATGCGGCTTTGCCACAATGTATCTATCATCTATTTATAGGCCCAACCCTCCGACCACTCCACGATCTCCATGTCAGACAAGAACCTATAGTGCTGACCATCCTGAGCTTCCTGGTTCAGGGACTACTGTACAGATTTAATTTCTCATGTGTTATGAATAGAATGTCAGAACAACAGTGAGCACTGACACGAGGGGACTACAAACTGTACAATGTAACCTCTGTGAGTCTAAGAGATTTGGCTGTACCTTGGGAGGGTTTTCTTGTGATTTCTGCCTCCGGCTGAACGTCTTCAGGTGTCAGAGTTGGATCATTACTGAGACATGCGGTGCATCATCCCAAGCTCATAAATCATTAATTACTGCCCCCCCCCCATACATTATATTACTGTGAGTCATATGTGTATAGCCAGGATCAGCGGCGCCCTGGAGTCCAGCTCAGGATCCCCATCTATGACTCTGCTCTTTACCTTGAGGATCTGAGCCGTCTGGGGTGGGGCAGCCTGTAGGTTTGAGGGGGATAACCTGTAGGTCTAGGGAGTGCAGCCCCAATGTGGTGGCCATACTGTGCCCATGACGCTTATCTCCTGTGTATTTCAGGCTGAACACACGAGAACACAGGATTCCGATTTCTGGGGGGATTTTCCACTTCCTTTGTACATTCTTCTGCCCCCTCCTCGCGCGGCCACGTTTTTCACCTCTCCGGGTCCTTCATTATTACAATTCACGCTGTCAATAATATTTCAGACAAGGGATCTTTTGTTCGGGACGCACAGACATGGAAGCCGGCCTATCTGTCTGATCTAAAGTGGCCACTCTTGGCTTTCCCCTTAGGTGAGGATTGAGTCTCTGTTCCCTCAGAAATCTGGTTATGAAAGGTCAGAGGTCACCCCCCCATATAAATGGCCATTGAATAGAGTGAGCCCAAACCTCCTCACCCACACGAGCAGAAGTAATGGATATAAATAGGGAGGGACTGTGACAACCAATCATGTGCATGAATGTGTGCGAGATTGTCACCATGTCGTCTTCCTTCATTCCTCTGGTTACTGCAGAAGCTGCTGAATCTCTTCCCAGTTTCCTCTGCCAAACTCTCAGCAGCTGGGACGGAGGCAACAGAACACAACATCTGCAGATTAAGACTCAATGTGACGACGTATTGAGCCTCATTTTGGGTGATATTCTATAAATTGTACGTGGGGGGTCGACCACAAACATGTCGTTTGTGGGGTGAACCGACGTAATCAGCATTGGGGGGGTCTAATCCCCCTATCATGGTTGCCCCTCTGCTGATCCTTCTGGCATCAGGCTGTAATAATGGGACTTCGTCCCTAAGACTTTCCTGCTTATTGTGCTCTTGTATGTCTGGGAAGGAAACGCAGCGAGCCTGTTCCGATCATCGAGGATTCAGGGAGAGTGAAGTGGACTGTTGTGGGAGGGGGTGCCCAGTTCTTCCTTCTGCCGCGTAGACTAGCGAAGAGTCACATGAAGCAGCTGAGAAAGTGACGCCCGACGCGTTTTCTGGTTGTCACTGAATCTTGTTAACTGAAGTCTAATTCTTTATAGGATCTGTAGCTTCTTAGACTTCATTAACTTCTTAAAGATCTCAGGATCTTAATGAAACATTCCGAGGTGTCTTTATCCTGCTCACACAGCTGATGAGCTTGTTACAGTGTATCGGTGCAGGTAATGCACTGTGTTGCTCCTAGCACGTGTCTGCCATCTCCACTGACTGTATACCCTGTACCCACTGTGGTGTCATGGGTGCAGGTAGGTTGATTGTACTTGTAAAAAGCAAAACTAGGAAGAGTCCAGCAAGGTTTTGCTTTCTATATACCGTCTCAGTCCGGGAGACATTGCCCGTGCAGTTTGGGGGTTCCTTGTATTTATATGTATGAGAGGTCGGTTGTGGACTCAGCAGTGTTTTTCTTGATTGTACTTGTACCTGTCGTGTAGGCTGGTATACACCATATACTGCTCGCTGTTATCAGCCATATTATGGACCACTCTCTGTGTGTTTTTTGGCTATACTTGTCACGTTTCTCGTGTGATAATATTTGCTGGTCCTCTTGTTATCGGAGCAGGTGATGACATTCAAGGCTGACGGGTTATTCATTAACCTGGGGCGTTATTAATGGCACCTCCTGGGGGTGCTGAGGAGCACACGCCTGCCATCTGGTATCTTGTCTGGTCCTATTACCACGTACTACGACACATACACCAGTGAGCGGCTTCTTACTAGAATTTGTGAGTCTTTGGAATATTAGGTGGTGGCTTTATGGCTAAGAGATGGTGATCGCAATACATGATCATGATCAATTCTGACTTCATAAATTTCCATAGAGTTTACAGTGCTGTGCAAAAGTGACAATGCGTCGGGAACTCACAGGGTTACTAGTATATTTTATGAAGATGAGAGAATTGTAGATGCCCTCGGTATTAGGTGCGACCTTTGCCCTTTGTCGAGTTTCCTCCTCAGATGTGAGTCATGTGAGTCTTCGCAGTCCTAGACTGACCTTTATCCTGACCTTCGCCGCCTCGATCTGATCGAGTCCATTAACTGTCTATTAAAGGTCCATTTTGTGGCGTCAGCTTCTCGCAGCTGCTGATAAGTTTCTTCCATGTGTGTTTTTTTTTTTTTGTTTGTATTTTTGACCCCAAAGGGGCTTTTTTACAAGAGGAATTTGCTCTATTACATAACAATAAGCCTCAGGACGGACAGACGGCAATGTAAGACGTGGCCTGCAGTGCTCGTGGAGCGGTCTTTGTGGCGGCAGGCTTTATGCTCCTGTATGTAGGAGAAGCTGCCGGGGACAAGATGTCACTCTGGAGGGATGAGGCTGTGTGGGGGCCTGGTGTTCTGGAGGGATGAGGCTGTGTGGGGGCCCGGTGCTCTGGAGGGATGAGGCTGTGTGGGGGCCCGGTGCTCTGGAGGGATGAGGCTGTGTGGGGACCCGGTGATCCTTAGGGATGAGGCTGTGTGGGGGCCCAGAGCTTTGGAGGGCTGAGTCTGTGGGGGTCTGGTGCTCCGGAGGGATGACACTGCCGGTTCTGGTGATGTTTTAACTTTGTTGTAGTTGCTGTGCATTATATTAAGGGAATTTTATAGAGGCACTTGTGTGTTTTGAGGCTGCGCACACAATCACCTGTAGGGTCTCTGTAGATTTTTGGGCCTCTTACTTGTTCTTTAGGATCCACATTCTGATCTGCAACTTCCCTATAAAATGAGGTTAACAGCCTGCAGCTACTAAACCTTCCGAGTACAGCCGCTATGCAGACCTCCACCTGCCCGGCATATGTCACCATTCACACAGAAGGGGAGCCGGGGCATGTGCAGACATCACAAGGATGTAAAGCAAGTCAGGAACCATATACCAATGAAATTAAAATATCTGTTTGGCAACTTCCCCTCTACATGTAATGGCCGATGAAAATTAGGAACCAGGCAGGACCGTAATGGGGGTCTTCAGCAACCCCAAGCAAGGAGAGCAGAGTAGAGTCTGGTCTTCTCTTGATCCGTGACCAATGATCGCCAAAGTTGGGGCATTTTGGTTTTGTTCCCATCCTTGTATCTTTACCCCTTGGTCATGGTGTGACTGCCTTGTCACACACTACATCTTTAGTGAGCATTTTGCTCAGCTCGGGGTCTGCTGGCCATTGATCTCCCTGGTCACCATCATTGGGTGTCTCTGGAGTACTGCTCTCTGCTGATAAGGGCTCTTCTAGTGCTCGGCCACATTTCAGCCCTTGACCCAGGACAGATCTCTTTGGGTTTGTTTGTCCTTCCCATGAGCCGCTTGTTTGTCTGTTTACATAAGTTTATGCAGAAACATCCGGATAATTTTTAAGATGGAAACGGTTACTAAATCTGATCTGGCTGTGTCAGGGCAAAGTAAGCAGGGTTAAGCTTTATGGTGCAGAATACACGTCCTTCCTCCAGGCTCCTTGTTTTGTTCTGCAGTCTCGTAGACTTATGTGGTGGGAGAGGCGAGTGCTCACCATAGATAGGGCAGATAGCGAGAACATTTTTAGTCATGTCCTTGCTGCTCTGAAGCCCAGGAGACCTTTCCTTCACATCTGGACTTGAGTTTTTTCCATGAGTCCTAAATTGATTTTCCAGTGTCTGAATTAGGATAAGGAGGAAATGAAAAGCCTGCCTTTTAATCCCCTTTTCATATCCAGAGGCCCCAAGAGTCTGAGGGTCAAGTGCTCGGAGTTGCCTGGAGGTCGTGGCATTTGACCACACGTGTTGTTCTTGGTCATGTGGCACGAGCAGAGAAAGGCAGGCAGCAGGTGGCTCGGTCTGTCTTCTCTGCAACCCATTATAACATGTACCAGTAACCTGCAAGGGGTTAATCTGTATGGCTGCCCTATCCCCCCCCCTCCTTCCCATTTGTCTCATTTCAAGTAGTGAATCACTCAAAATCTTGCATAACATAGGATAAATAACTTTGAGACATTTCATTGATATTGTCCACCCATAGATGAGAGATCACAGCCCAAATGTCTGCAATGAATCAAAGTGTGGGGGCTATCGGGGTCAATCAGGAGGTGTCTGGTCCTATACACGTGGCTCGGTGTGACTAATCTGCTCAGTGTCAGTTGCTTGTCCTATAGATGAGAAGATTTTTGGGATCGTTGAATTAGGGCAGAATCGGGTGGGCTCGATTTTTGGCTCCTCTATAGAGCTAAATACATAGTGTTTGAGATAAGAGTAGCCCCAAGGAGACCGCGGCGCCCTCCGCTGTTACTAATGGCGTTTTACCTGTAGAGTTTTTGGGGAACGCATTTATATTGGCCAGAATCAAATTCATTAAACTCTGAGGAAACTTTCCATACATCAGCAGCAAAGTGTATACAAAAGTAACACAAGGAGGGATGTGTGTATATGTGTGTGTGTGCATGCACGGAGTAACATGAAGCTATTCTGTTTGAGGTCCGGTTATCAGATCCACACAGATTAGGTACATGGTGGCTTACTGTATTTGGGGCCAGAAAGCCACCCCCTTTAATCATAGCTACAACACAGTCTCCGCTTCTGTGTGTTCATTTCCTTTCCCCCATGTAGACTTCTATACTTGACTTCTACAATCTGATACATCTGTGCTGTAGTCCATCTTGGGAGACTAAGACAGATTCAGGAAGAATTTGTAAGTAAAGGTTGGCTCCGGGAGGAGGGATAAGTAGAGAAAGATATTAGTCTGGACTAATGATTTACGCAAAGTTAATAAAGTAGGTGTCCCAATTCCACACACCCCCTCCCCCCCAACTCTGGTCCCAACATTCTGCCAGAATGTCATCTCTGATCCCTACATGGCTGATAACAGAGGTAAATAGCTTGACCACTTATTTATGTATTTTTTTTATGTCCACAGACGGTTTCTAATGCAGCAGGTCAAGGTGTGACCATCACCGGGAACACGACCTTCAACAACTGGAACTGGGCAAATGCTGTCATCTTCGCAGCCACTGTCATCACTACAATCGGTAGGTGTGAGGTACAGGGAACAAGGATATATACCAGGGGACCTGATGGGACCATGGCTAGCTCAGGACCTCCCCTTACTAACATGGTCATGGCGTTGTTTCCCACATGGGCCCCATTAATGGGTCATCACTTAGTTGCCAACTGTCCTGAATTTTCAGAGGTCTCCTTACTTACAAGATCACACCACAAAGTGGTCAGTCCCGCTCGGTCTAGTGACCCGGGTGGTCTCAGGCGGATCCGGGCTGGGCTTGTGTTTCTAATTTACTAGTATGTGACTGGTGAGCATCTACACAAGGCATAAAAAGTATCACCATAGGATTTCCTGTCTTCCCTGCAGGTTACGGTAACATCGCCCCGAAGACCTCTGCCGGGCGTCTCTTCTGTATATTCTACGGCCTGTTTGGGGTGCCGCTCTGCCTGACCTGGATCAGCGCCTTAGGGAAGTTCTTTGCAGGACGAGCAAAAAGATTGGGGCAGTTTCTTACGAAGAGAGGTGTCACCCTGGTAAGAAATCCTGCCATATACCTATGGGGAAAACGGGGTATAACGGGGAGTGCTTGTTCTGGAGGGATTATAGGACGTAAATCACATAAATGATGATATATGGGACTGACAAGAAATTCTGTAAATGAGGTCATAGAGACCTACAGGAAGCGAAAACATTCATCTGAGACCCCCCCCCCCCAATGGGCATAATCTGTCACCTAGAAACTGTACATAGCTGCTCTGCCTCATGTGTTCAGGAATGGAGCTACCGCTGTGTGACCGCTGCGTGTCATGTCCTAGCCTACAGATTGGCAAAATAGTGAGTGCAGCTCTGGAGTATAATACAGGATAAGTAATGTAATGTATGTACACAGTGACTGTACCTGCAGAATAGTGAGCGCAGCTCTGGAGTATAATACAGGATGTAACTCAGGATCAGTACAGGATAAGTAATATATGTACACAATGACTGCACCAGCAGAATAGGGATCACAGCTCTGGTGTAAGTGATCCATTAATCCACTGGTTATGTGATTTGTACATTGCTGATCAGGGATTGACACCGGATTCAATTGTTTTGATAAAACATTATTGCGGGTTGCAGTTCTGTGGTCTGTGGAGTTGTGTATGGGGTTCTTCGATCAGTAGCATGTAGATAAAAATGTGACTCTCTGTTCCTGTTTTTGGCACGGAATGGGGGTGAATGTATATTGTTTATGTCTAAAATTTGCTGACTGTAGAACTTGGTTATCCGTCATCTGAGCAGGTGAAAGTAGCTGAATCTGCAGAAAATGTACATAAAGACAATATCCGGTGATTTTTACAAGGTCATTACTGACAGACATGACATGAAGGGCATTACATAGAATGAATCTGATTCTCCCCCCCCCCCCCCCTTTTTCACAGACTCCTCCAGTCATTGTTTACAGATCTCCCACCCTTTACATTTGCGTTAGAACCTCTCGCCTCCCAATAATGTTAAATGTGTAATTTCATTTGTCTTATTGTCTTGCAGAGAAAAGCCCAGATCACCTGCACGGCCATCTTCCTCTTATGGGGTGTCCTTGTCCACCTGGTGATTCCTCCTTTCATCTTCATGAAGATTGAAGGCTGGGACTACATTGAGGGTCTCTACTTCTCCTTCATCACCATCACCACCATTGGTTTTGGAGACTACGTGGCAGGTTTGTCTTCTCTCCCGTCATCTCATCTGTTCTTTGTATCCACCGAGTGAATACAATTGTTTGTTTTTATCTTCTTGGTTTCTAGTCTGTAGAGTAAGTAAATCTGATATTTTCCTTTCCAGTGTGTGGTACTTGCTATGAGGTTGGGGCCTTCTGAGTTGTAGATGCCATGAACATTATTCAGTGCAGTGGCGTAACTATCACGGTAGCAGTGGTAGTAGCAGCTGCCACAGGGCCCGACATCTTAGAGGGCCTGGACCCCCTCACTAGTTAATACACCAAAAAAAGAAATAAAAAAGAAATTTTACTTTTTGAGGCCCGAGGCCACCTAAGGTGTCGTGTTCCAAGTGGGGGAGAGCCTCAGTGGGGGAGGGGTGCAGGAAGAAGATAGTGCTGGGGGATTCAACTTATGCAGAGAGCAGTGCAGCGCTGAAGTCTTCTTCTGAAGGATGAGTTTAGACTGGTTAGTTTAACCCATGTGTGCAGCAAACTTATTACAGTATTATGTATTACAGTACATAATACTGTGTGCAGGGGCAACTATAGGGAATAATACTGTGTGCAGGGGCCACTATGGGGGAATAATACTGTGTGCAGGGGCCACTATGGGGGAATAATACTGTGTGCAGGGGCCACTATAGGGGAATAATACTGTGTGCAGGGGCCACTATGGGGGAATAATACTGTGTGCAGGGGCAACTATAGGGAATAATACTGTGTGCAGGGGCCACTATAGGGGAATAATACTATGTGCAGGGGCCACTATGGGGGAATAATACTGTGTGCAGGGGCCACTATAGGACATAATACTGTGTGCAGGGGCCACTATGGGGGAATAATACTGTGTGCAGGGGCCACTATGGGGGAATAAGGGTGCATTCACACTGAGTAAACGCTAGCTTATTCTGAACGTAAAACACGTTCAGAATAAGCGGCGTCTAAAGCAGCTCCATTCATTTCTATGGGAGCGGTGATACGAGCGCTCCCCATAGAAATGAATCGGCTGCTTCTTTCACTCCGTGCAGTCCCATTGAAGTGAATGGGGAGTGCCGGCGTATACGGCAAGCTCTGCTCATGCCGGAGCGTACACGCCGGCACTCCCCATTCACTTCAATGGGACTGCACGGAGTGAAAGAAGCAGCCCATTCATTTCTATGGGGAGCGCTCGTATCCCCGCTCCCATAGAAATGAATGGAGCTGCTTTAGACGCCGCTTATTCTGAACGTGTTTTACGTTCAGAATAAGCTAGCGTTTACTCCGTGTGAATTCACCCTAATACTGTGTGCAGGGGCCACTATGGGGGCATAATACTGTGTGCAGGGGCCACTATAGGGTATAATACTGGGTACAGGGGCTACTATGCGGCATAATAGTGCATGTGCAGGAAAGCGGCAGGGGGGGGAGGTGTTCGGTTAGGGTCTTTGGGAAGGGGGGCCATGTGAAAAGTTCGCCATGGGGCCCTGCCATTCCTTGTTATGCCACTGATTCAGCGCTGTGGGTTACTGAGGTGACTGAGCATTCATATTCTGTTCTTATGTCTTTGGCAGGTGTAAACCCAAAGATTGATTATGCCGTCCTGTACAGATACTTTGTGGAAATCTGGATTTATCTTGGCTTGGCCTGGCTGTCCTTGTTTGTGAACTGGAAGGTTAGCATGTTTGTGGAAGTCCACAAGGCCATTAAAAAGAGACGCAAGAAACGAAAAGAGTCCTTTGAAAATGATCCACGGACGAAGAAGGACAAGCAGATCCCAATGGCGAAGGACGTTAATATCCTGAGCTTCCTGTCTAAGAAGGAGGAGACGTACAATGACCTGATTAAACAGATTGGCAAAAATGGTTTAAAGACCAGCAACGAAAGAGTCCTGAACGGGGCTCTGCCTGGTAATGTGACGAATAAAGGCAAGGACATGATGGTGGTCTACTCTAAACGCAATGGATTTGGCTATGATGCTGTCACTTTCTCCAATGGTCTTCACAAAGAGAATGGAATGGGGTCCATCCATGACAAAGAAGCCACCATTTTCATCAACCAGTTAGATCGAATCAGCGAAGAGGAAGGAGAACCTTGGGAATCTAAGGATTATAAACCCTTGATCTTTCAGAACAACATTACCTTTGTCAATGAAGATGAGGAGGATGAGGAGGAGGAATGTGATAACTCTGAAGATGAAGAGAAGTCTAAATCTTCCATAGAGGAAAATAACGAGGACCCCGAGACTCCGACTAGACTGGATACGTTTACTTGTCTCGATGAGGCTTCTTTTTCTAGCAATGACACTGAGGTTTTTGTTCCGTACGAACAACTTGTGAATGAGTACAATAAAATGAACAGCAAGGGAGAAACGTGACCCGGCCGCTGAGCAGACTGGATCTCCTCAGACCGCTGCTCGCTAGGGATGATAATAATGGGAGAATGTTTGTGAGACCCGTAATTGGACAGATCTAGTTGATCAGTAGAAGGACTAAGTGCATAGTTTCTCCATGTAGACTGTTCTGTTGGCCAAGGCCAATCATAACCTGTTGGTGTAGTGAGTGTCGACTCAAGGTTACACTGGACTCGTATAGAGTAATGCAGGAAAACTCAAAAAGTACCAAGTCCAACCAAAAACTGAGCATGTCAGATCTCGACTCTCTCCTGCCTCCTGTGTCCATTTTATTTCCTCGGTGACGATACTTGAATTTGTAGAGCTGTATATATGTACATCTTGTATTTAGTCTCACAACGTCTCCTAACCTATTGGTGTATACTGTATTTATAGGTTCCTACGTGATAAAGATGACGGATACTGATATTTATTTTCTAAGACTTAGTCACAAAGTGAAGACTTTAGGAGTTTTTTTTTTTTTTAATGTACCCGTAAATTATAATGTGACCATTCCCCCTCCTCACATTATTTTGATACTCCTAATCCCTACTAGACATTTCGTGATGAGTTGGTCATCGGTTGGAGGGATTGTGTCTCCTTCCCAAGGAGCTCATGATATTCCACAGCTTCTCACCTTGTACCCCATGTGTCATAGGATAAGTGACCCAAAATACAAGACATGGGTTTATAAGCGCCCAAATAGTCTGCTCCTTCACTCCAGCTTAAATGTTTGGTGGAGACTCGTACCTCCACTCTCCAGCCATAGACTCTTTCATATAACTGGAACTGTGATGTCTTTTATGATTGGTCACAATGGACAGTCTTATTGCCCCCTTGTCTTAGTATAATGTGTATATTTTTGTGATGCACGTTTGGTACTGTATCCTAAACTTGAAGAGAACTTGTAGGAACCTCCAACGCTGCGGCAATGTGAATAACTTCCACCCCTCAGTTTGTAGATACCTCGTGGGGGGTAGGGGGTCGTGTTTAAGTCTCTGGCCGTATTTGCATAGTATAAATGATTGTTGTGGATTTGCACTAAGAAATGGTTAGACTGTAATGTCAGAACCAGAGACCCCGGGGATGAGATGATGTAACATCCTAAAGCGTAGGCGACGACTGACCGTACATGAGAGCCATGAGGTATTAGGAGAACACGGGGTCTTTGAGGAACCTGAGAATTTAGGAACTTCACATTTAAGTCCAGTTTAATTCCCATAGTCCTTAAAGTTAGTCATTTATCCTCCATTGTTGGTCAATATAGTCATCTTTAGAAATTTCCTACATGACTTTGGTGATGTATCTAAAGCCTCACCCTTTTCTGCAGGGTGTCTGTGACCAGCAGGTTAGCCACCAAATTTTATTTTTTAGATTTTATTTTATTTTTGCAGCTAGTCTGTGGCAAAATACACGTGTTCCCAGCCGCGAAATTGTAACTATGGATTCGAAGACCCAAAACTTTAGCAAGTCGTCTTATCATATGCAGCCTGCCGACATACTGATTTTGTCTAATAGTAGATGGTCCTCTTCACCCGCATATTTTTATAGGGGTAGTCCACTATTAGAAATACACGGCTGCACAAACCGTGTCACTGCTGTCACACAACCTATGGATCGGTGTTGCACTGGTTTATGGATCAAGGCAGCCATGTTTTCCTAATATGCCCCCTACTGTCACTGTTACAGTACAGTTTACACTTGACAGCAGCTTGTGGCTGTCATCTCCATTAGATCTTGGTTTCCCCGACCAGCAGATGTCGCCGGTTCTTCTGCAATGCTCTATAACTGGACCTAGTAAGGTAACCAAATCTAGATTGATGGCATTGCCGCATCTTGTCTCGCATCTTGTGCCCCACCTGTTCGGTAATGCTATTGGTATGTTTTTAGGTATTACTGAAGGTTCCCAATCTATATATAGACTTCCTTTAATCCTGGCTACTATTTTCACATTTTATCTATCTTATTTGCTGTGATGTCTCCTCCTCGCTGTGCGAGCGGTAAAGCTGTGAAGCTTCTTGTCATTCGGGGAGTGCTGAATCCAGAACATTTTTTTTTTTTTATCCAGGTACGCAGGTCACTTGTTCAGACTTCTATAAATCTTCTAGATTGAAGTCTGTCGTACATCATGCCATGGGGCACACCTTATGGTCTGACCATGTCTAGCAATGGCGGTCTCCTTGTACTGTAGCTTTAAGTAATAGACAACACTCCCTGCATACATAGTGCACATGGCTGGATACAGGTCAGAGAATACACATGAAGTCTCTAAATGTAGACAAGACACTTAAGTTCTATCATCCAGTGTCGGTCACTGTGATAAATCTGGTGTAGTTCAGGATGACAAGTCTTTGCATTAACTATTATTAGATGTGTGTTATGAATGGTTCTGGACCTAGAAGAAGCCTTGTGGATGGTTCCTACACTACAGTCATACTATGGGTATACTATGTATATAGCTGCAGACTGACCTTGAATGTGTCTGGGTGACACATAGTGTATAGTAAGGCTCATACATTGTACACCTATAGTCTGGTCTATATTGTCCAGTGGGTCCGATGGTTATTCTAGATATCACTCTAACTCTGTCTGAAATGTTTGTACACCTTCTAGTCATGGCACTTAATGGACAAGCTGAAGTCAAGTCAACAATATTAAAATTATTATCGAGAACTGTTCAATGTGTACAGTGTCTGATATCCTGTGTTTTTGTAGACCTTGCTGTAGCGTCCTCCGGTGTTCATTGTTCTTATATGGAATTGATTACTTTGGATCAGTGATTATAGAAGTGATGTCATTTATACCACATGTTGTCAGAGGGGGGTCACAGTCAGGAGCACTTTATGTAATATGTTATATGTAGTCATTGAGTCCTGAGACCTGGGGCTGAATCCTCTCCTGTATAGAGCGTGCCATGTAAAGCGACACCAGGAGCCCCTATAGCTGCAGTTCTAACCTCTACACTACATCTATACCTATAAAGTATCCTATAAGTGCGATGTATGCAGCAAATTTCAGAAATCATAGTAAAAATAAGAACCTGCTGAGTACAAAGTGCCCAGACCTGCCCTTACTACTAAACGCTCCATGTGCTTTATGATTGTTGTATATTTTGTTGCCTCAACCGATGTCCTTTGTATCACTGGACTCACTGTATGTAAATAGCCTGATTCTTATGTATAATAGTGTAATTTATTTTAATATTTTTCAATAAAAAAACAAAAACGTAAACTGATCCTGAGTTATATCCTGTGTTATACTCCAGAGCTGCGCTCACTATTCTGCTGGTACAGTCACTGTGTACATACATTACATTACTTATCCTGTATTATACTCCAGAGCTGCACTCACTATTCTGCTGGTGCAGTCACTGTGTACATACATTACATTACTTATCCTGTACTGATCCTGAGTTACATCCTGTATTATACTCCAGAGCTGCGCTCACTATTCTGCTGGTACAGTCACTGTGTACATACATTACATTACTTATCCTGTATTATACTCCAGAGCTGCACTCACTATTCTGCTGATCACTGTGTACATACATTACTTATCCTGTACTGATCCTGAGTTACATCCTGTATGAAAACCAAAAATGGGTGTAATCGCTCTCCTCCTGAAATGGCTGATAACAGATAGTAATAGATTGTATTCATCTGTCCTACAGTTGGCCTCTCATGACATGGATGATAACAGATAGTAATAGATTGTGTTAATATGACTTATGATCAGAACCTACCAAAAGGGAAATGGCTGACACCAGAGAGCATGAGCGAGCTGCCCAGCTGCCAACTGCAGTGATTTTGGTTGCTCTGCACTTTGTTGTCTCTCCCACATTCCTCGCTCTTTCGTCTCCATCACTTCCCCGGACTCTGTGCTTTCTCACTATTAATGTGACCTAAATATTTCTGAGGGCTAAATATTCTCCAAATCCCAAAAAGCCGCATAAAGTCCACCCCGGTGGACAGGAATTCATGGCCTCGAGTGCCTGTGGCCCCCTGCCAGGATTCTTACCTTGTTGATACATGAGCTGGTACTGAGCCCTGACCGCTGGGTATGAAGAGACCACAAGAAACGCCCAACTCTGACCGGTCCATGGCCCAGCGCTCCATGGGGACAAACAACACAGGGCAGGTAAGATGAGCAACGGTGCACAAACAGTAATGGATGACATCTTATAATGGGCTGCACGACATGTTCTCGAGACAGCCGAGAACCTCTACTCAGGAAGACAAAGCTCCACAATACTCTAAGAGCATGTGTATGAAATGTCCACCCATTTATCTGTTCAAATCCTGATCTTATCCTGCTGAGGGTTTGTTACAGTGTAAGCAATTCTCTACATGTATATATTTCTTGTCCTGCACTGACAGCAAGCAGTGATCTATCTATTAAAAGAGGAGTAAGAATCTGGAAGCCAAAAAATGCTCAATATTAGGGCCAGTTCACATGGAGTTAATGTGCTCGCATTCTGGCGTGTATACACGTGTCAGAATGTGAGCGCTGAAAACAGGTCCCATTCATTTCAATGGGTGGTTACGGGCGTATAACGTGCGTAATTTTGCTTGCATTATACGCCCGTAAAGACCCATTCAAATGAATGGGATCTGTTTTGAGCGCTCACATTTTGACCCGTGTATACGCGCCAGAATGCGAGCGCATTAACTCCTCGTGAACTGGCCCTTTAAAAGAAATCTACTCAGAGAGGGAAGAATAATAGGCATCTCCTCCTCAATTATACACACAATCCATAATTACCAAATCACATAGGAAAAAACTATATACAGTATATGCATTATTAAAAAAAAAAAAAGTTGAGAAAGGTTCCTGTAAGGACTGATACGTGGTGTACTGCTTTTTTCCAGTAAAAGAACATTTTCCATCCATACAAGTTGCTGGCAGACCGAATTGTTTTTTCTATTGGGAACAGTTTTAACTGGAGAGGAGTTGTTGCTATACAATTTATGGGATGATACCCAGATTTGCTGGTGCTGCTATAATCATAGCTCTCAATCGTGCCGCATTCCACGGAACAGTCCCGATTTTAGACTCCTGTCCTGCACGGCTTACCACATGTCCCGCTCTGTCCCTGAGGTGTTTTGCTTATTAACAAACTTTTCCCCGATCACCATCCGCTCTTACAACAGAAGGTTGTAACTGCATTAAGAGCAGCTGTAATCAGAAGGACCTGTGTGACATCAGATGGTCCCATGAGATGCAGGGTGTACTGTGTGTGGAGGGGAGAGAGGCGGGGTGCAGTGTGTACTGTGTGTGGGAGATGTGGGGTGCAGGCTGTACCCAACGAGAAACCCTCCTATGTACAAAAATATAACTACTATACTACTGCCCCCTATGTACAAGAATATAACTATTATAATACTACTCCTACGTACAAGAATATAACTACTATAATACTGCTCCTATGTACAAGAATATAACTACTATAATACTACTCCTATGTACAAGAATATAACTACTATAATACTACTCCTATGTACAAGAATATAACTACTATAATACTGCTCCTATGTACAAGAATATAACTACTATAATACTGCTCCTATGTACAAGAATATAACTACTATAATACTGCTCCTATGTACAAGAATATAACTACTATAATACTGCTCCTATGTACAAGAATATAACTACTATAATACTAACGCCTATGTACAAGAATATAACTACTATAATACTACTCCTATGTACAAGAATATAACTACTATAATACTACTCCTATGTACAAGAATATAACTAATATATTACTACCTCCTATGTACAAGAATATAACTTCTATATTACTGCTCCTATGTACAAGAATATAACTTCTATATTACTGCTCCTATGTACAAGAATATAACTACTATAATAATACTCCTGTGTACAAGAATATAACTAATATAATACTGATCCTATGTACAAGAATATAACTACTATAATACTGCTCCTATGTATAAGAATATAACTACTATAATACTACTCCTATGTATAAGAATATAACTACTATAATACTACTCCTATGTATAAGAATATAACTACTATAATACTGCATATGTGTTTGATCATTATGCGGTATTATCTAAGGGCGCTCCCCATTTTTTTAATTGAAGGGTCACCTTGAATCTTTGACAGAATGTACTGCAGTATTATCAGGTTGCTCAGGGTTTCCAGCCATGTGTGTACTGTGCTCTATTCTGTCTGACGTCACCTACAACCTTCTTCTCTCCAGCAGTCTCATGACCACCAGTCACCTGATATAAGTTGGTTTTGATTTCATTGACCTCTCGCTGTTGTTGTGCCCTGCAGAGCTTCTTCTCTGTTTATGTGACATTGTCCTTCTTTATGACATCAAAAGTTTCCTGTAAAGTAGACCAGGCAGAGCTGTAGGAGTTAATAATCATAACTGTGCCCCAAGTGAGCAGAACTGCAGTATAAAGCACAGGAGAAGAAAGCAGTATCCTGACCCTGTGATGGGAATGACTATGGAACTGATCTGGAGTCAGTGACCATAGGTGAGCTGTAGTGAAGAAGATTGAGCAGCTACTATTATGTACAGTGTTGACCAAAAGTATTGGCACCCCTGCAATTCTGTCAGATAATACTCATATTCTTCCAGAAAATGATTGCAATCACAAATTGTTTGGTATTTTTATCTTCATTTAATTTGTCTTCAATGGAAAACCACAAAAAGAATTGTCAAAAAGCCAAATTGGATAGAATTCCACACCAAACATAAAAAGGGGGTGCATAAAAGTATTGGCACTGTTTGAAAAATCATGTGATGCTTCGCTAATTTGTGTAATTAACAACACCTGTTACTTACCTGAGGCACCTAACAGGTGGTGGCAATAATTAAATCACACTTTCAGCCAGTTGAAATGGTTTAAAGTTGACTCAACCTCTATCCTGTGTCCTTGTGTGTACCACATTGAGCATGGAGAAAAGAAAGAAGACCAAAGAACTGACTGAGGACTTGAGAAGCAAAACTGGGAGGAGGCATGAGCAATCTCAAGGCTACAAATCCATCTCCAAAGACTTGAATGTTCCTGTGTCTACCGTGCGCAGTGTCATCAAGAAGTTTAAAGCCCATGGCACTGTGGCTAACCTCCCTAGATGTGGACTGAAAATAAAAATTTACGAGAGATTTCAACGCAAGATTGTGCGGATGGTGGATAAAGAACCTCGACTAACATCCAAACAAGTTCAAGCTTTCCTGCAGTCCGAGGGTACAACAGTGT
Organism: Leptodactylus fuscus; assembly: GCF_031893055.1. Taxonomy (NCBI): domain Eukaryota; kingdom Metazoa; phylum Chordata; class Amphibia; order Anura; family Leptodactylidae; genus Leptodactylus; species Leptodactylus fuscus. The sequence continues at coordinate 28,612,153 of NC_134267.1, read as the reverse complement.
CACCCCGTACTATCCGTCGGCGTCTGAATGAAAAGGGACTGTATGGTAGGATACCCAGGAAGACCCCACTTCTTACCCAGAGACATAAAAAAGCCAGGCTGGAGTTTGCCAAAACTTACCTGAGAAAGCCAAAAATGTTTTGGAAGAATGTTCTCTGGTCAGATGAGACAAAAGTAGGAAAAGGCATCAACATAGAGTTTACAGGAAAAAAAAAGAGGCCTTCAAAGAAAAGAACACGGTCCCTACAGTCAAACATGGCGGAGGTTCCCTGAGGTTTTGGGGTTGCTTTGCTGCCTCTGGCACTGGACTGCTTGACCGTGTGCATGGCATTATGAAGTCTGAAGACTACCAACAAATTTTGCAGCATAATGTAGGGCCCAGTGTGAGAAAGCTGGGTCTCCCACAGAGGTCATGGGTCTTCCGGCAGGACAATGACCCAAAACACACTTCAAAAAGCCCTAGAAAATGGTTTGAGAGAAAGCACTGGAGACTTGTAAAGTGGCAGCAATGAGTCCAGACCTGAATCCCATAGAACACCTGTGGAGAGATCTCTTGATGGCAGTTTGGAGAAGGCCCCCTTCACATCTCAGGGACCTGGAGCAGTTTGCCAGAGAAGAATGGTCTAAAATTCCAGAAGAGCCTTGTAAGAAACTCATTCATGGTTACCGGAAGTGGTTGTTCGCAGTTATTTTGTCTAAAGGTTGTGATACCAAGTATTAGGCTGAGGGTGCCAATACTTTTGTCTGGCCCATTTTTGGAGTTTTGTGTAAAATGATCAATGATTAGACTTTTTTTTTCATTTTCTTTTGTGTTTTTTTATTGCAAGCAAAATAAATGAAGATATTAATACCAAAGAGTTTGTGCTTGCAATCATTTTCTGAAAGAACATGAGTATTATCTGACAGAATTGCAGGGGGGCTAATACTTTTGGCCAACACTGTATATGTATACTGACCATCTGCTATAGGGGGTTAGAGTGAGTCCACCCCAGGCTCCCCATGTGCCAAGATTACCGGGGTGCAGAAGGTTAGAAAACCATGCTGCGCAGCTGCTGCAGCCGAGCTCCAGCGATGCCGGCATGCAGGACGTCATGTTCCTCATGTCAGCGTGCGGCCAGATTGTAGTTCTGTAGCTCTGCCCCCGCAGTGGCCTGGTCCAATTGGAGCCCCGTGCCTGACAAGGTGACGTCAGCTCAGGTCCTGCAGCCTACACGGACCATGAATTCGGTGCTCGCAGACAGCCAAACTGGCAACATACGGGGATTGTGAGGCACCTATGTTCTTTTCCGGGTGCTATTCTAGGTATGTGCCAAATTTCATTGAAATCCATTTGGGCGTTGCGGCGTGAAAGCGGAACAAACATCTTAATAATAATAATAATAATAATAATAATAATAATAATAAATAATAATAAAAAAAATAATAATAAAATATAATAATAATAATAATAATAAAATAATATAATAATAATAATAATAATAATAATAATAATAAAATATAATAATATAATATTAGCAAAGACAAGGATACTGTATATGTATACTTCATCCTACTTCCTACTAATATTATAAGTGTGAAAGTTTGTGTGTTTGGATGTTTGTGAGTTTGGATGTTTGTTCCTCAATCACGCTAAAACGCCTGGACGGATTTGCGTGCAATTTTCCACAAACATAGTTTTCCCTTAGGATTGAGTCACAGGCTACTTTTGGTGCCACTAAACAACATGGCTTCCTAGCAGGAAACTCACAAAAGCAGGACTCCTAGCCCCAGCTATAGACTCACACACACTGCCTGGCATTTCCTGCCTCAACCTGCCTGCACACTCCTTACTGTCACCTCAGGAGTAGCCCTCACTCTACTCACTCACATTTACATATAGCTTTCCACTATATAACACATCACATTGTCTGTATGACGACATACACAATACAACACATCACATTGTCTGTATGACGACATACACAATACAACACATCACATTGTCTGTATGACGACATACACAATACAACACATCACATTGTCTGTATGACGACATACACAATACAACACATCACATTGTCTGTATGACGACATACACAATACAACACATCACATTGTCTGTATGACGACATACACAATACAACACATCACATTGTCTGTATGACGACATACACAATACAACACATCACATTGTCTGTATTACGACATACACAATACAACACATCACATGGTCTGTATCACAACATACACAATATAACACATCACATCACATTTGCTAGCCCACCAAACTTTTTAAAGCACTTTTACAGTTTCACACGTCTGTGTCCACCCAATTCTCAAATCACCGCAGACGAAGTCGCGGGTAAAAGCTAGTATATTATATATGTATATTTTTCTAACCTAGCATACGTGTGTGTGTCATGTTTTCAGGGCGGCAGATGGATGAAGGGCAGAGGAAACTGTGAATATTCGGGGTAGGCTGAGTGCGGTTTCTCGGCAGTATGTGCTCACCGCCATTATCTTCTCTTTCTTATTACATTGGGTTTGCTGGATCACCGTTAGGGGGAACTTCAGAGCGGAACAAGGAAATACACAGAACTGGCCAAAAAAACAGCAAAAAGGGAAAATTGTGACCATGATGTATGGCATTGCCATCTCATGACCCCATTCATGTCTGTCCTGTCTTCGTATTCTTGGCAGTATCTACAGAGATCATGAGAAAGCACCACAGAGCGATTGAGGCAGAAGAACTTATGAGATATCGGGGGCTTCACCAGGAACAGTGCCCACCATGGTGTCAGAAAGAGAGGAGACAGCACCGATACCGACACAAAAAAAATGGGGCAATACTGTATGGTTAAAGTAATATCTACACCTGGGGGTACCCTGTGTGATGTCTCTGACCTTATGTATCAGGATATTATAACCATCTAGTCCTTACAAGGTAAGGCCGACCTCAGATGAAGAAGATTCCACCGTGGTATTATTTATTACCAAACACTAGGCCAAAATGGAAAAGTCATGTATAGTAACTAAGGGCCCCCATGAGTTAGTGCAGCGCCCCCTGTACAGTAATAACCCGACCTCCTGGTTTTCTGGATGACTTTTTATCACATCATTCTGGAGGAATTGTCTTTACAATGTTCTTCAGGTCATTGAGGTTTGTTCATGTTGGTTTCTGCTCAGCTCTCTTAGGGTCCAGCAACAGTATAGTTCTATTGGTCTGAGGTCTGGACTGTGACTGGGCCATTACAACCTACCATGTGACTATGAGTGGGCCGTTACAACCCTCCATGTCACTCTCATCGGGCCATTACCACCCTCCATGTGACTCTGGCTGGGCGGTTACAACCCTCCATCTGACTCTCTTTGGACCCTTACAATCCTCCATGTGACTCTGGCTGGGCGGTTACAACCCTCCACGTGACTTGGACCGGGCCATTACAATCCTCCATGTGGCTATCTTTGGGCCATTACAATCCTCCATGTGACTCTAGCTTGGTCATTACAACCCTCTGTATGATAGATGTGCTGCTGTGCTCAGGGTCTTTGTCCTGTCACATTACCCAGTTTGGGCCCAGCTGCATGTCTTGTATAGGTGGCCTCATACCTGACTATTTTACTATACTGAGAACTTCATGGTCCAGTCAGTGAATACAAGGTGTCCGGGTCCTGCAGAACAAGCCCAAATCCTCCCCCTCTGCCCCCGGGCCAGGTACTTAAGTGCTGATGTCCTAGTTTGGTTCCCACCAGATGTGGCGCTAAAGATTATGGTCGGACAAATTCACTTTACTCTCCAAATGACAATGTTCAGAAGTTTTGTGGTTTGTTCAGGTACAAAAATTTGCAAACTTAAGCCGAGCTGCCATGTTCTTTATAAGTAGAAGAGACAACCCTCAGACAAGACATACTTGTTCAATCTTTGACCTGACAACCCTTACACAGGCCATACTTGTCCAGTTTTTCTCCTGACAATCCTTACATACAGGCCATACTTGTCCATTCCTTCTCCTGACAATACTTACACACAGGTCATATATTCTTATAGACTGTACTAGGGAGTAGTGACATTGTGGTCGTCTCCCCTATAATTATAGCCATGAAGGCTGCACAGAAGTCCTTCCGCCGATCTGACAACTCCTGTACTGGTAAGTATGCCTGACACCCCAGGCAAACGCAGGCCATGATCAGACACGTTACACAACACCAGGGATTCATTTACTGTAATAGAAGCCACAAAAATCTTGCAAAAAAACTAGAAAAGGAATATTTCAGGAGAGATAAAATCTCTGCTCTGGAGGCTGAAAAACAAACTTCTGTGTGTAATTTCCTGGTACATTACATGGCGCGATATCCCGGCAGATAAACCAGTGCTCTCTTATGTGGAGGCCTGGAATGGCGACAAGGCCGTGGTTGCAGTGAGGAGCCGCATCTGTCAGATTATTGGCGGGAATTATAAGAAATGAAAAACTGTGGCCAGTGAAAAGACGAGGCCTAGAAAAATAATCCAGAAGGTCCAAAATAACAAAGTACGAGCAGAAGGCAAAGACCTGTCCGGGGTGATGTAGTGGAGGCGACACTGTAGAAATCGGGCTCTTCTGTCCTGACATTGGCAACCCCTGCACACACCTAAGAGTTTGTGTCACCAATTACACAAATACATAGTAACAAAAGCTCAGCTCAGGGATCAGCATGATCAGGAAAGTCCTGAATGTGAAGAGTTTTACTCAATGACAGCAAGCGAAGAACCTTCCAGATGAGGCCATGACGGATTTTCCTACTTCCTTGGCACAGCCGCCACTTTCTTTCTCGCCTTGTTCTTATGACCTGATGTTAGCTAAGATTCTGTTTCTCCTTAGAAAAAGGACTATGAACATTCCCTAGAATTCTTTCTTGAAGGAACTTTCTACCCTAGTAATTGGCTCGGGCGACTCTTGTAATCATTTATTATCTTTGGATTTTCTGTTGTTCTGCTTAGGAGACATTGGGCGTTACAATGCAAAGTCCGGGATAGTTGTCAGAGCCTCGAGCCCTGGGCTTCTCCAGAGTTACTGTGACTATTTGAGATGTTACGGTCGCATTGCGGTTCTTAAGTTAAGATGATTGTTCCGCTCTGAGAAAATCATCAGTGCTCAGAATTCTCAAAATAAATTTGCACATCACAAATAAAAGACTCATGTGAGGTTCAACCCAGATGAGCGAGTAGGGTAGTATGGTCAGGAGATAACCACCAAGTAAAAGAGCCCATGCATGTAAAGCTCACTCACTGTTAGTGATATCTGTTGCTCTGCCCCATCATAGGGGTCATTATACTATTTCCAGTAGTCGGTGCTGAAAAGTGAGTCGCCAGGAAAGGTTGAATCTTTACTTATAAAGAAAACTATATACAATCTGCTCCTCTATGAACTGTAGATAGGACACTATGTACAATCTGCTCCTCTATAACCTGTAGATAGGACACTATGTACAATCTGCTCTATAACCTGTAGATAGGACACTATGTACAATCTGCTCTATAACCTGTAGATAGGACACTATGTACAATCTGCTCTATAACCTGTACATAGGACACTGTACAATCTGCTCCTCTATGAACTGTAGATAGGACACTATATACAATCTGCTTTATAACCTGTAGATAGGACACTATGTACAATCTGCTCCTCTATAACCTGTAGATAGGACACTATATACAATCTGCTCCTCTATAACCTGTATAGGACACTATATACAATCTGCTCTATAACCTGTATAGGACACTATATACAATCTGCTCCTCTATAACCTGTAGATAGGACACTATATACAATCTGCTCTATAACCTGTATAGGACACTATATACAATCTGCTCTATAACCTGTAGATAGGACACTATGAACAATCTGCTCCTCTATAACCTGTAGATAGGACACTATATACAATCTGCTCTATAACCTGTATAGGACACTATATACAATCTGCTCTATAACCTGTATAGGACACTATATACAATCTGCTCTATAACCTGTAGATAGGACACTATGAACAATCTGCTCCTCTATAACCTGTAGATAGGACATTATATACAATCTGCTCTATAACCTGTAGATAGGACACTATGTACAATCTGCTCCTCTATAACCTGTAGATAGGACACTATATACAATCTGCTCTATAACCTGTAGATAGGACACTATATACAATCTGCTCTATAACCTGTAGATAGGACACTATGTACAATCTGCTCTATAACCTGTAGATAGGACACTATATACAATCTGCTCTATAACCTGTACATAGGACACTATATACAATCTGCTCTATAACCTGTAGATAGGACACTATATACAATCTGCTCTATAACCTGTAGATAGGACACTATATACAATCTGCTCTATAACCTGTGGATAGGACACTATGTACAATCTGCTCTATAACCTGTAGATAGGACACTATGTACAATCTGCTCTATAACCTGTAGATAGGACACTATATACAATCTGCTCCGCCTCTTATAGATTGTAAGCTCCTATGGTCAGGACTACCTGTCTTCTACCTCTTGCACTAATGTTGTATTCCTACATTCTGTTGCCCAATATTTTTATGACTTTACAATTTGGGGCCCAGACTGGTTTATTATAATTAGACCCTTTCCATGGTTTACATAAGGAACCTGTTACGTTCAGGATTGGGGTCTGGGATTGTTGACCCGGAACGCTCAGACAGCGTGTTTCCCATTTGTAAAGGAGTTTAGTTCGCTCCTGAGTGCCATCCTGGCCGAAAACGTTTATATATAGTTTTCACCAAACCTTGTTCAAATCTTCAAATATTAAAGTACTCACGCAAAAGAAATTATTGTTGGTGGGACTCTTTATTATACCACGTACGGATTGGGACCCTTACCCACCATTCATCCAGCAACATCCATTATACCTTTCTATATACATAAGGAACCTGTTACGTTCAGGATTGGGGTCTGGGATTGTTGACCCGGAACGCTCAGACAGCGTGTTTCCCATTTGTAAAGGAGTTTAGTTCGCTCCTGAGTGCTGAATATGACAGAGATCTGGCTGCAGAGCAGATGTTCAGTTATTCAGTCATTTTACGTAAGTCACACAATGGAGAGCCATGAACAGATGAGGTCGCCTCCCATAGACAACGCTAACAGCAGGAGACTTGTCAAGAGAGAAAACCTGATGACATTATGTATAATTTACACCAATTATCTATCAGTCACATTGTTACCAGATTTTCTTCCTGCTCTCAGGCTACAAATATTCATTTTGGCCAAGGTTGAAAATCACCTCAAACCACTGGTGAGCATCTGGCTGAAGATATTTGACGCAGTCATCGCTCCGATCCTTCTCTATGGCAGTGAGGTTTGGGGCCCAGCCACCTACCCAGACCAGTCAAAGTGGGATTCCAGCCCAACAGAGACCTTCCAGCTGGAGTTCAACAAGTACCTCCTCCATGTCCATCGCAGCACCTCCAGCATGGCCTGGTTCACCATGCAGAAGAAGGCGCTATCATTCTGGACGCACATACAGGGCATCAGTCCTGGCTCTTACCACCACCAAGCCTGGCTGAGCCACAGAGCCCTGAGAAAAACTGATACCCCCCAACCAAGCATCAGCCATCTGCCAAGCCAAAACCAAGGAGTCATTGAGAGAGACAAAGAGCGGTACATCGAGGAATGGAGAAGCGCAATAAATAACTCCAAGAAACTCACTGTGTACCAGTCACTGCAAAGGGACTACACCATGGCCACCTACCTGGAGAGAATACCCCACCCCAAACACAGACAGACCCTGAGCCAGTACAGACTGAGCACCCACAACCTGGAGATGGAGACGGGGCGACACAGGCAGATGTACAAGCCACGGGAGAACAGATGGTACCAGCACTGTGACAAGGGGGCCCTAGAAGACGAGACCCACTTCCTGCTACACTGCACCAAATACTCAGCTGTGAGGGCCGTCTACTATCAAAGACTCTCTGCCCACATCCCAGACTTCATATCTGCAGACGAGAAGAGGAAACTCTACATCATACTGGGAGAAGAAGAGACCACTGTGGAGATCGCTGCCCAATACGTGTCCAGCTGTCACCAAACAAGAGGAAGATGAGACACCACGGACTGTTATACCCCAAATCACACAAACCCCCCCGCACCCCCCATACAGCTGTCACCAAACAAGAGGAAGATGAGACACCACGGACTGTTATACCCCAAATCACCCCCCCCCCCCGCACCCCCCATACAGCTGTCACCAAACAAGAGGAAGATGAGACTCCACGGACTGTTATACCCCAAATCAGCCACCCCACCCCATACTCTCCCCCTCGACTCCAACTACCCCCCACACACACACTTTACTAGCTTTGGCAATGCCAAATATCCATTCGGACGTGTCAATAAAGCCTATTTGATTTGACTTTGTGACCCTACGCAAGGTGGACACATAGCAATTTATGCACCCATCCTGATAGATCCAACATGTACACATTCTCTATACTGGGTGTCCGGTTATGCTGTTATGATGGTTCTTGCCAATTGCTGGTGTACTACCTGTCCGAGCAGACCTAGCTGCCTGGCTACCTCTGCGCTTGCTCCTTTTTCTTTAAGAACTAGTGTTCTCACCTGCTAAGATTCCTTTGGCCATGTATACCTGTTTGTGTGTATATATGATTGATACTCTATTGACTGAGAAAAGTTCAATTGTCTGTTTCATGATCTGTTGTTTAGATACATGCTGTCCTTCTGTATGTCCTTCGGTATGTCTATGAATTGTATACTTGTCTGTTACATGATCTGTTGTTTGGAAACATGGTGAATTACTGTCTGTAAATTTGAGCACTGTATCCTTGTCTGTTGCATGAACTGTGGTTTGGATACATGCTGTCCTTCCGTATGTATGTCTGAGCAATGTATCCATGTATGTTACATGATCTGCTGTTTGGATACATGCCGTCCTTCCGTCTGTATGTCTGAGCAATGTATTCGTGTATATTACATGATCTGCTGTATGGATACATGCTGTCCTACTGTCTGTATATCTGAGCAATGTATTTGTGTCTGTTACATGATTTGTTGTTTGGATACATGCTGTCCTTCAGTCTGAGCAATGTATCTGTGTACATGATCTGCTGTTTGGATACATGCCGTCCTTCCGTTTGTATGTCTGAGCAATGTATCCGTGTATGTTACATGATTTGTTGTTTGGATACATGCAGTCCTTCAGTCTGAACAATGTATCTGTGTACATGATCTGTTGTTTGGATACATGCTGTCCTACAATCTGTATGTCTGAGCAATGTATTTGTATCCACTCCATTCTAGCACGTTCCATTGCACAGGTGCGCTGTGTGGAGGAGGTCAGTGACAACTGAGGTAGAATGTTCTGTCACAAGGAACTGCTCTACATACTACAGTATATTGATTTGCATGGTTGCTATGTGTTTGTACAATAATGTGCAAAAGTTTTAGGCAGGTGTGGAAAAAATGCTGCAGAGTTTAAATGCTGACCCTATTATGCAAGAGGCCAATGACCCTAAATAACCAGCCAATGACATTAAGAAGCAGGAGTCCTGGAAGTGATGATCCAGATTCCAGCCCCCAAAGATATAGCGCTGACCTCAACATCTTCCAGTCTGTCTGGGGTGAAATGAAGAGACAGACAGATTGGAGCAGGCAAGGTCTGGGCTTAGTTCTCTCTTAGTTCTCCTACCTGCCAATAACTGTCTGTACCTAAGAAGACAGATGGCAAAGGTCACACCAGATAATAAGGGGATTTATATCTCTCTTTTCCTCATGTACACAAATTATTAAACCTTCTATTACTGAAAGAAAAATGTTTGTTCTCGTACCGTGTTAGTCAGTGGGTAGGAAATATAAAAAAAACTAAAACTTGATAGTCTTCAGTAGTTGACACCTTTTTTAATGGCTAACTAATAATGATGACAGATTACAACGTTTCTGAACTCTCGGCTCCTTTCTCAAGTAAATTTAAAACCATTTCTGAAGGATGCATATTTATGTACAAAAGGACACATAGGGATAGAATTCTAGGAGGAAGGGGAGAAGAGGGTTATTAGTTATTGGTAGAAGCAATATAAACAATTCCAGGTTTTTATCAGTTCTCAGGGTCTCAGGTCAGTGATTTCTGTAAGATGGCATAAACCCATGTGACAGATTTAACCCCTTCTCTAGTGTTTGGAGCAGGGTCATAAATTTACACTCATAAATCCGTCGTTCTTTCTTTGATTTGAAATTCCCTCTTAAAACCAAAATTTTCATGTGATTGGTGATATTATGGTCCTTATTGCACGGGAAGGTCCATTCTTCGTTCTCTAAGGGCCCCTTCACAGGGAGTAAACGCGCGTGTATTTTGGCACAATACATGTGTAAAAATACACGTGTAAAAATCAGACTCCCATTGACTTCAATGGCATTTTCTTTCACACGTGTAGAAAAACACGTCAAAATACACGTCAAAATACACGTGTAAAATGTCATTGAAGTCAATGGGAGTCTTATTTTTACACGTGAAGGGGCCCTAATTGTATGGCGATGTGAATTCATACGCATTCTAAGTTGCTGTCCAGTCTCTCCAACATACAGATTTTCAGTGGGACATTTGGTGCACATTATCAAATACACTACATTAGGTGTGTTACAGGTGAACGTCCCTGGGATTTTATATTCCCTGTTAGAGTTTTGTATCTCTATCCTGTCAGTGGTCAGTATGTGAGGGCATGTTTTGCACCTTTTCTGTCCGCATGGAAATGTTCCTGTGTTAGTTGGAGGTGACAGTGAGCTGCTAACAACCATATTCCTGAGGTTTGGTGGCTGTCTATAGCACAGGAGAGGGGGGTCTGGAAATATGGATTTCAGACGGTGGTCTTTTTGTAGCAGTGGATGTAATTTGCGTGTGATTCCTCTCAGCGTCTCCAGGTGTGGGTTATATATGACGACCAGGGGCACCCGATTGTTTTCCTGTTTGGTATTGTATTTTAATAAATCCGATCTTGGTTTTCTGGTGGACCTGGTGATTTGGTTATCAATTGTTCTTGGATGATAACCCTGCCTCAAGAATGTGTTTTTGAGGCCTCCAAGGTGTTCGTCTCTATCTGCAGGGTTTGAACATATGTGATGGTATCGGATAGCCTGGCTGTATACAATGGAGTTCTTTATGTGTTTAGGATGAAAGATATCCCATCTTAGGTAGGTAGGGCTAAGTTGTTTTTTTTTATATTACTGAAAGAGTGAGAAAGAGAGAAAGACTTACCTGCAGTAGCCCATGTACTGGTACCCAGTGCAATGATGGAGGGGAGGACCAGCCATCGCTCACATGCTAGCCTCTTCCTTTCATACATTTTGCATTATGTCTCCGGCATGTCCCCTGACTACATGGTTGGAGGGGCTACTAATGTGTATGGCCAACTTAAAGGGGATTTCTGGGCTAAAATTATTAACCTAAAGATAAGTCACTAATAGCAGATTTGTGTGGATTTGGCCCTCACACTCGCACTGATGAGCTGTTTGTAATAGCCATAACACAGAGAATGGAGCAGGAAGCAGATAGAGCTGTTCTCTGTGTAGTGGCTGATCTGTGTCATTGCAAGTTAGGTCCAATTCAGGAGAATATTAGCTGATCTGCAGTACCCGGTCTGGCCACTACACAGAGAACAGCCCTGTCTGCTTCCTGCTCCATTCTCTATGAATAAGCTGTAGAGAGCAGCTACTCAGTGGAGTTGTTGGTTATCAGACTTCTATTGATCTGCTATTGATGATCCTTAGAATAAGCCATCTATATTTTTAGCCCTGGAAACCCCTTTAATACTGCTATGAGGCACGGTACTGTGGATAGCACTGTTACAGTTTTACTAAAGGACGACGGGTGGCAAAAAACCCAAAACCTCATCAGCATAATAATCTATTTTTGTGAGTTTGGATAAGAAACTATTATAAGAGGTTCTCAAACTTTCTAGCACTGCTGTGAATTGGGATATCCTTAAAACAAGAATACAACAGTAGATCCTTGTCTTCAGATAACCCTGACCAGAATAACCAACCTTCTACTGGCCGGACGCCTGCAGGAAATCCTGCTGACCTGGCCAGAGTGACAGAGATGTCTGCAGAGCGTCTATTGCTGTCTCTTTGTCCACTTTTCACCCTTCTCCTTTCACCTTCTTTTGCATGGTGGACTTGAATCAGTTTGAGGATCTCAAAGCCTCCCCTGAGCAGCTACAAATGTTCCCCGCAGAGGTCTCCATGTCAGACACCTCGACCTTCACACGTACAATTAGAATCCTTGTACACAGGTTATTATTAGAAGAACTTCCCAAGAGGATCCAACAACTTCCTTATTGTTTCCTGACATTGTGCACAATCACCTGCCCTGCAGTCTATGTGTCAGATATCCACCATGTGCCTGCAAACCATCCACAGCTTGTACAGGCTCCAGAATATCTGTACATTAGACGACAGAACAAGCCACACAGTATGGAGACTGGAACAGTACAGCGGCAAGAAGATATCAGTCATATATGATGTCCATGTCACACCCCTGAAGAACCCTACAGTCGGCTTCTCCTCTCCCGACATGGCTGATAACAGATAGTAATAGATTGTATTCACCTGTCCTACAGTCGGCCTCTCCCCTCCTGACATAGCTGATAACAGATAGTAATAGATTGTGGTCACCTGTCCTACAGTCGGCCTCTCCCCTCCTGACATGGCTGATATCAGATAGTAATAGACAGTATTCCCCTGTCCTACAGTCGGCCCCTACTCTCCTGACATGGCTGATAATAGATAGTAATAGATTGTATTCACCTGTCCTACAGCCAGCCTCTCCTGACATGGCTGATAACAGATAGTAATAGATTGTATTCACCTGTCCTACAGTCGGCCTCTCCCCTCCTGACATGGCTGATATCAGATAGTAATAGACGGTATTCCCCTGTCCTACAGTCGGCCCCTCCTCTCCTGACATGGCACCCATCCTAGTCGGCCTCTCCTCTCCTGACATGGCTAATAACAGATAGAAATAGACGGTATTCCCCTGTCCTACAGTCGGCCTCTCCTCTCCTGACATGGCTGATAACAGATAGTAATAGATTGTATACACCCATCCTACAGTCGGCCTCTCCTCTCCTGACATGGCTAATAACAGATAGAAATAGACGGTATTCCCCTGTCCTACAGTCGGCCTCTCCTCTCCTGACATGGCTGATAACAGATAGTAATAGATTGTATTCCCCTGTCCTACAGTCGGCCTCTCCCCTCCTGACATGGCTGATAACAGATAGTAATAGATTGTAGTCACCTGTCCTACTGTCGGCCTCTCTCCTCCTGACATGGCTGATAACAGATAGTAATAGATTGTACTCACCTGTCCTACAGTCGGCCTCTCCTCTCCTTACAAGTTACTACTTATTGGGGTACAGTCATTACTTGATGTCGGGGCGTAGCCATAACTTATTATTGGGGTGCAGTAAGTTCTTATTATTGGGGTGCAGTCATTACTAATTATGTGGTGCAGTCATTTCTTATTATGGGGTACAGTCATTAGTTATTATTGGGGTGCAGCCATTACTTATCGTATACGACCAGACATGTATCCATTAGTATCTGTATCATCTAACACAAGTATTGAGTATACTGTACATACAGTAGATATATCAGGTACATAATGATGGGGGGCAGGTGGGGATCCGTCTCCCCCTTATGTAATGGTTCTCAAATCCCCCCCTCCCCTCCCGTTCTCCCCTGCAGGTATATTGCCCTGCACATCTCTACACGGCAGAGGACACCGGGGATTGTTCTCACTCTTTTCTGGCTCGGGGGTCAGGATATTTTGGCACATTCTGCATTTTCCTGTTTGTTTTAGAATAAGTCTTAAAATAATCCCAGAAATTGTGTGAAGAAAGTTCAAGTTACTCTAAAGACACTTCAAGGTATAAATAACCAGGGAATGTGAGTGAGGGGAAGGAGGTGGGTCACATACTAATATAATACAATGGATAATATATATGGATAATACCATGGATAATATTTCGGATAATACTATGGATATTATTATGGATAAAACTATGAACATTATTCTGGATAATACTATGGTAATGTTCTAGATATTACTATGGATAATATATATGGATAATACTATGGTAATGTTCTAGATAATATTATGGATAATATATATGGATAATACTATGGATATTATTCTGGATAATTCTATGGATAATATTATAGATAATATTATGGCTAATACTATGGATAATGTTTTGAATAATATTATGGATATTATTATGGATAATACTATGAAAATTATGGATAATATTATGGGTAATGTTCTGGATAATACTATCGATATTATTCTGGATAATACTATGGATAATGTTTTGAATAATACTATGAATATTATTATTAATGATAATACTATCAATATTATTCTGGATAATATTATGGATATTATTATGGATAATACTATGAATATTATGGATAATATTATGGGTAATGTTCTTGATAATAATATGGATAATATTCTGGATAATACTAATAATATCAACATTCACCAAGTTACTCACCTAAATAAATACATGGAGACTTATCATATCTGAAGGTGTCTGGAGTTATATAGACAATTCTGGACTGTGGACTGTGAAAGCCTTTACTGAGTAAACACCTAATGGATGATCAAAATCGCAATGACATTGCTATATACAGTGTAGTGTACATGGTGTACAGTATATGTACTGTGTTTCCTCGAAAATAGGACGTACCCCGAAAGTAAGGCATGGCAGACATTTTGCTGCCTTGCCTAATATAAGGCGCTCCCCGAAAGTAAGACGTAGTGAATAGAAATGAATGGAAGTAGCCGGCAAGCGGGGGGTTAATCGGCGTGCCGGGCGCTTCCATTCATTTCTGTGGGAGCTTGTGTGGGCACCGACCGGAGGCATTAGCGCTGGATGTCTGCTGACACCAGCAGACACCAGGCGGCTATGGCGGCCGCCCGACTCCCTGGTGGCCGCCATAGTTAAACACCCGGCATCCTTTGCGATCAGACCTTTGCAATTGCATTGCAAAAAAATCGTCATTTCTTTTGAAGGCAGGTTGCCTGTCTGTAATGTATTACAGGGGGTTAATAAATGCAAAAAAAGAAATATACATATATATATATATATATATATATATATATATATATATATATATATATATAGTATTAAAAATTCATATTTATAGCAATATATGTGAATTCTTCTTTGAAAAAAATAAGACACCCCCTGAAAATAAGACATGGCGCATCTTTGGGAGCAAAAATTAATATAAGACACCGTCTTATTTTCGGGGAAACAGGGTATGTGGGGCAGTTTTATAGGAAATATGGTCCTGGGCAATAAGGAAAGTAAGCCATTACTATTTAGCATTTTGAGACAGTAGTTTCAACCCATATACTACTGCCATATGGTATCAAGAAAACAATACCATATACAGCTCAAATCATACCGCCATATAGGGTCAAAACATTACTATCATATACAGTCCACATAACACTGCCATATAGTGTCAACTCTTACTACCACATACAGCCCAAATAACACAACCATATATACAACGGGCCCATGTTAATGGGCAAGCCCTGATATCTTACCCCAGACCCTAAATTATCAGACCCAGACCAAACCCTGCAATACCAGAACTTAAACCAGCTTACCAATTGACCAGATCTCAGATCACACCCCTAAATTCATCAGATCTCAGATCACACCCATAAATTCACCAGATCTCACCTCTAAATTCATCAGACCTCAGATCACACCGCAAAACTCTTCAGTTCTCAGATCACACCCGTCAACTGGTTTCCTAAATTATTAAATTTTAGATTCGCTAAGAATTATTTGGGCCCCCAGTATACTTATATGTCCTTCTGGGCGCCGTCTCTCTTAAATTCATTGACCAGTTTCAGGTATCTTGGTAGCCTGGGCCCCCCTTAGACTTTGGCCCATCTTAAACTTTGGCCCCTCTTACGACTTTGACGCCCTGTTAGCAGCCATTATAGTGACATGTCTAGAATATTACTAAAACCTAAAAGGATTACATCCAAAACCAGTGACCAGTGGTTAGTGGCAGAACCGCGAGCCATTAATCTGTGTCAGTGGCCACTGCAGGGCCGGTGATGTTACTCTGCACCTCCTATATGTATATGAGGGGCTGCAGTATGGAGAGGACTCTCTATTTATGTTAATTGTTTCCCACAGAATTTATTTCCAATGATTAAAACAAAAATGTCTCAGGTCCAGAGTTCAGTAAAAATGGAAAAACAGAAGATTTCCAGATGTCCGATCCGTATATTATAGAGATCTTCAGTCTCCTGCACTGATCGGTATCCAGAACGGTGCCCAACATGAAACAGACAGGCGGGACAACCTGCAACAGGTCTTCTACTCAAATCAAATCATATCAAATAAGCTTTATTAGCATTATTGAAGAAAAAACATTTGGTGTTGCCAAAGCAAAGAATGGTTGGGGGGTGGTGGAGGAGGGTGGGTACAGGGTGTGTGGGTTGCGGATTCGAGTATCTTTAGGGTCTCATCGTTCTTGTTTGGGACGTGTGGGTATCGGTGGGTGTGGGGTAGGTGGGCGATGGGAGCAGCTTAGCGGTCTTCTGTGGTGGGTGGGGATTTAGTAGTCCATGGGGGGTGGGTGGTTTGATAGTCCATGCGGTCTCATCTTCCTCTTGTTTGGTGACAGCTGGACACGTATTGGGCAGCGATCTCCACAGTGGCCTTTTCTTCTCCCAGTAGGATGTAGAGTTTCCTCTTCTCGTCTGCAGATGTGAAGTCTGGGGTGTGGGCAGAGAGTCTTTGGTAGTAAACGGCCCTCACAGCTGAGTATTTGGTGCAGTGTGGCAGGAAGTGGGTCTCGTCTTCTAGGGCCCCTTGGTCGCAGTGTTGGCACAGTCTGTTCTCCCATGGCTTGTAGGTCTGCTTGTGTCGCCCCGTTTCGATCTCTAGGTCAGACTGTACCGGCTCAGGGTCTGTCTGTGTTTGGGGTGGAGTATTCTCTCCGGTTAGGTGGCCATGGTGAAGTCCCTTTGCAGGGACTGGTACATGGTGAGTTTCTTGGAGTTATTTAATTCGTTTCTCCTTTCTTCAATGTATTGCTCTTTATTTGTCCCTTGGTCGCCTTTATTTGGGCCTTGGTCATCATCAGTTGGTGTTTTTGGTTTGGTGGTTGGCTGTTGTTTGGTTGGGGGGGTGTCTGGTTTGTGTCGAGTTATGTGGCTTAGCCATGCTTGGTGGTGGTAGGAGTCGGGGTTGCTGCCCTGAATGTGTGCCTGGAACCCTAGTGCCCTCTTCTGCATGGTGAGCCATAGGGGGAGTATGCCTAGCTCTGTCCTGCAGGCCATGTTGGAGGTGTTGCGGTGGACATGGAGCAGGTATTTGCAGAACTCCAGGTGGAAGTTCTCTGTTGGGCTAGAGTCCCATTTTGGCTGGTCTGGGTAGGTAGCTGGGCCCCAAACCTCGCTGCCATAGAGAAGGATCGGGGAGATGACTGCGTCAAATATCTTCATCCAGACCATCGACGGTGGTTTGAGGTGGTACAGCTGTCTTCTGATGGCGTAAAAGGTTCTGCAGGCTTTTGCTTTCAGGGTTTTTATTGCTGCTTTGAAGCTTCCTGATTGGTTGAGCTCCAGCCCCAGGTACGTGTAGCTGTTGGTTTTCTCCAGTGTGGAGCCATTCAGTGTGAATTGTGTGGTGGGGGCTTTGTTGTATCTATTCTTCTGGAATACCAGGACTTTGGTTTTCTTGTGGTTGATGGGGAGGACCCATGTTGTGCTGAATTTTTCCAGCACTGATAGGTTGTCTTGAAGATCTTTCTCGGTGGGGGATAGAAGTAGGAGGTTGTCGGCGTATAGCAGGAACTTCACCTTATGGTCGTTCAGGGTAAGGCCTGGTGTTGGTGCTGCCTCTAGGGCTGCAGCCAGTTCATTGATGTAGATGTTGAAGAGCTCAACTCCTCTGCACCTCATCATCTCTGCACCTCATCTCCTCTGCAGATCATTTCTACAGCTCATCTCCTCTGCACCTCATCTGTGCAGTTCATCTCTGTAGCTCATCTCTTCTGCACTTCATCTCCTCTGCACCTCATCTCCTGTGCACCTAATTTCTGCAGCTAATCACCTCTGCAGCTCAGCTTCTCTGTACCTCATCTCTGCAGCTCATCTTCTCTGCACCTTATCTCTGCAGCTCATCTTCTCTGTAGCTCATCTCCTCTGCATCTCATCTCTGCAGCTCATCTCCTCCGCAGCTCAACTCCTCCGCAGCTCAACTCCTCCTCGGCTCACCTCCTCTGCGGCTGACCTCCTCTGCACCTCATCTCCTCTTCAGCTCATCTTCTCCACACCTCATTTCCTCTTCAGCTAATCTCCTCTGCTGCTCATCTCCTCTGCAGCTCATCTCTTCAGCTCATCTCCTCTACACCTCATCTCCTCTTCAGCTCATCTCCTCTGCTGCTCCTCTCCTCTGCAGCTGTGCCACCACATACACACACAGCTGCACTGATCACTTCTACCAAAGATGATCTAATGTTAATAAGTATCAGATGGACGAAGAATGTTCTTACTATGTAGCCTCGCAGTGTCCAAGAAAGAGGCCCGCAGCATCCATCAGTGGTGGACATACTAATGTAGCAGGTGGTCCGGCAATGGAGATGAGACCACCTGCTGCAGCCTACAATATGGCCGACTATGGCAGGGTTAACGTCAGTCCATGCCATGATCTCCAAATAGGGAGGACATGGAGATAAATGAGCGTTGCCTCTAACTCTTGGCAGGCAGGGAATGAGGTCACAGGTGATGCAGCCCGATCTCCCACAGACCACCCACCATAATAACAAGGTGCTGGACCCTCCCTATAGCTAGCTCACACATCTTTACAGGGTCGTGGCTCTGGCATTTTATTAGGGTGGAGGTTTTGATAATCAGAATGAACAGAACGATCTTATAGTCATGTTATATAATACAGCTCCAGTCTGAACATAGTCACCAGATTTATCACAGTTTCTAATGCTGTTTGATAAATCTATCACATTATTTCCCTGTCTAGCTTTACACCTCCTATTAGTTGTCTTGAATTACAAATTTAAAAAATGTGACAAAATGTTAGTGTGTTAGGCACAAAGAAACACAACTTATGCCAATGTTCACATGCGGAATCCATTTTCAGCCGTGTGAACATACCTTGAAAACTAAATGCAGTATAATTATTTATGTTTGAAACTGACCCAGGAATAGAAATCAACAATATCTGGAAACAGCTATGATATGCCTTTTTGTCCCAGGTTGAAACTAACATCATATGTCCATGCTGGCATCTTGTAATCCATTGTTGTCTGGGGAGACAATAGTCCCACTCCAGCTGATTTGAGTGGACTCCATTTGGCTGGAGACAATTTACACTGAGGTGTCTGGTGCCAAAGTGGATAAGCATTTCAATATAGCCAATACAGTGGACCAGGACCATCATTGTTTAGAGGACATCTCTATCCACTGTGGATGCTAAGCCAAATAGTATGCCCATATGTATATACTGTAACAGGAAGCAACATCACAGGAAGGGCCGCCACAGGACGTCACTGTTATTCCAGAAGTAGTTCCCTAGAGCTGATGTCACAGGAGGCGGATAGCCCGACCAACCAATTGAACTCATGATAGAGCTTGCTGTTGTTTACTTCCTGAAACTGGATATGAAAACCTGCACATGTTCAATAAAGGTCTCTTTGTGCACTGCTGTGGCTAAGAGAGGAGCTTGTATCAACACTGGTTGTATGGTGTGAGTTCTTCAATGCTAGCACTTAGTCTTTGAATTTGGCCAGCCATAGTCACTCACAGTTACTGGACAGGGGACCACCAAGGCCCTGTCCCCGAAATATGGTGTATATTATGTATATGGTGTATATACAGTGTATATGCTGTATATATGGCATATATTTGGTGTATATACGGTGTATAAGATTTGTATATGGTGTGTGGGGTGTATATACGGTGTGTATATATGGCATATGTATGGTGTATATATGGTGTGTATATAGAGATTTAATATTCTGAAGCATGGAGAAAATTATTAAGGGGCTTGTGTCTCCAGAGAATAAGACCCCGGATCCACCATGACTTCTCAAGCACCTCTCCCACTTCAGAGAGGATCTTGTGCCTTGATTCTTGGAGCGGGTGGGATTTTTTATCAGCTTATGGCTTCTCACCAATGTCATCTTCTGATGTGTCTTTCTATTCTATGAAGAGATAAAATGTGTAATTTGTCTTTAAAGGGGTATTCCCACGTCGCATACTCACCAGTCTTCACTGCGTAAAATCTTCTTTCTTCCTGGTTTCTTGCGTCATTTGGTGGGCGGGGTTTCATGCAACCTGCCGTTTAGCTCCGCCCCAAATGAGTGTGTAGCTCCGCCCACCGCATAGCGTGATCCTATGGGGCATCAAAGGGCATCAATGTCATCAAAGGTCTTCAAACACTATATGCACAATACTGCCTGTCTCTGCCATAATGAACACAATTGAATTAGCTAACCTGATAAATGGGAGAACAGAAGACGAGTTCAGAAATGCAAGCAGCTCCCCTCCTCTATCTGAGAGCAGGGAGCTAAGTCACATGTGTGGTGTAGACACAGGAATAGCTAGAAACACAGGCTCGCTCCCGTGTACTTAGCTCCTCCTCCCTCCCCCCTGAGAGCAGGCAGATACATCACTTGACTTTTGAGCAGATAAGTCAAGGGCTGTGTCAACAATGAATTGAATAAAGTAAGATAGTGGACAAACAAAGCAGTTTTGCTGAAGCAGTGTATTTAGGAAAAGTCTTACATCCACATTAACAAGAGGTATAGATAGGATCCTTGTGATGGGACAACCCCTTTAAGATGTGCTTATGGTGCTGGGGTGGATGTGTAATACAGCTGTGCATATAGAGCAGTAGTGGCCGTCTGTCTGGACGTGTCTATGATATATGGAATCCCACTACTTGTAGAGATGAAATTGATCTCCACCTGGAAGTTGTCCAGACAGTCGGGGCTACTGGAGTTAGACAGTAATAACTTCAAGGGGTGTTGATTTCCACATCTGTTCGCGGTCTAGTCATTTTCACCAAGATGCAATTACTCGTGCCCTTGTGCACCGATGCTGCACGCCTGGCTGTGAAACGCACTGACGTGGTGCCAACCCGCGGCAGCCATCCCAGGAAGAGATTTGTACTGAGAGGCTTCCTAGTAATACCTGGCCCTGAGATGCTTTATTAGCAGCTCTTTAACACGACCCACTTAAGAATCTACTGAGTGACTAATCCACTCGCTCAACACCAGCGTGAAGCCTCCGCGAGCCGCTGGAGAATGTAACTGAGCCGGGACTTAGTGAGGGATTAACAAAGGAAAAGTCAGGACTGCAGCAGGCGAGATCCTCCACCGAGCTCACAACAAGCCTCTACATTACAAATTCCAAACCTCTCCTGAGATGCGGAGCTTTGACCCCTTGTATATATGAGAAGGAGAGCACACAATGGAAAGCCGTGGGTGTTAGGATTAATATTTTAATAAAGCCGTAGTGGGAGCCAGGCCAATATTAAAGCCAGATGGAGCGTTTGACACAAAGAAGTCGTTTGCATTTGATTCTCTCTCCAACCAATTTGTAAGAGACGTCTTAGACGGCCAATAATGTAACTTCATGTCAAAGGACCCAGCGAAGAGTCTGCCAGGACAAAGATTATTCTACATCAATAAGATTCTGCATTAGTTCTTACGATTGTCAAAGTTTATGCTTCATATTCCTAAAATACATGTGAAGAAGATGCTAGGGGTGCCCTGTCTCCCCGACTTGTATTATCTCTGTACAGTAGACTGTCTCTCTATACAGCACAGACTTGTATTATCTCTGTACAGTAGACTGTCTATCTATACAGCACAGACTTGTATTATCTCTGTACAGTAGATTGTTTCTTCATACTGCACCTTATACTGCGAGATAGTTGACACACAGTGGGTACGAAAAGTGTTCAGACCCCTTCAAATTTTTCACTCTTTGTGTTATTGCAGCCATTTGCGAAAAGCAAAAAAATTCATGTTATTTCTCATTAATGTACACGTAGCACCCCATCTTGGCAGAATGGCTGAAATGATGAGAATGACTCAACAAGTTTTTCACATCTGGATTTGGGGATCCTCTGCCATTCTTCCTTGCAGATCCTCTCCAGTTCCGTCAAGTTGGATGGTGAACGTTGCTGGACGCCATTTTCAGGTCTCTCCAGAGATGCTCAATTGGGTTTAGGTCAGGGCTCTGGCTGGGTCAGTCAAAAATGGTTCCGAAGCCACTCCTTTGTTATTTTAGATTTGTGCTTAGGGTCACTGTCTTGTTGGAAGGTGAACCTTTGGCCAGAGCACTTAGGAAGAGGTTTTCTTCCAGGATATCTGTGTACTTGGCCGCATTCATCTTTCCTACAATTGCAACTAGTCATCCTGTTCCTGAAGCTATTACATTCCCCCATTGCATGATGCTGCCACCACCATGGACATGCTGAAACAGGAAAGTTTTGATCTCTTTGAGTTCTGATATTGGCCCAGACCATTCACAAAGCTGCGAAAACTAAAATACATCAAATCAGGGTCTTGAGCTAACCACAATGTATAGTATAAATGACCTGAAGACTAAAGGCTTATATGTCTGTGTTCTGGGAAGATCTATATGATAACAGAAGACAAAAGTCTAAGAGAACGGGAGGCAACAACCAACAACAAGATGGACACAATCCCAGAAGATATGTGACCTTCTCCTGCACAAATCTACAGCATTCAGAAAAGCATCAACTGGAGAGAGTAATGAAAATGGGAGAGATGGAAATCTGCTGCTGATGAATCTGTACGGACACTCAGCCTGGGAATAGTCATGGATTACAGTCAACCTACCCAAAAAGAGTCTACCCCTCAGCCAACCTACCCAACAAGAATCTACCCCTCAGCCAACCTACCCAACAAGAGTCTGCCCTTCAGCCAACCTACCCAACAAGAGTCTACCCTTCAACCAACCTACCCCTCAGCCAACCTACTTCAACAAGAGATTACTCCTCAGCCAACCTACCCTTCAGTCAACCTACCCAACAAAAGTCTACCCTTCAACCACCCTAGCCAACAAGAGTCTACCCTTCAACCAACCTACCCCTCAGCCAACCTACTCCAACAAGAGATTACTCCTCAGCCAACCTACCCTTCAGTCAACCTACCCAACAAAAGTCTACCCTTCAGCCACCCTAGCCAACAAGAGTCTACCCTTCAGTCAACCTACCTAATAAGAGTCTACCCCTCAGCCACCCTATCCAACAAGAGTCTACCCTTCAGCCAACCTACCCCAAAAGAGTCTACCCCTCCACCAACCTACTCAACAAGAGTCTATCCATCAGCCAACCTGCCTAATAAGAGTCTACCCCTCAGCCAACCTACCCAACAAAAGTCTACCCTTCAGTCAGGGATCAAGAGTCTCATAAAGGATCCTTTCTCCTTGTAGAGATCCAGCTGGTGTGGAGACTTTAGGGAGAATCTAAGTATGTCATTCTAAGGCCCCACTCCACATCGCGTTTTTTCATGCAGCGCTTTTCACAGAAAGTATGCACAGTTATTGCCTCAATTATATCTAGAAGGAAAGCGCCAGCATTTCCATAGGTATAACTGACATTATGAGATTTTCAAAACCGTTACATTTCTTCTGCAGATATTGTTCTAGCATCTGTGGATGGGATTCACTTTGCAGGTAATGTAGAACATTGATTTTTGCCACAGAGTTTCTATCACAGCCAAACTGCAGCATTTGCACCACGTAGAGCCTCAGCCTAAAACCATTATATAGAGAGAAAAAACCTCTCTCTCTATTGGCTGCCTATTGTTTCCAAGACATCCCGGTAGCTCCTGACACAAAGTCCTGCAGGATCTCACTCCCTCTAAACCCCCTCCTATTCCCCTGCACCATTATATGGCATCCATGTAGTACTGTGTTTTCCCGAAAATAGGTCATCCCCCGAAAATAAGGCACGGGCGAGGTTTCTGTTTAATTGCCCAATATAAGGCACCCCCGAAAATAAGGCACCCCCAAAAAACATTGCAGCCAGCAGAACACTGTGCGCGATGTTCTGTGTGCACAGGAAAGCCGGCTGCTGCCTCTGCTGTGATACAGTAGGTTGTATCCACTGTCCCTGCTGTAGGATATGCTGGGAGATGCCCGCTGTGCATATGCTGCGTGGAGTTGGCTCTTCCACAGCAGCCAGAACAGTGGTATCACAGCAGAGGCAGCAGCCAGCTTTCCTGTGCACATGGAACACAGTGCACAGCATTCAGCCGGCTGCAATACCCACTAAGTGAGGCTCTCCGGAAACTGCCGGCAGCCTTGCTAAGCCCCGCCCACCACTTCCGCCGCTGCCATCAACAGCAACGCCAGCGCTTCTATGAAGATGGGGAAGGTAAGTAGCTTACCTCCCCCCCCACCCCAACCTCCTGCATGTCTTATGGAGCGGGTTGTCTCCCGCTCCATAAGACATCCCCCCGAAAATAAGACATGTCCTATATTTAGGACAAGCATTTAATATAACACACTGTCTTATTTTCGGGGAAACACGGTAACCATGGGTCCACCAAGGTAAAAGACCCTCTTCACCTAGATCGTAGGTGGGCACCATGTTTTCCCACCAAGACTATGGTGTTGAGAGCAGACGTCAGCGCTGGGATCACGGGTTACAATTTGGTGTTTTCTAAGGGAAGTAAATCCTGATCTGGCCACTAACATCACACTGAGGGCTGGGAAAGTTTGGACTTGGAGTGTACACAACAATCTGTTGTTCTAGCTTCTTTCCTGTTTCATCATCCTTTGGACGGGCCACAGGGAAACGCTCTCACATCGACCTTTCCACATCAATGATCGCTTTCAAAGACTCTGCTGTCAATATGGGCTTTGGGATATGGATGTGTTATGGATCGCTTTCAGCAAACCAAGCACTGACTACACGGGACCTTGGATTAAAGGGGTGAAAACAGCTCTAGTAGGGCAAATAACTGTGAAAGAAGGGAAGAGTCATCCAAGATTAAGGATTCTCGTCTACTGGCAAATATAAAGAGACCATACAAAGGGGATCTATAGCTCTAATATTGGAGTTCAGTATATCCACTCCATAGCAATGCACTGTAACAGGCCATGCAATAGTGAGATGGTTAACAATAAGGGTCCTAAAGGGGAGCAGGGATGGCTGTAAGTGGCAGCAGCCAGAAGCATCCCTGCAAATTGAATTAATATACAAGTATACACACTATGACTCAGAGTAATCCAGTAAATTGTAGATGGGGAGGAGGGGGATGTAGCTGCAGATTCTCATTCACTGCTGAATTGATTCAACATGAGGGTTAAAAAGAGGAGGAGCAACAGGGGAACACATCTGATTGGCTCAGAGCACTCAGCACAGCTGTGACATCACAGCAGGAAAACGAAGGTTGGGTCTGGGGTCTGAATTACTTTAAAAGGTCTGTTAAGTAGGTTTGGTCTGAGATATGAATTACAGTCCTATGAAAAAGTTTGGGCACCCCTATTAATCTTAATCATTTTTTGTTCTAAATATTTTGGTGTTTGCAACAGCCATTTCAGTTTGA
Organism: Leptodactylus fuscus; assembly: GCF_031893055.1. Lineage (NCBI taxonomy): Eukaryota > Metazoa > Chordata > Amphibia > Anura > Leptodactylidae > Leptodactylus > Leptodactylus fuscus. Next base: position 28,586,512 of record NC_134267.1, on the reverse strand, counting down.
TATATCTAATAACTGATGGACACTTCAGGATGGATATTTCAGGATTGAAATGAGGTTTATTGTACTAACAGAAAATGTGCAATATGCATTAAACCAAAATTTGACCGGTGCGAAAGTATGGGCACCCTTATCATTTTATTGATTTGAATTCCCCTAACTACTTTTTACTGACTTACTGAAGCACAAAATTGGTTTTGTAACCTCAGTGAGCTTTGACCTTCATAACCAGATGTATCCAATCATAAGAAAAGGTATTTAAGGTGGCCAATTGCAAGTTGTTCTCCTATTTGAATCTCCTCTGAAGAGTGGCATCATGGGCTACTCAAAACAACTCTCAAATGATCTGAAAACAAAGATTGTTCAACATAGTTGTTCAGGGGAAGCATACAAAAAGTTGTCTCAGAGATTTAACCTGTCAGTTTCCACTGTGAGGAACATAGTAAGGAAATGGAAGACCACAGGGACAGTTCTTGTTAAGCCCAGAAGTGGCAGGCCAAGAAAAATATCAGAAAGGCAGAGAAGAAGAATGGTGAGAACAGTCAAGGACAATCCACAGACCACCTCCAAAGAGCTGCAGCATCATCTTGCTGCAGATGGTGTCACTGTGCATCGGTCAACTATACAGCGCACTTTGCACAAATAGAAGCTGTATGGGAGAGTGATGAGAAAGAAGCCGTTTCTGCACGTACGCCACAAATAGAGTTGCCTGAGGTATGAAAAAGCACATTTGGACAAGGCAGCTTCATTTTGGAAACAAAAATTGAGTTGTTTGGTTATAAAAAAAGGCGTTATGCATGGCGTCCAAAAAGAAACAGCATTTCAAGAAAAACACTTGCTACCCACTGTAAAATTTGGTGGAGGTTCCATCATGCTTTGGGGCTGTGTGGCCAATGCCGGCATCGGGAATCTTGTTAAAGTTGAGGGTCGCATGGATTCCACTCAGTATCAGCAGATTCTTGAGAATAATGTTCAAGAATCAGTGACGAAGTTGAAGTTACGCCGGGGATGGATATTTCAGCAAGACAGTGATCCAAAACACTGCTCCAAATCCTCAGGCATTCATGCAGAGGAACAATTACAATGTTCTGGAATGGCCATCCCAGTCCCCAGACCTGAATATCATTGAACATCTGTGGGATGATTTGAAGCGGGCTGTCCATGCTCGGCGACCATCTAACTTAACTGAACTTGAATTGTTTGTCCAAAATACCTTTATCCAGGATCCAGGAACTGATTAAAATCTACAGGAAGCGACTAGAGGCTGTTATCTTTGCAAAAGGAGGATCTACTAAATATTAATGTCACTTTTCTGTTGAGGTGCCCATACTTTTGCACCAGTCAAATTTTGGTTTAATGCATATTGCACATTTTCTGTTAGTACAATAAACCTCATTTCAATCCTGAAATATTACTGTGTCCATCAGTTATTAGATATATCAAACTGAAATGGCTGTTGCAAATACCAAAATATTTAGAACTAAAAATGATTAAGATTAATAGGGGTGCCCAAACTTTTTCATAGGACTGTAGATTGTGTATTTTAGATCAATTCATGGGACTGGCCTGAGGCTTTAAGTGTAGAGTGTGAACATATGTAGGGGTATATCCTTGTGTCTGAACTCACATAGGGGTATATCCTTGTGTCTGAACTCACATAGGGGTATAGCCTGGGGTCTGAACTTATGCAGGGGTATAGTCTGGGGTCTGAACTTATGCAGGGGTATAGTCTGGGGTCTGAACTTATGCAGGGGTATAGTCTGGGGTCTGAACTCATATAGGCGTATAGTCTGGGGTCTGAACTCATATAGATGTGTAGTCTGAGGTCTAAACTGATATACAGCTATACAGTGAAATAGGGGTATCGTTTTGGTATGACTTTATCCAGGGGTATAGTCTTGGATATGAATGTATGTAGGGGTATAGTCTGGGATCTAAAAAGTCTCCTAATTTCCAGCCTGGTTGTTACAACTACCAGTAAAGACCCACCAATGAAATCAGAAGATAGACCACAAACAGACCTGTCACTATCAGCATCTGATAGCACAAAACTCTACACTATTGTAACAGAACATCAGCTATGTTTACTGACAACAAGCAGAGATTTTGAAAATGTTGAGGAATTGAAACTCAAAGGGACAGAACATTTATTACAACTTGGAATAGTTATAGACTTTGGATGAGGCTTTTACAATGTGCAAGTAGTGAGGATTGTGTCATCTTCACCTGAGGGCTATGTCATCTTCATCCAAGGATTGTGGCATCTTCATCTGAGAATTGTGTCATCTTTATCCAAAAATCGTGGCACCTTCGCCTAAGGATTTATGCATCTTCATCTGAGGATCATATCATCTTTATTTCATGGATTGTGTAATCTTCATCTGAGGATCGTGGTATCTACATCTGAGAATCAAGTCATCTTCATTTGAGGATTGTGGTAATGTGATCTGAGGATCATATTATCTTCACCTGGAGAGCATGTTATCTTTATTCGAGGATCATGTCATTGTCATCCACGGATTAAGGCACACTTATCTGAGGATCTTGTCATCTTCACTCGAGGATCAAGTCATCGTTAGAGGATCCTGTCATCTTTATCCAAGGATTGTCACATCTTCACCTGAGCAATGTTGCATCTTAATCGTGTCATCTTCAGTAGATTGTGTCATCTATACCTGAGTATCAAGTCATCTACATCTGAGAATCTTGTCATCTCCATCCAAACATCATGTCATATTCACCCAAGGATTGAGGATGGAGCCCTTGAGACTTCCTTTGCTCTCCCGTATGGAGTATTCAGAGCTCCTGGATGGCAGTACACGCTCTATACTGGGACTTTGTACATCACTTCCAGATGTGACATTGTGATCTTTTGTTTCATCATGTAGTTATTGCCACAAGCAGCTTCCCATGGAAATCTCATCTAATCAAATGGAAAGATATCCAAACAATGGTGACTTAATGTTGTATCCATGGAAATCTTACCGCCGAGCAGGATGGATTCTTATATCTGCTGCTGATACCTTTTCTATATCATAGGTCATGATTGGTCACCTGGAAATGGAAATATAAGGAAGGGCGTGCAATGTGTAAGATGTGTTCGTAAGATGCAGGAATATTCAGAAGGTAAAATAATGCGCACATTTCAATCTTTTCTTTGGCATAATATATTTGGTGCAGTTTGTTAGTGATGATAGACTCGTCTTCTTACACCGCCTGGTATGGTTCTTCTACATGTGCACCAATAAATCCAGCAATGACAGTGCACATCTACAATACACAATAAAATCCTCTAAAAGTAGATAAATCATAGACCTCTAGGGGACGTATACAGCTCTTATGTAGATCTATGTGTCACCATGGTAACAGACTACAAACAAATCTTTACAACCTAAAGGCAGACTCCATAGGGTCTATAGTCTATTGTCACGACATAGGTAGGATTGTATAGACAGAAGGACAAGATTTGTTTGTCAGAACCATCTAGAAAGTTGTTTCCTTTGTATTTAGGTGAAGAAACTAAAAAAATCTCTGCAAAAGTTTTCACACCCCTTGAGTAAAGTGTTTGGGTTTTGATCAGTAACTTCTGTATTCAGGTCTTTTACAGCTTCAGGGTAAGTTCACACTGGGTTTTTTGGTCCGGATCCTGAGGCAGAGGCCGTCTCAGGTTCCGGACCAAAATACGGTTAGCTGCGACTGCATGTCGACATCCAGTTGCGCATTCCGCTCCGGATTTGGTCCAAATGAATGGGCCTAGTCGGGAGGGAGTGTCTTCAGGCGGATGACGCAAGGTGAATCCCCCTGAAAGAATGAGCTTGTCGCTTCTTTTTCCGGGACCTGCAACAAATGGCTCCCGGAAAAAAGAACTGACCGGCTCCCAATGATTTCAATGGGAGCCGTCTTTTTGGTCAGGATTTTGAGGCGGATACAGCCTCAAAATCCTGACCAAAAAACACTGTGAACTTATCCTTAGGTGTTTTGTAGCAGCCGAGATCAGCAAGTGACCTATCACCTCATAGAAGAGTTGATCTGCCTCTCAGGGCTGTAGGAAAGCTGGATACTTCTTATCTGCTCTTTGTCCTTTCTTCTTCCCTTTGCACAAATATTGATGTTTGTTACTTACACTTCTATCTATTACCCACAATCCCTCTGTGGACAGACTTTCTTATCTTTACTCTCCTGCCAGGATTGCTGATTTGACTTAACCCCTTAATGACTGGGAATGTCGTCTTCTTAAAGCAGCTGTTAGGACTATGTTCACATGATGAAACCGGTCATCGGCAGTGTTCTTCATAGATTCTCATCACAGAGTCATTTGTATCAATGGGCAAATCCTCCGGGCCATGACAAAGTTGCGCATGTACTACAAGACTGTGTGAACAACCCCTAAGGGCTTTATTCCAGTGTGCTGCGCCTTTAAAGGGATCCTATCAGTCAGACACAATTTTTTGTAGGTACCACGTCGGAATAGCCTTAAGAAAGGCTATTCGTCTCCTACCTTTTGTCGTCTTCTCCGCACTGCCGTTCGCCTACAATCCAGTTCTTGTTGGTATGTAAATGAGTTCTTTCACAGCACTAGGGGCGGGCCCCAGCACTCAGACAGCACTGGGGGCGTCCCCAATGCTGCGAGAAAACTCTCTCCAGCGCCGCCTTCTCTTCTTCAGCAGCGTCATCTTCAGCCTCTTCTTCCGGCGATGGCTTGTAACTTCTAGGCCTCGGGCAGAGCAGACAACGCATGCCTACAGGCCAAGAGAAAATGGCCGATTACAATAATGTGTGAGTGCCAATCCTCCAACTGCACAAACAATGGAATTAAAAGGGGACAAAAGTTATAGGGACAAGCCAAAACATAAACCCTCATAGAAATCTAATTGTATAAAAGTAGTAAAAGATAAAGAAGGTAAAATCACCCCGAGAATGAAGTTATGGTGTAATGTGACCCGCCCTGTGAACGCCAAAATAAACGCACCTCACTGGTCCTTTGGCTTCACCCAAGGGTGTGTTTGCCGTTCATCCTGGTATTGGGGGAATGATAAGTGTATGTAGGATAACTAGAGCGCCCCCTCTGGCACCACCCACCAGCAGCGGTCTCTTCTCTTTCTCACTATTACTTGCACTTAGTATAGTTCGGACCTCACAATAATGAAGACCTGCAGATTCTCCATGCACTGACCGGAGAACCTAGGCGGGGCTTGTCTCTATAACAGCAGCCAATCAGAGAAGGCAGAGCTTCAGGGGGAGGGATAGAACGTCAGCCTGGACCAATGGTGAGAAGGGGGTGTGTCTTAGACTACTCAGACCAACCCAAAGACACTGCAGGTAAACTGTAACCATAGATCACAATTAATGGAGCTGAGCTAAAAATCAGAGTATGCTCGAAATGTGAGAGGGCTGAAGGCGGTGACCGCCCCATGTAGGTGCTGAATGACATCACATTGTACGGATGTACGGAGGGGAACATTTACTCTAAAGACGACCCCAAGGCTTCAGTAAATAAACCAAAATCACTGTGCCAAAAGCTTATAGACTTCTAGCACTGGAGGATTTATGTGGACTGGCTACAAGATCTGTATATATACCCAGTGCAGTATACAGGACTTATCTGATCTGTATATATACCCAGTGCAGTATACAGGACTTATCTGAACTGTATATATACCCAGCGCAGTATACAGGACTTATCTGAACTGTATATATACCCAGTGCAGTATACAGGACTTATCTGATCTGCATATATACCCAGTGCAGTATATAGGACTTATCTGATCTGTATATATACCCAGTGCAGTATACAGGACTTATCTGAACTGTATATATACCCAGTGCAGTATACAGGACTTATCTAAACTGTATATATACCCAGTGCAGTATACAGGACTTATCTGAACTGTATATATACCCAGCGCAGTATATAGGACTTATCTGAACTGTATATATACCCAGCGCAGTATACAGGACTTATCTGATTTGTATATATACCCAGCACAGTATACAGGACTTATCTGATCTGTATATATACCCAGTGCAGTATACAGGACTTCTCATTCCTATTATTACTTCCGCTGACAGTGTTTATCCAGCTGAATATTGATGATTTTACAGACACATCACTTGTTTATACTTCCTACTGTGTGAGAATGCGGAGTCGCCGTCGCCCTGACATGTTTTGATCACGCGAGAAAAAAGTCCTGTCTTTCTCAATCGCAACTCCGAGCCAAACATCACTGAGTATTAGTTTATTAGGCTGCTGGGTCATGTTATGTAAGAGCTGGAAAGTGTCTGATTAGAGAAGAAGCTCATCCAGAGCCAGCAGGTGCAGCATCACTGAAGTAAGAAGGTGCCAGTATGACTGTGTAAGGATAAGACTCCACTTAGCGAGCCATAGCCAAAAAACGCTGCAAAAATGATGGAGGAGGAAACACATCAGGTGTTATCCTGCAGCCTTTCTCACAGAAAGTTCTCAGATTTTTCCTCTACAGATTTTCTGCCCCTGTTATGTCCTATATGGAACATGCCGGCGTTTCTATAGGTATTATTCACATATGATCATTCAATGCCAGCAAGCAGAGATCTTGAAGATGTAGAGCGTGCAGAACTTTCTATTGTACAAAGAGTAATTTTTATTTACTGGAGATTGGAAACTAAAAGAGACTTTCCAAGGGGATAAAATATTCTGTAAAGGGCTAAATATGGGGTCGTAATAAAAGAAAGCCCCTTCGCCCTTCTCATCCTGACCCCGACCCTCAGCGCCAAACAATCACTGACTACAGTGGTGACCGGAGTAATCTCCAAGTGTGTCAGACATCAGGACCTTATTAAAGGGGTTGTCCAGAGACTTCTACTTAACTTGCTTCAGACGGCGGTTTCTTGCAAGATGTTAGAGTTCCACATGGGTTCCGACCCAGGGTCATGTGATCAGAACCAACCCCCATTAGCCTTCTCCCTCCCCCAATATACAGGTAAATATCCCGGAGAGGGTATAGGAGGTGGGGGCTACAGTCAAGTGACTTGGGGTGAGAACCAGCCCTGTACCCCTGGGTCCTACATGAAGAAACCTACTAAGCCGAAGTAAGTAAAGTAGAAGTCTCTGGACAACCCCTTTAACATCAGGGCTGGCAAGCAGGAGATACGAGAGGGGTCAGCAGTATTTTCATATGTTAGGGTCCCATGTTTTACTCTAAGGGTAAGTTCACACTACGTAACGCCGGGCGTGTATGAGAGCCGTACACGCCGGCATTACGGCAGACTGCCGAACACTTCCCATTCACTTCAATGGGAGCGCTCGTAAACGCCGCTGTTACGAGCGCTCCCATTGAAGTGAATGGGAAGTGTTCGGCAGTCTGCCGTAATGCCGGCGTGTACGGCTCTCATACACGCCCGGCGTTACGTAGTGTGCATGCACCCTTAGGGTGCATTCACACTGAGTAAACGCTAGCTTATTCTGAACGTAAAACACGTTCAGAATAAGCGGCGTCTAAAGCAGCTCCATTCATTTCTATGGGAGCGGGGATACGAGCGCTCCCCATAGAAATGAATGGGCTGCTTCTTTCACTCCGTGCAGTCCCATTGAAGTGAATGGGGAGTGCCGGCGTATACGGCAAGCTCTGCTCATGCCGGAGCGTACACGCCGGCACTTCCCATTCACTTCAATGGGACTGCACGGAGTGAAAGAAGCAGCCCATTCATTTCTATGGGGAGTGCTCGTATCCCCGCTCCCATAGAAATGAATGGAGCTGCTTTAGACGCCGCTTATTCTGAACGTGTTTTACGTTCAGAATAAGCTAGCGTTTACTCAGTGTGAATGCACCCTTAATGAGCTATTCCAGTCTGACATCCGGGCCTCCGCAGATCAGCTCTTTGAAGTGACCATTTCTATTTCTCACACCACATTCATTGGTCACATGGCCTGCTCACAGCTCAGTCCCATTGAAGATAATGTGCTGAGCTGCAACTGCCACTATCCAATATATGGCATTGTGCTTGGGTTTCCCTGTAGAGACCGCAGTGCTGATCTAAACTGTGCCGTTCCTTCAAACAGCTGATCTTCAGGGATTCCGGGTGTCAGATCTTCAATTGATGACCTATCCAAAAATAGGTCATCAATTAATAAGCCTGAAAATCCCCTTTAAGTAAAGTCTTACCCCCCTGGAAAATTCCTTTAGACCATTTTCTCAGCCTCGTTTGAATTTTAGATGTCAATATCTCTAACAATAGGCCCTGCCCCGGGGGAGGGGAACTTGTAATTTTCCATCCTTTTCGGTCATCTTAAAATATAAAAATAAGCAGAACATAAGACGTCTTGTGTGAAGATTGATCACATGAAGGTCTCAACGCGCTGGCGATGAATGGGTTAATGAAGGCCTTGCAGCCTTCTCTGCTCCTGCACAAAAGACACAGTAATAGAGATTAAGTATTGAGAGGGTTTAATCCTGGATGGAAATCAACCAACGCAAACATGAGCAGAGACTGATCCATGTGAGATCTCCTGCAGCGGAGGGTAATGGCTGCGCGTTCTCAGAGAAGCCCCCGCCATCCTGGGAACTGGGGGCTCCTGCGAGCCCAAAGACATCACAACATGGGGGGAAGGGGGGGGCAGAAAACCATTGGAAATACTGAGAACTGGATTTAAAGGATTTATAGGAATTAGCAAGGAAATACCGCAGAAAAACCCAGCAACAAAACTTTACCATATCACGTGCAGGGACGTCACACCGATGTCTGCTCTTCACCTGGTGTCTTATCCCATCACTGCAGCCCCAATGAAAATATTCTGCTTGCTCTGGGGTTGCTATGATAGTAATAAGTAGCTGCATGAATTTCCTGTCATGTAACCATCTATAAGACCAGACCACATGATAAGATGTCTGAAGATTGCCACATATAGCTACAAGAAGGTCAATAAATTCAATAATAAATCTGTTTGCAGTCAGCGCCCCCTAGTGGTGGTGGCAAAGAGGCAAAATTGTATCCTGTAACTCCATGGATGTGACTATAGAGCTCAATATCAGGACAGAAATACTCAGCACAGCGCCAGATATAAAGGATATGGCGTTATATAAGATACAGTATTAGATATACAGGATATGGTATTAGATATATAGGGCATTGTATGTCTATCAATCAAGTCTAGGGCAGGTTCTGCACTTGCTAAATACAGATCATCTGCCCTCACAGGTTTGCTGGCTATTGTGACTCTGTCCTGTGACTTTGTCCCTGCTAAGCTCCTCTTTCTGCTACTATTGTATTACTGCCCTCGACCTCGACCTTTGGCTTCCCTTGTGATTACTCTTTTGGATTACAATTTTGTACTGCTGTGTCTCTGGTTTTGACTCCTTCTTGTTGACTTCGCTTCTGTGTTGTTTTGTCCTGTCTTGTTCTATGTGACACTTATTTCAGAGAAGGGACCGTCGCCAAGTTGCTCCTGTCATTAGGACAGTGTGGTAAGTAGATAGGGACAGCGGCTGGGTCAAGTTTAGGACTTACTGTCTCTGTGTTCCCTTCTTCCTGGTTTCAGTAGCAACACTAAGGAATTGCTCAAATGGCATTTCCCTTACAAAAGGATACAATGTCAGATATAAAGGATACAGTATTAGATATATAGGATACAGTATTAGATATATAGCATAATGTATGAGACATAGGATACAGTGTTAGATATATAGGATAGAGTATTAGATATATAGGATACAGTGTTAGAATGGCTTCTGTGTTTTGGTTCGGTCACTGATACAGAATATGTGTAGTCCCCGATGTCCAGTCTATAGAACTTGTCCAGGACTCCTCCCTAGATCGCTACCCAAACGGTTTGTCCAATTCACGTTTAGTGAAGGGCTATTGTCAAGACAGGTCACCAATAAGAGATCAGTGGAGGCCACAACACCTAGGACCAGACCTGGGATACAAACAGTGTTAAAACCCAACATTCCCTTTAACCTCCAGTACATTCATTGTGAAGTTCTTAGAGGAGTCTTACTGGAAAAAGAAAACCCTAAGTCTCCATGTACATGACTGTGCGCCCTGTGCATGTACAGGGCCATAGAAAAGAAAAGGTGAGTTTGCTATTTGTTGTAAATCTCCATCAGGATCTACAGCCTGATCCATGTGTAGTTATCCTAAGCCATTGCGCTTCCATATCACTTGTATATAGTGCTAAGTACAAGGGGCTTAACATCTGCCCCCCAGCAGTAAGGGCTCCATTCTGGCTGCTACCAGCCCCCTCCCACTACTGCACCAGTTTAATGTTACATGGTCCCTGGGCCCTGCTCGCCTATGTCACGTATAAACAGGCGGAGTAGTCGGCCCACGATGGACAAGGGTTTCACGCTCCCTCTGTGTTTACACTCTCATTGCTGTGTGTGACACATGTGCACAGCTGTTAGCGCACAGTCTACTGTTTCCCACACTGTTCACATTTCGCCTATAAAATGCTCATCAGGCTTTAACCCTTTCCATTCGAGAGAAAAACTAGGTAACAAGAAATCGCAATTCAGTGACTTCTTACTGACTTGTGTTCAGTAACTGTTCTGGGTATCTGCTATGTGTGAACTGGTGTAAATTTGTGTGTTTTTTTAAGTAAGAGAATTGGTCTAGATAATTCATTACAAGTTCCTGCCCCAGGAACCCTGCCCTGCCCAGTGTGTAGTTTCTGTGGGGTCGCACAGTGAATAGCTTCTATGGGGTTATAAGGGTCTGACCACTCATGCAGTGTCAGTGCTGTCCACAGCCTAAATTGTGGCAAGTATTTGCCATATAAACTATAGGGGAGAGTTACATTTTCTGTGCTGATTCTAATATGGAATAACATCAATGAGAAATGCCACAAAATACTGTGTGTGAATCCAGGCTTATCAATGTCCTTATATGATTCTTCCATCAGTGGTAATTCTGCAGTTTCTTTTCCTCTTCCTGTGACTTCTCTGCAGCTTTTTTCCCTCTAGCTGTAACTTCTCTGTGACTTCTTTTCCTCTATATGGGACTTCTCTCTGTCTTCTTTACGTCTACCTGTAACTTCTCTGTGGTTTCCTTTGCTCTTCCTGTGACTTCTCTGCGGCTTCTTTCCCTTTACCTGTGACTTCTCTGCGGCTTCTTTCCCTCTACCTTTGACTTCTCTGCGGCTTCTTTCCCTCTACCTTTGACTTCTCTGCGGCTACCTTTGCACTTCTTGTGACTTCTCTGCATCTTCTTTCCCTGTACCTTTGACTTCTCTGCGGCTTCTTTCCCTCTACCTTTGGCTTATCTGCGGCTTCTTTCCCTCTACCTTTGACTTCTCTGCGGCTTCTTTCCCTCTACCTTTGACCTCTCTGCGGCTTCTTTTCCTCTACCAGTGACTTGTCCGTGGTTTCTTTTCATCTACCTGTGACTTCTCTGTGGCTTCTTTTCCTCTACCTGTGACTTCTCTGTGGATTTTTTCCCTCTACCTAAAACTTCTCTGTGCAGATATCGCCAGCCTTAATAATTTCCCCCATTATATTATCTATTGATTACGCCTCTATTATTAATAAACCCTTTGGACAAACTGAATGACGCGAGCCCTCGGACACATCTGATCCTGCAATAATCATTCCATAAACTAAAAGGGAAATATTCCAGGAAAGAAGACGCCGGCAGTGCCAATGTAAAGAGCGATCCTGGACAGGGACAAACCTGGAAAAGAAAACAACACATGGGAGGGAAATGACAAGGAAGAGGGTTGGAAAAACTAAACTGAACAAATATCAGTGAAGTGACCCAAGTGATGGACACCAATAGCCCCCACCACAACCTCCCCAGGGGGCATCACCCAGCTTTCCTGGACATCCTATCCAGCTATAGCAGAGACTGGTTCCTGCACTGTACAACACATAAAGAAGCAGATCTGGGATTCAAGACAGCCCTGCAGGCGATATAATGGCCACCACGCTGCACATACATAGACTGTAGATATCTCACAGATGCTAGGAAGCTGAGACATGAAATGCGTTTTGTAGGGTTCTTACATTGGAGGGCTACTTTAGCTCACATCCCCCTATAACCAGGTCGGGGGTCATTGTGTATGAGGGGACCTGCAGTCCTTTTAGAATTGCAACTCCCAGAAGAACAATGAAGTCCCATCAAGTTATAAAAGAGATGTAAAGCTGCACATGAGGCACTGTGGGCGATAAAACCAACTCTCAGTAGGAAAGGGCACTTACCCTTAGGTAATGATCATCTATATTACATCTCAGACTCTGACACCAGGCACCCCCCTGATCAACTGTCTGAAGCCCCCTCAGTGCTTGTGCGATAATCGCCTCCACTTCAGACCTTCATGTCACAAGATCTGCAAAACCAAGCACAGACGCTTGAAAAAAGCGCCCCCTACCCAAGGAACCCACCAGTCTGATATTGATGATCTATCCTATAGGTGATCCATATTATAGTGCTGAATTACCCTTTTAGTCCTCAACTCTTTGGATTGATAGGGTCTGGCTGGAACATTGCACCCCCATCTTCAATAACCAGATAGAGGTCCAAGGTTTTGGTACTGCTTGGGAAGTGACTATTGCAGAGAAGTGTTTGTTGCACTGCTGGTTGACGGGGTTGTCAGGACCCTCATCAGTCCTATATGAACCACCTATGCTAGGGATCTATCCTCAATACTGTAGTCCTAGAAAACTGAAATCACAAATATCTTAGGTTCTGGACTTCTGTTTCAATGAACAACTATGTTGAACAATCTTTGTTTTCAGATCATTTGAGAGTTGTTTTGAGTAGCCCATGATGCCACTCTTCAGAGGAGATTCAAATAGGAGAACAACTTGCAATTGGCCACCTTAAATACCTTTTCTAAAGATTGGATACACCTGGCTATGAAGTTCAAACCTCAGTGAGGTTACAAAACCAATTTTGTGCTTCAGTAAGTCAGTAAAAAGTAGTTAGGAGTATTCAAATCAATAAAATGATAAGGGTACCAAAATTTTTGCATCGGTCAAATTTTGGTTTAATGCATATTGCACATTTTCTGTTAGTACAATAAACCTCATTTCAATCCTGAAATATTACTGTGCCCATCAGTTATTAGATATATCAAACTGAAATGGCTGTTGCAAACACCAAAATATTTAGACCTAAAAATGATTAAGATTAATAGGGGTGCCCAAACTTTTTTTATAGGACTGTAACTGATAAGATCAGAGTGCCCACAGACTCAGTGAGGACCCTGCATAGTCAGGGAGGTGGATCAGCCCCTCAATAACCTCTCGCCAGTGTCTTACTGTGAGGCTATTAGTAAAATCACAGATACCTCCGAGGAACCTGATGGACCCCATTATAGGTCAATACATTACTGGAGAGATGTAGGTGCCCTGCTACTTTGCTCCATTATGACACAGTCATGATCATTGGTCTCATCTGCTGCAAAGTCCCCCATGCTTTACAATGCAGTTCTGCCAAACTTGTGAACTTTTCCCTTCCCCATTATGGTTTCCTTTCATGATATCTTGTTTGTCCATGTGACTAGGGCCGCAACTATATATCCTACCCAGTGCCCTTTATCTGTTACAGATTGTCCCTTGTTCAGACAGTCTGTGACATGAGGACACATGCAGATCCAGCGCGTCCTTGGACTTCTAGGATAGACAAGAGGTTGTGGCCCCCAGGGGACCTCTAACTGTATAAGGGATTCCCTGTCTCCATTTCCTTGCAGTTTTCCCACAGCAGTGACGGCGGCTGCGCTCGCTCTGTTGTTTTTCCATCCCTGTGTTTGCGGGCACACGTGTTTCCCCAACTCCTGTCACTTCTTTCTTACATGATGCAATTCCTCTGGATCAATCTAAGTGGAAAATATGTCTCAGTGGAAAGCGTTGTGGTCGGTGGCCAGGAATCTGCGGAATGCCTCAGATATATGGAAGTCGTCTTCTCCTCGGCTCCTCTTATCACGTTATCAGTCTTGTTGACACTGCTTCTTCGCCATTAAGGTCTCCATCAAAAAATTCTGCTGCGCTCCCGTTACCAAGCAAAGGAGGATCGGAAGAAGTCGTGGTGAGAGTTAAACTTCCCGGGATAAAGCTCAGCGCCCACAAGAAGTCTTCGTTCCCCTGAAGGTTTTACCAAGGATACAATTAAGATTTCTGCGGCTCAAAGTCTGTGCAGATAATTCTACATGAGATCGAATTCTTCGTATTACATGGGGCGATGATCACCCGAATAATCATAACCCCAAGACAATAGGCTGATTACAGCGACTCTGACCATGACTCATGTCACATGACCAAAGATCACCGTATATCGCCCTATGACTGCTTCACTGCTATAAGTGAATGGAGTCAAAATGCGACCCTCGGGGATGCAGGGAATGCAACGTCTAGTCCCAGGAAGATCGAGGACTGCTGCATTATTAGAAGTCACAGTTACAGTCTTGGGGTCGGGATAAGACTCCATTCACTTACATGACAGAGCGTTCATTCGTGTAGTCCTAGCCTTAAGGGCACATTCACATTTGACGTATACTTTTAGACCTGTACTAAGTAAGTAAGTGGAAGATGGGAACTATACCTAAGGAAGAGTACACAGCAGTCTGCAGACTCTGCAAGACAAGCATCAAAGGAGCTAAGGCTGAACACGAATTGAAGCTTGCAAAAGAGGCAAAGAGTAAGGTAAAAGGATTTTGGGGATATGTTAAAAGCAAAAGAAAAGTGAAGGAGACCATTGGAGTCCTGAAGAATGACAAAGGAGAAACAGTTAACATGGTGGAACAGCAGGTGGAGCTACTAAATTCATATTTTGTATCCGTCTTCTCCCAAGAAACTAATGGAAATATCGACATTAATGGTGATGGAGATGAGGGGAAGGAGGACTCCAAGCTGACTATAAGCAAAGGTCTGGTAAGAGAGCACTTAGCCAAGTTACAGGAAACCAAGTCCCCAGGACCAGATGATTTACACCCTAGAGTCCTGAAAGAGATAGCAGAGGAAATAACAGAACCCCTTGCTATAATCTTCGGTAAGTCATGGGAAACAGGAGTGGTCCCTTTAGATTGGAAAAGGGCAAATGTTGTCCCCATCTACAAAAAGGGGAAAAGGGACGATCCAAGAAATTACAGGCCGGTAAGTCTGACCTCGATAGCAGGAAAAATCTTTGAGCAAATTGTCAAGGAACATTTACTTCGGTACTTGGATGGGAAGGCATTAATTAACCAGAGCCAGCACGGCTTTAGGACCAATAAATCTTGTCAGACTAACCTGATTTCCCTCTACAACAAAATCACTGAATGGTTGGACCAAGGGAATGCCGTGGACATAGTATATCTTGACTTCAGTAAGGCATTTGATAAAGTATCACATAACCTTCTTATTGAAAAAATGATTAAGTATGGCTTTGACAAAAAATCAGTTAGGTGGATTCACAACTGGCTTAATGATCGGGCACAACGAGTAATACTAAATGGCTACTCATCCAACTGGAAGAAAGTCAAAAGCGGGGTGCCACAGGGCTCTGTTCTGGGCCCAGTACTTTTTAATATCTTTATAAATGATCTGGACGATGGAATTATTGGGGAACTCATAAAATTTGCAGATGATACGAAGATAGGAGGAATAGCCAACACTAGAGAGGAGAGAGAGTATATTCAAAAGGACTTAGACACACTGGAACAATGGGCTGAGGCGAACAAAATGGTATTTAACAGGGACAAATGCAAAGTTCTACATCTGGGTAACAGAAATGTAAAAAACATATATAGTATGGGAGGAATAGAACTAAGTGATAGCATAGGGGAAAAGGACTTGGGCATAATAGTAGATCACAAATTCAACATGAGCCAACAGTGCGGTGCTGCTGCAAAAAAGGCTAATAAAATTCTGGGATGTATTAAGACAAGCATTGAATCTAGATCAAGAGAGGTCATTATTCCGCTGTACTCTTCCCTGGTCAGACCACACCTGGAATACTGTGTACAGTTCTGGGCGCCTCAATTCAAGAAAGACATCGATATATTGGAGCAAGTCCAGAGAAGAGCAACCAAAATGGTGGAAGGTCTGCAAACCATGTCCTATGAGGAGCGGCTAAAAGAACTGGGATTGTTTAGTTTGCAGAAGAGAAGGCTGAGGGGAGATTTAATAGCAGTCTACAAATATCTGAAAGGTAGTCACAGTGCAGAGGGATCTCCCCTATTCTCATTAGCACAAGGAAGTACAAGAAGCAATGGGATGAAACTAAAGGGAAAGAGATACAGATTAGACATTAGGAAAAACTTTCTGACAGTGAGGGTAGTGAGAGAGTGGAATAGGCTGCCACGGGAGGTGGTGGGCGCTCCATCAATGGAAATCTTCAAGTGGAATCTGGATAAACATATAGCTGGGATGATTTAGGAAAACCTGCACTTGCAGGGGGTTGGACCCGATGGCCCTTGAGGTCCCTTCCAACTCTACCATAAGGAAAAAAAAAAAAAAAAAAAAAAAAAGTCCCTCCCCCTCCATATGTTTAACATATTAAAGGAACCCCCATATACCTGATATACCTGTGCAATTCTTCTTATTAATAAAATCTATTGGACCTGTGAGCACCGTCCTGCCCTATTCCATATACCTGATAGTCAGATATCTGATAGTCTCATGCCTAACGGCCACATATCTGGTAGCCATATACCTGACAGCCATATACCTGACAGCCCCATACCTGACAGCCCCATACCTGACAGCCCCATACCTGACGGTCATATAACTGACAGTCATATACCTGACAGCTCCATAACTGACAGCCCCATACCTGACGGTCATATAACTGACAGCCATATACCTGACAGCCCCATACCTGACGGTCATATAACTGACAGCCATATACCTGACAGCCCCATACCTGATGGTCATATAACTGACAGCCATATACCTGACAGTCCCATACCTGACAGCCCCATACCTGACAGCCATATACCTGATGGCCATATAACTGACAGCCATATCTGACAGTCCCATACCTGACGGTCACATACCTGACGACCCCATAAGCGATGGCCATATACCTGTGGGTCACATACTTGACAGCCCCATAACTGATGGCCATATACCTGATGGTCACATACTACACTGGTCTACCTTTTTTTTGGGCTCTATAGAATCGCATAGACCTTTATAGTGTACACTGTGGTGTCCAGTAAAAACAAGTGAATTGTACAGGATATAGAAATCCTCCCTATATATCCCATATAATGTAGACGGAGGACACAGTGTAAAAGGCAGACAAGGTCAGATATCATGGTTGCTACCTAATGGATAAGTCCTGTAGTTTAAAGTATTGGGGAGGGACAGAAGAGGAGCCAAAAGCAAGTCCAGAGACCGGAGGAGGATCTGAGCGGGAGTCACTGGGGGATATTTAGCACTCACTCCATGGGATAACATTTTTTTGCCAAACCTGTACCCCACCCCCTGTTCTGCACCTCACTCACCATCTTGTGCAAATGTCCTGGGCCTGACATACCTTGTAACATACAGCAGTTTTCTGTTCTACTTCCTAACTGGTGTAGATTCTGGCGCCGCACTGTGTGTTCCCTGAATTGGTTGGGACCTTTATTAAAACTGACCTACAATACCTCAATATATCAGCCCCAGTCCTCATGGCTGCTCTCTCTAACTCAAGCACGGTAAAAAGACACAAACCTTCGACCTTCTACCATCTACAACAAGTTGCCCTTTCCCCTAATATAGAACACAGGAGACGAGATGGACGTGACAAAGGAGTTTCACTGAGAGGACCGAAATGTTGTATGTGCGAACAGTGTCCTAGAATAACACACTGGGTGACATCTCTATGTCCTGCTTAGCAGCTGAGGATCGCTTTAACCATAGAGCCCAGTGAAACTGCACCATTGGCCATAGTGGGAGGCCTCATGGGACAGTCCTGTATTTAAAACGCTGTCCCGGCTGCCCCTACTCCATCTCATCCGTATCCTCTGGGCACAGTTGAATACAATGGTGAGGTCTGGAGCTTCTCCATTGGGACCCTGTCTCTGGTTCTGGTGTTTTGGGGCCAGTGGATGTGATGAGGACACGTCACTTAAGTGGCAGCTGCTGCTCTATGAAGACTCCAAGACAGAAGCAGAAGAATCGGGAAAGTTGAAGTTTTGTTTCTTTATTTGTGTTAAGACGTCCCAGGTAATACCCCCACTCGGGGAGGCCATGATTTCCTACTGTAGTCTATAGTAGCCTGGAGAACAGCTCCCTAATACCCCCCTACAACCTGCACAAGGGCAGAATCAGATGTAGCAGAGCTAACCTAAACTTACACAATTGGTTAACCTGCTGCAGTGAGATATCTGATCACGAGGGCGATTATCACAATTTGGTCACATTATATACCTTTAATAAAAATGGTAACATTGTACCTCCTAGCGATTAGAGGACTCTAATAAGTGTAATGGGAGACGAAGAAATTGCAGAGATTGACAGGACGCACACACAGGGGCCCCATTGTTATACAGATATTATGAGGATTGGACAGGCGCACATGAAAGGGAGGGCGTGCACGGGCGGAGCGGCGCTCACAGAAGATAAGGACTGTCTAATTGGTATGAAATCGCGGAGAAGACGACAATCATTGTCATTAAGTAACGTGACGTCCATCGCTATTCATAGCGGGAAGAAATGAACCACTTCAATGCTGAACTTCAGAGACAGATCACATAGAAGGATGGTAGGAAAGCTGCAGCATAAACCCAAGACGTTGCAGCACTGGACACTGAACGCTGCAGGATATGTCACAGTTATTGGAAGAGATTTGGAGTCGTATCATCTACTGCACTGGTTCTATAGCCCGCAGTGGAATAGCCACCGGCCAGGCCATGGCAGATACTGCGTCATTATAGAATAACTGTGTGCGTCACTACAGAGGCTAAATGTATCTCACACAGCAGCACAACGTTACATTGTATCAGCACAGGGAAATGTAGCTACATGAGTAACAAACCCTCAGCTGTCAACAGTCTGGGGCCAGGATGGGCTTTCAGTTTCGGAATATAAGCACAGCTATTATAATAATGTGATATTGAGGCTGAATGTGCAGCAATGGATGGGTGGGAAACGTCACGGACCGCACATGGACCGCATCAGCTGCCACCGAACCGCTTATGTCCTGCAGTGACCCAAGGAAGGGGGGGGTGTCGTACTGAGTTTTGCCCCTACATGGACCTGTGATCTCCTGTGCACCGGCGTAAATGGTATTACACGCGCAGTAATGTCATTGTCAGATTCATTTTTAAAAACTTCCGTTGCAATAAATTTTCATGGGCAACGTTTATAAAGACACAAAGTGAGATTGGCGGCGATTTATACGCCACAAATTGTAACCGACGTAATAAATCTCCCCGTTAAGACCAAAGAGAGAAAAGGCCACAAATACTGGCACAAAAAAACTAGACATGGTCATAGAAAGTGAAATAATCGTGTTCTGACTATACGACAGTCCAATTTTTGCAACATGAAGAGGCGCAAACAAACTTGGAATAGAGGGGAGGGGAACTTCACCTGATTCGCTTTGACACATATTTATGGGTTCACGCCCCGCCCTATTTCCTGCTGTTATAATACCTGAGATATCTTCAGGTCTGAGTGTAAAATAAGCAGAGGGGAGATGAGTAGCCATAAAAGCCAGACTCACTTCTCCTAGGCTCCTTCAAGTATTTGGCTGGCCCTCGCTGGCCCTGTCCTGAATGACATGAGCACCCACCAGGGACCACCAAGTCCTGTGATTGGGCTCCAGAGGCTGCTGACATCATTCAGGAGGCCAAAAGAGACCCGCAGAGGACATTGTGGGGCTACCACAGGGAAGTTCAGGAATATTAGGGTATGTTTGGGCTGCGGCTTATTATACATTAGGGTCAGAATATAATAGTGCTTCATGGGTGGCAAACCCGAAAAATGTCTTGTTAAACTGAACCTGAAAATTTTGGGAAATTTTGTAACAAATCTGGTTTACTCATTCCTAGCAAACATTTATGGGATAGTCCTGGCTTTTTCCAACATGTCGGGTTCCAAATGCAAAACTGTTACCTAGCTGACATGTAAAGCATATCTAAGGCTAGCTATATACATCAGGTAGACGTCAGCTGAGCTCTCATATAGCCAAACCTTCACCTATGCACATGAATGCCCGGCTGCATAGGAGAGAGGACTAAGCCCCTGCCAGATCCCTCTCCAGACCCCTCAGGCAGAGACTTATGTCCCTTAATCAAAAATATTGTACATGTTGAAATATACCTAACGAATCCTTCTTCACCCGAAGACAACCCCATAGAAAACAGACAACGAGTCTCCCAAAATCAGAAGGTTCACCAACATTTATCTACAGAAGAAAACATCAGCTGAGGAGGCCAAGACCGACACATAAATATGTGCAATATCTGACAAAAACAATGCATGGTAAGAAGATTGTAAGCCTGACATATCTCCAGGCAATCTAGAAGGAATCTGCAACAATATTCCCAGAAGATCATTGGAGGAAGAAGGAATGTAAAACTTAATAGTGGCCGGCCAGAGGGCAACCATGAAAGGAGGAGGACGGGAGCAATAAGGAGAACATGAAGTCATTTACACAACATTATTCATCACCACCTTGTACAGAAGAGGCTGAAATACAAACATGAGGACAAGAAGACAAACTGTACTGTAATAAGAGCAAGGCCTGACAGTCACAGCATGTCCTAAGATGTAAGATGTATTTCGCCAGAAAGTCACTGTGCACACTGCAGAAGGATAGGCGCTACAATATAGTTATGTACATAGGAGGTAGTATTATAGTAGTTATATTCTTGTACACAGGAGCAGTATTATAGTAGTTATATTCTTGTACATAGGAGTAGTATTATAGTACTTATATTCTTGTACATAGGAGCAGTATTATAGTAGTTATATTCTTATACATAGGGAGCATTATTATAGTAATCTTCTTGTACATAGGAGTAGTATTGTAGTTATATTCTTGTACATAGGAGTAGTATTATAGCAGTTATATTCTTGTACATAGGAGCAGTATTATAGTAGTTATATTCTTGTACATAGGAGTAGTATTACAGTAGTTATATTCTTGTACATAGGAGTAGTATTATAGTAGTTATATTCTTGTACATAGGAGCAGTATGATAGTAGTTATATTCTTGTACATAGGAGTAGTATTATAGTAGTTATATTCTTGTACATAGAGCAGTATTATAGTAGTTATATTCTTGTACATAGGAGCAGTATTATAGTAGTTATATTCTTGTACATAGGAGTAGTATTATAGTAGTTATATTCTTGTACATAGAGCAGTATTATAGTAGTTATATTCTTGTACATAGGCGGTAGTATTATAGTAGTTATATTCAGGGTGATTACATCGCTGTTTGTGACACTTGGGTGTTTGGTAGCCAAGAAAGAACATTTACTGATTATCTTCCTGTTTACTGCTACAAGGCAATAAAATATCTAATTCTGGCACTTGTACTTGTATTTTGGCGTGCGGACATCCAACATTGTGTGTGAACGCTTTTACCGCATCCTTGGAAAGTACATCATAGTAGTTATTAAACAATGTGAGGAAGAAACTTGACAAAGAAACCGAGAAGTGAGACAAATATAAAGCCCTCCACGCTTCCCTGCTCTGCCCCCCAATCTCTAGTCTCTGACCAGGTGTGAGAGCTTAAAATTATGGACAATTTCGCAAACAACATTTTTTATTCTTCCAAATCATTAAAAATATAAAAGTATTTAATTTTACAAATAATAATAATAAGAGAAATAAGTATAAGTAATAAGAGAATCATCTGCTCCCATCACCAACATCCGCAAGGCCACATCTACAGAACTGGGGTAAATCTTCCAGAATTTCATGTCAAATCTACAAAGGCTATGTGTATCCCACAGAGCTGTCAACGGCCTATGTCACTGCTTTCTGCACAATCCTCAGCAATAAACTGGAGATACTTGAGATCTGCTCGATTCGATAGATTTACAGATTGGCCCTAATTTTTGGCATTTGTACTGTATTTCTCAGTTTGTAACGGCCGTGCACGGGCTGCCACTGGTGACAATTGCTTATATGTATGTATGTATAGACAGGAGATTTCCCTTATGTTGTGCAAGCAAGAAGTTTCTGCCTCAGTTGATCTTGTCCCCTTTGTTAATGGGTAACCCATGTCCTTGGTTCTCACTATCATGGAGAGCCCCCTCACTTCTGTTTCCACGATTGGTAAAATCTGGGGTCAGGCTCTTTACAGAATCTCCAGATTTCTTTTATGGATGTAGCTTCATCTATACATGCACTGAATGAATCCCGATGGTGCAATGAAACCGAAACCCTACAATTCATGTTGTGCAACTTTTTACATCTTCATTCCCTGCATTAATAGTGGATGGAGAAGGTCCTGGAGGCCACCGCTGGGTCTTCACTGGCATACCACACCGTATGTACATGTCTCCAGGACACATCACTCTCATTGTCCTATCCACATGTCCGTGTTCTTGCCGGTCTCTTCTAATATCTACCACATTTCCGTCATTGTCCATTTTCACAGATCCCGCAATAGACTGACACGTTAGAAGAATCTATGAAAATGGTCCAGTGGGAGGCCAAACATCAAAAAGGCACCATTCATCCATTTTTCGGGGATATTACTCTCCGCCATCATGTGACTACAGCCTACCTATACTATATGGTGCACCTACAGTGAGTGTTTTCCTAATGGTACCTCAGGCTATGTTCTCTGTACCACATGAAACGGTCAGAATGCCCATAGGGACATTATAAGTACCGGCTGAGATACACGCACCACAGGATACAAAGCCCAGGACCTTGTACCATTGCCCCTAAATCTGCCTCATTATGTAGGGAGTCTTCGCCATTTTCTTGGGCTCCCGATGGCTTATCTGTATACGCTGTATCTGTATACACTGGAGCAGTTTACTTGTATATGTGACTGAGGTTTATGTGACTTGGGTTATTGTCATCATTCACTACAGCTTATTTGGATTCCTTTCCATGCCGCATTATAAACACTTGGAAGAGCACAGCAAAGTTTCTGTGGGATCTTCAGGTCTGTAAAATGTGTGCAGTGCGTTAACTGTGGCGATAGTCAATGACATACTGCCATCTAGTGGCCATATGGGAGCACTGCAGCTGATGAGGAACTTAGCAGTGCCCAGAGCTGTCCAACTCCTGAATGCATTGCAAGGTATGAGTTCCCTTCCAGGACCCCTATTCTTGTGATCAGGGGGTCCCAGGGGTCAGGCCACCAATTTTTGGAGACTTTTAAAGTCCACAGCCCCTTTTGTTTTCCTGAGGTTGAGTCATTGGCCACAGGGCACACACATGCTATCACTTGTAGTTCTCCAGAGAACGGACTGCTATATTTTGAAATGTAGAATATCGTGGCCCATCGTCTGCCCTCAGGGATCTGGCTCGTGTAACTCTCACCTATGTAACTATGTCTTAGAAAGGGCTCACGCATCACATGTCCTACAGGGAGATTTCTAATTGGCTGATTTCATTGCTGATTTTCCATTAGTGAAACTAAATTTTTCACATTTGCCAACTCCTGCTCCACTCTTATCCGCTCTTCACACAACTGTCTCCAAGATTTCTCCCGTGCATCCCCCATGGTCTGGAACTCCTTTACCAAGACACATAAGACTGATCCCCACAATCACAGGATTCAAGAAGGCCCTGAAGACTCACCTATTCAGGAAGGCCTACAATCTCCAATAACACTACTGTCACCACATCACCATCTGTACAGTCTTTCCCCCGTCACCTTCTGTCACTCTTCCCTCATAGATTGTAAGCCCTTGTGGGCAGGGCCCTCTATCCCACTGTGCTAGATAGATAGATAGATAGATAGATAGATAGATAGATAGATAGATAGATAGATAGATAGATAGATTATCAAAGCAACACAGCAATACTGTGTGGGTGTAGGTCCAGCAGGAATGTGGCCACCTCCCAACGTATGTACAAACAAAGAAAAAACCAGCAACACTCCAATAGTTACAAAAAAGTCAGTGATTTATTCCCAGATGCATCTGGTAATAAATCACTGAATTTTTTTGTAATTTTGGAATTGCTCCTTTTTTTTGCCTTGTACTAGCCTTGTACTTCTGATATTAGCCACTTAACATATACAGGAATATATTTATGTGGTTGACAAGCAGATACAGATAATGTACCTGTACAATACAATACATAAAAATAAATTAAAAGGTAGAAGTGGAAATAATACCAAATGAATATTTGAAGCCTATCTCCTATTTTCCAGGGCACATGCTTAATCAGTAAGAGATCCTTAGACTTCTTACATGGCTTCCAGCAGGAGAACTACTTGTCTCCTCATGGGAAATACTATATCTCTCCCCAGTCTCCTCCCAGAAAGATGTCATTAGGGAGGAAGACCAACCCTCCATCCCTGAAACCAAATAACTAAGAACAGTCATAATTCCTTGCCAGATAATCATAGTGTCAGGCCAGTGGTATGATGAGGTTCGTAGTGAGGTCCCCATCGTGTAAACACCAAAGAGGACACCTCCATCCCCTTTGGGTAATGAGTTTGGAGCCTGGACCCTTCCCCTGCTCTCAATACTAGCGAGTTTGGACTTTGAGTGTTCGGGTTGGCCTAGCACACAGAGTTACCAGTGCAACTTTGGCATGTCCTCCTAGGCAAATATTATCAGAAAACTGTATCTCCTTTGATGTCTGACCTAGAGACAACTGTCTGGCAGATGCATATTGAGAGCTCCTTCAGCATACAACTTTAGGATACTCCATGCTGAGATAACGAGGTTAGAACAGGTATGCTAATTCTACTAAGGGCAAGTTCATATCTGCGCCCAGGTCTCCGCTTTCAGGTTTCCGTCTTCTGCCCGAGAAACTGGACAGGAGATGGAAACCGGCAGTCAGTTTTCAAACCCATTCATTTGAATGGTTTTGCAAAGTGTCCGCCTGTGAGCATCTTCTGGTCACCGCGGTGAAATAGTTTTTGTTTAAGTGGACACAAAGTTGGATATGCAGGACTTTGTGTCTGGTTAAAAAAAACGGTTTCGCCGCGGAGACCAGAAGACGCTCGCGGGCGCTCACTGACTGCCAGGTTTCCATCTCCTGTCGGCAGAAGATGGAAACCCACAAATCAGAGATCGGGCACAAGTGTGAACCCACCCTGAGCAAAAAACAACAAAACGATGTGTTTACAGAGCTGACAAGCCAAGTTCTTGTAATTGAACAGGTTTTGTTATCAGGCCCCCACCACATGCTGTGTAAGGGAAAACTGGCCAGGTAATAGCTCACCAAGGCAAAATACTTAATTGTAAAATACATACCTGGGAGTCTCTTATCCTCACAAGTCCATTATCCTGGGTACACCAGGGTCATACATGTGCTCAAACAGAAGTTTATACCACATATGACATTAAGTACATTATCCTGGGTTATTTTCTCCTTTAACCTTTCGTGAATGTGATAATTTTAGGGCTAAATTAATGTATGAGTGAAAAAAAAATGAAATATCTAAATTTCACCTCCATATTGTTTTAATTCCAGTGAAATGCTTAAAGGGTTAACAAACTTCCTAAATGCTGTAATGAATTATTTGAGGGGTGCAGTTTTGAAAATGGAGTAATTTATATAATCCCTTTCAGAACTGAAGAGGTCCCTAAAAAATTGGTTTGGGAAATTTTCTTGTAACTCTGGAAAAATTGATATTACACTTGTAACATTTATAATGTCTAAAATACATTTAAGGACAATTAAAAGATGATCCAATATATAGCAGATACTATTTATTCATGTACTTGGGCGTTGTGACTATCTGTCTGAAAAGCAGAGCATTTCACATTTTGAAAACTGCGATTTTTTTTCCCGATATTTAAATAAATAAATACAAAAATATTGATTAGTGTTAGATTTTTGCCATAGACTTTTGGCACATCTTGAGCATCGCTAAAGAAAACACGTTTGAGGAGTGTGCCAAGGCTGCCGATGTCTGTGTTGGAAGTTTCGGACAGTTTAGGGTGCTACTTTATTCAGGGTGGTTTGCAGAGTCTTGTAATGATTGTGGGCCAGTTTTGGACAGGCGAGAGAAGAGATGGGGACAGAGATCACGTTAGTGTGCCTCAGAGGCAGGGCCGCCGATAGGCCAGTACTACTGCTACTGGCGTCAGGGGCCCGGCCAAATTTAAAAAGGGGGGGCCCGGGCCCCCTGGCGCCGGCAGCAGTCATTGTATGTCGCTGTCTCATTGTGTCCCTCCCCCCACATACGCGGCTGAAGCGAGGAGCTGACACATATGTGGCAGAAGCGAGGAGCTGACCTGTGTCAGCTCCTCGCTTCGCCGCTGCCGCCTCTCTCGGTGACACATATGAGGCTGAGCCGCATATGTGTCAGCGGCAGCGAGAGAGGCGGCAGCGGCGAAGCGAGGAGCTGACACAGGTCAGCTCGCTTCAGCCGCTGAAGCAAGGAGCTGACCTGTGTCAGCTCCTCGCTTCGCCGCTGACACATATGCGGCTGAAGCGAGGAGCTGACCCGGCAGTGTAGACGCGATGTGATGACGTCACATCGCGTCTACAACTGTGCGCCAGTAAGAGAGAGGCGCGCAGAGAGCAGCGGGGGAACGAAGGAGAAGGTAAGTGTAATGTGGAACGTGAAACTGGGGGCAGATGAAGGAGAGGACGGCATGACACTGGGGGCAGAGATGGAGGGACATGAATCTGGGGGCAGAGATGGAGGGACATGAATCTGGGGGCAGAGATGTGAGGACATGAATCTGGGGGCAGAAATGGAGGGGATATGGATCTGGGGGCAAAGATGGAGGGACATGAATCTGGGGGCAGAGATGTGAGGACATGAATCTGGGGGCAGAGATGTGAGGACATGAATCTGTGGGCAGAAATGGAGGGGACATGGATCTGGGGGCAGAGATGGAGAGGACATGAATCTGGGGGCAGAGATGGAGGGGACATGAATCTGGGGGCAGAGATGGGGGAACATGAATCTGGGGGCAGAGATGGAGGGGAAATTAATCTGGGGGCAGAGATGGAGGGGACATGAATCTGGGGGCAGATGAAGGGTGTATATGAAGCTGGGGGAGAGACGGAGGGGGGACATATAATTTACGGGTGAATGTAGGAGGATTATACAGTGTGCGGGCAAATGGAAAATCAATGAGTGGGCGGAGTCAACATAACAGTGGGTGGGGCTAAATTTCCCGCGGCGCGCAAAGCGCGCCGCACATTTTGTCCCTCTTTTGGGTCTTCAAAAGTTGAGAGGTATGGGTACAGGGGGCAATGGAAAGATGTTAGAAGGTGGACGGGGGGGGGGGGATTGTTGGGGCATCGGGTGTGCGGCACTGCGGAGAGGGAACTGGGGCAATAATATATAATTGTATAAGTTATATATAAGTTTTTAGCTGGAGAATGATAATGATGTAGGCTATGCTACTAGCATAGCAGCCTGTTTGGGGGTGGGACTTTCACTTTAAAGGAGTGTTCACATTGCGTTTTTGGCCTCCCTTGCCGGGATACGTTGGTAACCAGTCACAATCAGCTCCCCACTTATCCGTGCATGGAGAACTGCAGGACCCCCTTTTTTTTCAATGGCCAGTTCTTTGTGCAGGGATAAGTCGACAGCTGATTCTGACTGGTTACCAACGTATCCCGGCAAGGGAGGCCAAAAACGCAATGTGAATAAACTCTGAGGATTTATTAGGAGGGCTCTTATAAATGGTGTTGGCTCTCTATAGGCGCGGTCACACGGAGCAGATTTTACCTGCAAATAGAATCTGATTAAGCCTCGTAATGCTGCTAAATAAAGGGAAATGTAATACAGAATTGGTATGTCGCAAAATAAGGTAGTTTTAAAATGGCGGGGGAGGGGGGGCCCAGACACTTAGGCTGTATGGGGCCCCAAAATTCCTGATGGCGGCCCTGCTCAGAGGTGCAGAGTGTTTACAGCCCGTAGATTTCTGTATGTGCGGGATGTCGGTGTGTTTCGCGAAGGACAAGAGTCTCTGATAGTAAAAGCAAGAAGGTCATTGTTGGAAATTGGTAGACGAGCATTAGTAAAGTCAGAAGCAGAACAGTTGTAAGAAGACAGATCAAGGATTAGCGCTTAATAATCTATTTAATACTGATTAATATAATCATATTAATAATAACAATGTGTAAATATCACTTTACTAGGACCAGATACTCACAACAAGGCGGCCATTCTCCATTACAATGTCCTCCATGTGCAAGGACCAAAGTCTATACATGTAAACCTGATCTCCATGGAGACTTATGTATAGAAAATGCGTGTAAGGGAGGGTCATCTCAAACAATTACATCTTATGAAACACACAAAGCACCAGAGAAAGTCAGGATTAGCATATTTATGCAGCTGTATAACATGTATGATTTGAACATATGTAGTGGTATTCTGCGGTACAATTGCTATAGTTCTTGCCCTGAGTGCTCAGACTAGATAAGGCCCTTATGTAAGACATTAAAGGGGTTGGCCATCTTCAGACCAATATTGACAAACAAATGTACAATAAAAAGTTATACAATTTTCCAATATACTTTCTGCCTCAATTCCTCACAGTTTTCTAGATTTCGGCTTGCTGTCATTCATTCTGTTACTTCTAGTGGATAAAACTCTGACGATGGTCATGTGATTTACGGTCCATGGTCATGTGACTAGCACACAGGTGCACAGCTGATTACCAGGCAGATGTCGGATTACTGTGCTGTGACTGTAACGAGAGGCACCTGTGTACTCATCACATGACCATGGACCGTAAATCACATGACCGTGGTCAGACTTTTATCCTCTAGAAGTAACAGAATGAATGACAGCAAGCCAAAATCTAGAAAACTGTGAGGAATTAATACAGAAAGTATATTGCAAAATTGTATATCTTTTTATTGTACATTTGTCAATATTGGTCTGAAAGTGGCCAACCCCTTTAAGTCTGAAGGTGAAAGATTTTAGAAGGAATATTGTTCTGTGCTGATTGTTTGTTACCTGAGAATGTGCTTGAGCCCGTGGACTGTTTGTGGAGTCTCCAGTTTCTTAGCTGTCTCATAGCTTTCTGTTGCCTCATTTTATTAAGACTCAGCGGTGCCGTCCGGTCTGACTGCCTGAATTGGACAAATAATTGTGAGAAGGAAGTCAATATCTGTTGAATAGCCATGAGACAATATCCTGCTATCTGTATAACCTCATAAAGCCATAATCTTTGGTATCCCAGGGAAATTGTTGACATTTAATATTTTTGGCACTTTTCTGGAAGCCCGCTATGATTTTGGAGGTTTGTTCCTTGACCCGATACTAGTGATATTCAGTGGATGTTGTGGAAGATTGTTCCTATGAACTTCTTCAATGGACAACTGAAAAAGTTCAATAGTCCAGACAGTAATGTCCAGAAAATATTTGTTGAGGATCTTTTTAGAGCGTGGACAATACTTCTGATTGTCACAATATAGGTCGGTCGTATTTGGACGGCCCCTTGGAATACAATTATTCTTGTAACGGGACTGCAGTGACATTCATATAATGCTACATGCTTAGAGTCCCTTTTCAGATCCCAAGCCCATAATGCATGACTAAATATAATTTGGTAGATTCTCTTTGGATAGTATCTAAGCTCAGATTCATCACTTACTGGAGGCTGCTATATACCAAGAGCTTGTCCTGCCACTTCAACAGTGTGATGATGCACAGACTTGAAACCTATATAAGATATATACTAGTATTACTATTCTGCATTATTAGTTCTTTTCTTTATATAGTTTAATTGCTGTAGTAATCATTTCTGCCACTAGAAGGCAGCAGACTACCACATTATTGCACTTTGATGTCCACTATAGCTGCTGACCCTGGACATGATGATGTCATCACACATTGATAGTATAATAAGCACGAGCACAGTAACATCTCTCAGCCCTTGGGCTAGTTCACACGGGGCAAGATGGTCAGGGTTTCGCCGCGGACAGGTACAAAACGCTCATGGGCACTCACTTTTCAAACCCATTCACTTGAGAGGGTTTGAAATCTGACTGCTGGGTTTCCGTCCTCTGTCCATTTTCTTGGGACAGAAGATGGAAACCCAGCAGGATTGCTTAAAGCGCACACGGGCGCAGATGTGAACCCGTCCTAATCCACATGTATCAGTTTGTGACACTTCCGTCTGGTTTCTGCAGGACTTTGTCTCCATACTGAAAAATAAGGATTCCAGACTCCGTATTAGGTTTCCTGTCATGCCGAGTCCGACCATGAGCGCCGGTGAGCGTTTTATGCTCTCCGTGGTAAAACCGTTTTTTTTAAACCGGACACAAAGTACTGTATGTCCAACTCTGTGTCCAGCTTAAAAAAAAAAAACTGTTTCGCCGCAGAGAGCATAAAACACTCACCGGCGCTCACGGCCGGACACTTTTCAAACCCATTCGAATGGGTTTGAAAAATGACTGCAGATTTCTGTCTCTTGCCCTGTTTTGTGCAGGAAACGGAAACCTGCAGAACGGAGCCCTGACAGCAACCAATTGTTTTGGATTTTTTTTAACATTGAGGTCTATGGAAACGGATTACATATGGATAGAAATCAGTTTGTGTCCATTTTGCAATGAGTTTTTCTCTCTGCGCATACTCAGAATGAAGAAGGGGGAAGTAAAAAAACAGACACAAATGGACAGGTTTTTTTTTAACTGACATCCATTGACTATAATTAGTCTAAAAAAAATGGATTCGGGTATCTGCTGTGTGAGGGCGGGTTCACATCTGCACCTATGCCCACTTTAGGCAATCCTGCCAGTTTCCCTTTTCTGCCCCAAGAAACTGGACAGGAGACGGAAGCCCGGCAGTCAGTTTTCTAACCTATTCACTTGAATGGGTTTGCAAAGTGACCGCCCGTGAGCGTTTTGTGCCTGTCCGCGGCGAAACCGTTTTTTCTTAACCGGGCACAAAGTCCTGCATGTCCAACTCTGTGTCCAGTTAAAAAAGACGGAAACTGGCAGGAAACGTGCACGGGCACAGGTGTGAACCCATCCTAATCGTTTGGAATCTTTTTTTTACCAAACTATTTTTCTCTTAAAATGGTTTGCAAGCGGACGGATACCAGACGCAGATGTGAACCCAGCCTAATTCATGTTTATTTATTCCGTTTTCAATTAATTTTATTAATTTATCTATTTATATCCAGTAATTGAAAAGTAAATTTATTATCCTGGATATGGATGAGGATCAGATATTATTTGGATATATTATATTAGAGAAAGTGCCTCACAGTTCATGGGTATAAAGTGTGTATAAAGTGTGGGTGCAAAGAATCTCCTGGAGTTGCCGCCCCTCAACAGCTATGAATGAAAACTTTAATATGTGCTGAAAAAGACTAAAAAAAAAAAAAAAAAAAAAAAATGAAGAAGCAGTGCTGTCAGACCTCAAATAATGCAAAGAAAACAAGATCATATTCATTTAGAAACAACAATACTAATGTTTTAATTAAGGAAGAGTTCAGAAATCAATATTTGGTGGAATAACCATGATTTAATCTCAGATTTTTTAGCCGGACACAAAGTCCTGCATGTCCGACAGGACAGTCGTGAGATTTTTCCAAGGGTCACTGACACATACACAGCCCAAAGAGACAAACGGGTCAGTGTAGTAGACATGAAAAACACGCCTATTGAACATGGCCGCCAGCACCAGAGCCTTACACCGAACACAGCCACGTGACCAGCAGCCGGAGCCCACTGTGAGGGCAGAATTATGAAGTACAGCTCCAGAGGCGCATAAAGGAAAGAGTCACATTGGAGTTTCCAGGGTCCACTTCTTTTTTTCCTCTACTGAATACTTGAACTTCAAATGTGAATTGTGACTTTGTGCGTCCTCCGGAGCTGTACTTCATAACATTGGTCCCCATGGAAACCATCACGCTTTCCTCTATGAGCAGACGTTGCTTCCATACTTCCTATATATTTACGGTGCTATAACATGGAAACCTCTTCATTTACGTCAGATCCACCTCTGTATACAAAAAAACAAACAGGACTTTTTAGTGATCACACAAAACTTTACAGGCCTATATGTCAGTGACTATAAAGTAAAACTGACTAAGCTAACACTACACCTCAGGCTCATCCATTCCTGGCCGCTCCTCTCACACATTTACCTCAGAACTCCCGCCTTCCACAAATATTTATACTGCGAGATCACGTGAGCACACTCCGCGCTCCACAGCCAATCAGCGAGCGTAGCCTTCAGTCGATGACGTAATTAGTCGCTAAGCGGATGTGGCTGTCTGACCTGGCGGAAGTAGTGTGAGGGTGTCGCGGGGAACAGGTGAGAAACGGCGGAGCTCCTGGTCACGTGAGGCTCCGTTATGTCTCCGGTGTGCAGGGTCAGCTTGTTCTTAGTAATCCCTGCTTCCGGCATACCTTGGGTTAAGAATGATAGATTTGTTTCCCGCCATATGGTGAAGTTACCTCAGCGAGTCCTCAGCCGCCATATTTACTGACTGCTGCATAGTTAGTGCGAGGAGGTAGTGACCCCAGAACTAGAGCTCCGAGGGGCCTGACCAGAAAGTGATGTGTATCTAATCTTATGTGGTGTGGTGCCGTCTGCTGAGCTGTGTATCTAATCCTGCACGTATGATACTGTCTGCTGAGCCGTGTATCTAATCTTATGTGGTGTGGTACTGTCTGCTGAGCTGTGTATCTAATCCTGTCATGTGTGATACTGTCTGCTGAGCTGTGTATCTAATCCTGCATGTATGATACTGTGTATCTAATCCTGTCGTGTGATACTGTCTTCTGAGCTGTGTATCTAATCCTCGCATGTATGGTGCTGTCTGTTTTGGCAGGTTAAAGGCATTGTATGGGAAAGCCGCTGGTGTTTCCGTAGATATAATTCACATGCTGCAATTTTCAAAACCACAACGGTTTTAGAATTCTCTGTCCCGTGGGGCCCCGGCCTAAATAGCACAGGACAATAATTCAATATAGCCTTTCAATTACCTTTATTGCAAATGAGAAACTCGAGCAAGAACGTGATGAAAAACTCATATGAATTTCCACAGCACATGTACATGCTCGTTTTTATTCCCCACAGAAAACGCAGTGTTTTCTGCGGTTTTTTACGCTGTGGTTTTTTGCTGCATTTCCACCCTAGAGCCTCACTCTGAAGGTCTCCATGTGACTATCATAGATCACAGGTGAGACACTGAACGCGAGTCATAAATTATATATATTTTTCCCGTTTTGCGTCTTCCTTGTGCGATTTATTAGTTTGTTCATGATGCAACAATAACTGTTTGTTCTTTATTACTTAGCTTTATGTAGTGGGAAGAGGCAGTAATATAATAATATAATATAGATAATATATTATAAATGCAAAAGCATCCAAAACAACAAAAAGCCTTCTGCTTTCCGCCTGGAGCCAAACGCAATGTACAGTCTACCGTGCGCGGTGATGTGAACATGTCTTTACTTTGGTTAATTGAAATACTAATTATAAGCAATAATGGGGATCGGCTATAAGATGTGACCTATGCGGGGCTGTAAGCTCAGCTGAGGCCTCTACAGAAGACGAAATATAAAGTCGAGGCCTGGATTTTTTTTTTTGATTTTTTTTTTTTTGCTTAATTCTTTTAGTTTTCTGCTTTACTTGGCGATGACTCTCGCTGTCTTTGTAGATAGTTGTAGCACAAAATCTAACTTGCCCCTTACGTGTGAGCTGTTCTGTTAGATCTATGTAATAAAATACAAAATTGTAAATCTATTGGATTTTTTTTATTCCAGACTAAAAACTTGATAAATTGTTAAAAGTATAAGAACTACTTCCCTGTCCGAGTCACCTGAGTCCAGCTGTAGACCCGTTGAGCTCAGTCTTCCTCTGGTGCCACCAGTGGTTGGTTGCAGTGTTTAGTCTCACACTCATGATCTTACAAGGCACAACTACTGCGACCAATCCCTGGTGTCAGTGCTGAGATAAGTTTTCAGAACGTGACCACATTGCCAGAAGAGGACTGAGATCGATGGTGACCAGTAATATTTAGTGGGTTGCAAACATTAAAACTGTTTTTCTGGAAAACCCCTTTAAGGATCTCTGTGATTTTCCTGGCACTGATGACATATTTTCCATGCAGATATAAGATATCATTCAAGAAGGAAGACGGAAAGAACGTTTTGTGGAGTTTCAAGTACTGAAAAATGGCGGGATTGAATGTTCGTGATCCTGCGTTGGATAGATCCTTACGTTCGGTTTTCGTTGGGAATATTCCATATGAGGCCACAGAGGAACAGCTGAAGGATATATTCTCTGAAGTTGGGCCTGTTGTCAGTTTTAGATTAGTGTATGATCGGGAAACTGGTAAACCGAAAGGCTATGGTTTCTGTGAGTATCAGGACCAGGAAACTGCCCTTAGTGCCATGCGCAATCTGAATGGGAGAGAGTTCAGCGGCAGAGCTCTGCGAGTTGATAATGCGGCCAGTGAGAAGAACAAGGAGGAGTTAAAGAGTCTTGGAACAGGGGCACCCGTGATCGAGTCTCCCTACGGTGACCCAGTGCCTCCAGAGGAAGCTCCTGAGTCTATAAGTCGAGCTGTGGCTAGTCTGCCCCCTGAACAGATGTATGAACTTATGAAACAAATGAAGCTGTGTGTGCAGAACAGTCCCCAAGAGGCTCGTAACATGCTGCTGCAGAACCCACAGCTGGCATATGCCCTTCTTCAGGCTCAGGTGGTCATGAGGATTGTAGACCCTGAAATTGCAGTGAAAATACTTCATCGCCCAGCCATTGTTCCACCAATTTTGTCAGGAAACCAGCAGCCTGTCCAGGGTCCCAATGTTCCTCTTACTCAAGCAAATGCTCCTGGTGGCCAGCCTGCGCCTGTAGGGGGCATGCACGTGAATGGAGCACCACCAATGATGCAGTCTCTGCCTATGCAGAGTGGAGTTCCGGGTCCCATAAACTCCACACAAGGAACACTTCTCCAGGGAGTTCCTATGCCTGATCCTCGAGCTCCTTTGCAACGTGGTCCTCCAGCACCTAGTGTCCCACCACGTGGTCTTCTTGGAGATGGCCCTAATGACCCACGAGGAGGAACACTACTTACTGTAACAAATGAGGAGCAACCTAACCGTAGCTATTTGCCACCACCTTTACAAGGTGGCGTACCTTTGCACCATGATAGGGGCCCTGCAGCTCTTGAAATAAGAGGTGGCCCTATGGGAGAACCACCTCGAGCTATGATTGGAGAATCGAGAGGAATTCCTATGCTGGATCCACGTGTGCCTTCTTTAGATGCCAGGGACTCCAGGTTAATGGAGTCTCGATCCATGGATGTTAGAGGCCCTGTTCCTGCTCCCAATGCAAGAGGTCCTATTCCTGGAATGCAGGTGTCAGGGTCTGTGGGGCCACAACCGGCACGGCAGGTTACTAATGTCCAAGCCTCGTCTGGACAAGGTGGTTTTAGTCCTGGACAGAACCAGATCACCCCGCAGGACCATGAGAAGGCGGCACTCATAATGCAGGTCCTGCAGCTAACCCCAGACCAGATTGCCATGTTACCACCTGAGCAAAGGCAGAGCATCCTCATCTTAAAGGAGCAGATTCAGAAGTCGACAGGAGCCCCTTAAGTTTGACTGTCTCATTGCTGGTATCGGTTATATGGAAACAAAAGCATCTCTTGTAGAATCTCAGTCTTGTTTCTTGTGCAGTTTGATGTCTGTTAATAAACTGCAATGACATAAATGATTTTTGTTTTGTTCAGGGATTGTATGGCTCCTATAAGAATTACTCTTCTAAAATGGTGTCTAAAAGTTACCCGTGCACAGTTTATCGTATCCACTTTGTGAAATAAAATATTACCACTGATCACTAAAGCACAGATCTCCTCCGCAATGACTTATTATACATGCGCTTCTGATAGGGGTGCCCATACCTGCCATGAGCTTATCCACATACTGAAGGTTCAGCAGTAACATACACATATGTGTTTACACACCTTGCATTTGTTATAGGAGACGTAAGCAGAAGTTACCCTGTGCAGTTATGGTGGCAACCTACATAAAGCAGTGCATGGATATTCCGTTCTATGACGGTGTTGTTGAGGTAGAAAGTCCTAGGAGGGCGGTACTTTGATATCTAGACACTGTATTTGCCCTGCCAAAGCTCTTAAAGGCATGTCACCATAATTGGGCAAATGGACAAGGTTTAGTTGGAGACAACTCCTTTAAAAGGATGTTGTAAAGTAAAAAGTTGTCCTTCATCCATGACTTAGTGGATTAATGTTAGAACAGTAAGAGTTAATCTACTGAGACCCCCATTAATCGTGAGAGTCCTGCATTCTAAATGATATGGTGGTCCTGGATGTGTGCGGATACTCTCATCTCATATGTGAGCTTCTGTATACATGGTGGACGGCCAGCTCATTTAAGGTGAGGCTTGTGCCCCCTATTCTCGATATGTGGTGGTCCCATCATTCTGACCACACCAAGCTAACGGTTATCCTCTATCCGATGGATGCGGACTAACTAACCATGTGAATAACCTCACACGTAGTAGTGAGCTGCACAAGGTACGTGACCTAGTTTGGTTCTGATGCAGCCGTTGCTAAACCTATTCTGGATGCAACGCAGAATTTGCTTCACATTCACTTGTTTTCTGAATGTTATGACGCGTTGCAGTTATTGTCGTTGGCAGGGCTTTGCGGTCTCCTCTGGTGTATATCTGGTTGATATCTCCCTGACGTTCCGCCAGCAGGTTCGTTCCTACTGAGTTTATTACCGCACTTGTGAGGACACATTCAATAGCACTGAGGGAATATTCGGCACAATAAAAACTGATGTAAATGTTCTTGGAGTTGGGGCGGCCTCATCTCATTTGCATCTTAGCTGCCCGCCGTTACTGTATATGTATGTACCTGTTACTGAGGGTGGGAGCACAGTATACAGGAGCTCTTCTACATGATATAGGGACAGATAATGTGGTATGTGGACCAGTTATATGTCACAGGCTGGCACCAGGATGCTTATAGCATGGTGAATGATGTCGTAGCTGCAGTCATCCTGCCATCTGCAAGTCCTGGTGTGTGTGTGTGGGGAGGGGGGGGGGGGGGTAAAACTGGAATAGATGTACTGCATGCTGTAGGCACGTCTCCTACCCCCCTACAACTAAGCTAAGGCTATGTTCACATCTGTGTCAGATGCTCCTGCAGATTCTATCCTATGTGACAAGTGCTGCAGGTCGTGCCAGGATTCCTGTCCGTACAATGCACACCTGAGCTTAGGAGGTTCTGCCAGGCTAACTCCAGACCCGGAGATCTCATAATTACAGCGCCCCCTGTGCCAAAGCTTGTGCCCAATCTGGATGTTTCTGAAATAGTAACAGGAATATAAAACAGATAACAAAAATAGCACCAAAATGGTAAAAAACTAAGATTACAAGTGGTACAAAAACTAGGGGTGTAAAATGTCCATCAACAATGTGTACGTGAAGGTGAGTCGTGTCCTATAGAGAGTTCTGAAAAACTCCAGAATCATCAGCCATACCCATAGCATGCAGTGTAGGGGGCACAATAAGCCCCCCAAAAAACTGTTATAGATGACTCAATGAATTGTAGGAGTTTTGTGGTCCCCAGTTGTGTGGGTATACACAGGTAGGTGATCAGACACCGGGGCCCCAAAGTGATCCGCTGAGCCTGGTGCTGCAGTGTCGGTGCTATACAGTGGATGGAGCCTGTGGATCTGGAGCGGTTACTCACATCTGCGCTGTCTCTGCTGTGACTCCCGACTCCTGGTACAGCCTATTAGTGCGGGGTCTGGTGTAAGATGCCCACCAATCTGATACTGATGGCCCATGCCGGAGAGCTGTCAGAAAATATGGGGAGGGGTAAAAAACTCCTTTAAAGGAAGTCCGCCACTCATAAATTAAAAAGCTCAACGATGAATCCAGCAAACACCTTCTTGTTTAAAACGTAGCCTTTAATTTAGAGTATCCAGAATAAAACAACGTTAATGATTGTATTTCAAAGATGGTACATGATGGCAGATGGAGAGAACGACTCATAAATTAGCCCCAGTGCACTGTAGGGGGCATCATACTGGACACCGTTGTACATGACATACTCCAGTAGATTGAATATTTAATTGAAAAAATCAATATGCAAATGAAGCTGGTGCAACAGGGGCATGTCCGAGAATCCCGGGCTCTGTATTCAGGATTAATAACCTGAGAATGGATAATATAAAAGAAACCCCCAAACTACTTCACGCTGGGCCAGTAACAGTCACCATGTAACACCGGCCTAAAAACAAGATGGAAAACACTGGGGGAGATAAACAAAGCAAGGCACACCAGAAACGTCCCAAACATCACATTCACCACATTTTTTGACACTTATAATTCTTGTATGCGCCATAAGTATCCCCCTATAAGTATCTCATAGTAAACCCTATAATACCTTGAGCTGTAACCGTGTATTGTGTAGTCTGCAGAGCGGCTGCACCGTGCTAACACCACATCCTACATGTGCAGTATTATGTATCTGCCAATTCTGGGCTTAGGAGAGCACCCTGAAGGTTTGCGGAGCCCGGTGCACATCCTAATGTATGTAGTGAAGAAGAAGTGCCATAAGTCATGGAGGAGCGGGGATTGCAGGTTAGGATTCGTTATAATGGACCTGTCCTACAAATCTTTATATGAGGCGGTGGTGACGATCAGAAGGGGTGAAGAATACAGCAGATCACTGTACCCAATGGCAGGATTCTCCCTCTCTAAGGGTAGGTTCACAATATGGTTATTTAGCGTCCATTCCTCTCATTCGTCACAGGATAAGAGCAACGGACATTAAATGAGAGTCCATCTTCATTCACCCACATGCAATAACATGGCGGACGTTTTCTTCCATCATGTAGGAGAGTGTCCGCTGTGTTGTGTACATAGTCAGTGGGACAGGACATAGATGAGGGGGTGCAGTCCGTGACTAAGCAGCCATTCATGTTCATTGATGTCCGTTACTCTCATCCGTCATCGGATGACAATAACAATAACGGGATTGTCCATGACCTCTCGTCACCTCACTTACATCTTGTGTTCTTTGTTCCGTGTCTGCAGATTTCAGTACAACCCGCTGCACAGAGCCATGGAGCAAAGACTGGCGGAATACAGAGCAAGGAAAGCCAAAAGTCACCCACAGGAGGCAGACCCCGAGGAGCGCAACGTGGAGCAACGGAGAACATTAATACAGAGAGCGAGAGAGAGAATTCACAACATCTGTAATACATGGAGAATTGCGGACTCTGCAGAAACGCAAATATCCCCTGATGTCAGGACTGAGGTGAGAGGGGGGAGGACAGGGGTGTGCCCCAAAATAAGAACTCATGGTCCCGAGGCAATCTAGTGATGGTTGCTCAGAGAAATGGGAAAACCCTTTTAATGAAAGGCTTTGAACAAACCTGACACTGTGTTATGTCTAGTGCAGGGCATGGTGAGGGGTATTCGGCACAGAGCATGAGGGGGCGGAGCATAATACAGGGCCCTGCACTAGGCATAACAGCGTGAGGGGGCGGAGCATAATACAGCTGATCTGGGGTCGCTTATGTCAAGGGGAAAGTTAGAAGACACCTAAGGAAGACCAGATGGTGCGGTGGGGCCCAGGAAAGGTGAGTATTACAGATGAGCGAGTAGTATTCGATGGAATACCTTGTCGGCATAGGAATGCGTGTAATCGGCCAAACACCAAGAGGTTAAACGCTTGGTGTTCGGCCAATTACACGCATTCCTATGCTGGCGAGGTATTCCATCGAATACTGCTCGCTCATCTCTAGTGAGTATAATAAGCTTCTCCATTTATACACATCTTCCCTAGCCTCTGGTTATTATACATCGGGGGCCTTAAGAGAATCCGAGTTAAAATTTTGGGTTTGGCCAAACCCGTCATTTTATTGAAAGATTTGTAGCAAGCCCAGTTTTTTATGAAGATTTTTGTCCATCTTACTGACCCACAGAATAAAGTAAATGTGTTCTTCACCTCCCACAGTCACCGCCATAAAAACAAAAATCCTTGTATCCTGAATGATGAGGGGGGAGAGAGCCGGCGCCACCTGATGGGACAGATCTGTGGGACTGGCATTATTTACACTAGTCTTCATGGCCCCATTGCTGGCGTACAGTGCACCTCATATATGATAGGGTGCACCCTCTGCCGGGCCTGCAGGGAAAATCTACATCAGCAGCAGATTTCTGACATAAATGATCCGCCCCTCCTTCGCCCTCTTCATGACACTTTTTTGGAAAATGACTATAACAATTTTTGGAATTTTGCATAAAAAATTGTGACTTTTTATTCTCTGTACACTGGAAAACAAAATCTCCCCAAGAACAAGCGGATAGTTGAAATCCCTTTGCCCGATCCTCTTCTTGTCTTGTTTTCTGCAGATTTTTTTTTTTTTTTTTTATGGTAGATTTTATTGTTGGATTATCTTTTTGCAGAAGACGCCGGTAATTCCAGAAGAGTCAGCGCAGGGCGAGGTTGAGCCCGTCCCCGCCGCTATGTGGAAAACCATCCTGGTACTGAAGTTCCTCCTGTGGCTCGTACTGCTCGGACTCTTTGTGGAGCTGGAGTTTGGTTTGGCTTATTTCCTGCTGTCCATGTTCTATTGGTTGTATGAAGGGACTCGCCGGCCGGGCCGCAGGAAGGAGGGAGAGCGGAGCGCCTATTCTGTATTCAACCCCGGGTGTGAGGCCATCCAGGGAACGCTGACCGCAGAGCAGTTTGAGAGAGAGCTGCAGTACAGACCACTGGCCGGGACCTAGGAGGGGCCGGCGACCCTCCGCGTAGGTTATGTGGGGGAATTGTTGGACGGCCCCTTTAAAGAGGTTATCACCAAATAAAAGTTATACATAGAATAAGGAAATAATTTACAATTATGTCACATACACCAGATATAGGAACCCTACGTGTAGTCCATCTGTCCTGATTCTGGCTTCAAAATAATGATCAAATCTTTTTGCAGTGTGTGAACAAGGCCTAAACTGACCAATGGCAGCAAGCAGAAAGCAAGGAGGAATCCATTCACAATGTATCTGAGGAAGCGGAATCATTTTTCACTAGCGTTATTTTCTGACGCAGGAGTGCCCCTTTAATGTGTGACTGATAACTTTAATCATATAGAAAGTTCATCATACATAGAACTACCTCTCATGTCTTCAGTCACCTTACTGACTGTTTCCATTTAAGCACATAAACGGAAGATGAATTGTCCATTAGACCAGCGGAAGCCTGTGTATCCTCAATGTGACATCTCCATGGACCGGAGCTGGCTCGTCATCAGTGTTGTGGGATGTGATAGCTGGAGCATCATTCTATACCCGAGGGCATCACAGTCACGTCTGCATGGTCAGATAAATCCTGGGATTACATCATTTACTGAGAAAGCCTGGACTCCAGAATGAGACAACTGTAACAAACCCTTAGGCCTGGTTCACATCTGTGTTCGGTATTCTGTTTGGGGAGACAACATGGGGACCCCCTCCCAAACGTAATACTGAACGCATTGGCAAGCGCTGAGCAGTGAAAGCACATGAACCCCTTAGATTATAATGGTTTGTTTTCCGCGCTGAGTCCGCACAAGTCATGCGGACAGGAAAGTAGTTCATGAAGAACTTTTCTGTCCATATGTTCCGTGTGGACACTTTCGCGGAAAACAGACGGACCCCATTATGGTCGATGGGGTCTGTACACTTTCATAAGCTCACCGCTTGCAAATGTGTTCGGTATTCCATTCAGTGGGGTCCCCATGCGGATTCCACGAACGCAGATGTGAACCAGGCCTTAGCTGTGAGAATAGTCAGGAAAGGTTTTCAGCTTCCAGATATAATCAGGGCTGATCCTATTTATTGACCTTTAATGCACGTGCCTGTCCCTTGTCTGATCCCTGCAGAATTCACCTTTATTTTCTACCCCCAGGTTGTGGAGAGTGAACAAACCTTGTGCTATTATTTGCTAAATTCTCCCATCTGTCTCTGCAGACATGAGCTGGACGTAAATCTTAAAGGTATATGGCGGGTCTTCCGTAATGAATGCTGCTTAGCGGCCATAATTCACGATTTGTAGAAATATTTATGAAGGGTAATAATTCAGCCGCCATGAATATTTAAACATGGGAAATTAGATCTTGCAGCGTTATTATTTGGCTCTGACACAGCAGTCGTAGTTTAGGATGTAAGTAGCGGCTTCTCGGGGGAGAGCGGACATCATCCTGCAGATCTGTGCCTGCTAAAATACACCAGAATGACACTAATCTCTGCAGATAAATGTGCAGGACTTCTCCGCTCATCCTGGGAGGTCCTGCTTCATGTGCCAGATTATCACACCTTCCGCTTCATTTGCCAGAGTATCACGCCTTCTACTTCATGTGCCGGATTAACACGCCTTCTGCTTCATGTGCCGGATTATCACGCCTTGTGCTTCTTGTGCTAAATTATCACACCTTCCGCTTCGTGTGCCAGAGTATTACGCCCTCTTCATCATCTGACAGATTATCACGCTTTCTGCTTCATGTGCCGGATTATCACGCCTTTTGCTTCATGTGCTGGATTATCACGCCTTGTGCTTCCTGTGCTAAATTATCACGCCTTCTGCTTCATGTACCAGATTATCACGTCTTCTGTGTCATATGCCAAATTATCACACCTTCTGCTTCGTGTGCCAGATTATCACGCCTTCTGCTTCGTGTGCCAGATTATCATACCTGTTTCTTGCCAAATAATTCTGCCAAGTGTTAAACAGAGTCATTCCTGAAGAATCCAGTGTTCGCCCCGGCCTGCTGGACGCATGGGATAGTAGTAACACTGCCACAGTCTGAGGCCACACATTGTAGAAACTCAGATTTCTGTTGAAGGTTTTACTGCGTTTCTTTGGAGCCAAAGCCAAGAATAGCTACAAAAGGAATGAGAAAGATATAGGAAGCTTCTTCTATCTGCTTAATCCATTCCTGGTTTTGGCTCAAAAAACCGCAGCAAAAGCTTCATTCCCAAATCGATGTTTCATACTGCTGACCTAGCACAGGACCCCCTCTGCGACCCCCACTTCTCCTGACTTTAGTAAATAAGATACTGTCATTTGTTTCATCTGCTTTTTTAAAAAATGACCAATTAATAAAATCTGATTATCTACAAGACTTTGGCTGCAGACAGAGACGTCTTGGTGGTCTGGACATGACGAATGATGAAATCTCTGCTGAAAACTTTGGCTGAAGTTCAATGTACAGAATTAATTCACATTTAGTGTAAGGCTGGCAGCTGCGGGGTCACTTATTGTTATGACATGACCACAGGGTCTATCAGTATTCTCTGTGCACCTCTTTACTTAATGGCGTTGAGAGGACAACGCGAAATCAGCAGGCAGTAATCGCGTGTATAGTAGGGCCATATGTTTGTCCTCAGTTTTCCTGCATTGTCAAGTGATCTCGAATCTGCAAGTTTTGCAGCAACCTTTACAGGTGAAACACATTTATATAACACTAGCCTCTGCCCGTGACTTCGTCTGCGGGTTGTTGGCATCAATGATCCGCCTATATTCAGCAAATTGCTGCCATCGATGGTTTGCCTGCTCCGGCATTTCGGCAGCTCTCAAGCTGTCCTGCTGCTGGCCTTGTTCCTCACACCGTGCCTGTGATTGTTTCGGCA
This sequence comes from Leptodactylus fuscus, assembly GCF_031893055.1. Lineage (NCBI taxonomy): Eukaryota > Metazoa > Chordata > Amphibia > Anura > Leptodactylidae > Leptodactylus > Leptodactylus fuscus. The sequence continues at coordinate 28,542,885 of NC_134267.1, read as the reverse complement.
TCTGAGCAGCTCGCTGGGACGCCACATAATGACCGTGCTGTTGGTGTTGATGATCTGCCTGCTCCAGCGTTTCAACAGCTGTCAAGGTGTCATGCTGCTGAACTCGTTCCTCGCGCTGTGCCCGTGATTGTTGCAGTATCTCAGCAGTTCGCTGGGACGCCATATAATGAGTGTGTTGTTGGCGTTGATGATCCGCATGCTGCGGCGTTTTGGCAGCTGTCAAGCTGGCCTGCTGCTGAACTTGTTTCTTGCACTGTGCCTGTGATTGTTCCGGCATCTCAGCAGCTCACAGGAACATCATATAATGAGCGTGTTGTTGGCGTTGATGATCCGCCTGCTTTGGCGTTTCACCAGCTGTCAAGCTGTCCTGCCACTGAACTCATTCCTCGAGCTGTGCCCATGATTGTTCCGGTATCTCAGCAGCTCGCTGGGACACCATATAATGAGCGTGTTGTTGGCACTGATGATCCCCATCAGCTTCGATTGAGGAGACCTCTGTGACTTTTGAATCCTTCATAGCTCTCATTTGCGACAAATTACATTTTCTTTTTCCAGGCATGTTGAAAATTGGCAAACTGCCAATTTGGATTAAAGGTGTTTGCCCATGTCAGTGTGTCTGCACTGCCTGGACCAGATCAGATAATATGCAAATGCATGTATACTGAGGGTTAGTGTGTGTTTACACAGACAGATAACAGCCCTGACTTTCTCAGAAGCTGAAATAAGAGCAGTGTAATATAGTATGTGAACATAAATTCATAACAGTCATGAAGCCATGTCATTTACCGGGATAAAAAGTAGTCTTTGTGTTAATCCAGGTTACAATCTATCTATGTGCCGAATTTAATCCAAATCCGTTCATCTGTTTTTGCGTGATTGAGGAACAAACACACAAATATCCAAACACACAAACTTTCACATTTATAATATTAGTAGGATTTTCACCTGATAATTTAAGAAACTTCACCAAAAACCGCATCTAAAGTGCGTGCAGTTTTTCCAATGCAATGTTAACTGCACCATGTGAATGCGCACCAAAATGCATAACAGAAAAAAAATTCTGCTTTTTAATGCCCCATATGCCAGAAAACTGGATTACAAACCAAAGTGTCTCCAGATTGGCTCCTGACTTCAGTAATGTTCCTGACCTCATCCTTGCTTAGCCCTCCTGTTCAGTTTGCCTGGCTTCGTGCCCAATCTCATCGCTGTCTAGTTTGTTGGATATTACTCCTGACACTGTTGCGCTCATCCAGTCCTGTCTATCCTGTGACTTCACTTTTGAATGAACCTCAACCCTGCCTCCAGTTACCTTCTTTTAGTTTTTGACCTTACTAGTGTCTCAGCACCACATCTGCCAATCCAAGACAATGCTGGGGATTGGGACCTACAATGCCTCCAGCAGAATCCTGAGGAATCAAGAAATCTCTGAGACCCCCATGACCTAGTTTAGCTAGAGTTGAGACTAGAACATGGTACTTAAGAGTAGCTTCTCCATGGTATGGCATGGTTTCAGTCAGTGGTCCTGCCTCAGTCCTGGATGTATTAGCTGTGTGGTATGGTGGGCCCGTCATGGCCAACACGCCCTGTGCCTCACTATTTCTTGCAGCAGCAAGGACCAAGTCACAATGTGTAAACATACCTCTCCTGAATGCAACCTGCCGTTTGACATGGAGACGGGGACAAGGGTCACTTATGGGATCTATGCCATGCCAGGAAGAATCTAATTCCCATCACTCCATTCTAGCATCTACCATTCTTATAGGTACAATGTAGGGTCCAGATTCCCTGCCCACCAGTATGTGACTCATCATGTTGTATGTACTGGACCTGCGAGTACTGCCCAAGAGACCATAGAGAAGACGCTGGATGGGACAAGTCCTTATTTCCATAAATTTCTGATGCAGTGTCTCTTCTCTCTATTATAGTCTTTGGTTTGCTGGAGATACTTGTGATTCCTTCTTACTCTTCTGACTTACCTACAAGAGGTGACTTCTAATCTCCTTGTAGGTTCCAGGGGAAGGCAGAGTGTTCCTTGTCCTTCCTGATGGTTGGCTACCTTTTTGGCTGCGGTTAGTAATCTGTCAATGTAACGTTTGCCGAGAGGCTCTGGATGAGCAGTAATGTGGCTTCTGTTCTCCCCAGCTCACCGTTTTATCAGACAGTTGTCTTTCTTCCAGTCTTATGAAGCGTTCGCCCCAAGGTCCCTTCCCTGTCTTGTTGTCCTCATAAAAATAAGATTCTTCCCATTTGGTGCCTTTTATGTTTTTATTTGCCCATTGAACAATTGTGCGCCTCTGTCGGCTTCAGGTTACCGAACATCATCACAAAAGGGACACTTGGGCTTTTCCTTGAGATTTAATGAGTTCTGTAAAGCCGAAGTTATTGCACGTCTTCTCTAGAAAATCTCTGGCAATGCCTGAACCTGAAGCTCCGACTGCCTGTCCCAATATTTGTCTACAAATGTTCATGCTCTGAAATGCGTCTGCGCTGTGTAATGACTCCTGGGGGCGCCGCGCTGGATTTACCACTCCGCTAATTAAATCTCATGTTTGTCACATAGCTGACGGAGGAGACGTCGTGGAATTTTAAGCTTTTGTCTTTTAGTTTGCAATTTCCTGCCGACATCTGTGCGGAGATGAGCTTTACGAGCTGCTCCCACCTTACAGGATTTTTTTTTATCGAGGCATAAATTTAAGGATTTTTTTCTGCTTTTTTTATTTTCTTTTTGCCAAGTTATAATCTTAATAAATTCACTGCCCGTGTTCTGTTTAAGGCTGCAGGCGAAGGGCGGGGTGGCCCTGTATCATTTCCCTTCATAGTATGATTCATGGCCGCCTCTAAAGTGCCCATAGGAGCCGCAGATTTAGTGGTTTTAGTTTAATTTAGTCTGTGGGGACAAACTTTTCCTGACTGTATAAAACAGTCACTGAGTAAGAAGGATTCTACGCCAAGTGTGCAGGAGCTGCTCTTCTGTATTTATAATCTCTCTCGTATACTGCTCTCTTGGTCCCATTGCACTTCTCCGTGCTCTGCATTGCCCTGTGGCTACTCAGGCATGAGATATATATTCATATTACTCGCTGTCCATAGCATATACTGTAGATATGTGTATACGTCAGTATATGCTGTATATGCTTACATGTACATTCTGTATGAATATTTTCTTGCGAGTGTAAAGTGGTGCAAGCACAAACCTTGAAGAGTTGGCCACTTTCCATGTCAGGGTTGAGTTGCTTGGGACAGTTGCAGGAAGTACTAAGTCAAGTAGTAGTGTAGGAGCAGGACTAAAGGAGTCTGGTGCTGCCAATTGTCACAATAGTTGTGTTTTGCATTGTTGTATTGTGCACTGCATATCTGTTGCATTGACCTCTGCATTATGTTGCATTCAGAGTGTTTTGCATTTGTATGTACATTGTTGTTTTTAGAAACGCAGCTCTTCGTGTAGTCACTTAATCTGGTGGGTTCTGAAGACTGTATCGCACACTGACTCCTCAGAAGTAGAATGAAGTTGCACCTATGAATTGAAGAAATTGTTTTATCTATTCCATGGTCTGACTTGCCAATGTCAGGCAAAGCACAGGCTAACAAAATGGGGTATGGCTTGGTATTTAAGGGCACATTCCTGTACTTCGGGGCAGACAGCTTGCTGGAGCGGTGGGTCAACTTGTAAGGGGGCCGAGGGGCCGAGCAAGTCAGAAGAGCTGAGTGGACAGATGGAAGGACAATAGAGATAAAGAGCTGAAAGATCTCAGCTTTTTTGGAGAACCAGTATTCCTCCGAGAAGCATTAGGTAGGTAGTTGTAAAGGTTCAGTAGTGGAGGGTGTGTTCTGGAGATTAGTTTAGTGTTAGTACTAGAGAGAGATAGGAGATAATACATAGATAATACAGTGTGGGGGGTTCAGGGGATTAGTGTAGGGTTAGTACTAGAGAGAGATAGGAGAAAATACACAGATAATACAGTGTGGGGGGTTCTGGGGATTATTCTAGTGTTAGGAATAGAGAGAGATAGGAAATAATACACAGATAATACAGTGTGGGGGGTTCTGGGGATTAGTGTAGTGTTAGGACTAGAGAGAGATAGGAGATAATACACAGATAATACAGTGTGGGGGGTTCTGGGGATTAGTCTAGTGTTAGGACTAGAGAGAGATAGGAGATAATACATAGATAATACAGTGTGGGGGGTTCTGGGGATTATTCTAGTGTTAGGAATAGAGAGAGATAGGAGATAATACACAGATAATACAGTGTGGGGGGTTCTGGGGATTAGTGTAGTGTTAGGACTAGAGAGAGATAGGAGGTAATACACAGATAATACAGTGTGGGGGGTTCTGGGAATTAGTGTAGTGTTAGGACTAGAGAGAGATAGGAGATAATGCACAGATAATACAGTGTGGGGGGTTCTGGGGATTAGTGTAGTGTTAGGACTGGAGACTAAGACTGATTCAATTGAGATAGGAGTCGCTCTATCTATCACATTATCTATCTATCTATCTATCTATCTATCTATCTATCTATCTATCTATCTGTGTTTGAGGATTTTGCAGGCTCCTCTGTATACTCCCCTTGCCCCTCCTGATGTAGTATCATTACAGTTTTGCAAGTATGAGGTGATTTGTAGAATTCACTCTCAGAACTTTCTTGCTTATATGAAGTTCAGATAACTTTTCTCCGCCTATCACTTTGCTGGTTTTCCGGAGTAATTACATTTACTTCACTGCGGCTCTAATATCTGTATACGCCAGCGCAGTTGCTATTACCTTCCCTGTGATTTACATAGGTAGTGGTGGCGGGGGTGGTGTTCAGGTTCTCCGCCGATTCTGCAGTAATTAGCTCGCTATCTCTACTTTTCCTCCTGATGTTTTATCTGGGCCTGAGCACGAATCCATCCTGGCCGCTGTCACTATAAAGCATCTTGTGCACACTGCTGACCAGCTGCAGACGTTACTGCAGAGATTACTTTACCGCACATCCGCTGATTTCTAGACTGCATAAATTTTATTGGGTTTACTAAAAATCTAAGAAACTCTGAAACTTAGAGACAACCTGGGAGTGATACCAGATGGTTTCTGTGCCAGGACAGCGCTCCTTGTTCTCTGTGGGTTACACATAAAATCCAGGGTTAGCCTGACAATAATGCAACCTCTGCAGTCATACGAGGCACTTCAGTTATCCATGCTGAAGGGGGCGCCAGTAAAGCCAGGCACCTGAAGAGTGTGATGACCAGAATGCCTATCAATTGTAATGCAGTATTATGTAGACGTTGTAGAGCACAATCATTACATTTCAATGTCAAGGTGCTACGTAGTCACAGTATGGCAGTATTATTGTAGTACTGTTTGGTAGTATTATTGGAGCGTTGTTTGGCAGCATTGTTAGAGTATTATACAGCAGTTATTGTAGCACTGTTTGGCAGTATTATTAGAGCACTGTATAGAAGTATTATTTTAGCACTGTATAGAAGTATTATTTGAGCTCTGGTTGTTCACATTTGTACCTGCAAAGACTAACCCACAGTCAGTCTTAGAAGATGTGAAACAAGAGGAAGCCATAACTCTGTGGGTAAGGGGCGCCCTAGAGTAAGGAATGCAATGTATATGTTATTATCAAAGTTTTGCACATAAGACTTTGTTGCATATCATGCAAATTTTTATTCCCTTCAGGCTGGACCATTTTAACACATTGGTGGGCCCAGTTTAAAGGTTTTCATAAGGAATCACCCCCGCTACTTCCCCACACCTCCCAACTTTCAGAGGGCATTTTAGATGGACAGCATGGGATACAGCGAATTATTTTGTTAAGCCGTGTCCCTAACCCCACCCAATCCTACTGAGTAGCTCTGTAACGCAACACAGTTATATAAGTGTTCAAAGTAAAACACACAGTGGTGATGCTTCCTAAGTTACCATCACACATTACAATGTACCCTTAGTGGTCCCACACATTATAATGCCTCTGACGCTAGGTTCACACTAGTGTTCGGCACTCTGTTCTGTGGTTTCAGTCTCCTACATGCAGAAGACAGAAACCTGTCAGAGCGGGTGCGGCGGTGAGCGGTTTTTTTTAAAATCGGACACAGAGTACTGCATGTCCGACTCTGTGTCTGATTTTAAAAAAACGGTTTCGCAACGGAGAGCATAAAACGCTCACCGCCGCTCACGGCCGGACACCTTTCAAACCCATTCAAATGAATAGGCTTGAAACATGCCGGCAGGTTTCCGTCTCCTGCCTCCATTTTGTGCAGGAAACGGAAATCTGCAGAACGGAGACCGATGTGAACGAGCCCTGACTCAGTATGCTACCTTAGTAACCACACAGGGTATAATGCCCTCTAATTGACCACACACAAATCACAGCTCTGTGTTCCACCATTGTATTCAACTGTGTCTGCATCTGGGATGTCAGGGCAGCACCCAAAATGTGAAACTGTCTCACTGGATCTAGGATTAAAATGTGCAGGGTCCATAGAAAGCATCGTAACCACCCCTATGGTACTTCACTACTTGTCACCCATCATCAGTGTGTAGTAGACCAAAATAGGAATGGCCAAATAGAGCATAGAAGAGATCCAGACCGATAGATTTGTAGGTGGTGGAAATGATTCCTAAAGAGGCAGATAAAGAGATGTAAATGTATCAGTACAATGTATCTGGGCAGGTAATGTGTATCCACACAATGTATCAGTACAATGTATCTGCGCGGGTAACGTGTATCAGTACAATGTATCTGCACAGGTAACATGTATCAGTACAATGTATCTGCGCAGGTAACATGTATCAGTACAATGTATCTGCACAGGTAACATGTATCAGTACAATGTATTTGGACAGATAACATGTATCAGTACAATGTATCCGTGCAGGTAACATGTATCCGCACAGATAACGTGTATCAGTACAATGTATCTGCGCGGGTAACGTGTATCAGTACAATGTATCTGCGCAGAAAATGTGTATCAGTACAATGTATCTGCACAGGTAACGTGTATCAGTACAATGTATTCGGACAGATAACATGTATCAGTACAATGTATCCGTGCAGGTAACATGTATCCGCACAGATAACGTGTATCAGTACAATGTATCTGCACGGGTAACGTGTATCAGTACAATGTATCTGCGCAGAAAATGTGTATCAGTACAATGTATCCGCGCAGAAAATGTGTATCAGTACAATGTATCTGCACAGGTAACGTGTATCAGTACAATGTATTCGGACAGGTAACATGTATCAGTACAATGTATCTGCGCAGGTAAGGTGTATCAGTACAATGTATCTGCGCAGGTAAGGTGTATCAGTACAATGTATTCGGACAATGTATCTGCGCAGGTAACGTGTATCAGTACAATGTATCTGCACAGGTAACATGTATCAGTACAATGTATCCGCGCAGGTAACATGTATCCGCACAGATAACGTGTATCAGTACAATGTATTCGGACAGGTAACATGTATCAGTACAATGTATCTGCGCAGGTAACATGTATCTGCACAGATAACGTGTATCAGTACAATGTATCTGCGCGGGTAACGTGTATCAGTACAATGTATCTGCGCAGGTAAGGTGTATCAGTACAATGTATCTGCGCGGGTAACGTGTATCAGTACAATGTATCTGCGCAGGTAAGGTGTATCAGTAGAATGTATTCGGACAATGTATATCTGCGCAGGTAACGTGTATCAGGACAATGTGTCCGCACAGGTACCGTGTATCAGTACACTGTATCTGCACAATGTATCAGTACAATGTATCTGCACAGGTAACATGTATCTATACAAAGTATCAGCACAATGTATCCGCACAGGTAATGTGTATCAGCCTAACAGGGAATGTTCAGACTGCATTGCTAGAGCCCTGTATATGGTTTGTCACATCTAGCTATAAATAGGACAGTTTCCATTCACTGACAGCAAACAGAGATGTTGACATTAGAACAGTCTATTGGAGGGGGGTTATTTGTTATGCACTGATTAATCTTTGTACATGCGCTGGACGTCCATTTACTGTAGTCCCCTAGGATCTCGCCTCCTCGCAGTTCGAAGAGCTCATTTTCTTTGCAGCGTCTGTACTCTTGTATGTAATTATCATTAATAACACCCATCAGATGAGGCGAGCCGCCCCGGGCAGAAATACAGCGATTCCAAACCAGGGGGGAGTCTACGGAGAAGACAGATGTATCCAGAAGATAAACTATGTAACGCCTTGTGGAAGCCGAGCCCCAGGAATCGGAAACCCCAGGACATAAAACATCACCGGAACTTCTCTACGACCAGCATTGTACTAACAGTGATGGCATATGTGGGAGAGAGCGCCGGCTGTCACTGGCATAGGGTGGTATTCCATGTATCTCTGATATACATCTTACCTATTGGGTGTCACCTGTAGATATACACTGTATACTGAGCTGCTTTACCTCGACAGAGTGAACCGTAAGCTATATTGCCTCTTATTTCCTAACATTATAGACCAGATGAAGGAGGCAGAACAGTGCGGGGTCACAGCATACACTGAAAAGTGGGACATGTCCCACCCGAGCTGCTCCTTTCTTTCCATCATCCTCACAGCACCCACAGGATCAATGTTATGGTATACATATCCTTGTTTTGGGCCAGGAGCGCCTATTACTAAACGTTTGCAGCACTACAACTTCCAGCATACGTTATCATACAAGGTTGTAGTTATATAATGGAGTATCCACAGTAGAGTGGTCACTATACCAATATGCCAGCCCTGGCATACCACACTCTTCTCTCAGCCAGGGTCTCTTCCAGTGCCAATCAATGCCCTCACAGATCAGCAGACAAGATCTTGTGTGATGCTATGTACTTGGAATCTGGGATTATCTTGTTTGGTCCTTGGAACTTGTTTGGCATGAGGTTGCCTAGGTCAGGGAAGAGGCCACATTGTGATCTCCCTGGTCATAGACTGCAAAGTACACTCATTGCCAAAAAAAATCCCAAAATCGGTCGATGTTCTGTTGAGTCTTCTCAGTGTGGTGGAATTATCTATGGAGGTGACGGCAATATTACATCCAAAGGAGAAAGGTATTGGGGAACACTGGGCAATTGGCAACAGGCTCTAGGACCCTATTGGTGCTCCTAGCCTGGATACAAGATGAGATACGGCAGGACATGGAGGTATATACAGGTTGTGTATGGTATCCTGCAGTACATTTACCACAGATGTTACAGCTGGACCTGTAGTCTGGATACAAGATGAGATACGGCAGGACATGAAGGTATATACAGGTTGTGTATGGTATATAGCAGTACATTTACCACAGATGTTACAGCTGGACCTGTAGTCTGGATACAAGATGAAATACGGCAGGACATGGAGGTGTAATGTCAGAAGGTTTGGCTGCAATTTTAAAACATGAAGACTTGCTGCTATCATTCCAATCCAGCAGGGGGAGCCAGTTCCCATCTAGAGACAGTAGAGTGACCTGGGGAAGAAGAAGCTGGGGACAGAGGAAATCTGGGTCACACATGGCTTCCAGAGGGAGAAGACTGCAGTGCTGGAGAGCAGAAGCAGTGTCTGCTAACAGAGCTCAAGGGGGGTGTCATGTGGTGACCAAAGCCAAGCAAAGCAGCGCAGCCAGATACAGAAGTGCTGCAGCAAGCAGAGCACATGGCTGCATTGAAGGAGGACAACAACAGAGACCAGTGCAAGCAAGTGAAGTGCAGAGCACATGTGATAGAAGTGCAGCAAGGACACAGGAGTGTGCAGCAGCTTCTCCACTACAAACAGGAGGAAGGTACTGCCTTGGAGAGACAGAGCAGGAGCCCCAGAGGAGTCCAGTGCTCTCCAGCAGGATCTGTAAGCAAAACCCACTGAGAGACTGTAACAAGTGACACAGTGCCAGTAAATCTGTAGCTATACCCCTCCTTTACTTACCAAGTTCGTATAGAGACAACGTCCCTACTGTATAAGATTTACCTGTTGCAATAGTTCAAGAGTCTGTTGCTGTGTTCAAGAATCATAACAAGTAAAGCCGTTCCTGTTTTACTCAGTTGTCTGAGTGAGTTTGTCGCCAGTCACTTGCACCCCTTACAGAGGTATACAGGTTCTGTATGGTATCTTGCAGTATATTTACCACAGATGTTACAGCTGGACCTGTAGTCTAGATACAAGATGAGATACGGCAAGACATGGAGGTATACAAGCTCTGTATACTATTCTGCAGTACCTTAACCACAGTTTCACTAGAAGTCATTTGGACAATGTTTTGCTATTTCGTTGCAGGTTACTTATAAACCAATATGGCAGACGTTCCAGGGATGAGCAAAAGACAATCAATCATGTATCACAGAATTCACCATTACTTTTCTGGCTAACACACGACCTTTAGACACTGAGGAATTAGCTGGCGTTCCCCGATTCCTGACCTTTATATAGAGAAGTTTCCGTCAACATAATTGTATTTTTGTTGCTGTGGTCCTGGTGGTTGTGGGCAGGTGTAGGTCATACGATAAATCCCCGTCACCTCGGCTGGAATTCATTCCCCTTGATAGGACGCCTCCAGCGCTGTAATTCATTAAGACATTAAGCGTACTCATAAATTTCATCCATTGACTAATGGAACATTGAGAAGAAACAATTCATTAACCGGTTTCATCCTTCAGATCTTTTTATTGCCAGGAACTTCTAAATTGTTATCTCAGCATGTAAGTCTGTAATGAGCCGCCTGTGACGCAGCCCCCGCCCAGACTCGCTACTGCAGCAATGTCTTCTGCAGGTGATCACTATCCTGGTGATCTGATACATAATAATAACAATATATCAATAAACTCAGCTTCCTTCCGGTCAGCTCTTTTTTCTGAGATTTTCACTCAGGTTCTATATTAACTTATATTCACTCAGTCTTGGAACAATCCATCCCACTTAAAGGGGTCCTCTGATTTGGACTGTCCCTACTAATTAGAAAAGTCCTGGGACAATAAGCTGATGTGCTGGAAACTTGGCAGAATATGTTCATTTTTCCTACTGCACCCCCACAGGACAAATGAAGTATTACACAACGTCCAGTAACATCACTGTTGTCTGTGTCATTCAGGACAGGACGGGTCCTCCAGAGAGCGAAACACTCTTTATAGCCGCTCTCCATTCTAAGGATGCAGAATTCCCTATTAGGGTGTATGGCAATGTGTTTTCTATATGGGACAACTCCTTTAACCATCCAGGATGAGAACACTTGAGGTCTCTGAACATCTTTGGCATAAATGGTTCATCTTATCTTCAGTCCCTAAGACAAAAACATCTGCATATAATAGAGCTCAGCACTTAAGCCTTGATAGAGTTCTTCAACCTCTGCACAGAGCCGATCCACGGAGTAGTACATCGCGGAGTTAATGTTATTTACGCCTCCTGATGAGCTGAATTTTGGCTTGTGTCTTTGTGTGCTGGATCGGCTGCATTATAAAGTGCAGGACACTCAGTAATACCTCCTGTCACATCTGCAGGGATAGTGACCTTGAGCTACCACTGTGGTCATGCAGAGAGATAAACAAGGCAATGATTTGCGGAGTAGAGATAATATTATTACAGTCATTTGGGGTTATTCACATGTTCTGGATCATCTGATGTCTTACATTACATTTACCCTGGACAATGAGGAAGGGCAGACAGTGGGAACATACTTGTACTTGTCTCCCTTGCCACAACCACCAAGTGCCTCTGATAGCAAACCGGCAGGTCCTAATAGGAGGGGAACCCGACTGATCCCTCCATCGACCTCTCCTACGCCTGGTAGGTAGTGGAACAGCTGTCAGATGGCAGCTACTTTATATTCCTAGTACTGCACTGACCAAAGGAAAGTCTGAAGATGTAGGAAGAGTCACAAAACTAGACTGCGGTCTCCAAAGTGGAGTGTGAGACAAGACGGCTCAGTGGTTGTATGCTTATGAGGTCTAAGTAGTTGTAGGGGGATGGTAAAAAGGGGGTGATGTGATCGATAGGTCTTGTGTTGTGTGACATCGCCCATGAGTGCCTAAACTACCACTGAATCTCGCTGGCGCCCACTTCTCTCTACACTCACAGAGGCTTCCTGGACCTGGGGACAGTGTACAAGGAAGATTCAGCACTGTGCTCGCACAGGTCCCACCTCTCAGACAGGGACAAGGTTCACTCCACTAGATTTTAGGTGAAGGCCGAAACACAATGATGGACTGACATGAACGGTCCGCACTGACAGGTGGCAGGAATGATTTGAACAGAACTCTGGATGGAAAACTTGAATAACATAAGAATAACAACCCCTTCATAGCACAGGTCATAGCATATAAAGGTTGTACCTCCAGTGGTGCAATAAACACAACGCCACCTGCTGCACAGCCAGTGGGTGCCATTGGAATCTGCCTGTCTGTAAAAACCTCCACTCAATACTCAGAGCAGTAAAGAGGCGCCCAAAATCAGAACAAAGCAGCAAATACACAATCACAAGCTTTAAAACTGTACAGAACATATGTACACGAGCCCACACAGCCTACCATGAGCGAGGACCCAGCCATAGTCTCCGTAATGGGGATTTTTTGGGTTTAAAAGTGCCCAAACAGAGGTCAGAGGGGCTCTGATGGACAAGTCCTCTGAGGACCGGAGGTATACTTTGTGCCTTGCATTGATGACTCCAGGATACTCGCTCTGTGCAGGCAATGGAGCCCCCGGCGCAGGGAGTGCGGTTATGGCATTGTTATTCTTTATAATTGGATATTTTTATTGTCTCAGTTTATTGTATGGAAGGAGGATGAGTCTGGAGGAGATAATGTGACATAGAATGAGCACTAACCTTACACAGACTCATAGGGGTGTGTAGTCAGCGGGAGAGGGGAAACACAAAAAATCCTCTGCAATGTTGGAAATATAAAAACAAAAAACTTGAGAGTCTTCCGTAGTTGATACCTTTTTTAATGCCTAACTAATAATGATGACAGATTACAACGTTTCGAAGCTCTCGGCTTCTTCTTCAGGTATTTCTAAAAACAATTTCTGAAGGCTGCATATTTATGTACAAAGAGACACATAGGAATAGAATTCTAGGAGGGAGGGTAGAAGAAGGTTATTGGTTATTGTTACATACAAATAAACAATTCAGCAGTTTGCAATGTTCTTATCAGGTCACAGAGTGTCTTTATGGCTGTTTCAGTTCAGTGATTTCTGTAGGATGCCATGAACCCATATGAGAGAGTCATCCCTTTCTGCAATGTTTGAAGCAGGGTCATAAGCTTGTACTCATAAATCCGTCTCTCTTTCCTGGATTTAAAATTCCCTCTTAAAACCAAAATTTTCATGTCATTGTGATATTATGATCTTCAGTGATGAAATGTTTTGACACGGAAAGATCCATTCTTTGTTCTCTAATTGTATGACGGTGTGAGTTCATCCGCATTACAGGGCTCATTCTCACTACGTATACGGCAGCTTATTCTGAACGTAAAACACGTTCAGAATCAGCGGCATATAAAGCAGTTCCATTTGTTTCTATGGGAGCCGGCATACAAGCTCTCCCCATAGAAATGAATGGGCTGCTTTTTTCACTACGAGCAGTCCCATTGAAGTGAATGGGAAGCGCTGCGTGTACGGCTCGGCATGAGCCGTACACGCAGGCACTTCCCATTCACTTCGGTAAGAGCAGTGCGGTTGTGTGACTTCACGGCCAGGATGTCTTATGTGACTATTAGTGAAGACAAGCTGATCTGGGTTTGATACTTATTGCCAGATTTGGAGTTCGGGGATCTTTTTCGCTTGATATGGGGCATTTAGCAACAGCCTGATGGGGGTTTTGCCTTCCTCTGGATCAACACAGAAGGGTTATAGAACATTTCAGAGAGAAAAAAAGAGATCCTTGGCCGCCCATCCCAATTTTAAACAATCATCTCGACTTCCAGAAAAATCTACAAAACTGACCCTCACACTCTTAGTAGACATCTCGATCAAGGTGACCCACTGGTCACTTCAAAGCGACCTCTATATAGGGGGTCCCTACTGTACTGGGTGCCATGCCGCAGAGCAACCATAGGCACTGCAGCACAGAGCCGACAGCGGGAGTGGCCGGGCATACAGAGCTACACAGAGCCCACAGCGGGAGCAGCCTGGCCACACAAAGCCCACAGTGGGAGCGGCCCAGCTACACAGAGCCCACAGCGGCAATGGCCCAGCCACACATAGACTGCAGAGGGAGCGGCCCATACACACATAGTCCACAGCGGGAGCGGCCTGGCCACACATAGTCCACAGCGGAAGCGGCCCGGCCACACAGAGCCCGCAGCGGGAGCGGTCCAGCTACACAGAGCCCACAGCGGGAGCGGCCCGGCCACACAGAGCCCATAGTGGGAGCGGCCAGGCTACACAGAGCCCAAAACAATAGCGGCCCAGCCATACAGAGCCCACAGCGGGAGTGGCCTAGCCATACCCATACATTATATCCCGCTGACTCATTTGGACACTTTCCAGATTAAAGAAATAATTTCTGAACAAACAACTGGTGACCGCTAAATCCACAGATACATATGAGAGAAGCAGTGACCTCATCTAATACACAGTTATATCATATACCTTATATAGTGCATGATGGGAGTCACTGACCTCATCTAATACACAGTTATATCATATACCTTATATAGCGCATGATGGGAGTCACTGACCTCATCTGATGCACAGTTATGTCATATATCTAATGTTGAGGATGATGGGAGATGTAACATAATGAGAACTATATAATGATCATTCTTTGTGTCCGTCATTTCCATTAAGGAGATTTTGATACATCGAATCATTCCAATTCCTCCGACTCTCTGTAGTAATGAGCTGGGGGTGGGACAGGGTCTTTGTAGATGGGGGGGGGGAGGTCTGGCTCTTTGTAGATGGGGGTCTGAATCTCTGAGGTCTGAACATAATCCTGATCTTGTGTGCTAGGTTCTCTTTTCTTCTCTACGAGGATCCAGTGAATATCATTTATTTGTCGGTTAATATTCCGCCCTCACCTGCTCATCATTATTTAGAAGGTAAATGTCACAGCGTCTCATAAATCCTCCGATGTCGGTGGAATTTCACGAACTTCCTGCTTTGATTCCAGATCCATCACTTTAAACGTTCCACTGGGAGAAATTCTGCTGAGATTGTGCAACAAATGGGAAATTGAGAGATGATGACGAAAGATTAAAGAGAAGAATTTATCATGGCGGAGAATCTGAAGCTCAGACGTCCGGGACTCAGCACAACATTCAGAGGTTACTTCTGATAGTCCACAATGTACTATAGAGGCTATAGACAGCCGACATCACCTGGAAACAACCCCATAGAAGCTCCTCCCAGTTGTGTATTTTTATAGACCGCACAAGATAAAAGAATGAAAAAGTCTTCTTTTCTTCTTGGTCTGCAGGAGGAGAAGTTGTGACCTTCCTGGGCGCCCTGCATATCAGGATTCCTCAGGGGCGGGACATATCCTCAAAGCCAAGCCCACCCTCCCTGCTGAAACCTCCAGTTTATGGTGACAATTTCCCTGGACTCTGTGTATAAGTTACTCTGAGAAGGAGCTGGAGATGAATCTCTGGATGGCAAGGAATTTCCAAAGTAAAACAACGCTAAGTTGCAGCAAAAATATGCCATGTATTCCTGGTAGACAAACATCAGGGTCACTTTATAGCAGTTTTGTCTGAGAAGTTCTCCATCCGCTTATACACAAATAATCTCCCTGGTTCGTACTCCAAGGCACGTGCTGTTCTTATACGTCCCATCTCCCAGCCATATCTTCAGCCGGCCGCCCTGTACCCTCTCTAGGGCCCACTATTCTAAGTGTTTCCTTATAAAGTCAAGATGTTAACTCCTTGTGACATCCATTGTGGCTATAGTCACGGTAGCCGGGGTCACCACAGCCATGTTTTGGGTCTGATAGACTGGCCTTATTTTTGGACACCACTAGCCTGCATTCAGATGACTTGGGATAGCCCTTGGGGGATTCCATCTTCTTGTTTCTGGTTGAGGAGAAGAAGTCATAATAGGTCACTTATCTGGTGTCTTCCATTCCAAGGCCATTGCTTCCATCAGGTTCAGCATATGTGAAGGTGTTTGATACTAGAGCAGGGATAGGCAACCTCCAGTGCTGTTGTGGAACTACAACTCCCAGCCTGCATACTTTATCTGCTCCTCTTGGAACTCCCATAGAAGTGAATGGAATATACTGGGAGTTGCAAGATGTCTGTGCTGCAAACTTTACAGAGACTGGAAGAAGTGGCCATGGCCGTCCAGATGGAAGAGAAATGGAAAGGAAATGTGAATGATCAGACAAGACGGCGCTGGTAAGTCACTAACTGTTACTGCCCTGTATTCACCTAATCACAGAGCCCTGTATACAGCTGATATCTACCACTATACAGTCACCATATTGTGATAATACTGGTATACCTAAGTTAGGAGCCCACTTGGACATGTTCCCCATACACATTGTCCTCTATATACTCTTCATTCCCCATACACATCATCCTCTATATTCACAACAGCTCCCCATACACATCATTGTCCATACACATCATCCACCTTACATATCATCCTCTATGTACACATCATCCCTCATACACATTGTCCTCTATATACTCATCATTCCCCATACACAATATTCTCTATACACATCATCCTCCGTACACATCACCCTCCATTCACATCACCTTCCATACACATCAACCTCCATATTCACATCATCCACCATACACATCATCCTCTATACACATCATCCTCTATACACATCATCCTCCATACACATCACCCTCCATTCACATCACCCTCCATACACATCATCCTCCATATACATATCATCCTCTATACACATCATGATTCGGCAGACACATTCTCTTATTTTGGTATATACATTTATTAAGGATTTGTCACCTATATGGCTGCTTGTCACAGGATTGGAGCGACCAGTACGATATTTACATCACAGCTACACTTTGGGGAAACACATTATAGGTTTAATCATGAAAATATTGAGCGACTTTGTACTGATACTGAGTTACATCATGTCTTGTACTCCAGTCACATCCAAAGCCTCATTCAACACTGTTTTGGCTTTCTCTTAATCCTCTGACTGCTGGGTCTCCCATCATACCGGTTTGTCAGGTCCTCCTTCTTGCTCCAGTCAGCTCCACTTTGGGTTATTTCACTGAATGTTGTAAGGACATGATGGGTGTTGTAGGATCTGCCCCTCTCTATTACACAGGCTTGCTGTGTGTGTAGAGCAGTCTGGTCTCAGCTTAGCTGCCCGGCTTGATTTTCCATCAAGAGAGGATAGATTCCTTTAGCAGAAAACAGAATTCTGAATGCAGCTTTAGATGTGACTAGAGAATGAAGATAAAGTGTCCGGCCTGAAATTCTCTTTTTTCTTATTTGCTTTTTGCTTGTCCTTAAAGGGGATTTCAGAATTAGAATCGTGTGGCTTCTTTCTTCTAGATACAGCAACACATTTGTTCATGGGCTGTGTCTGGTATTGCAGTTTAGCTCCATTGTAGTGAGTAGGAGTGAGGCGCAATACTACACACGACCTATGGACAGGGGTGGCGCTGTTTCAGGAATAAGGAAGGCATGTTTTTCTAAACCTGGACAATCCCTTTAACAACAATGGCGCTGGAGTTGAGCTACAGTCAGGCCCAGCAGCCCAAGCTTGCAGAGCGCCCCCTGTAGCTTGTACTGTGACTCCAAATACAAACCTGTGACTTGAAAGCCAAGGTATTAACCCCTCTTAAAGGGGAGGTAGAGATTTAGGGAAGAACATTCTGGAGGTTTCTCCTTCATGAAGATTCCTTTATTCTATACCATGAGGTCATGGCTCCCACCACTGCCCCCCAGATGCCCAATCAGTGCAGGAGCGATCAGGGGTGAGGGGTCAGGCCCAGGAGCATTAGAGGTCCTATAAGGAGTCTCATCCCAATATGAGGAGTCCAGTACTATATATGATACATTATAAATGGGGCCCTGTACAGATTTTGCCTGGGGGCCCAGGAGCTTCGTGTTACCCCTCAAGGACTGGTCATTCCATTTTATCCCAATTCCTGCCTGCAGAGGTCGGTCAGGACTAGTCAGGGGAGACGGTGAAGGAACTTTCCTTTTCTAGAAATATCTGTCACCTTCCTCTTTGCAGTTCACAAAGGGGGGGGGGGGGTAGGCGACAGTTCTCTAGAAAAGTTGTAGGAAGGCGAATCAAAGTGAAGACATCTGCCCAAATAAAAGGGAGGAGAATTGGGTCTTGTCAAGTAGACGGATCGGGCGCAGCGGTCCAGATCAATATACATGAATCAGCAGCGGCCGATCAAAGTGTCTGACAACCGCCTGGACGGATCAGACGACTTGGCTGCGGCTCATAGAAAGACATCAAGTTAAAAAAAAAAGTAGAAACCACTGACAAGATATTGGGGAGGGGTTGTCAGGAGCTTCGAGTGTGAATATGACATATTCCCTGTATCTGGAGCAAAATCGCCCCCTAGATCTGCTCCTCAGTGTCATTCTCTATATCCCATCTATGGGACCAGAGCTAAACACGTCCATAACCAGGACTCAGGGGAGACATCACCAAATCTAAGAAGACCTGACAGAATTATAGAAGTCTCAGTTACAAATCATTCCTCAGAATCCAGAAGTTTCAGCAAGTTACATTTATATCCTAAGCTGAATGTATGAAATATGGAGCTAAGGTACAAAAAATATGAAAAACTCTCAACTGCTTCTTGTTAACACTAGGTGGCGATCTGTATCTGTGTACAGGAACAATATACATCTAATGATGAATGAGAAGGATTCCTGCAGTCAGGCTCCCATTGTAATCTGCTCTAACCTGTAGATAGGACACTATATACAATCTGCTCTAACCTGTAGATAGGACACTATATACAATCTGCTCTATAACCTGTAGATAGGACACTATATACAATCTGCTCTATAACCTGTAAATAGGACACTATATACAATCTGCTCTATAACCTGTAAATAGGACACTATATACAATCTGCTCTATAACCTGTAGATAGGACACTATATACAATCTGCTCCTCTATAACCTGTAGATAGGACACTATATACAATCTGCTCCTCTATAACCTGTAGATAGGACACTATATACAATCTGCTCTAGAACCTGTAGATAGGACACTATATACAATCTGCTCTATAACCTGTAGATAGGACACTATATACAATCTGCTCTATAACCTGTAGATAGGACACTATATACAATCTGCTCTATAACATGTATATAGGACACTATATACAATCTGCTCCTCTATAACCTGTAGATAGGACACTGTGTACAGTCATGGCCAAAAGTTTTGAGAATGACACAAATATTATATTGTCACATGATCTGCTGCCCTCTGGTTTTTATGTGTGTTTGTCAGATGTTTTTATCACATACAGAAATATAATTGCAATCATATTATGTGTAACAAAAGCTTATATTGACCGTTAGAATGAGTTAATGCAGCAAGTCAATATTTGCAGTGTCAGATACACTCACACCTGCCTGCTGCCATTCCTGAGCAAGCTCTGCACTGCTGGTAGCCCAATCCCACAGCTGAAACACTTTTAAGAGACGGTCCTGGCGCTTGCTGGTCTTTCTTGGGCGCCCTGGAGCCTTTTTGCCAACAATGGTACCTCTCTCCTTGAAGTTCTTGATGATGCAATAGATTGGTGACTGAGGTGCAATCTTTCTAGCTGCGATACTCTTCCCTGTTAGGCCATTTTTGTACAGTGCAATGATGACTGCACGTGTTTCTTTAGAGATAACCATGGCTAACAGAAGAGAAACAATGATGCCAAGCACGAGCCTCCTTTTAAAGTGTCCAGTGGTGTCATTCTTACTTAATCATGACAGATTGATCTCCAGCTCTGTCCTCATCAACACCCACACCTGTGTTAATGGAGCAATCACTGAAACGATGTTAGCTGGTCCTTTTAAGGCAGGGCTGCAATGATGTTGAAATGTGTTTTGGGGGATAAAGTTCATTTTCTAGGCAAATATTGACTTTGCAAGTAATTGCTGTTAAGCTGATCACTCTTTATAACATTCTGTAGTATATGCAAATTGCTATTAGAAAAACTGAAGCAGTAGACTTTGTAAAAATTAATATTTGTATCATTCTCAAAACTTTAGGCCATGACTGTACACTATCCTCTCCCCCGCACACCATCAGATGACATTTACAGACTTGACTCCTCCATTTCTATCCTCTGATCTTTATTCTAGTGTCAGTGATGATCAGGCAGGTGTGAATACTGAATCTGTCCAATTGCCCTTGATAGTCCATTATCCTGTATTATATCATCCTCCCGCTGCCACCCCTGTTACGCTTCCACATCAGCAGAC
Organism: Leptodactylus fuscus; assembly: GCF_031893055.1. Lineage (NCBI taxonomy): Eukaryota > Metazoa > Chordata > Amphibia > Anura > Leptodactylidae > Leptodactylus > Leptodactylus fuscus. The sequence goes on along the minus strand of NC_134267.1, from coordinate 28,522,539 downwards.
AATTTGACATTTCATTACAGAGAACATTCTGCTAAATTGTGGCTGTAAAATATTAATATAGAAGAAAAGTGAGAGAAAAGCTCCGAGCAATGGAGATGATGGGAGTGATATTCATCATGTGTTACCTGGAATGGCACCGGCTGAATTCATCATACAGGAGGATCAGGCTAAAGAGGGACATGCTATTAAAGGGATCGTCCGCCTCTGAACACTTTTTTATTTTTCAATAAGTGCAAAATTCTGTGCAGATTATTAGTTATAAAGAGGGCAAAACTTACTGATACAGAGCTCCAAATCCTCTGCATAGCATTATCCACCTGATACAGGATGCTACCATTAGCCACCACCAGAGGGAGCCCCAAAGCTTACTGAACAAAGGGCTGCCTGCCATCAAGAGATACTATGTCTTACCTGCAGTTACAATGCGAAACCTGTATAGTACAGATCCTGCAGTAAGCTGTGACTATGCCACTCTATACATTCACGGGAGTTAGTACCGCTCTATACATTCATAGTAATTATTAAATTAATACCGCTCTATACATTAATGTGAATTAATACCGCTCTATTAGTGGGAATTAATACCCTCTATATACATTCATGAGAATTAATACCGCTCTATACTTTAACCACATGTAAACACAATAGATATATACTCTGTTCTCTCCCCTGAAAAAGCTGAGAACATACATAAGCAGTTCACATACTGACAAGGACTTGCAGAACTCCCTGCTCAAGCTGCACCAAAGTTCTGGAGTTCTAAGGTTCTACTCTGTGCAGAGGTGTGTAGGACACTATTGGGCATGTGCACTGGGTGCAGGGCATGGCAATGAGGGTGTCGGCTTACTGGTGTTGCTCAAGTCACCAACTATTCCAACTAGCCCAATGGTGTAACCTGTAGCCCATACACCCCAGTGCAAAATCTGTAGCAGGACTCAAATCTGCTATGTCTTATAGTTCTGGTACCTTCTTAGGGTGTGTTCACACGATGTAACGTGCCGCGTGATGTGGCACTTATACGGCGTGTGAGAGTTTGCGCGCCGTATACGCTCCCATTGATTTCAATGGGAGTTAGGATCGTATACGCCGTGTTATTTAGCGGCCGCAAAATCATGGCCACAAAATAACGCGACGTTTACGATCCACGCTCCCATTGAAATCAATGGGAGCGTATACGGCGCGCAAACTCTCACACGGCGTATACGTGCCAGGTCACGCGGCACGTTACTCCGTGTGAATGGGCCCTAAGAAGATCAGGTAACCTGATAAGGAAGGGAAACCGCTGGGGAATGTCTTAGGATAGATAGAATTTTGTACTTGAAGGTAGTGACTGCTGTACCATTACCTACACAGCAAGTTTATTGCATATAAAATGAAAAACATCTATACTGACCCCTCCCCCCACTCCAATGTATTCAGATAATAGGCACTCTGACCATCCATGAAGACTGGTGAAGGCGCTGGTGAAGACATTCAAAGAGAATTCCAGAAAATAAAGCAATGTTACTGTAACATGAAAACATTTATACATATCCTTCTGAAGACCCTTGTAGATGTGACCCTGAGGACCTTTATAATTGTCCTTCTGAAGACCCACGTAGATGTCCTGTTGAAGACCTTCAAAGATGTCCTTCTGAAACCCTCAGAAAGATCTTCCTGAAGATCCTCAAAGATGTCCTACGGAAAACTCTCAGAAAGATTCTCCTGAAGATTATCATATATCTCCTCCTGAAGACCCTCAAACATGTCCTTCTGAAGACCCTTAGAAAGATCCTCCTGAAGATTATCATATATCTCCTCCTAAGGACCCTCAAAAATGTCCTTCTGAAAACTCTCAGAAAGGTCCTCCTAAAGACCCTTATAGCCGTTCTCTGACCATATAAGGTCCTTTTTATTGACTGTGGTCTGTATCTATGCAACAAAAATTTGTTTCCAACCACATCCTTCCAAGACTGACAACCGCTCTGCGTCTAACTGGGCCACCACCGTCCTCAAGACTCAACACTTATCCCTCCGACCTGTAGGTTACCTCCTGAGGACTGACTGATGGGTGGTCGGCTCACTGGCAGAACACAAGCGCTGAGACTGAAAGCAGCTGAATGTCAATGTCACTTATATAGAGGATGACTTCTTTACTTGTGCAAAACAATGGCCTTAGTGGCTCATGAGATTTCCTTTGGTGGCTCCACAGTTCATGTCTGGGCAAAGTTATCCAGTTATCCACATCTAGACACTGCTGCCCATGGTGACCCCACTACTCAGGCTGTTGGCAGGGAACTTGATGGGTTTCATGCTGCTGTCACGTTGACTATATAAGTGTTCGAGTCGCCATCGCTCCCATCTCCTCTGGAACTCCGCCTGGACCTGGAAGACACAGCGAGAGAATATGAGACTATATGTCATCTATACTGAGCATGTAATGTATGGAGAAGCCGACCAGACACCGATATCATCATCATCATAGGACAAGACCTGACACTCGGGGTACAGGATAATGACAGGCTGACACTTGGGGTACAGGATAATGACAGGCTGACACTCGGGGTACAGGATAATGACAGGCTGATACTTGGGGTACAGGATAATGACAGGCGGACACTTGGGGTACAGGATAATGACAGGCTGATACTTGGCGTACAGGATAATGGTTATGTGGGTGATGGGCCTTGCAGTAACCCTCCTGGTCTCACCTCATTGTTGATGAAGCAGTATAACACGGCAACCATCAGACCCTGGAATAGCAGAGACGAGTGTTTAGTGCGGCTGCCACACGATAACTCACAGAGGTCAATAACAGGTGACATCATTGTTGGCGGGACATCCATATACGTCTATTATTATACCACCCCCTATAGGACTGTGTGGACACAACATCTTACCTGGAAAGAACTGAAGGACAATTCGAAGAACAGTTTGATGTAACGCAGCGAACCTTTGGCGTGTTCATCTGTTATAAAGGCGAAAATAATCTCGTGTGTCCCCAGCAGCGGGATCAGCGTCAGCGTGGACTTGGCGAGTCTGGAGAAGACACAGTCAGACGGTCACCTATGTCCAGTATGGCTGCAAACACTTCATCTCCACAATGCCCCAGTGTTAGTCATAAATGTCACCTCCATCATTTACCATCAGAAATACTGACAACCACTAAAGGCCACTATTATTTCATGTAACAGTTGTCACCCAGCCCCCGCACACTCTGACCTGCCTTTACCTCCATATTGATAATCACAGTCATAACATCATGTTGTCTTTGTCATTCTTCACTGTAATCCTGACATTCTATTTATGAACCAGGAGTCTCAGGATGAACAGTGATATAGTGTGTTGATCTTATAGAAAATGTTACACAGTGGAAGGAGCAGGGACCTCAGCAGCACAGAGTATATAAGGAGAGGAGTGTGCATACCGTGTAGGAGAGAACAGGGCCGGATATGTGGCTTTAGTTATATTCATTATCTTTCGGATATTAAGGTAGTCTGAATTGACCTTATCTCTCTCACCCAACCCTCCATGATTTATACTGCAGCCCTGCCTGATCAGACTGTCAATAGTGTATAAAAGTAATGTAAGGTAGGGGGAGGAGCCTCAGTAAAGGGGGAGGGGACATTTACCTGCACTTAGTGTCTGTTCTGCACATCAGATTTGCCTGCAGCTTTGATATAATGATACAGATCACCCGAATAAAGATGACAAAATTCACCTGTGAGCAGAAAAAGAAGGGTTAATAATATATACCAGCATGTGTATAATCTGTATGTAGTGAGTTCCCCCTAGTGGTGACTGTATATTCTGTATGTAGCAAGCTCCCTCTAGTGGTGACTGTGTAATCTGTATATAGTGAGCTCCCCCTAGTGGTGACTCTATAATCTGTATGTAGAGAGCTCCCTCTAGTGGTGACTGTATACTCTGTATGTAGAGAGCTCCCTCTAGTGGTGACTGTATAATCTGTATGTAGTGAGCTCCCCCTAGTGGTGACTGTATATTCTGCATGTAGCGAGCTCCCTCTAGTGGTGACTGTATATTCTGTATGTAGCGAGCTCCCTCTAGTGGTGACTGTATATTCTGTATGAAGCAAGCTCCCTCTAGTGGTGACTGTATATTCTGTATGTAGCGAGCTCCCTCTAGTGGTGACTGTATATTCTGTATGTAGCGAGCTCCTTCTAGTGGTTACTGTATATTCTGTATATAGTGAGCTCCCCCTAGTGGTGACTGTATAATCTGTATGTAGTGAGCTCCCTCTAGTGGTTACTGTATATTCTGTATATAGTGAGCTCCCCCTAGTGGTGACTGTATAATCTGTATGTAGTGAGCTCCCTCTAGTGGTGACTGTATATTCTGTATATATTGCTGTATTGAATCTACTTTGTTGTTTTATTTTTTTCCAGAAGTTTTTGGTTTTCCACTATTTGTGGTACTACAACTCCCAGCCCTTGCCAGAAGCCACAGGTTCTAGTCTTACAACAGCGGGAGAACCACAGATTACAGACTAGTATGGGGGATGTGGACACTTAGTATAGAGCAGATGTGCCATTCAGGACTCTGACAACAAGTTGCAATAACTCTGCTCTCCACTGAGTTGTCACGCAGGTTAATGAAACCAGTAAATGTTGTGTCTGAATGTGCAGCAATCAATGTATAACAAGAGCCTGGAAAAGCTGGGTCAACAACCCCTGTGAGAGCCGTCATCACAGCAATATGGACTTTCACCCAGCTTTCCCATAATCATATAGAACTAAGAAACTTCTGCGTAAAAAGTTGTCACCAACAGGTCACCCCGATGTACGTTATTGTCACTGACAACTCACCCCGATGGCGATGAGGATCGGCAGGCGGATGATGAGCCAGTAGTTCATGTTATAATTCCGCGTCCAGCAGCTGCAGAGAAGACACAATGATTTATTACGCCCGATAAAAACCCAAATTCAGACAAATGTTCTGCTTATGTGATGATTTAGTGTGATGTAGGCGTTTCGCTCAGACGCTGGCGGCGATACGTACGGCGACGTCTGTAATGATTTGTGTCTCGTGTCATTGGACATATTGATGCAGCAACTATTCTGTGCCAGTCACTTCCCCTGATGTGATTTATAAGCCCGGCCTGAGTGACACGCGGTAAATCTGTAGGTTCCTATTAACCCTTTGCGTACTGTAAACCTATTACAACACTATTGAGAGCAGCGACGTGGAAGAGGAGTCGCCACTGAACCTGCGGCAGAACAGCTGCTGCCACCGCCACCTTGTTTATATGGATCTCTGGAGATGTCGTCAGCTGCGCCTCCCTCCTTCCCCTCCTCACTTTATGGGAATTTAACAATCAAATTTAAAGTAGTAAAAAAAGCTGGAAAAGAATAATCTGGTGAGATGTAATTATTAGGGAACTCTACAGCGAGCAACCTATGGGGGAGGAGATTCTCCAGACCACCAACACCTCTTCCCCCACCATCAGATGTTGATAGGGGAAGGGGGTGCCATATAAATCCTTATACTCCCACCCACTAAGTCACACAGCCAGAAATAACAACACCTCCAGATTTATTTATGTCCCTGATATTTCTGAGTTTATTAGCTTATAGTTTATACAATTCAAGAAATAGAAAAATGAGCCAGATGCCCAGCCGTAGTGTGAGTGCAGCTCTGGATGTGAGTGGAGTATTGATGTCATCAATCATAGATCTGTCAGTCTTGGGGCGCTCAGAGCATTGATAAATATGGCGCACTATCCAGCTGTTCTTCATTCGACCTTACACAGAGTCAGGAGCCCCTCCATGCCCTGTCATGTGTCTGATGTCACCGTGTGATGTGTGTGGAGTTCTGTATGGCGGCATCTCCTTGTCACTGACCCTGATGGTTGAGGACATGCAGCATATTGTGGGTAATAGAGCCGAACGCTGGATTATTTGTGAGCGGTGATGGGTTGAGGATTGACGGGGATTATGTCACCGTTTATTGACGGGGTTAATACAAAAAACCTTATCTAATAGTTTTACATTTGTCGCACAGCTAGGGCTATCCTCCCTCCATATAGGGCATAGATATGGCTATCCTCTTCCCTCCATACAGGGCACAGATCGGACTATCCTGCCTCCATACTTGGTACAGATAGGGCTATCCTTCTCCCTCCATACAGGGCACAGCTAGGCCTATTATCCCTCCATACAGGGCATAGATACAGCTATCCTCTTTCCTCCATATAGGGCACAGCTAGAGCTATCCTCCCTCCATACAGGGCACAGATAGGGATATCTTCCTTCTTCCATTCAGGGCTTAGATGGGGCTATCATGTCTCCATACAGGGAATAGATAGGGCTATCCTGCCTCCATACAGGATACAGATAGGTTTATCCCCCTCCCTCCATACAGGACACAGATATGTTTATCCTTTAATACAGGGTACAGATAGGGTATATTCCCTCCATACAGGACACAGATACGGACTATCCTCTTCCCTCCATATAGGTCATAGATGGGGCTATCCTCCTCCCTTTGCACCGGGTACAGATAGGGCTATCCTGCCTCCATAAAGGGTACAGATAGGGCTATCTTCCTCCTCCCTCCATATAGGGGTTTCCTCCTCCCTCCATACAGGGCAGAGTAATGAATAATTTCTGAATATTTGTCACTTTGCTGTCTCGTTGCTGTACACATTGACAGATTGTCCATGCTGGGTCTTTTACGTCATTGTGTTTAGATTCATCAATGGTCCATTCAGCAGATCCTTGGACTCCGCATTCAGTTTATGGTTTCTGAGCAAGGACAACTCATGGAACAAACAAGAAAAGGAGAATGGAGAGAGAACAATAAGCCGTGAAAACCATTGTGTGGAGGAGCGCGGAGAAGCTGCGGAATGTTCTATCGTGTGACTATGGCAGACGATATTGTAATAATAATGGGAGACCTTGACTGCGGTGGACTCGTAATGCTGGGGGATGTCGCTGCTCTTATGGGCTTATGTGGTGTTCTGGAGGCACGTGGTTTCCTTCTACAGCTATCTGTATATTGCGGCCCCTTTATATAAAAGCAGCCATGCTACACAATAGAGGCTCCTCCCACTGCCCTCTCTCTGCTCTGCCTGGCAGCCTATTGTATTTATAGATCCTGTCCCTTCCAGGGACATTATTGTGCACTGACCTGTTTGTATAGTCACCATTTTGGGGCGATCACTGCGGATTGCCCTACACTGAATATCTATCTATCTATCTATCTATCTATCTATCTATCTATCTATCTATCTATCTATCTATCTATCTATCTATCTATCTCTTATTCTTAAGAGATAGATAGATAGATAGATAGATAGATAGATAGATAGATAGATAGATAGATAGATATTCAGTGTAGGGCAATCCGCAGTGATCTATCTATCTCTTCTATCTATCAATTTAATTTATCTATCTATCTAGTTATAGACATGATGTAATAGTTGACTTGTGTATAAAGCTTTGGATGTGACTGGAGTATAGAACATGAAGGGCAGAGTTGTGCTAGTGATATCTCATTATATGAACCATCCATTGATCCCGGCGTATAGATTTCTCGCGGTGTCTCTTCCTCTATATCGTCAGATCTCGCCGTTTTGTGTAATTCCTGATAATTCTTTTATTACTCGGGTTCTGTCGCCTTGTTGAATATGAAATTTCCCCCCTGGGATCCTGCACAATACATCCATTAAGTGAAGCGTGAAATGGAAAACATTCTCAGAATGTGTCAGGAAGTGGTGGCGATAACAGCGATGCCTGCCGTGACAGCCAGTCCACAGGTCAGGGATGATGACTGTACATAGGTCAGAGGTGATTCTTGTATGCAGGTCAGGGGTACACAGGTCAGGGGTGATGCATGTACGTAAGTCGGGGTGACACTTGTATGCAGGTCAGGGGTGATGTTTGTACGCAGGTCAGAGGTCACTCTTGCTTTGGCAGACATAGACATTAGAGGGCTCTTGTCTAGGAACAGTATTTGGATTCCTTTTATTCCATATCACAATGCATCACTCTGAAGTGTCTCTAACAATATATTCGTAATTGTGAGCCATGAAATTCAATATCTCCACCATTTATAGTAGGAAGCTGCTTTAGGGAGCACAGGGGGCAATGGTATGTCCACCCAGATGCTTGTATGCAAGTCAGGGTTGCCGCTTGTACAATGTTCAGGGTTGCTCTGTTTTATCCCCAAAACAGAATCTATACCAGGGTCCCACCCACCATGTGCCGTTAGTAATACTAATGTATTCTTGTTTTGGAGTGGAGTCTTCTCGGGGACTTCAGAACCTTTCTATAGCTGCATCTCTGTATATAGGAACAACTCAAGCAAACAGGCAGAAACAGCAACACAACCGCACCATAGTACAAGGAGCAAGCATGAACAAACCCATCATCTTCATAGAGGTACTTCACTACACCCCATGGGAGGACAAACAGCATTGGCACACCTAAGAGAAAGAGACAGACAGAGGAACAGTCACTGAGAGATCATAGAGAAGATAGAAAGAGACAGTCACTGAGTTACAGAAGGGAAAGTGAGAGTCAGAGGGACAGTCAGGGATGATCAGAGTAACAGAATATCAATGGAAATAGAACAGAATTATAGAAGGTCATTGGAAGGAGAGCAGAGCTGTATAGAAAGTCAGTGAAAGAAGATCAGAGCTGTATAGAAAGTCACTGGAAGAAGAGCAGAGCTGTATAGAAAGTCACTGGAAGATCAGAGCTGTATAGAAAGTCACTGGAAGAAGAGCAGAGCTGCATAGAAAGTCACTGGAAAAAGATAAGAGCTGTATAGAAAGTCACTGGAAGATCAGAGCTGTATAGAAAGTCACTGGAAGAAGAGCAGAGCTGTATAGAAAGTCACTGGAAGAAGAGCAGAGCTTTATAGACAGTCACTGTAAGAAGAGCAGAGCTGTATAGAAAGTCACTGGAAGAAGAGCAGAGCTGTATAGAAAGTCACTGGAAGAAGAGCAGAGCTGTATAGAAAGTCACTGGAAGAAGAGCAGAGCTTTATAGACAGTCACTGTAAGAAGAGCAGAGCTGTATAGAAAGTCACTGGAAGAAGATTAGAGCTGTATAGAAAGTCACTGGAAGAAGATTAGAGCTGTATAGAAAGTCACTGGAAGAAGATCAGAGCTGTATAGAAAGTCACTGGAAGAAGATTAGAGCTGTATAGAAAGTCACTGGAAGAAGATCAGAGCTGTATAGAAAGTCACTGGAAGAAGATCAGAGCTGTATAGAAAGTCACTGGAAGAAGATCAGAGCTGTATAGAAAGTCACTGGAAGAAGATCAGAGCTGTATAGAAAGTCACTGGAAGAAGATCAGAGCTGTATAGAAAGTCACTGGAAGAAGATCAGAGAGCTGTATAGAAAGTCACTGGAAGAAGATCAGAGCTGTATAGAAAGTCACTGGAAGAAGATCAGAGCTGTATAGAAAGTCACTGGAAGAAGATCAGAGCTGTATAGAAAGTCACTGGAAGAAGATCAGAGCTGTATAGAAAGTCACTGGAAGAAGATCAGAGCTGTATAGAAAGTCACTGGAAGAAGATCAGAGAGCTGTATAGAAAGTCACTGGAAGAAGATCAGAGCTGTATAGAAAGTCACTGGAAGAAGAGCAGAGATGTATAGAAAGTCACTGGAAGAAGAGCAGAGTTGTATAGAAAGTCACTGGAAGAAGAGCAGAGTTGTATAGAAAGTCACTGGAAGAAGAGCAGAGCTGTATAGAAAGTCACTGGAAGAAGAGCAGAGCTGTATAGAAAGTCACTGGAAGAAGAGCAGAGCTTTATAGAAAGTCACTGGAAGAAGATAAGAGCTGTATAGAAAGTCACTGGAAGAAGAGCAGAGCTGTATAGAAAGTCACTGGAAGAAGAGCAGAGCTGTATAGAAAGTCACTGGAAGATCAGAGCTGTATGGAAAGTCACTGGAAGATCAGAGCTGTATAGAAAGTCACTGGAAGAAGAGCAGAGCTGTATAGAAAGTCACTGGAAGATCAGAGCTGTATAGAAAGTCACTGGAAGAAGAGCAGAGCTGCATAGAAAGTCACTGGAAAAAGATAAGAGCTGTATAGAAAGTCACTGGAAGATCAGAGCTGTATAGAAAGTCACTGGAAGAAGAGCAGAGTTGTATAGAAAGTCACTGGAAGAAGAGCAGAGCTGTATAGAAAGTCACTGGAAGAAGAGCAGAGCTGTATAGAAAGTCACTGTAAGAAGAGCAGAGCTTTATAGACAGTCACTGTAAGAAGAGCAGAGCTGTATAGAAAGTCACTGGAAGAAGATTAGAGCTGTATAGAAAGTCACTGGAAGAAGATTAGAGCTGTATAGAAAGTCACTGGAAGAAGATCAGAGCTGTATAGAAAGTCACTGGAAGAAGATTAGAGCTGTATAGAAAGTCACTGGAAGAAGATTAGAGCTGTATAGAAAGTCACTGGAAGAAGAGCAGAGCTGTATAGAAAGTCACTGGAAGAAGAGCAGAGCTGTATAGAAAGTCACTGGAAGAAGATCAGAGCTGTATAGAAAGTCACTGGAAGAAGATCAGAGCTGTATAGAAAGTCACTGGAAGAAGATCAGAGCTGTATAGAAAGTCACTGGAAGAAGATCAGAGCTGTATAGAAAGTCACTGGAAGAAGATCAGAGAGCTGTATAGAAAGTCACTGGAAGAAGATCAGAGCTGTATAGAAAGTCACTGGAAGAAGAGCAGAGATGTATAGAAAGTCACTGGAAGAAGAGCAGAGCTATATAGAAAGTCACTGGAAGAAGATCAGAGAGCTGTATAGAAAGTCACTGGAAGAAGAGCAGAGCTGTATAGAAAGTCACTGGAAGAAGAGCAGAGTTGTATAGAAAGTCACTGGAAGAAGAGCAGAGTTGTATAGAAAGTCACTGGAAGAAGAGCAGAGCTGTATAGAAAGTCACTGGAAGAAGAGCAGAGCTGTATAGAAAGTCACTGGAAGAAGAGCAGAGCTTTATAGAAAGTCACTGGAAGAAGATAAGAGCTGTATAGAAAGTCACTGGAAGAAGAGCAGAGCTGTATAGAAAGTCACTGGAAGAAGATCAGAGAGCTGTATAGAAAGTCACTGGAAGAAGAGCAGAGCTGTATAGAAAGTCACTGGAAGAAGAGCAGAGCTTTATAGAAAGTCACTGGAAGAAGATAAGAGCTGTATAGAAAGTCACTGGAAGAAGAGCAGAGCTATATAGAAAGTCACTGGAAGAAGATCAGAGAGCTGTATAGAAAGTCACTGGAAGAAGAGCAGAGCTGTATAGAAAGTCACTGGAAGAAGAGCAGAGCTGTATAGAAAGTCACTGGAAGAAGATCAGAGAGCTGTATAGAAAGTCACTGGAAGAAGATCAGAGAGCTGTATAGAAAGTCACTGGAAGAAGATCAGAGAGCTGTATAGAAAGTCACTGGAAGAAGAGCAGAGCTGTATAGAAAGTCACTGGAAGAAGATCAGAGAGCTGTATAGAAAGTCACTGGAAGAAGATCAGAGAGCTGTATAGAAAGTCACTGGAAGAAGAGAAGAGATGTATAGAAAGTCACTAGAAGAGCAGAGCTGTATAGAAAGTCACTGGAAGAAGAGCAGAGCTATATAGAAAGTCACTGGAAGAAGATCAGAGAGCTGTATAGAAAGTCACTGGAAGAAGAGCAGAGCTGTATAGAAAGTCACTGGAAGAAGAGCAGAGCTGTATAGAAAGTCACTGGAAGAAGAGCAGAGCTGTATAGAAAGTCACTGGAAGAAGAGCAGAGCTGTATAGCAAGTCACTGGAAGAAGAGCAGAGCTGTATAGAAAGTCACTGGAAGAAGATTAGAGAGCTGTATAGAAAGTCACTGGAAGAAGAGCAGAGCTGTATAGAAAGTCACTGGAAGAAGAGCAGAGCTGTATAGAAAGTCACTGGAAGAAGAGCAGAGCTGTATAGAAAGTAACTGGAAGAAGATCAGAGCTGTATAGAAAGTCACTGGAAGAAGAGCAGAGTTATGATTAGTTACAGTTTTACCAGGCAGAGATACATCGGGTACATTTACTTATTCTGTATAGTTTTTAGACATTTTAGACTTAGATATAACAAATGTTGAGCATCTTTTCTGACATTACACCACCTCATGTTTGTCTTACTTTTTGCCAGTATTTTGATACAGTGTGGCACATTTCAGCCTCTCTCCTCTCTCCTTTATCACTTAGGCACAATTGTGGAGTGATTTGGGGAGTCAGGCGTAGAAAGTATTTAAAACACGTCATAAACACGGTGTAAAGTACATACTCCAGGTTATTGCAGGAATGACGCCGGTATTCTAGTGCACTTCACTTCGTAAATATCCCCAATGTATCCAGCAGTGAATACAATATCAAGAAGAGAAAATAGTAAGAGACAATAACTGCAATACTTAAAGCACAGGAGAAGTTTCTAGAAGTCATCATGACCTGGAGAAGACCAAATTAGAGACCATGTCGTAGCCAATCATCAAAAGATCAGGAAGAGACGACATAAGCATCATCATGTCAAGAGAACAAAAGTAAAGTGATAAACAAGATCAGGAAGGGAAAAATACTCAGAGAGGCGAAAGAAAACCTTAGAGATGTCAGAGACGATACAGGCACAATAAGTGGGAGGGAGGGAAAAGAGATTAGATACACCAGAGCTGGGAACAGAAGGAGAGAAGATACAAGCACAATAAGTGGGAGGGAGACGAGATTAGATACACTAGAGCTGGGGACAGAAGGAGAGAAGATACAGGCAAAATAAATGGAAGGGAGACGAGATTAGATACACTAGAGCTGGGAACAGAAGGAGAGGAGATACAGGCAATATAAGTGGGAGTAAGGGAGACGAGAATAGATACACCAGAGCCAGGAAAAGAATGAGAGAATATACAAGAACAATAAGTTGGAGGGAGACAAGATTAGATACACCAGAGCTGGAAATAGAATGAGAGAAGATACAGGCAATATAAGTGGGAGTAAGGGAGACAAGATTAGATACACCAGAGCCAGCAAAAGAATGAGAGAATATACAAGAACAATAAGTTGAAGGGAGACAAGATTAGATACACCAGAGCCAGGAAAAGAATGAGAGAATATACAAGAACAATAAGTTGAAGGGAGACAAGATTAGATACACCAGAGCTGGAAATAGAATGAGAGAAGATACAACAACAGTAAGTGGGATACGGAGGGAAAGAGGGAGAGAGACGAGATTAGATACACCAGAGCTGAATGCAGAATGATAGACAATGCAGGCTCAGTAAGTGGGATACAGAGGGAAAGAGATGAGATACATGGGAGCCGAGAATGAGGGAAGATACAAGCAGAATAAGTGGGATATAGAGTTAAAGAGGGAGGAAGACGAGAGATTAGATACAGTACACCACTGGCTGGTGACCAAAAAGCTGGGAACAGTAAGAGAGACAATTCAAGCACAGTAAGTTGGATACAGAGGGAAAGAGGGAAGGAGAGAGATGAGATACATAAGAGATGAGAATGAGAGAAGATACAGGCACAATCAATGGCGCCATACATTTGGTAGTGGCAGAGCCTGGTATGGCATCTCAGTGTACAGTACTAGTCACAGTCATTGCCACATATATACAGTATGTGCCTGATAAACTATGGTTAAGGGATTCGAAACGGCCGTCCTCGATTGAGAGACTATACCTGGTAATAATCCCAGCGTCATTGCAAAACAAAGGCCTCTTGGAAGGTCGGGCATGATGCTAAAGGGAGCAACCTTTATTGTGATATTTCACTGAAATTCTGTCTTCCTAACTACATCAGGGAAGACAGGCTTGCACATTCCAGTGAGTGCCCTCTATTGGTTTGCAACACTGAGGCAGCAGCTGACTTTCTAATTACATCATGGAAGACAGATTTGCATATTCTTCCCATGGTCCCTGATAAACTATGTAAGGGATGTATTACTTGTGCTCAGGTGATGAGTGGGGGTGCCAGGCATTGGATCCCACAGATCTCATATCTTACAAACAGGTCATCAGTACTGTAGTTCTGTAAAACCCCTTTAAGATGATCTCTCTTCTTGACTATTCCTTCCTGTTAAGAGTCTATGGCATAGAAATCGATCTGAAATCCCAGAAATGATTTAGAGTAATATTCACTTCTCTTCCTTTGTAGAATGTTCCCCATAAATCATTTCAGATATATAGAATGACGCCGCAGGTTGATGGCACCGAACCACCGCTCCAGGGCAGGGCGCCATGCTCACCAGGGGATGGATGGGGTTTGGGGTTCATCCGTCAGATTTTAATAGGTTTCTATCAGCAAATAGAGAATTCAATCCAAATGAAATTACGGCTAAACCGCGCTCGGGATGGATTGTTTCCTCCGTTGGCTCCATCTTCAGTTATAACGTCCTTGGATAGAAGAAGAATCAACACAATGACTGATCCCAGACATTGACTCATCCCTGATCAATAACTTATGAAATATGTGAAAGAAGAACGGAACGATTCATAGTCACCGATACAACCAACAACAACATGGGGGAAATGGGGAATGTGTGATCTATAGTGTGATCAGCGTCCAGGCTAACCCAGAAGCACAACAGTGGAAGATGCAGGACACCGTGTACTAGAGGAAGACCCCACTAATATGACTGGAGGGGAATGTCCTAAAGGGTTTATCTATAAATATGTAATGTCCCTCCTGTAGTTGTATATATTGTCTGTCCCTCCTGTAGTTGTATATATTGTCTGTCCCTCCTGTAGTTGTATATATTGTCTGTCCCTCCTGTAGTCGTATATATTGTCTGTCCCTCCTGTAGTTGTATATATTGTCTGTATCAGAGAGAAGGGGCTTTATCCTTTCTGTTCCCCTTAATGCTGCATCATTTGTGCAACAAGCTGCATCCCCCTCCTCTCCCTTTTCCCTCTTCATCAACCCTCTAATATTTCCCCCTCTTCCTTTCCTTCCACTTCCCTTTCATCTTCTTTTTCCTCTGCCTCCTTTCCTTCCTCTCATCCCCCCCAAACAACCTCCTTCCCTACCCTATCCCATCTTCTCCCGATTCTTCTCTTTTCGCTCCTTCCTCTCCTTTTCCCATCCTCTCCTCCTCTATATTCTACCCTGCTTTCGCTCCTTCCTCTCCACTCGCTCCTCCCTATTCTATCCCTCTCCAGTTGTGTAAGTACCACCGAAGCAGCTGCCACAGGGCTCACAACTTTTTTTATAGGCCATTACCTGCTGAGTTCGCTCAATAAATACTACTTACCGATCCCCGCTCCTGCTCACAGCCGCTTCTACTTTCTCTTTTGTCCTCCAAGGGACCTCGTGTGTCTCATATCATGTCGATGGAACCCCCTGGAGGGAAGAAAGGGAAGTGGAGGCGGCTGTGAGCAGGAGCGGGGACTGGTAAATTGTATTTGTTGAGCGAACCCTAACAAATACTGCTATTATTAAACTGTGGGGTCTCTTCAGACCCCTGTGTATAATGATCAGAGGCCCAGGGGAGGTGAGCGAACATAAAACCAGTGTTACTCACATCTCCGGCGTGATTACAAGCTGTCTTCAGCCTCCCACTTGGATCAGGCCAGCATTGCAATGCATAATGACACCAGCGTAACCCACATTGGTGAGGTAATTGTAGAAAACAGCAGAGAGTCGCGCCAGAGCCCAGGAGAGGTGAGTAACATTAGTTTTTATGTTTGTCTCCTCCCCTGGGCCTCTGAGTATTATACTCTGGGGTCTGAAAAGACCCAGAGTATAATAATCGTTTGTGGGCAGTGTATCCCAAATTTTTTGCATTCTGTTGAACCGAAAATGTTTTGGCAATATTAGCAATGAACACCATTGGGGCAACAATGGGAAATAATACTGTGTGGAGGGGCCACAATGGCACATAATACTGTGTGAAAGGGCCTCAATGAGACATAATACTGTGTGCAGAGACAGCTATAGGACATTATACTGTGTTCAGGGGCCACTATGCGACATTATACTGTGTGATGGGCGACTATGGGACATGATATTGAATACAGGGGCCGCTATAGGACATTGTACTGAATGCAGGGGCCAGTTGAGAG
Organism: Leptodactylus fuscus; assembly: GCF_031893055.1. Taxonomy (NCBI): domain Eukaryota; kingdom Metazoa; phylum Chordata; class Amphibia; order Anura; family Leptodactylidae; genus Leptodactylus; species Leptodactylus fuscus. Next base: position 28,506,541 of record NC_134267.1, on the reverse strand, counting down.
GCCCAAGTCAAAAAATTTTGCTAGTTATGTCCCTGGCCCTCTCTCTTCTCCTTGCTCCCCTTCTCTCCATTCTTCTTCCTTACCCTTTCTCCTATTTCTCCCTCTGCTTTCCTTCTTCTCCCCCCTCCTCCTTCTCACCTTGTCATCTTATAGATCCTCTCCTTCTTACCCTCCTCTCCCTCCCTTTCCCTGTAGTCCTGTAGAGGAGACTACAGACTGCAGGCAGTGAGGACTACAGACTGCAAGCGGAGGCGACTACAGACTGCAAGCGGAGGCGACTACAGACTGCAAGCAGAGGGGACTACAGACTGCAGGTAGAGGGGACTATAAACTGGAGGCGGAGGGGACTACAGACTGTAAGCAGAGGGTACTACAGACTTCAGGTAGTCACCATGAACAAGGGTCTACAGAATGCAGGTAGAGGGGACTATAGACTGCAAGCAGAGGGTACTAGAGACTGCAGGCACAGAGGAATACAGACTGCAGGTAGAGGGGACTACAGACTGCAGGTAGAGGGGACTACAGACTACAGGCAGGGGGTACTACAGACTGTAAGGAGAGGGTACTGCAGACTGCAAGTGGAGGGGATTACAGCCTGCAAGTGGAGGGTAGAACAGATTTTAGGCAGAGGGGACTACAGACTGCAAGAAGGACAAAACTTTCCTTGATTCATTAAATGTTAAATAAAAGTATATAAATATAAATATCTAAAAGTATATAAGATAGACCAATGTGTAAATTACTATATATCACAGGATACATTAGTGTGATGTATTATCATATATACATGATATATAGTGATTATCACTGGGTGCAGGTTTATAAGACTACGTTCGCTCATCATTTGCTCGGTTCTGAGATGTTACGACTACTGTGTCTTTATTATTCTTATAATTGTGAGATTTCATGCTTGGTGGCTCCCAACCCTTCTCATGTACAACCTACAATGACTGATGGTCCTGGGATGATAATGGATCTGCTGTATATTAATGTAGCGGTAGCGGCTGTCACTGGGACGCTAATGTCCCAGGCCCTGTGGCGACTGCTATCCCGGTAGTTACGCCAGTGGTTACATTCCTACATGCAGTGGAAACCTCATGTTTGGAATAAATCTGCCCTGATCTTGAGTGCAGAGGGGGGTCTGCCTAATATTATACTTTTTTTTCCTTTTACTGTAGATTGTGAGCCCCATATAGGGTTCACAATGTAATTTTTTTCCCTATCAGTATGCCTTAGGAGTATGGGAGTGTGATGAATCGGACCCCCAATCAGGATTCTCAGCTATATCTATAACTATCTATGTATTGTATCAGTGTGATGAATCAGATCACAATCATGATTCTCAGCTATATATATGATTATCCATGTATGGAATTATGAGGAATGGCCAAAACTAATTATCGGTGGCCAGTTGCCAAGATCAAAAGCCATTGTCTCACCCTAGGCATGGCATTAACATATCTGTGCTAACTTCCTTGATTCTTAGCAGGGGGCCATCCTGGCTCTGAAAGTTCTAACACATGTGACCAGACTCTGCGGAGTCGGGTTGAGGTGGTAGAAAAACTTCAAAGAGTTATAGGTTTATGATGATATTGCGCCAGGGAAAGATGCTACCATTATGACAATTAGATCTTCCGGTGCGTAGTAGTGAGACGCACGTTTTTAACCCAAAAACTTTAAGCCTACGGGCCTGGGAAGAGCCCAGGCCCAGTTCTCATTACTCAAAGGGTATTGAGTTATCATGTTTGGTGTCAATATGCTGGGAAACTTGCGGTGAGCAAAGACATGCCACTTGTTTGACCGTATATTCATGTAATGAGGAATTATGACCATTTATAGTTATTTGATAGCCAAGCTAGAGGGTGGTCTGAAAGCCCTGATGATGTCATTTCAGGGTGGAGCCCAGGGTCAATATAAGAGTGACCTGGGGCGGAGCTTCTTGTTCTTCTCATCTGGACACATGTGAGCAAGTTGGCTCTGTGTGTGGCCCCCTCCCCCCTTGCTGGGGGGAAGGGCGGGGCAGCAGCGGCCATGTGCTGAGAGACAAAGGAAGCCATGCTGCTGATGGACTTTGAAAGAGAGCCATATACTACTTTAATGCTAATGGACTTATGGAATTATGAGGACTATGATGTAACGCCTATCTGATCATGGATTTATGGACTATGGACTTTTTAAATCGGTATGGAAAAACTCTCTTTATTGCTATATGCTATGTGGGGGGGGTGCTGCGGTGCCCCCACCAGAGTCTTTAATGGACTGTATCTTCTGCCTTGTGGGTACCATGCGTTGGCTGCGGAATTGCTGGGTGCCTAAGGACTGTTTCTGTTTCTAATCTTTTAATCTCTGTAATCTGTTTTATCTCACTGCACTGTAACATACCTTCTCTGTAACCGTATAAGCTTGTGACCACCAGGGTATATCTTTATATGTATTCCTGGCTGACCTAGTATCGACCATCTTGGGTTAATAAAATGTTAAAACTTTAGAAGGCTCTTCTCGTATTATCCTATAAGGCCCGGTCCTCTCTCTGGGTTTGTGGGAGAGGACGGTATAGTTAAAAAGACGATCGCGGGTTCCGCCTGCGGCGAAGGCCGGGTGGGCTAGCGGCTGCGGTCGGGTGGCTGAGGTGGAGGCCGGAGTCCTCGCGCCTTGTGGGGCCGGACGCCGGGGCGGAAAGGCGCGATACGTCACATTGGTGGCAGCGGTGGGATATAGGATAAACAGTGTTGTGAGTTCGTTATAACTCAAGCATTGGGGATTGTTGCGACAAGCCTATGAGTTGAGCCCGGTACTAGGAAAAGCTGTATATACGGTGAAAGTGTGATTCAGTGCTGTTTCCCTCTTTCCTACTTTCTCTTTGTCTATCCTATCTCTTAGTCTGCAAGACTTTCCAGAAGATGGCTGGTGAGCAGACAGAAGCAGCTGTGCAAAATATTGAGGCAAGTTCTACAGAGGACCAGGTGCCCAGGTTTCTGAAAGGAATGGACTTGTATTTGCAACTGGGCCTGTAACAATTGTGCCCTAGTGACACTACTGCTCGCATGCAGTTGATCCTGGAGTTGCACTAAGCTGCAGAACGTCAAGCTGAGAGGGCACGATATCTGACCCCAGGGTTAAAAGGCAATGCCCTGGAAGTATTTGTTGGCCTACCATCTGAGGCTGATGTGGACTGTAATATCATTAAGGCAACCCTCCTCAAAGAAGTACAACCTCACTCCAGAGTTGTATTGCAGAAAGTTCAACAGCATACGGCTGGATGCCACAGACAGCTATGCCATTGTTGCGGACAACTTACGGATTACCTTCTAGCCATGGATTGGAGTTACTGTTACCAAGTTTGTGGATCTTGTGATTAAAGACCAGTTCCTCCATGGTTCCCTTTTGGATGTTCCCCAGTTTGTGTGTGCCCAGGAGGCAAACAGCCGTCCAAGCTGTACAGTCTGCAGATTGCCATGCGGCCACCTGGAGGCCAGAGACCGGGGGAGGAGCCAAACTGCAAAGACGCCAAGCTGGAAGGAGAGGCAAAGCTGGATCTCACCATCATCTATTTTCTGCAAGGCGGGTGAGATGTTGCCATGTGAGGGGGAGGGGTAAGAGTCAAGCAGGGACTAAAAGACTCAGGGGCCAGTTGTCCACTGGCTTGGCCAGAAGTGATAGACTCTGAGGACATTATCCCTGGAAAGACTTTGCCTGTGACAGGGTGGCTGAATGCCATCCAGGATTACCTGTTACCCGGGTTCATACGGATTTGGGGTTCCTCTGGACCGGGGTGCAGGAAAAGGACTGTGGGAGGTGGGGCTGCGGTCTCACCTACTTGCTGATAAACTGTTGGGGACCGACTTAGGGCCCCTGGAGTCCCATTATGGGATGGAAGTAACCCCAACTTATTGTGATGCAATGTATGTTAATGTTGCGGATGCTAATGTAATGATGTAGTTTGGTGCACAGAGCGGGTAGGTTAGCTATGCGCCACCCCTTCTGATGTCACCAGCAGAGTGCAGTGGAAAAGCTAATGAGGCCGTGCTTACACCTGTGACAGAGGTGAGGGCTGTTGTGTCTGCGGACCCGTCCACCCCTGCGGGGGCTGAGCCCTCCCCTCTCTGGTGTTGTCTCAAGCCAACTTCACTGTAGCCTGCTGTGACGCAACAAATGCTACTGGTATGTCATCAATGCCAATGTCATCCTTGATGTTTTGATTGCATTACCTGTCAACGTATTGTGGGGGGATGGTTTGGGGAATGTTGATAGCTGTCATTTGCCCAAGGTATCACCATCACCCACAAGGTTACATTATGTAATGGGCATAGGCCCGGGGGACAGTCGTCTGGGAAGGAGGGCAGGTGGTGACTAAGCCTGTGCCAGAACCAGAGGTGTCCCCATATAAGGAAGTAAAGGGGGAGGTAACTAGCCCCCTAGAACTCTCCCAGTCAAGTGAGCCATGTGGGGGAGACCCTTAGAGACTGCCGGTATGGGGTCTATGAGCCACCGCCTCCAGGGTTGATCGGCCGGTTGCGAACCCTCAGGGCTGGAACCCAGTGCGGGGGAGGTAGACAGATGGGCCCAGCTCAGGACATGAGTGCGGGAAGGGTCTCCGCTCCGCTCAGACTGGATAGAGGGTGGTATCCGTGAACCTGGAGCGGTTCAGATACCGAGACTAGTATGGGGAGAGACTCAGAGATTGCCCGAATGGAATATCTGCCTCCAGGTCCGAGGGTTATGAGTATGGATCTGCAGGAAGTCAGCACTCTGGAGAGGGCCCAGAACAGGCCAGAGGTAACCAGTTGTGCAGGGGTCAGCGCTCCCAGCTAGCGGCTAGTGTGGGAGGGGCCCTGGGAGACTGCCAGGTTGGGGTCTCCACAATGGTGCCTTGGAAAAGTGCCTGGGGTTGTGAGTGTGGAGCTGCGAGATGCCAGGACTCTGGAAGGCCCAAGGCAGGCTGGAGTAGCCAGGGGTGCAGAGTTCCGAACGGGAGCCTCAGAAGAGTCTCTACTCAGGCTAGTGGGGAGGAAGGTACCATGGAGCGGTTCCGGTACCAGAACCTGCCCAGATAGTGTGAGAACATGGAGGTGCGTGAGGAAGGTGATCTTCGGACCCTCTTCCTCACGGCACGCTCTAAAAGGGGGAGGTGTGATGAATCGGACCCCCAATCAGGATTCTCAGCTATATCTATAACTATCTATGTATTGTATCAGTGTGATGAATCAGATCACAATCATGATTCTCAGCTATATATATGATTATCCATGTATGGAATTATGAGGAATGGCCAAAACTAATTATCGGTGGCCAGTTGCCAAGATCAAAAGCCATTGTCTCACCCTAGGCATGGCATTAACATATCTGTGCTAACTTCCTTGATTCTTAGCAGGGGGCCATCCTGGCTCTGAAAGTTCTAACACATGTGACCAGACTCTGCGGAGTCAGGTTGAGGTGGTAGAAAAACTTCAAAGAGTTATAGGTTTATGATGATATTGCGCCAGGGAAAGATGCTACCATTATGACAATTAGATCTTCCGGTGCGTAGTAGTGAGACGCACGTTTTTAACCCAAAAACTTTAAGCCTACGGGCCTGGGAAGAGCCCAGGCCCAGTTCTCGTTACTCAAAGGGTATTGAGTTATCATGTTTGGTGTCAATATGCTGGGAAACTTGCGGTGAGCAAAGACATGCCACTTGTTTGACCGTATATTCATGTAATGAGGAATTATGACCATTTATAGTTATTTGATTGCCAAGCTAGAGGGTGGTCCGAAATCCCTGATGATGTCATTTCAGGGTGGAGCCCAGGGTCAATATAAGAGTGACCTGGGGCGGAGCTTCTTGTTCTTGTTCTTCTCATCTGGACACATGTGAGCAAGTTGGCTCTGTGTGTGGCCCCCTCCCCCCTTGCTGGGGGGAAGGGCGGGGCAGCAGCGGCCATGTGCTGAGAGACAAAGGAAGCCATGCTGCTGATGGACTTTGAAAGAGAGCCATATACTACTTTAATGCTAATGGACTTATGGAATTATGAGGACTATGATGTAACGCCTATCTGATCATGGATTTATGGACTATGGACTTTTTAAATCGGTATGGAAAAACTCTCTTTATTGCTATATGCTATGTGGGGGGGTGCTGCAGTGCCCCCACCAGAGTCTTTAATGGACTGTATCTTCTGCCTTGTGGGTACCATGCGTGCCTGCGGCGAAGGCCGGGTGGGCTAGTGGCTGCGGTCGGGTGGCTGAGGTGGAGGCCGGAGTCCTCGCGCCTTGTGGGGCCGGATGCCGGGGCGGAAAGGCGCGATACGTCACAGGGAGGAAATCCACGCAAACACGGGAATAACATACAAACTCCTTGCAGATGTTTTGTCCTTGGCAGGATTGAAACCCAGGACTCCAGTACTAACCACTGAGCCACCATGATGCTCCTGCCTAATATTATACTTGTCTATGTGGGATGATATACCAGATCTCTCAGGATTTGCACCCACTCAACCAGCTCTACTCTACACAAGGGACTCTTATATGATATATGTGTTACTGGCAACCTCCGCACATGCTCCATTATATCCTCAGCATCTTGTTCATTGAATCACGGCAGTAAATGATGAGCTGTGGATGACTCGGATTGTAAATGAGGCTTAATTAATGAGTTTTCTATCAATAAACGCCCTTCATAAATTCACACCCACAATGAGATAGCAAATACTGAGAGATTAGATCCACAAACAGCAGTAATGGGGGCATTTATTTTATTTAACCATTTCCTATTCTTAACAATATAGAAAACGTAACCACTTCTGCCCTCTATCTCCCCTTCTCAATAACCTATAGACAGAGGGAGGTGCAGAACACGACTGCCGGACCGAACCCAAAGGTTTGTATCGAGTTCACACATTCTGTAAGATTTTGCTACTTTCTTGATGCTGCAACGGTGGATACAAGAGAAGGAGAAAGAGGAGAAAAATATGGAAGAAGTAGAAGAATAGGAAGAAGAAGAAAGGCAGGAAAGGAGGAGAATCCGCAGCAGATCTATAACTCCCCGGATGACATTTGCAGATCTCCTCTCCACCCTGCCGCAGCCGCCGGTGATACATGGACAGCCGCTGTCAATTATAAAGAATAATCATCTCCTTGTTATACATAATGTACAGATATTATAATATACAGAAGGTAATGGAGGATTATAAGATCAGGACATGAAATGTAATTTTCTTCCTGCAGGCACAGTAATATCCAGCAATATTGAGGTCTCCCCCCCCCCCCTTCCCCAATCCTCCCCCGTGTCACAGCCCCACAGGAGCACCATAGAAGCTTTCACCACGTCATATCCAACAATCCCCTCCTAATAGTGATCTTAGCAGTAATAATGGTCGCCATACTCGCCAACTCTCCGGTAAAGAAGGGGCGACCTCAGGCCAATCTCCCAGACCAACGCTCTTGAATCTGCCCAATATTAGTGATATTGTATATGACATGTTATGTGTCTGAAACATCACAAAAAGGGAATGTCTCTAATAAAGAAAGGATGTGACACCCACCCACCAAAGAGTTTTTAAAGGGGATGTGGCCAGGTGAAAAAGGTTTGAATATTATTGAATGAAAGGTCTTGCTGTCACCACTAGGGGGTGCTGTGGAGCTTTCTGCATACAATTCATACATTATAGTCTATAATGAGTTAGTATTCAGTGAATTCCTGATCTCCCCCTAGCGGTGACTGCAAGCAGGCACAATGTACTTGTTATAACCTGGTCTTTGCAGTGTCAGCCTGTTAGATTGAGGCGTGTAGTGCCGATTCCTATCATCTTTCTTATTTCTTCTGCTATATAATTCCGCTTTGCATGCTGTCAGTTGCCGGTCTTAAGTTCCAGTTTCCACTAGTTCCTGTAATGATCTGTCTGCAGAAATTGCTGCTACCATCTGTGTCTGAGTCCTGGTCCATTCTGCTTACCTTGCTGCCTATTCATCCTATTTGGATATCTGATAAGTATTGAGCACATTGTTCCAAGCATAGTGTTCCGGGTGCAGTGAACCCCAGTCCTTTTACCGCTTGGAAGTTTGGACTTTTTGTAGGATTTTTTGGTGTGTGATACTAAGTTCTGTTTTATCAATTTGCATAGTGTTAGTATTGCGGTGTTTCACGTTTACTTTCTGCTCTCTACTTTGTTTCCTCATATTCACTGTTACCCTTGGTTCACATCTGTGTTGGTAATCCGTTCGGAGAGTCCACATGGGGATACCGCGAACGGACTACCGAACCCATTTGCAAGCGGTGTGCAGTGAAATAACACGGACCCCATAGACTATAATGGGATCCGTGTGCTTGTTGCGTGCTGCCCGCACAAATCATGTGGACATGAAAGTTGATCACGATCTACTTTTCTGTCCGCATGTTCCCTGCAGGCAGCGTGCGGAGGGCACACGGACCCCATTATAGTCTATGGGGTCCGTGTGCTTTCACTGCACACCGCTTGCCAGTGCAATTGGTATTGCGTTCGGGGGGGGGTCCCCATGCGGACTCCCCCGAACGGATTACCAACGCAGATGTGAACGAGGTCTTAGTCCAGTGGGACACTTGGGTGGGGCTTTCTCTGTATCTGACTCTACTTTCTATATGAAACAAGTCAGGATTTCTGTTTCTCTTGCAGGTGAGTTATTTCTCCGGTTGTGTTCGTGCCCTCTCAGACTAGTCGGGCCCGTGGCTACTTCTAGTGTGCATGGCAGGGATTAGAAGTATCACATATGAATAGTTCCAATCTGCTCATTATAAGTTTTTTGGTTTTCTTTTGTGTTTTCTTATGCACTTGCCTGAGAAGTTATCAGTCGGGGGCCAGTCCCTGGTCAGAGATCCCCAGATCATAACAGTACTATTGCATCACCGAGCCCACAGGAACGGAGCATAGGGCTAGACTGAGCTGCACATTCCCGATCATGGCAGCTGCCTCTATGCTAGGAATGCCCTTGTCCCATGATGCATCACTATCCATACCTGCCATTACAGATGACATAGTCGGCCCAGCAATATACTGTATAACTATATGCACAATTCATATTGCCTAATTCTATTTGTGCAGATTAGAGGATGAAATATATCTGACGTTCTCCGCGCGGCCACTTAAAATGTAAATTCACATCCAAGTCGCCATTACTATGACTGGAGTGCAATTGTATCCGGCGCCCTCTACTCTCTATAACAATAATGGGGATAATCTAGTAAATTGTCTTCCTGCGGCCTCATCTGTTCTTATTGCTTGCAGCAGGATCGCTTGTCTTTTTAATTATGTGCTTATTGTCTTCCCCGGGGGCACATACTTAATATTGTAAAGCATGAATCCAGGCAGCGCGGCCGCTGTTGCGAGCTCTGCATCCTGATCATTTGCACTGGGAGAGGGATTCCCCGTCAGATGAGCGAAGCGCAGCCCGTGGGCCAAGTTCTGACATCAGTCATGGCTGCAGACAGCGCTGTGTAAGCTTAATGTGAGCGCCGGGAAGCAGCGTCAGTTCTTGCTTCGTGTCGTGTAGATACATAAATCACCGTCTTTATACCGCTGACTGCTGCAGCTGCCGTACTGTCCTTGTGTAAACCCTGCAGCACAGTGGACGCTGCTGGCTCTGGACCAGCCTGGACCCGCTCTCAGGCCCACAAAGCTTAGGGGAGCGATGGCCCATCGGTTATGCACAAAGTCTTAACAAGTGAGCTTGGGGGCCCCACAGCAATAAGACCCCACTCTGCCATGATCATGGTCAGCAGCTAGCTTATTAGGTAAGTCTCCCATGTGTACACTACTCCCCCCATCATCCACAGTAATCTCTATGTATACGTCAGCTCTACAACAGTTCACATCTTTCCACAATGCCTGCTACTCTCAAGTCCTGGTTACTTGGCACATGGTTGTCACAAATCTCAGGGGCCAAGATATCTGTAGTGTCAGGAGAAGCTAAGACTAGTTATACCCTTTTACCCATCCATAGGTTGAGAAAAGTAGTTTACTAACTCCACAGGCAGAGACAAGTAGCTCACACACACCCCCTCCTTCCCCACACCCAGGCAGAGATAAGCAGCTGACCCTCCACAGGCAGAGACAAGCAGCTAACCCCTGTCAGGCAGAGACAAGCAGCTGACCCCTGTCAGGCAGAGACAAGCAGCTAACCATCCACAGGCAGAGATAAACAGCCACTGCTTCTATTTGTATGACCCCTGCAGCAGACACACAGGTACAGGCAGTAATATTTGAGGATTGTACAGAATACGGCTTTTATGCGGATTTCTCGGGCTCGCTTACATACTGCCATGTACCAATTTTATGATCTTTTTTATGTTCAGTTTTTTGCCGTCACGGTTGAATTGAGATAAAGACTCCCCTTCATTCTGCTCTGCGGTTACATTTGTGAATATTCAATGCGAGATTTAATGAAAAACACCTTGAAGGGTTTCGCTGTTTTATTTAGCTAAGTGATATTTGTGAAGTAACTTTTGGATAAGAAAGGAATTCTAGAAAGTCATCTCCTCCGGCCGCAGAATCCCCTGAATGCAGACATCTTCTACAATCTTTATTTGTACAAAAACTATCGTGTGCGACTCCTCTCCATGAGATCCTCCAGCCTATATGGGATTGGTGCGGGCTGGGCTGCAACGCGGAGTTCACCTCAGCACTCACATGGGGGCATTAATGTCATAAAGCGCAGACTATAACTAGTAACATATAGGGAATTACTGGATTATACACATAGTACACACTATAACCAGCACCGTATAGAGGATTACTGGATTATACACATAGCACACACTATAACCAGCACCGTATAGAGGATTACTGGATTATACACATAGCACACACTATAACCAGCACCGTATAGAGGATTACTGGATTATACACATAGCATACACTATAACCAGCACCATATAGAGGATTACTGGATTATACACATAGCACACACTATAACCAGCACCATATAGAGGATTACTGGATTATACACATAGCACACACTATAACCAGCACCGTATAGAGGATTACTGGATTATACACATAGCACACACTATAACCAGCACCGTATAGAGGATTACTGGATTATACACATAGCATACACTATAACCAGCACCATATAGAGGATTACTGGATTATACATAGCACACACTATAACCAGCACCATATAGAAGATATCTCCTCACTAGTTATTTCATACTTCATGTCTTGTTTCCAGGGTGTCCCGGGATTAGCTACTAATAATGTATGTACCAATAGGTGGCAGTACAGGGATTATTTTCCCTGGAGTAGAGTTAATTTGCATATATTTGCCCAGTAAGAACTGCCTGTAAGGATCCAGCTAGATCTCTGGAAGGATCTACTATAACCCTCTAGAACTACCACAGAGGAAATGTACACAAGATCTTGTGCCAATAGAGAGGAATCATGAACAAGGATCTTCTGTTAATAACATCAGCTACTCTTCAGGGCCTCTGGAAAGTTGTTCAAAGTGGACAATCCCTTTAAGCATATAAATATAACGACAAGTAGACCTTGGTAAGATTCAAGGAAACTGGTAAAACTCATAAACTGTATTTGCAAACGCATGTTCTGAGAGGTTTGGGCATGAAATAGGGATTCAAAGGTCATCAAAGAGGGAACCACCTCTTACGACTGATAAATCATGTAACTATCACTGCTAAGAATAAAACCCAAGTGTGACAATAGGAGTCAATCACTTAATCACAATGTTTGTTTGTGACACAGTCCTGGAGTTTGTATCGTGCAGTTGTCATATGAGAATTCTTGCAATTTGTACGATTATTGTAATCACAGGAGACAATGACTGTGTGATAGTTAATGTGTAACCATCCATCTCTCTGACACAACATCGTCACTAATCATCTGCCGTTCTTCACTCAGAGCTACTAATTATCAGCATGACAGACACAGCAACCGCCAGCTCAGATACAGTTATAGCTCATTACGGGAAGACAAGTACTGAAGAGAATGCAGAAACGGTAAGATATGACACAACTGACGAGAAGAAAAGGAAAGCTCCAAAGACAAATGGGGGTGATGTGCAAGAAGTCACCACTAGGGGGAGCTCACTATATATAGATTACACAGTCACCACTAGAGAGAGCTCACTACATACAGATTATATAGTCACCACTAGAGGGAGCTCACTACATATATATTATACAGTCACCACTAGAGGGAGCTCACTACATACAGATTATACAGTCACCACTAGAAGGAGCTCACTACATACAGATTATACAGTCACCACTAGAGGGAGCTCACTACATACATATTATACAGTCACCACTAGGAGGCGCTCACTACATACATATTATGCAGTAACCACTAGAGGGAGCTCACTACATACAGATTATACAGTCACCACTAGAGGGAGCTCACTACATACATATTATACAGTCACCACTAGGAGGCGCTCACTACATACATATTATGCAGTAACCACTAGAGGGAGCTCACTACATACATATTACACAGTCACCACTAGGAGGCGCTCACTACATACATATTATTCAGTAACCACTAGGAGCAGCTCACTACATACATATTACGCAGTAACCACTAGGAGGAGCTCACTAGATACAGATTATACAGTAACCACTAGAAGGAGGTCACTATATACAGATTATACAGTCACCACTGGGAGGAGCTCACTACATAGAGATTATACAGTCACCACTGGGAGGAGCTCACTACATAGAGATTATACAGTCACCACTAGAGGGAGTTAACTATATACAGATTATACAGTCACCGCTAGAGAAAGCTTACTATATACAGATTATACAGTCACCACTGGGAGGAGTTCACTACATACAGATCATACAGTCACGACTAGGAGGAGCTCACTACATACAGATTATACAGTCACCACTAGAGGGAGTTCACTATATACAGATTATACAGTCACCACTAGAGGGAGTTCACTATATACAGATTATACAGTCACCACTAGAGGGAGCTCACTAAATACAGATTATGCAGTCACCACTAAAGGGAGCTCACTACATACAGATTATACAGTCACCACTGAGAGGAGCTCACTATATACAGATTATACAGTCACCACTAGAGGGAGCTCACTATATACAGATTATACAGTCACCAGTAGAGGGAGCTCACTACATACAGATTATACAGTCACCACTGGGAGGAGCTCACTACATACATATTATACAGTCACCACTAGGGGAAGCTCACTACATACAGATTATACAGTCACCACTAGAGGGAGCTCACTACATACAGATTATACAGTCACCACTAGGGGGGGCTCACTACATACAGATTATACAGTCACCACTAGAGGGAGCTCACTACATACAGATTATAGAGTCACCACTAGGAGGATCTCACTACATACAGATTATAGAGTCACCACTAGGAGGATCTCACTACATACAGATTATAGAGTCACCTCTAGGAGGAGCTCACTACATACAGATTATACAGTCACCTCTAGGAGGAGCTCACTACATACACATTATACGGTCACCTCTAGGAGGAATGTTTTTAATACAGAATATAGTCACCACTAGAGGTATTATATAGACACTACATATAGAGTATACAGGCACCACTAGAGGTATTATATAGGCAGTACATATAGAGTATACAGCCACTTAGCCTGGCTCTTTTCCCCTATTCCCCTCCCTCCTGACATCACAGTAGCAGACAGTATATGGGAGTAGTTCTGTATTTTCAGATATCAGGATTTTTTCTGTTTATTCGGTTATATAAACTCTTTACTCTTTCAATTGCTCTATAACTGATTACATTGGGGCTCGGGGGAAGCTGCGCCTGAAGCGGGGAACACAGAGATGGGAATCGGTAATAGTCTTGAATTTATTCTACATTGTGTATAAATTGGATTTTCCTGCTCAGATGATGAATTGTGTATGGGGTGTGATTGGGGACAAGGTGTATACAGAAGGACAGGGGGGTACAGCAGTGCAGGGGGAGGCGTATTCAGAAGGACAGGGGGGTACAGCAGGGCAGGGGGAGGTGTATACAGAAGGGCAGGGGGGTACAGCAGGGCAGGGGGAGGTGTATACAGAAGGGCAGGGGGGTACAGCAGGGCAGGGGGAGGTGTACACAGAAGGGCAGGGGTACAGCAGGGCAGGTGGAGGTGTATACAGAAGGACGGGGGGTACAGCAGGGAAGGGGGGTGTATACAGAAGGGCAGGGGGGTACAGCAGGGCAGGGGAATGTGTATACAGAAGGGCAGGGGGTACAGCAGGGCAGAGGGAGGTGTATACAAAAAGGTAGGGGGGTACAGCAGGGCAGGGGGAGGTGTATACATAAGGACAGGGGGGTACAGCAGGGAGGAGGGGGGTGTATACAGAAGGACAGGGGGGTACAGCAGGGCAGGGGGAGGTGTATACAGAAGGGCAGGGGGTACAGCAGGGCAGGGGGAGGTGTATACAAAAAGGTAGGGGGATACAGCAGAGCAGGGGGAGGTGTATACAGAATGGCAGGGGGGTACAGCAGGGCAGGGGAAGGTGTATACAGAATGGCAGGGGGGTACAATCAGGGGGAGGTGTTTACAGTAGGGCAGGGGGGTACAGCAGTGCAGGGGGAGGTGTATACAGAAGGACAGGGGGGTACACCAGGGGGAGGTGTATACAGAAGGGCAGTGGGGGGTACAGCAGGGCATGGCAGTAGAGATGAGCGAACACTAAAATGTTCGAGGTTCGAAATTCGATTCGAACAACCGCTCACTGTTCGAGTGTTCGAATGGGTTTCGAACCCCATTATAGTCTATGGGGAACATATACTCGTTAAGGGGGAAACCCAAATCCGTGTCTGGAGGGTCACCAAGTCCACTATGACACCCCAGGAAATGATACCAACACCCTGGAATGACACTGGGACAGCAGGGGAAGCATGTCTGGGGGCATAAAAGTCACTTTATTTCATGGAAATCCCTGTCAGTTTGCGATTTTCGCAAGCTAACTTTTCCCCATAGAAATGCATTGGCCAGTGCTGATTGGCCAGAGTACGGAACTCGACCAATCAGCGCTGGCTCTGCTGGAGGAGGCGGAGTCTAAGATCGCTCCACACCAGTCTCCATTCAGGTCCGACCTTAGACTCTGCCTCCTCCGGCAGAGCCAGCGCTGATTGGCCGAAGGCTGGCCAATGCATTCCTATGCGAATGCAGAGACTTAGCAGTGCTGAGCCAGTTCTGCTCAACTACACATCTGATGCACACTCGGCACTGCTACATCAGATGTAGCAATCTGATGTAGCAGAGCCAAGGGTGGACTAGAACCCCTGTGCAAACTCAGTTCACGCTAATAGAATGCATTGGCCAGCGCTGATTGGCCAATGCATTCTATTAGCCCGATGAAGTAGAGCTGAATGTGTGTGCTAAGCACACACATTCAGCTCTACTTCATCGGGCTAATAGAATGCATTGGCCAGCACTGATTGGCCAGAGTACGGAACTCGACCAACCAGCGCTGGCTCTGCTGGAGGAGGCGGAGTCTAAGATCGCTCCACACCAGTCTCCATTCAGGTCCGACCTTAGACTCCGCCTCCTCCAGCAGAGCCAGCGCTGATTGGCCGAATTCCGTACTCTGGCCAATCAGCGCTGGCCAATGCATTCTATTGGCGTGATGAAGCAGTGCTGAATGTGTGTGTTTAGCTCAACTACACCGGTGGAGTAGTTGAGCTAAGCACACAGATTCAGCTCTGCTTCAATCAGCACTGGCCAATGCATTCTATTAGCTTGATGAAGCAGAGTGTGCACAAGGGTTCAAGCGCACCCTCGGCTCTGATGTAGCAGAGCCGAGGGTGCACTTGAACCCTTGTGCACCCTTGGCTCTGCTACATCAGAGCCGAGGGTGCGCTTGAACCCTTGTGCAGCCTCGGCCAGCGCTGATTGAAGCAGAGCTGAATCTGTGTGCTTAGCTCAACTACTCCACCGGCGTAGTTGAGCTAAACACACACATTCAGCACTGCTTCATCACGCCAATAGAATGCACTGGCCAGCGCTGATTGGCCAGAGTACGGAATTCGGCCAATCAGCGCTGGCTCGGCTGGAGGAGGCGGAGTCTAAGATTGCTCCACACCAGTCTCCATTCTGGTCCAACCTTAGACTCCGCCTCCTCCAGCCGAGCCAGCGCTGATTGGCCGAATTCCGTACTCTGGCCAATCAGTACTGGCTAATGCATTGTATTGGCGAGATGAAGCAGTGCTGAATGTGTGTGTTTAGCTCAACTACACCGGTGGAGTAGTTGAGCTAAGCACACAGATTCAGCTCTGCTTCAATCAGCGCTGGCCAATGCATTCTATTAGCTTGATGAAGCAGAGTGTGCACAAGGGTTCAAGCGCACCCTCGGCTCTGATGTAGCAGAGCCGAGGGTGCACTTGAACCCTTGTGCACCCTCGGCTCTGCTACATCAGAGCCGAGGGTGCGCTTGAACCCTTGTGCACACTCTGCTTCATCAAGCTAATAGAATGCATTGGCCAGCGCTGATTGGCCAAAGTACGGAATTTGGCCAATCAGCGCTGGCCAATGCATCCCTATGGGAAAAAGTTTATCTCACAAAAATCACAATTACACACCCGATAGAGCCCCAAAAAGTTATTTTTAATAACATTCCCCCCTAAATAAAGGTTATCCCTAGCTATCCCTGCCTGTACAGCTATCCCTGTCTCATAGTCACAAAGTTCACATTCTCATATGACCCGGATATGAAATCCACTATTCGTCTAAAATGGAGGTCACCTGATTTCGGCAGCCAATGACTTTTTCCAATTTTTTTCAATGCCCCCGGTGTCGTAGTTCCTGTCCCACCTACTTTGCGCTGTTATTGGTGCAAAAAAGGCGCCAGGGAAGGTGGGAGGGGAATCGAATTTTGGCGCACTTTACCACGCGGTGTTCGATTCGATTCGAACATGCCGAACACCCTGATATCCGATCGAACATGTGTTCGATAGAACACTGTTCGCTCATCTCTACATGGCAGTATACAGGGGCAGGTCAGGGTTATGTCTTATGGAACCTGGAGGATCAAAATCTCCATCAGCATCAATGTCAGTATCTTAAAGGGCCCTTCCTATCTACAATTTGTTGGTATATAGCGAGGATATGCCATCTTCTTATGACTAGTGGGGTCTGACCTCTGGGGCCCCCATTAATCCTGAGAAATAAAGGACCACAGCATGGTTTTTCCTTGTATAGCAGGACATAGTCATCCACTGTGGAGGGAGCATCAGCCAATTCATTCACTTTAATGATGCCACTCAGCAGATCCCTGGAAAATCGATCTCCAGGAGCTCAGCAGGGACACAATGCGGCCCCTTTCATGTTCAGAGGTCAGAACATGCCCTTTCTAGTTTATAAAATTGGAATAACCCTTTAATCACCTTGTATATTGTATCTGGGTTGTGACCCTCAAGGCAAATAGAGATTTGAATCCAGAAAATGGCCCTAAGACAACACTCGAGGAAGTCAGGAAGTGTTATCATGAGGGCACTGTATCAGCTGGTAGATTTTGGGCTGAGGGGGGGGGGGGGGATGGGAGCCCTCCTGAGCTTAAGACACTGCATGTAGAGAACCCCTTTATACAACAGCCAATATCCCCTGGCCTGAACTTACTGATCCACTCACAATATTGCTCTAGGACCCTTTACAGACAGTTGCAGGTCCTCTGTGTCCTCTGCTGACTCTTCTGCTGCCGCTGCTGGTGTGGAGCACAACTAGAAATGTTCCAGCAAAAAAGAGCGTCTCTTCTGGAATTACTGATCTTTTCTGTCTAAAACATTTCCAGCTGGGATCCATAATGGACGCCGTTGACTTCTTTGAAGGGTGCACGGCCTGAAGTAGAGACATGATGGCCATAGGGGAGCTGATGTCACTAGATTCACGCTCCTACATACAGGAATGGTCCGGCCCCTCACTGACGACTCCACACATTGTACACCCCTGGATTCTGGATTACTTGTTATAAATAGTCACATAATGATAAGTTTACTTGGAGTACCACTCCTGACCATATGGGGTGCTATTAAGAGAAAGCATAAGCAACATGCATATGTATATATACCAATCAGTGACCCCTTGTGGTAGGAAAATTTGATGCAAATATTCACATTCTTGTCTTATGCCCCACTTGTTTTACCTGTGTCAGCGCGCTACTCTCCTCATCATCCTCATGTACTAACAATGGGAATTTTCCTTGAAACAGTTGGAGATCTGAGTTGGAGACGATTGCTGGAAATTTAAGGTGACTCTCTGGGAAATTTTCGGCTACTATTACCTGATTTAATATTAGACTCCTATAGGAATAGTCATCATAAAGTTCTCTTCCATTTGGTCATGTGATTACTCCATTATTGGGAATTATATAATACATCTCCAAAAGTATCACCAAAACTTCCTATATGATGAAACTGCATGGTGTGTATTACACAAATTCCTACCACACATACTGATGATGATTAGACAGACTCCTGTCACAGTTACTGATGATTAGACAGACTCCTGTCACAGTAAGAGGGCATTCACACGATGTAATGCAGATAACCTGCATAAGAATCAGCATTGCGAAACAGAATCCCATTGAGTTCAATGTGTTCTGTTTAACGCGCGTAACACATTGAAATCAATGTTTTGCAGCGCTGATTCTTATGCGAGTTATTGTGCAAGAATCAGCACCACGTTACATTGTGTGAATGCCCCCTTACTGCTGATGATTAGACAGGCTCCTGTCACAGTTACTGCTGATGATTAGACAGGCTCCTATAGGCTCAGAGATATTATGTATCCAGAATAGAGATGAGCGAACAGTGTTCTATCGAACACATGTTCGATCGGATATCAGGGTGTTCACCATGTTCGAATCGAATCGAACACCGCGTGGTAAAGTGCGCCAAAATTCGATTCCCCTCCCACCTTCCCTGGCGCCTTTTTTGCACCAATAACAGCGCAAAGTAGGTGGGACAGGAACTACGACACCGGGGGCATTGAAAAAAATTGGAAAAAGTCATTGGCTGCCGAAATCAGGTGACCTCCATTTTAGACGAATAGTGGATTTCATATCCGGGTCATATGAGAATGTGAACTTTGTGACTATGAGACAGGGATAGCTGTACAGGCAGGGATAGCTAGGGATAACCTTTATTTAGGGGGGAATGTTATTAAAAATAACTTTTTGGGGCTCTATCGGGTGTGTAATTGTGATTTTTGTGAGATAATCTTTTTCCCATAGGGATGCATTGGCCAGCGCTGATTGGCCGAATTCCGTACTCTGGCCAATCAGCGCTGGCCAATGCACTCTATTAGCTTGATGAAGCAGAGTGTGCACAAGGGTTCAAGCGCACCCTCGGCTCTGATGTAGCAGAGCCGAGGCTGCACAAGGGTTCAAGCGCACCCTCGGCTCTGATGTAGGAGAGCCGAGGGTGCACTTGAACCCTTGTGCACCCTCGGCTCTGCTACATCAGAGCCGAGGGTGCGCTTGAACCCTTGTGCACACTCTGCTTCATCAAGCTAATAGAATGCATTGGCCAGCGCTGATTGGCCAATGCATTCTATTAGCCTGATGAAGTAGAGCTGAATGTGTGTGCTAAGCACACACATTCAGCTCTACTTCATCGGGCTAATAGAATGCATTGGCCAGCGCTGATTGGCCAGAGTACGGAATTCGGCCAATCAGCGCTGGCTCTGCTGGAGGAGGCGGAGTCTAAGATCGCTCCACACCAGTCTCCATTCAGGTCCGACCTTAGACTCCGCCTCCTCCAGCAGAGCCAGCGCTGATTGGCCGAATTCCGTACTCTGGCCAATCAGCACTGGCTAATGCATTGTATTGGCGTGATGAAGCAGTGCTGAATGTGTGTGCTTAGCACACACATTCAGCTCTACTTCATCGGGCTAATAGAATGCATTGGCCAATCAGCGCTGGCCAATGCATTCTATTAGCGTGAACTGAGATTGCACAGGGGTTCTAGTGCACCCTCGGCTCTGCTACATCAGATTGCTACATCTGATGTAGCAGTGCCGAGTGTGCATCAGATGTGTAGTTGAGCAAAACTGACTCAGCACTGCTAAGTCTCTGCATTCGCATAGGAATGCATAGGCCAGCCTTCGGCCAATCAGCGCTGGCTCTGCGGGAGGAGGCGGAGTCTAAGGTCGGACCTGAATGGAGACTGGTGTGGAGCGATCTTAGACTCCGCCTCCTCCAGCAGAGCCAGCGCTGATTGGTCGAGTTCCGTACTCTGGCCAATCAGCACTGGCCAATGCATTTCTATGGGGAAAAGTTAGCTTGCGAAAATCGCAAACTGACAGGGATTTCCATGAAATAAAGTGACTTTTATGCCCCCAGACATGCTTCCCCTGCTGTCCCAGTGTCATTCCAGGGTGTTGGTATCATTTCCTGTGGTGTCATAGTGGACTTGGTGACCCTCCAGACACGAATTTGGGTTTCCCCCTTAACGAGTTTATGTTCCCCATAGACTATAATGGGGTTCGAAACCCATTCGAACACTCGAACAGTGAGCGGCTGTTCAAATCGAATTTCGAACCTCGAACATTTTAGTGTTCGCTCATCTCTAATCCAGAACATTTCACAATCCACACTCCATGTTGTTCCCTGACAATGTAGT
Source organism: Leptodactylus fuscus (assembly GCF_031893055.1). Lineage (NCBI taxonomy): Eukaryota > Metazoa > Chordata > Amphibia > Anura > Leptodactylidae > Leptodactylus > Leptodactylus fuscus. The sequence goes on along the minus strand of NC_134267.1, from coordinate 28,485,947 downwards.
GTTTATTGGAGTGGAGGTTCTCAGTAATTGTTACATTGTATCTGGACATCACAGGAGCAGAGTGTGGCCTGTAAGACTAGTAGTTACAATGGGTAAAAAATATGCAAATCTATTTTCCTGGATGGAATTAGGAGAACAGTGCACTCTGTACACCACCCTATAGAGGGCGGCATCCTTAACATCATGAACGACTCAGTTATAAAGTCTTTTAATCATGATGTGGATTTAATTGCCAAATCAGTATTTCTGTCCCAAAAGGAACAGATTCCCAACTATGGACAGCGCTGTTTCGGCCTATTGGGCCATCCTCAGCATAGCGTAGGGATACTGATTGGCAGAGTGAGAGACTATAGACCAGGGTCAGGGGATAATCGTACACATCAGGGAGAGTGTGTGCCTACATAGGCAGTACGGAGACTTACAATGTAGTTACAATGTAAGAGTAGATAGCGGGGGAGGGGGTACTTATTATCTTCCACAAATATTCAATCACAATGGTCACAACTAAAATCCTTGCGGCATTCACAGGAAAGTGGCGATAAGATAATAAAGCCCTGGATTTACTGTTCACCGCTCCGTTACCTGAGGCTCGGCCGCCCTGGAAATATCCTCTCAATCTCTGATTTATTCAGGAATGAAAAAGTTTCCATATATAACAAAAACTTCTCAGAGTGACAATCGAGCAGAACAGCTCCGTATACAGAGTGGTATATAGCTATATGAGATGAAAGAGCTGTATACCCCTGGGTATCATGTGCGCCCCAATGGTGGCTGCAGTCAGAGATATACGTTAAAGATTCAGGGTGCCAATACAAAATCTGTAATGAGTCTCCCACATACTAAGTGCGATCTATAATGCGGGTGTCTTCTTATGCTATACAGCACCTTGGGTCCCCTTAGGCTCTAGGGCCAAGCAGTGATTAGTACCTCTATGGCTGCACACCCTTGTTCACATATTATATTTACACCCCTGGTGTAGGTCACTTCCGTATCCATTCTAGTTACACCCCTGATGATGGTCACCTCTGCATCCCCTATAATAATGCTCCTAGTGTCGGTCACATCTGCATCCCTTATAGTAACACCCCTAATGTCGGTCACTTCTGCACCCCGTATAGTTAGACCCCTGGTATTGATCACCTTTGCATCCCCTATAATATTGCCCGTGGTGTCAGTCACCTCTGCACTCTTTATAGTTACATCCCTGATGTCGGTCACCTCTGCACCCCTTATCATAAAGCCCCTGATGTCGGTCACCTCTGCACCCCCTATGATAACGTCCCTGATGTCGGTCACCTCTGCACCCTTTATCATAAAGCCCCTGGTGTCGGTCACCTCTGCACCCCTTATAGTTACATCCCTGATGTCAGTCACCTCTGAATCCCTTATCATAAAGCCCCTGGTGTCGGTCACCTCTGCACCCTTTATCATAAAGCCCCTGGTGTCGGTCACCTCTGCACCCCTTATAGTTACATCCCTGGTGTCAGTCACCTTTGCACCCCCTATAATCATGCCTCTGTGTCGGTCACCTCTGCACCCCTTATAATAGCATCCCTGTTGTCGGTGACTTCTAAACCCCTTATAATTCCCCCCTTCTACAATATTTCAATCAATATTCTATGAGCTAATCACAGCACTATATCTAAGCTCTTCTGCCCCAGACTCCATAGATCTTATCTGTACTGATACATTGCAACAGACCCTCAGCAGTGGACTCATTGCCCAGACTAATCATTTTACTAAAATGATGAAGGGAAGAAACACAAAGTATATTAGAAAATGGCAGAACTTTTCAAGCATTATTTCAAGCACTTTGAGCCTTGGTGACCCCTCCATATTCTTTGTATGTCCAGGGGGACAATGGCACTGCGCTACGGCATGTGTAGGGGGCACAGTACATAGGTTTTAAAAAGAAACAAATCCAGTGGTTCACTGCATTAGACATGGTGGCGTCAGCCGTACTCACCCCATCCAATACACAGGTAGAAGCTGAAGAGCCGCTGCTCGGAGAAGACGGACAGCACCAGCAGGGTGTGCAGGTAGATTCCCTCCACCAGCAGCCAGTAATAGTTGGCTGCCACACAGTACTGCATCATGACAAAGACCAGGCGACAACTGAGTGACTCCTGTGGGGGCGAAACCTCAAGTTACTGATGTTACCCATGCGCACATATGGCAAACCTAATACTGCTCACAGCTGAGAGTTTGTTACAATTCTGTTCAGTCTAGACAACCCTGTGAGATACTGAGAGAAAACTGATACATGTTACCTGCACTGATACATTGTAACAAATTAGGACAGGAGAGACATTGATCTAAACTGGATACAAATGTATCAACACCTCAGGCTACGTTCACATTTGCGTTTTAGTTTCCGTTTGGGAAATCTGTTTGGGGAACCCCCCTTCCTGAACGGAACCTAATCTGCTTAAAAAAGTGGTTACCCACAGAAACCCGTGGACCCCATAGACTATAATGTGGTCCGTGTGGTTTCAGCCCGAAAAAGGGCAAAAAAACGTGGAGAGGAAAACAAAATCCCCAAATGTAGTAGAAGCACTGGTGTGAACCAAGTCTCGGCTGTGTGAAGTTTGGGGTCTAGAGAAGTTATCAGCCTTTAGATGTTTCCATTCATTGAAAGCAAGCAGAGATGTCAGTACGGCTGGGCTCACTCTTATGTGGGGTTTCCATCCTTCGTATCCGCATGTCCGCTTTAAAGGGAAACCCGCAGCTCCCACAGACTATAATGGGGTGTACAAGGTTTCTGCCCAGTATAAAAACAGCGGAGAGAAAAGTCCTGCTTGCAGATGGAGATGCGCAAATGCTAGTGTGAACGATGTACAAGAGAAGTCAGTAAGGCGAGAAACAGAAGTGAAAATCCACAGCCTAAGACAGCGATACACACGACATATTTATCTGTAGACAACCGACAGCTCCAGCACATTGTAAGTGTCAGACATCAGATTTCACTAAATGTAGCTGGATCTGCCAAAGGTCACAGAGATGGAAGATCTTACAGTCAGACAATCACATGTAACAGTCAGAGAATCACATGTGACAGGCAGAGAATCACATGTAACAGGCAGGGAATTACATGTAACAGTCAGACAATCACATGTAACAGTCAGACAATCACATGTAACAGTCAGACAATCACATGTAACAGTCAGACAATCACATGTAACAGGCAGAGAATCACATGTAACAGTCAGGGAATCACATGTAACAGGCAGGGAATCACATGTAACAGGCAGGGAATCACATGTAACTGGCAGGGAATCACATGTAACAGGCAGAGAATCACATGTAACAGGTAGAGAATCACATGTAACAGGCAGAGAATCACATGTAACTGGCAGGGAATTGCATGTAACAGGCAGGGAATCACATGTAACTGGCAGGGAATCACATGTAACAGGCAGAGAATCACATGTAACAGGTAAAGAATCACATGTAACAGGCAGAGAATCGCATGTAACAGGCAGGGAGTCGCATGTAACAGGCAGAGAATCACATGTAACAGGCAGAGAATCACATGTAACAGGCAGAGAATCAATTTAACAGGCAGAGAATCACATGTAACAGGCAGAGAATGACATGTAACAGGCAGGAAATCACATGTAACAGGCAGGGAATCACATGTAACAGGCAGAGAATCACTTGTAACAGGCAGGGGAATCACATGTAACAGGCAGAGAATCACATGTAACAGGCAGGGAATCACATGTAACAGGCAGAGAATCACATGTAACAGTCAGACAATCACATGTAACAGTCAGACAATCACATGTAACAGGCAGAGAATCACATGTAACAGTCAGGGAATCACATGTAACAGGCAGGGAATCACATGTAACAGGCAGGGAATCACATGTAACTGGCAGGGAATCACATGTAACAGGCAGAGAATCACATGTAACAGGCAGAGAATCACATGTAACTGGCAGGGAATTGCATGTAACAGGCAGGGAATCACATGTAACTGGCAGGGAACCACATGTAACAGGCAGAGAATCACATGTAACAGGTAAAGAATCACATGTAACAGGCAGAGAATCGCATGTAACAGGCAGGGAATCGCATGTAACAGGCAGAGAATCACATGTAACAGGCAGAGAATCAATTTAACAGGCAGAGAATCACATGTAACAGGCAGAGAATCACTTGTAACAGGCAGGGGAATCACATGTAACAGGCAGAGAATCACATGTAACAGGCAGGGAATCACATGTAACAGGCAGAGAATCACATGTAACAGGCAAAGAATCACATGTAACAGGCAGAGAATCACTTGTAACAGGCAGGGGAATCACATGTAACAGGCAGAGAATCACATGTAACAGGCAGGGAATCACATGTAACAGGCAGAGAATCACATGTAACAGGCAAAGAATCACATGTAACAGGCAGAGAATCACATGTAACAGGCAGAGAATGACATGTAACAGGCAGGGAATCACGTGTAACAGGCAGAGAATCACATGTAACAGGCAGGGAATCACATGTAACAGGCAGGGAATCACATGTAACAGTCAGAGAATCCCATGTAACAGGCAGAGAATCCCATGTAACAGGCAGAGAATCACATGTAACAGACAGTAAATCACAAATGTTATTCCAAATTGCCATTTGTTGCTGATTTTGCACCACTGAAAACCAAACCTGTAAAACTGCTTGTTTTGCATGATTGTGCAGTGATTGTGATCTGTTTATGTCATGACTGTTATGGTTATGAAGCAAGAATTATGATTGTGCAGTGATTGTGCAGTGATTGTGCTGTGAGTGTGTTCTGAGTGTGTTGTGATTGTGTTGTGATTGTGCTACCTGATAGGAGATGAGTCCCTCCCATTGGTTGTCGTGGATGGCGATGTTGTACATCCAGCGCAGTACGGAATCCTTTATGAAGACAGAGATGGCTCTCAGGATGAAGGAGGTGAAGAGGTTCAGGTGGATGTAGTTCCTCGTACAGTGCAGATGCCTGAGGAGAGATGCAGGTCACAGGTCACTCATAGTGGAGGGATCAGTCAGATGGTGGGCACAGTTTGAGGTCAGTAATAATCCCCCTCTCCCCTTGCACCCTACGTCCCAAGTTCTCACTCACACTTTCTATCAGTAAGGGGGCGTTCACACTACCATTGGTGTCCGATTGCAGTGTCCGTTTGCAGTGTCCGTTGCTACTGTCCGTTCAAGATTTTAGCAATGGACACTAGCTGTGTCCGTTACAATTTCCATTCATTTCAATGGGATTTCATCTGTTGTCAGTTTGTGTCCGTTTGTGTCCTTAAGGGTCCGTTAACAATCATGTCCGTTTTTTCAAGTGGACAGAGAAATCACACATGCAGGATTTTTTTGTCCGTTTGAAAAAACGGATAGAAAGTGTCTGGTTTTTTTTTTTTAACATTGAGGTCTATGGGCAACGGACATATAACAGACAGTAACTGATGGCCATCAGTTACAGTCCGTTATTTTCTGTCCGTTTATTTTTTGCACATGCTCAGAAAGCATAAACAGCAAAAAAGAAAAAACGGACAGTATAAAAAACGGACACTAACTGATACTAATGTGTCCGTATTTTTTAACTGATCCATTAAATGGATCAGTTAAAAAAAAACGGACACATCAACATCAGTTAGCATCACTTAGTGTCCGTTAATGTCCGTTATGATAGGTGTCCGTTTTTTTCCTTTTAAACGGACACCTTCATAACGGACACCAACGGTAGCGTGAACGCACCCTTAGAATAATCCAATGAGCTTTAAGGGGGCGTTCACACTACCGTCGGTGTCCGACATGTAGTGTCCGCTCCTAGTGTCCGCTCAAAATCTGTCACGGACACTAGGAGCGGACACTAGATGTGTCCGTGACACCTGTCATTCACTTTAATGGGCATTGGGTGCGTTCTTTTGCACTCCGTGCCCGTCCTTCTCTGTCCGCAAGAGAAGATGTCCGACTTCTCAAGCGGACAGAGGAACCCTGCATGCAGGGTTTTTCTGTCCGCTTGAGAAGTCGGACATCTTCTCTTGCGGACAGGAAAGGACGGGCACGGAGTGCAAAAGAACGCACCCGATGCCCATTAAAGTGAATGACAGGTGTCACGGACACATCTAGTGTCCGCTCCTAGTGTCCGTGACAGATTTTGAGCGGACACTAGGAGCGGACACTATATGTCGGACACCGACGGTAGTGTGAACGCTCCCTAACATTTAAACAATGTGACTACAGGAACTAGTGCAAATGGATTAAAACAGTCAGTACGGCTACCAGAGACAAAATCACCCAGCTTTCCCAGAATCATTAAATGCAAATCTGTTCCATGGACTGAACTGCAACCCACAGTCAACTGTCTATGAAGGAAAGGAGTCATGTGTTTGTAATCCTGGAGAATCCCTTTAAGCTTACAAGCTTATAAGCCGAATTTTTCAGCACAGATTTTGTGCTGAAAAAGCCCCCTCGGCTTATACTTGAGTCAAGCAAAAAAAATAAAAATTGAAAGTGCCCGGTCTACTGAATATAGGGGATCTGCAGTGCTCCTGTTCCGTCGGGAAGGGGTTAATAGGAGCACTGCAGATCCCCTATATACAGCCAGGCTGAATTCCAAGTGGGGGAAAAAAACAGTCCTCAAGCTCAGGGAAGGGGCAGACAGACAACCAAAACTCCCCCTCCCCTTCCCCAGCACCCAGTAACTACTGCACCCAAAAACTCCGGCCATTTTCATTTTTGAAATTTTCCAATAGCTGCTGCATTTCCCTCCTCGGCTTATACTCGAGTCAATAAGTTTTCAGTTTTTTGTGGTAAAATTAGGGGCCTCGGCTTATATTCGGGTCGACTTATACTCGAGTATATACGGTAACTAAGAATCCCAAAAGTGTCAGGCGCCCTCTGTCTGTGCACAAAAGTATAGCACAATGAAATTCTAGAGTGGGGTTCATAAATCCCTCACAGGAGTAAAACCACCAGTATCCTTGTGCGAACTTTCATCTCTTAGCACAATTTCAATTCAGAAATAAAACTTTACGTTGGAAATTCTGTGACATATCTTTATAGAGATCAACTTGGGGGCAACACGGTGGCTAAGTGGTTAGCACTGCAGCCTTGCAGCGCTGGGGTGCTGTGCTCGAATCCTGCCAGTCCATTAAGTACATACCTTTGCATATTATCTGATCTGCTCCAGGCAGTGCTGACGCACTGGAGGGGAAAATACCTTTAATCCAAATTGGCGGTTTGCTACTTTTAAAGGGATCCTATCATTAAAACTCATTTTTTTCTGCCTAACACATAGGAATAGCCTTAAGAAAGGCTATTCTTCTCCTACATGTATCCAAGGAAAAATTATTTCGAATCCAGCCGGAAGATATAAATAAAACTTAGCTTTTATTCAAGCAATCCATAAAAATTTCTGCAGAGGTATGAGCAATCGAGCCGCAGTTCGGCTGACGCGTTTCGGTTTACAAAACCTTAATCATAGGCTATGACCAGAATGACTATACTGCACTATATACAGATTATACAGTCACCACTAGAGGGAGCTCACTATATACAGATTATACAGTAACCACTAGAGGGAGCTCACTACATACAGATTATACAGTCACCACTAGAGGGAGCTCTCTACATACCGTTTATACAGTCACCACTAGGGGGAGCTCACTGCATACATATTATACAGTCACCACTAGGGGGAGCTCACTGCATACATATTATACAGTCACCACTAGAGGGAGCTCACTGCATACATATTATACAGTCACCACTAGGAGGAGTTCACTACATACAGATTACAGTGTTGGCCAAAAGTAATAGATGGTGTTAATTACACAAATTAGAGAAGCATCACATGATTTTTCAAACAGTGCCAATACTTTTGTCCACCCCCTTTTTATGTTTGGTGTGGAATTATATCCAATTTGGCTTTTTGATAATTCTTTTTGTCTTTTTTCATTGCAAGCAAAATAAATGAAGATATTAATACCAAAGAGTTTGTGATTGCAATCATTTTCTGGAAGAAACTGAGTATTATCTGACAGAATTGCAGGGGTGCCAATACTTTTGGCCAACACTGTATACAGTCACCACCAGAGGGAGCTCACTATATACAGATTATACAGTCACCACTAGGGTGAGCTCACTATATACAGATTATACAGTCACCACCAGAGGGAGCTCACTATATACAGATTATACAGTCACCACTAGGGGGAGCTCACTATATACAGATTATACAGTCACCACTGGGGGAGCTCACTATATACCGATTATACAGTCACCACTAGAGGGAATTCAATTATTTATTGCAGAGAGATTTACTGTTTAGCTCATATAAATTGCATTGTTGTTTAGGTATTTGTCTTCCCCTACTGGTAGATCCAGGTGATTGCAGAGATTCCCATAATTGGACTCCCATCATCCCATGACCTGTTGATCTTATGAGTAACTGCTAATGTGAACACTGTAACTACATCTAGAGGAGAAGATTTACACAGTGGAAGGAACAAGCTCTTCTGATCGCAGAATTTACGTCGTTTTTCACAGTCCTCATTATAACAGTAAATCTTTAATATATGCAAATTTATGCAAACTGCCTGACTACTAAGTCTGACTACTGAGTCTGTTTTTCGTGTACATTCACTGGGCTCTAGACTACTCAGACAGGGCAGCAGCGCCCGCCGCCATCTCTGACCTTCACCCAACCTCAAGGGGATTCAATTAGAACACGACATCAGCTCTGACTACTACAAAAAGCTCAACGGTGATGAATATTCTGGATGATTCTAGCTATTTGTAAAGTTCAGAGGGCCGAGACGCTTACAGTATGTCATGTCTTATACTCTAGTCACAGCCAGAGCTGCACTGAGCCCTGGGGCCATTGGATCACCATGTCGGGCCCTTCCCCTATGGGGATTCTTTACCTGGAGAACCTCTTGTTTGTCTCCTTATTCGTCTTTCACCCTATTCTGTGCTAACATTGCAGTGCACCAAGTGAGGGCGCTATAAACCACATCGGCAGAAATAATCAGGACTGGGCCCCTTTTCCACAAGGGCCCCACAGCAGTCACATGATCCATCTCCATAGCCTGTGTGCTCCAGCATGGTGCACTGTCACAACGTTGTATTCCCCGATGCCTTAGATCAGAAGACAGACACTAGCACAACTGCAGTGGCGGCTACAGTATATTGACTGTCACCCAGCTTTCCCTGACACAGATATAAGAGGATGTTACTATTCTAGTAGTTTCTTCCTTCTGATGAGCCAGAGATCAGATCTTTGTCCCGGCCGTGACGTGCCATAAATTGCCTTTGCTGATGGTGCCAGTCCGCGGTGATAACTTGTGCCTGGTTTTACGGTGTCCGGCAGCGTTGCGTTCTCCGCGCTCTTCTGTATAATTCTTCGCCTCCTCTGCTTGTGCCATTTAATTGCTTTTCTGTTACTTTGTTTCCGTACTTGTCTCCTAGGGGCAATCTCCGGATATTGCGCGGCTCATTCATTGGTTCTTATTTTGGTTTTGTAATAAATTTCAGAAAATTATAAGGAAAATAATGTACCTGGCCTGGACAACAGGATTTGACTCCTTCTCCCTCCTCCCCAATACAAATAGAAGGCATGACAATTTTGGAACACGAATCCAATTCAGGGGCAATACTAGATGACAGGGGGCCTGAGGGGACACTTATTCATGAGCCGAAGCAGAGAGCAAGTGTTAGTCTCTGGGTGTGAACAATAAAGTTTCCATTCACTGACACCAAATGCATACCTCCCAACCGTCCAGATTTCCGCGGGACATTCAAGATTCCGGTGACATGTCCCGTGGTCTCGGTTGGAGGGAGGTATGTCCTGATTTCCACTCAGATCTGGGTCCAGAGGACACAGAAATCTGGCATTTGATAAAGTATCACATAACCTTCTTATTGAAAAAATGATTAAGTATGGCTTTGACAAAAAATCAGTTAGGTGGATTCACAACTGGCTTAATGATCGGGCACAACGAGTAATACTAAATGGCTACACATCGAACTGGAAGAAAGTCAAAAGCGGGGTGCCGCAGGGCTCTGTTCTGGGCCCAGTACTTTTTAATATCTTTATAAATGATCTGGACGATGGAATTATTGGGGAACTCATAAAATTTGCAGATCATACGAAGATAGGAGGAATAGCCAACACTAGAGAGGAGAGAGAGCGTATTCAAAAGGACTTAGACACACTGGAACAATGGGCTGAGGCGAACAAAATGGTATTTAACAGGGACAAATGCAAAGTTCTACATCTGGGTAACAGAAATGTAAAAAACATATATAGTATGGGAGGAATAGAACTAAGTGATAGCATAGGGGAAAAGGACTTGGGCATAATAGTAGATCACAAATTCAACATGAGCCAACAGTGCGGTGCTGCTGCAAAAAAGGCGAATAAAATTCTGGGATGTATTAAGACAAGCATTGAATCTAGATCAAGAGAGGTCATTATTCCGCTGTACTCTTCCCTGGTCAGACCACACCTGGAAATACTGTGTACAGTTCTGGGCGCCTCAATTCAAGAAAGACATCGATATATTGGAGCAAGTCCAGAGAAGAGCAACCAAAATGGTGGAAGGTCTGCAAACCATGTCCTATGAGGAGCGGCTAAAAGAACTGGGATTGTTTAGTTTGCAGAAGAGAAGGCTGAGGGGAGATTTAATAGCAGTCTACAAATATCTGAAAGGTAGTCACAGTGCAGAGGGATCTCCCCTATTCTCATTAGCACAAGGAAGTACAAGAAGCAATGGGATGAAACTAAAGGGAAAGAGATACAGATTAGACATTAGGAAAAACTTTCTGACAGTGAGGGTAGTGAGAGAGTGGAATAGGCTGCCACGGGAGGTGGTGGGCGCTCCATCAATGGAAATCTTCAAGCGGAATCTGGATAAACATATAGCTGGAATGATTTAGGAAAACCTGCACTCGCAGGGGGTTGGACCCGATGGCCCTTGAGGTCCCTTCCAACTCTACCATACCATAAAAAAAAAAAAAAGATCTGAGTTGAACACATACGCGGCTGAAGCAAGGAGCTGACACAGGTCAGCTCCTCGCTTCGCCGCTGCCGCCGGCTACTGGCTTGTACACGCGATGTGATGACGTCACATCGCGTCTACAACTGTGCGCCAGTGAGAGAGAGAGAGAGAGAGGCGCGCAGAGAGCTGCGAGGGAACGAAGGAGAAGGTAAGTGTAATGTGGAGGTGGAATGTGAAACTGGAGGCAGATGAAGGAGAGGACGGCATGACACTGGGGGCAGAGATGTGGGGACATGAATCTGGGGGCAGAGATGGAGGGGACATGAATCTGGGGGCAGAGATGGAGAGGACATGAATCTGGGGGCAGAGATGGGGGGACATGAATCTGGGGGCAGAGATGGAGAGGACATGAATCTGGGGGCAGAGATGGGGGGACATGAATCTGGGGGAAGAGTTGTGGGGGACATGAATCTGGGGGCAGAGATGGGGGGACATGAATCTGGAGGCAGAGATGGGGGGACATGAATCTGGGGGCAGAGATGGGGGGGACATGAATCTGGGGGCAGAGATGGGGGGACATGAATCTGGGGGCAGAGATGGAGGAGACATGAATCTGGGGGCAGAGATGGGGGACATGAAACTGGGAGCAGAGATGGAGGAGGGGACATGAAACTGGGGGCAGATGAACGGTGTATATGAAACTGGGGGAGAGATAGAGGGGGAACATGTAATTTACGGGTGACTGTAGGAGGATTATACCGTGTACGGGCACATGAAAAATTAATGAGAATGGGCGGAGTCAACACAAAAGTGGGCGGGGCACATTTTGTCCCTCTTTCGGTTCTTCAAAAGTTGGGAGGTATGCAAATGATACGATATAAGTATCCACACTACATGTAGCTCATGTACCCTGGGGAGTCGCAAGCAAAGAAGATAAATGTCATCCACACTGCAGAACTGCAAAATGCCATTCGTGTCAGTATTTTGTAGTCCTGCAGAAGGAGCTTTGATGATCATGTGACCACTCATATGCGGGAGCGGAGCTTGTACAATATCTCTGTGTATAGAAGCTGTCCAAGGGCTGCCTGTAGGGGAAGAACATGGAAGTAGCAGGGTTGAGTATAGGGAGAAGGAGGATGTAGCAGAGCAGAGTGTAAGACATGAACAATGCAGGAAGCAGGGATGAGTGTGTGTGTGTGTGTGTGGGGGGGGGGGGCATAAAGGTAGTAGCTAAATTTATGGGATGGAGCAAGATGTATATTGGGAAGAAATATGGATTTATAACAGCTATCTATAAGAGTGGGAGCATGGAGGCAGCAGAGCTGTGAGTGTGGGGAATAAGAAGGCAACAGAGCTGTGTGTAGGAAATATGGAGGTAGTAGATCTGTGTGTGTAGGGAATATGGAGGTAGCAGAGCTGTGAGTGTAGGAAATATGGAGCCAGCAGAGCTGTGTGTGTGTAGGGAATATGGAGGTAGCAGAGCTGTGTGTGTAGGGAATATAGAGGCAGCAGAGCTGTGAGTGTGGGGAACAAGAAGGCAACAGAGCTGTGTGTAGGAAATATGAAGGTAGTAGATCTGTGTGTGTAGGGAATATGGAGGTAGCAGAGCTGTGAGTGTAGGAAAAATGGAGGTAGCAGAGCTGTGAGTGTAGGAAATATGAAGAGAGCAGAGCTGTGTGTGTAGGGAATATGAAGGTAGTAGATCTGTGTGTGTAGGGAATATGGAGGTAGTAGATCTGTTTGTGTAGGAAATATGGAGGTAGCAGAGCTGTGAGTGTAGGAAAGAAGAAGGCAGCAGAGCTGTGTGTGTAGGGAATATGAAGGTAGTAGATCTGTGTGTGTAGGGAATATGGAGGTAGCAGAGCTGTGAGTGTAGGAAATATGGAGGTAGCAGAGCTGTGAGTGTAGGAAATATGAAGGCAGCAGAGCTGTGTGTGTAGGGAACATGGATGTAGTAGAGTTGTGTATGTAGGGAATATGGAGGTAGCAGAGATGTGTGTGTAAAAGGCAGATCAGTGGCAGTATAAAGCTGAAAAGCAGAAACAGATGCCAAATACTTCTGACTTTTTATTTTTAGAATGGGACTAAGTATGATAGTGGGGGGACCCAAGTCTCACCCGAAAGGGGGTCTCACTTTCAGTAAGTTTGGGAACCACTGACATATGGTATAGTCAGATGCAATCACTCCATTCATTCTCAGGGATCAGTATGTGACACAACACCACACTATTTCCATTTCCATTGATATAAATTATTTTTGCTGATCTGCAATAAATACAAATAAATCATCCAGAAATGCAAATATCCTCGCAGGAGGAGCAGAATTTATGTCTCCCGGGGAATGGGCAGAGCGAACACTGATCACTCAGATTCCCTCGACACAGCCTTATTATCACCATATAACGGCCAATCAGAACATCATAAAGCTGCACTAATGGCCCAAAACTGACGAAAATGGACCCAGCAAAGCAAATACATTGTAGAAGCCGAAATATCAGATGAGGAAATATTACAGTCATCTCGGGCGGCCATGAGGGTGGAGATTCCAGATCAATCATCCACTAGTAGATGAACAATTAACATTACGTAGGAGAGATGGAGGAGGGATAGAAGAGCTAACCAGGCAGCGACACCGCAATAAGTGAATTTACAGCCATCTCCAGACGATTCACACATATGAAGAAAAGATATTACCTATGTAATAACCTAAAGACGTCACAACATGGGAATAACAGGATTCACATAGAAGTAGATACAAGGTGTCTATATTAAATTTATAATTCTTTGCATCTCCTACACCCCCGCAGTAATAAGAAACATGTCCAATAATTTGATTACCCAGATTATAGCAGCTGTAGATATAGAATTATATACAGGAGATACCCAGGTTATATCAGCTGTACATATATATATTATATACAGGAGATACCCAGGTTATACCAGCTGTACATATAGAATTATATACAGGAGATACCCAGGTTATACCGGCTGTACATGTATAATTATATACAGGAGATACCCAGGTTATACCGGCTGTACATGTATAATTATATACAGGAGATACCCAGGTTATACCGGCTGTACATGTATAATTATATACAGGAGATACCCAGGTTATACCGGCTGTACATGTATAATTATATACAGGAGATACCCAGGTTATACCGGCTGTACATATCACTATATACAAGGATTGAGGATTATAAGGGCTGATTTAATACCTGAATATCACCAGGATGAATGTAGCGATGACAAGTGCAGAGAAAGACAGAGAGTATCCTATGGTGTATATGATGGACAGAGATGATAACTGTTCTTCTGGCTGCATCTGGGGATGGAAAACAAATTATTACAATACGGTACATATCACAGTGAGTCATAAACTAACCTGCTCTATAACCTGTAGATAGGACACTAGGCAAGGGCACAACTACCAGGGTAGCAGTGGTAGTGGCTGCCACAGGGCCCAGGACATTTGAGGGCCTGGAGGCAGCTGCTACCACTGCAGATTTTTTTTTTTTAATAGGCCATTACCTGCTGAAGTAACCCCAGGAGGTAACGGGCCCTATTTATTTACCGATCCTGGTTCCTGCTAACGGCTGCCTTCTGCGGAGGCAGTTGTGAGCAGGAGTGGGGGAACAGTAATTGAGGCATAGTACTGTGTGCAGGGGCCATTATGGGGCATAATACTGTGTGCAGGGGCCACTATGGGGCATAATACTGTGTGCAGGGGCCACTATGGGGCATAATACTGTGTGCAGGGACCACTATGGGGGATAATACTGTGTGTACAGAAATGGGGAAGAAGGGGATTGTCAGGGTCCTTGGGGGGGGAGTCGGTCGGGGGGTGGGGGCCATAACAAATGTTCGCCTTGGAGCCCCGACATTCCTAGTTACGCCACTGACACTATGTACTATCTGCTCTATAACCTCCTGCCTACAGATTGGCGTTCATGGTGTTCCTGCACCTTTATGCTCAGTTAACCCTTTCAGTCTGTTACAGGAGATTTGTACATTCTGTCACTTCTGAGCTGCAGGAAGGATAATGTTGTCCATTGCTGGGCTGGGGCCCGGGGGGGGGGCACTATCTGTCCTGCCAGCCATGAACTGGCATCAGCGGGCCCGGGATGGATGTGCAGGCAGCAGATAATGGGAAATGTAAGTGAAGATTCTGATTCCAGATGAGGTTGTTTTACTGCTGGTTAATGGCTCTGATAAATAGGCCTAAGTGACATTTCCCATGAATGTGACGCCGTCCCCCATGACTAATTCTCCAGTCACATTATAATGTAGGACGATCAATGCATTACCAATGACTTTGAAGAAGGAACAGAACAAACGCAAGTGTCCTGCAAGATGATGCTGGGGAGGAATGCTCTGCAGAAATGGGGACTGTGTACAAGTGTCCTGCAAGATGATGCTGGGAGGAATGCTCTGCAGAAATGGGGACTGTGTACAAGTGTCCTGCAAGATGATGCTGGGAGGAATGCTCTGCAGAAATGGGGACTGTGTACAAGTGTCCTGCAAGATGATGCTGGGAGGAATGCTCTGCAGAAATGGAGACTGTGTACAAGTGTCCTGAAAGATGATGTTGGGAGGAATGCTCTGCAGAAATGGGGACTGTGTACAAGTGTCCTGCAAGATGATGCTGGGGAGGAATGCTCTGCAGAAATGGGGACTGTGTACAAGTGTCCCGCAGGATGATGCTGGGAGGAATGCTCTGCAGAAATGGGGACTGCAAGATGATGCTGGGGGAAACGCTCTGCGTAAATGAGGACTGTAGTACAAGTGTCCTGCAGGACGATGCTGGGGAATGCTCTGCAGTGTCATGTACATTGCCTGCACTAGATGTTACTCATTGTTCTTCTCTGCTTCTTGCTCTGCTGCCTAATCCAGTAATGTGCCCAGAGCGGTTGTCACTTCCCTTCCCCCACAGCAGAGGTCAGATGGGCGTTACCTTCATTGCCCTGTCTTCACATTCGCTGAGGTTCCTCCAGGGTATGGTCCCATTGTCCTTGGTGTCCTTGACCAGCCATGTCCCCTCCGGGGTGCAGTACCGCAGCACCTTGCCTTGAATCACTGCACAACAAGATATATACATTGATGGAAAGCAGTCATCACCATCTGCAACTACAACCCCAGGCCTATCAGCTGTCCGGGAAAGCCGGAAATTGTAGTTTTCCTATGGGTTGAAGGAAATCTCTATAGACTGTGGTTAGTTAAAGACTCAAGAGTATCTAGATGATTATTCCCCTTCTTCCCTTTGAGTGTCAGTCTTTACTGCAGTCATTCTATTCTATTCAACAAATAGGATAACCAACAGTGCCAGCAATATAAGTGATCAATTATTATAGGGGAGCACACAAAGGACCCCTAGATGGGTGTATAAGGTAGGACGATTACATCAGTGACCCATGGCGCCTCCCGCACACACAATGTATTCTAACATATTTTGGATAACTCCTCCTGTCACTTGCAATAACCAACACCTCAGTATATAATTGCCCCCCCTTGGCTTGTGACTTGTTCTCCGGAATCTTCTATTATAATTCTCTGGCGGGACACAATGATTTACATTTTATATTACTCAATGTCTTGGGTTCCTACAATAGAACAAAAACGTAAAGTTATCGCGGTATCCGCAGAGTGCGTGGGTGACGGATTCAGGCGCGGCGCTTTGTGTAACGTGAATACAATGCCAGGTGCAGAGCAGAAACTGGAGATCAGCGGTGACGTCACTGAGAATACAGCCTATCCATATACTAGAGATCAGCGGTGACATCACTGAGAATACAGCCTATCCATATACTAGAGATCAGCGGTGACATCACTGAGAATACAGCCTATCCATATACTAGAGATCAGCGGTGACATCACTGAGAATACAGCCTATCCCTATACTAGAGATCAGCGGTGACATCACTGAGAATACAGCCTATCCATATACTAGAGATCAGCGGTGACATCACTGAGAATACAGCCTATCCATATACTAGAGATCAGCGGTGACATCACTGAGAATACAGCCTTATCCTTATACTAGAGATCAGCGGTTACATCACTGAGAATACAGCCTATGTATATACTAGAGATCAGCGGTGACATCACTGAGAATACAGCCTATCCCTATACTAGAGATCAGCGGTGACATCACTGAGAATACAGCCTATCCATATACTAGAGATCAGCGGTGACATCACTGAGAATACAGCCTATCCCTATACTAGAGATCAGCGGTGACATCACTGAGAATACAGTCTATCCCTATACTAGAGATCAGCGGTGACATCACTGAGAATACAGCCTATCCCTATACTAGAGATCAGCGGTGACATCACTGAGAATACAGCCTATCCATATACTAGAGATCAGCGGTGACATCACTGAGAATACAGCCTATCCATATACTAGAGATCAGCGGTGACATCACTGAGAATACAGCCTATCCATATACTAGAGATCAGCAGTGACATCACTGAGAATACATCCTATCCATATACTAGAGATCAGCGGTGACATCACTGAGAATACAGCCGATCCTACCCTATTCCACAACTCTCGCTGTCATTGAGATCTTTGGTGAGAAAAGTGCATTGCAAATGTTTATTATCCTACTAATATTATAAGTGTGAAAGTTTGTGTGTTTGGATGTTTGTGAGTTTGGATGTTTGTTCCTCAATCACGCTAAAACGCCTGGACGGATTTGCGTGCAATATTCCACAAACATAGTTCTCCCTTAGGATTGAGTCATAGGCTACTTTTGGTGCCACTAAACAACATGGCTTCCTAGCAGGAGGCTCACAAAAGCAGGACTCCTAGCCCCAGCTATAGACTCACACACACTGCCTGGCATTTCCTGCCTCAACCTGCCTGCACACTCCTTACTGTCACCTCAGGAGTAGCCCTCACTCTACTCACTCACATTTACATATAGCTTTCCACTATATAACACATCACATTGTCTGTATTACTACATACACAATACAACACATCACATTGTCTGTATCACTACATACACAATACAACACATCACATTGTCTGTATCACTACATACACAATACAACACATCACATTGTCTGTATCACTACATACACAATACAACACATCACATTGTCTGTATCACAACATACACAATACAACACATCACATTGTCTGTATCACGTCATACACAATACAACACATCACATTGTCTGTATCACGACATACACAATACAACACATCACATTGTCTGTATCACTACATACACAATATAACACATCACATCACATTTGCTAGCCCACCAAACTTTTTAAAGCACTTTTACAGTTTCACACGTCTGTGTCCGCCCAATTCTCAAATCACCGCAGACGAAGTCGTGGGTAAAAGCTAGTTATAGATATATATGAGATAGATAGATAGATAGATAGATAGATAGATAGATAGGAGATAGATAGATAGATAGATAGATAGATAGATAGATAGGAGATAGATAGATAGATAGATAGATAGATAGATAGATAGATAGATAGTTATTACAATGTATTATATATGACAGGATGAGACATGTTGCTCCGCCGCTGACCACACTTATCATCGGAGCCTTTATTGCCTCTTGTGTGTTACTGTTATTATTATTATATATGTTCCTCTCTTTCTAGATCTTTCTCTCTTCTCCTCATTGTCTTTATACGGATTGATGTGTACAGACAGTAAATGTGGGTGACAGTAATGGCCGGGGTCAGGAGGTAGAACGAGCAGTAATGGCGCCATTTATCTCCTCACAGAATCATTGTGTGGACCAGATGATAAATCGCAGATATTAGATGATCCTGATCACACATGCGGGATTAATCGCTGCAGTAAATGTCTTCTCACCTGATGCCTCCTCCACACACATTCATAACCATTGTTGAGATGTTTTATATTGCACTGAAGATTATCCAGCCATAGAATAAAACAACCACATTGCAACCAACTAAAGATGCCAGAGATCACCATGCCCAATGCCAGGCAGCTGCTATAAAGCCATGAGAGTCTACTGTATAGGAGGAACAAGTCATCATCCGGTCAGTCTGGAACTGGCTGATTTCAGGAGAAGTTTCACTGGCCAAATGAACTCACCTCTGTAACTTTCATCTATGACACAGAATAAACCTCTGTAACTTTCATCTATGACACAGAATAAACCTCTGTAACTTCCATCTATGACACAGAATAAACCTCTGTAACTTTCATCTATGACACAGAATAAACCTCTGTAACTTTCATCTATAACACAGAATAAACCTCTGTAACTTTCATCTATAACACAGAATAAACCTCTGTAACTTTCATCTATGACACAGAATAAACCTCTGTAACTTTCATCTATGACACCAAATAAACCTCTGTAACTTCCATCTATGACACAGAATAAACCTCTGTAACTTTTTTTTTCTGTGACACAAACTACTCATTTACGGCACAGAGACATTTTTGTGACTTTTTTGCGACAACACTGCTCCATTTTGTTTAATATAACTGACTTACAAGGAAACAGATTAAAGTCCTTGAGTATAAACTTCCCTTAGACTTTCTTATCAGGTCCAGATAGATAGAACAACTATAAATAAACCTACTTGATGACAGATTAAGGTGTTGCCTCCTTACAATGAAGCACAATAACTCTGACAACCAGCAATTGTCATAGTGACTTAATGATATTGTTGTCACAGAAAAATACTGATGAATTTGTAATCTTACAAGAACACGGAGGTTGTTGTTCTGTACAGGTGCAGTTGTGCTGAGTTTGTTATGTAGCAAAATGTGCTGCAATATCACAATATGATACCAGTGGATGTCCTTAAGATGCTGATTAAACCTACTGGATTGTTTGTTATGAATATGAGTATGGGTATAATAATGCCATACAGCGCCCATGTAATACCTCCATACACTGTTTACATAAACATAGTGTATATACACAGCTTCAACAGAAACAAATAGAACTTGGTTAAAAAATACTGTTTTTTAAGATAAGGATTTGCCAGAAGGAAATGACGGGGGCCACAAAATCTGAAATCTCAGAGGCCACCCAACCTGTAAATACATTAATACGTCCCAAACTTTTTCTTGAGTTTGTGTAATTTAAGTGGTGTGTAGGATCTGATCGTGAGAACCGACATCCAGCAATAAAGATAATGAGATATTGAATTTAGCCCGAGCGGCATCATCGGAAATGTCATCACCACTTATCATTACATGTCATAAAAAAGGTGAAAACCCTCAGGGCACAACGTGCCCCAACCTGTTATAATATCACACAACATAGTTATATTCTTGTACATAGGAGTAGTATTATAGTAGATATATTGTTGTACATAGGAGCAGTATTATAGTAGTTATATTCTTGTACATAGGAGGTAGTATTATAGTAGTTATATTCTTGTACATAGGAGCAGTATTATAGTAGTTATATTCTTGTACATAGGAGGTAGTATTATAGTAGTTATATTCTTGTACATAGGAGCAGTATTATAATAGTTATATCCTTGTACATAGTAGTAGTATTATAGTAGTTATATTCTTGTACATAGGAGCAGTATTATAGTAGTTATATTCTTGTACATAGGAGGTAGTATTATAGTAGTTATATTCTTGTACATAGGAGCAGTATTATAGTAATTATATTCTTGTACATAGGAGTAGTATTAGAGTAGTTATATTCTTGTACATAGGAGCAGTATTATAGTAGTTATATTCTTGTACATAGGAGCAGTATTATAGTAGTTATATTCTTGTACATAGTAGTAGTATTATAGTAGTTATATTCTTGTACATTGGAGTAGTATTATAGTAGTTATATTCTTGTACATAGGAGCAGTATTATAGTAGTTATATTCTTGTACATAGGAGCAGTATTATAGTAGTTATATTCTTGTACATAGGAGCAGTATTATAGTAGTTATATTCTTGTACATAGGAGTAGTATTATAGTAGTTATATTCTTGTACATAGGAGCAGTATTATAGTAGTTATATTCTTGTACATAGGAGCAGTATTATAGTAGTTATATTCTTGTACATAGGAGCAGTATTATAGTAGTTATATTCTTGTACATAGGAGCAGTATTATAGTAGTTATATTCTTGTACATAGGAGCAGTATTATAGTAGTTATATTCTTGTACATAGGAGCAGTATTATAGTAGTTATATTCTTGTACATAGGAGTAGTATTATAGTAGTTATATTCTTGTACATAGGAGCAGTATTATAGTAGTTATATTCTTGTACATAGGAGTAGTATTATAGTAGTTATATTCTTGTACATAGGAGCAGTATTATAGTAGTTATATTCTTGTACATAGGAGCAGTATTATAGTAGTTATATTCTTGTACATAGGAGCAGTATTATAGTAGTTATATTCTTGTATATAGGAGTAGTATTATAGTAGTTATATTCTTGTACATAGGAGGTAGTATTATAGTAGTTATATTCTTGTACTTAGGAGATAGTATTATACTAGTTATATTATTGTACATAGGTGTAGTATTATGGTAGTTATATTCTTGTAGATAGGGCAGTATATTATGTATATAGTATATTTATGATACTATATATTTTTTTGGAGTATTCTTAAAGCGTGTTATAATATATGAGTGTAATAATGTTACAGTTGTTGTGCAGTATTTTCCCTTGTATAATGTGATGATGTCACAGATGTTAGGTAATAATTTTACAGTGTTTTATATTAATAATGTAACAAATTTTATGAACATTTTTGCGGTTTTCTAATCTTAATTTTTTTTTTGGGGTCTCTTTTCTTGTCAGTGAATGGGCTTGTGCCTGGTTTCCATTCAAAGCTCAGATATTGTCCTGGTCACATCTGAGTTTACGTCAGCACTTTGGCCTTGTTTGTTGCAATAAAACAATGCAGGTAAAATGTGTTAGTTTTATAGAGGATTGAAACATAAAGTTTATTACCAGGTTGTTATATTTTTCATGACATGACACAGACAATCCGCCCCTGCTTAGGAATAGCTCCGCCCATTCTTAGAGTGCTGTGGATGTTTCCTTATGTCAGTAACCTGCTCAGCCCCCTCATGTTTTATTTCCTCCTGTCTTGTGCATTTAGTCGGTGACAGGCACATTGATGGAGCGGATCTGTGTATAGGTGAATTATCATCATCTTCATCCTTTGACTCTTCTCTGTCATTGACAGGGTTAAATAAAGAAGTTGTCATTACCCGGGGGACACAATGGATGACGGATGGCGGTTCATTATGTGACGTTATAAGAGGTATAATCAGACATAATAAGAGCTTTTATAATGGAGGTGCCAATTACAGCGCAGCCGCCTCTTCATATGTACTCTAAATCCACTGTCAGGAGGCAGCAACAATATATACAGTCCGGCCTCTGCCACACAGGGAAAGCAAGGTCAAGATCTGATGTCTATCCGAAATTAGGACCAGGTAAAGCTAAGTGTTGTCCCCGTAACAGTGACAGCCACAGTGCCACATTATATAAAGTGCCCTTGACTACAGAAGTGACAGCCGCAGTGCCCCGTTATATAGAGTGACCGTGACTACAGAAGAGACAGCCATAGTGCCCTGATATTCACGTCCTTGCTGCCTCCTGGCAGTGAAAATCGTGTTACCATCATAAGTGGCAGCCACGTGCCCCATTAGTGAAATGATCTAAGCCCCATGGCAGCCAAAGTGATCCGATAAGTGACAGTCACAATGCATTATAAGTGAGGCCCTTAGTGCCCCATTTTGTGACAGCTACAGTGCCCACATAAGTGATAATGTCTCCTCTGACAACCCAAGTTTCCTCTTAAGGGATATCCCCACTGCCCTCTGACCTTGACAACTAGGGTTGAATGATCGGAATCGGAAAAGATCGGATCCCGATCGGCGATTGAGCAAATTTCACGATCGGGATTGGGATCAGCTGGAAAATGATTGAAAATCGGATTTTGACATCTCAAGATCGGCTCAACTCTACTGTATATTTAATATACAGTTGGGGTTGAGCGATCGGGATCAGTAAAGATCGGATCCCGATCGGCAATTGAGCAAATTTCACGATCGCGATTGCCTGGAAAATGATCAGAAATTGGATTTTAAAATCAATCCTGAAATCTCAAGATTGGCTCAACCCTAGCGACAACCCAAGCGCCATAAGTGACATATTCGCAGAGCCCCCATACCTTACAGTCACTGTGCCCTATCAAGCACGGCCTCTGCTGCCACCTATAGGTGAGTACCTGGTTATCCCACCTGGACACTCCCCCTGTAGTGCAGGTCAATGGAGGGACACTCAGTAACTCTGCCTGGCAGCCATGTTTATCCTATTTTTGAGAAGTTTCTGGGAATGTTGAGCACAAAGAGCCAGTGACATTGGGGAGACATGACGCAGACGCGGCACTGCCTGACTACGCTCATTTCCATTTCATTAGACGTATTTCAGGAGTTTCAGCAGCTGCAGGAAAGATATGAAGGATGTTAATTAACGGCAATGTAAGATAACACCGCGACACCGAGCGGAGACCGGCGAGGCGAGAACACCCCAGGCTGGTAAATTAGTCACTGACTAATGTCATTAATTAGGAGGCATTGTACTGCAGGAGCCCCCCCCCCAGTCACACACAGACATGTCATGGCGACAGGACTAAACTAAGACAGTCATCAGGCCCCATCCAGCTAAACTGTAGAGACCCCATGTATTTGTATCCCCCTCCTCAGGGAGCAGTCATGGGCATTTCAAAGAGTGGCAAATTGAGCCATTGCCCCAAGTCCTCAATCCCCAGGGAACATGCCAAGGTTAGAAATGTCAAAAGCACCAATATGGATCTGTTGGGTGCACTAGACCACCAGGGAATGTGCAGTAAAGTTAACTCTTTCATTACCTTGAAGCACAAGGGGTTGTGATGTTCATGGGGTTTTCAAGGAACTACAGTGCCATACATTACATAGTGGTGGTCCTCAGTACTGCATTTCCAGTTATTTCAATGAGACAATTAAGTCGTAAACCAGTGCGGAGGAAACTGATCAGAGAAGTGCCGGGTGTCGGACCCCTGATGATCTGATCTGATCCCATTGTATAATGTCCCCTTAGTTAACTGAAATCAGTATTAGGTCCCCTTAGTGACCACCCATCACTATTAAGCCCCCCCTTCGTGGCCACCCATCGGTATTAGGCCTCCCTTCGTGGCCACCCATCAGTATTAGGCCCCCCTTCGTGGCCACCATCAGTATTAGGCCCCCCTTCGTGGCCACCCATCAGTATTAGGCCCCCCCTTCGTGGCCACCCATCAGTATTAGGCCCCCTTCGTGGCCACCCATCAGTATTAGCCCCCTTCATGGCCACCATCAGTATTAGGCCCCCTTCGTGGCCACCATCAGTATTAGGCCCCCTTCGTGGCCACCCATCAGTATTAGGCCGCCTTCGTGGCCACCCATCAGTATTAGGCCCCCCTTCGTGGCCACCCATCAGTATTAGGCCCCCCCTTCGTGGCCACCCATCAGTATTAGCCCCCTTCATGGCCACCATCAGTATTAGGCCCCCTTCGTGGCCACCATCAGTATTAGGCCCCCTTCGTGGCCACCCATCAGTATTAGGCCGCCTTCGTGGCCACCCATCAGTATTAGGCCCCCCTTCGTGGCCACCCATCAGTATTAGGCCCCCCTTCGTGGCCACCCATCAGTATTAGGCCCCCTTCGTGGCCACCCATCAGTATTAGGCCCCCTTCGTGGCCACCCATCAGTATTAGGCCCCCCTTCGTGGCCACCATCAGTATTAGGCCCCCTTCATGGCCACCCATCAGTATTAGGCCCCCTTCGTGGCCACCATCAGTATTAGGCCCCCTTCGTGGCCACCCATCAGTATTAGGCCCCCCTTTGTGGCCACCCATCAGTATTAGGCCCCCTTCGTGGCCACCCATCAGTATTAGGCCCCCTTAGTGACCACCCATCAGTATTAGGCCCCCTTAGTGACCACCCATCACTTTTATGCCCCCTTAGTGGCCACCCATCAGCATTAGGCCCCCTTACTGGCCACAGACCCCCGTTGGGCACTTTAGGGAGTTGTTAGAGTAAATGAGTCTCCTATTAGGGCACTGATAGGACGGAATCAATGTTTGTCCGGGGACCCTTTAAGGAACTTGTCCCTCTCTCCCCGCAGTGACCGGACTTGGAGATGTCTCCTGAGTTTATTTTATTGTCTCAAGATTTAATGAGCAAAACATTTCATATGAAGATTGAAGAAAGATTCTCGTATAAGAAAACAGAGTGGACATTATACAAGCTCGGCTCCTCATAAAGAGGACAATAACCGGCTCTGCCGACTGGAGCCAATTACAGCAGTCACAAAGCGCTGTCCATGGAGCCGCGTCCGCAACGCACAATTTATTGATTCATCCTAATTATCAAATTCCATCCAGATGCAGGTTTCATCTGCTCATAAAGTGTCATGTGCTGTAAATTAAGCCATGGCGCTATGGAGGGTGGAGGACAAGGCACAATGTTGGGTACAGTAAGCCAGCCTTCAGTTACACCTTGTTTTATGCTCTACTCACATCCAAAGCTGTACACATCCTTATTGGGCACCTTCTGAACATATGCATTGGGCTCCTACTACACGTCTGGATTGGGCTCCTACTACACGTCTGTACTGGGCTCCTACTACACGTCTGTACTGGGCTCCTACTACACATCTGTATTGGGCTCCTACTACACGTCTGGATTGTGCTTCTAGTACACTTCTGGATTGGGATCCTACTACACGTTTGTACTGGGCTCCTACTACACGTCTGTATTGTACTTCTAGTACATTTCTGTATTGTGCTCCTACTACACGTCTGTATTGGGCTCCTACTACACGTCTGTATTGGGCTCCTACTACACGTCTGGATAGGGCTCCTACTACACGTCTGGATTGTGCTTCTAGTACACTTCTGGATTGGGATCCTACTACACGTTTGTACTGGGCTCCTACTACACGTCTGTATTGTACTTCTAGTACATTTCTGTATTGTGCTCCTACTACACGTCTGTATTGGGCTCCTACTACACGTCTGTATTGGGCTCCTACTACACGTCTGGATAGGGCTCCTATTACACGTCTGCATTGTGCTTCTAGTACATGTCTGTACTGGGCTCCTACTACACGTCTGGATAGGGCTCCTACTAGACGTCTGGATAGGGCTCCTTTTATACATCTGGATTGTGCTTCTAGTACATGTCTGTATTAGGCTCCTACTACACATCTGGATAGGGCTCCTATTGCACGTGTGTATTGGGCTCCTACTACACGTCTGTATTGTGCTCCTATTACACATGTGTATTGGGCTCCTACTACACGTCTGTATTGTGCTCCTATTACACGTCTGTATTGTGCTCCTATTACACGTGTGTATTGGGCTCCTACTACACGTCTGTATTGGGCTCCTACTACACATCTGTATTGTGCTTCTAGTACATGTCTGTTCTGGGCTCCTACTACACGTCTGGATAGGGGTCCTACTACACATCTGGATTGTGCTTCTAGTACATGTCTGTTCTGGGCTCCTACTACACGTCTGTATTGGGCTCCTATTACATGTGTGTATTGGGCTCCTACTACACGTCTCTATTGTGCTCCTATTACACGTGTGTATTGGGCTCCTACTACACATCTGTATTGGTCTCCTACTACACGTCTGGATTGTGCTCCTATTACACATGTGTATTGGGCTCCTACTACACGTCTGTATTGTGCTCCTATTACACATGTGTATTGGGCTCCTACTACACGTCTGTATTGTGCTCCTATTACACATGTGTATTGGGCTCCTACTACACATCTGTATTGTGCTCCTATTACACGTCTGTATTGTGCTCCTATTACACGTGTGTATTGGGCTCCTACTACACGTCTGTATTGGGCTCCTACTACACATCTGTATTGTGCTTCTAGTACATGTCTGTTCTGGGCTCCTACTACACGTCTGGATAGGGGTCCTACTACACATCTGGATTGTGCTTCTAGTACATGTCTGTTCTGGGCTCCTACTACACGTCTGTATTGGGCTCCTATTACATGTGTGTATTGGGCTCCTACTACACGTCTCTATTGTGCTCCTATTACACGTGTGTATTGGGCTCCTACTACACATCTGTATTGGTCTCCTACTACACGTCTGGATTGTGCTCCTATTACACATGTGTATTGGGCTCCTACTACACGTCTGTATTGTGCTCCTATTACACATGTGTATTGGGCTCCTACTACACGTCTGTATTGTGCTCCTATTACACGTGTGTATTGGGCTCCTACTACACGCCTGTATTGTGCTCCTATTACACGCCTGTATTGGTCTCCTACTACACGTCTGGATTGTGCTCCTATTACACATGTGTATTGGGCTCCTACTACACGCCTGTATTGTGCTCCTATTACACGTCTGTATTGGTCTCCTACCACACATCTGTATTGGGCTCCTACTACACGTCTGGATTGGGCTCCTACTACATGTATGTATTGGGCTCCTACTACACGTCTGGATTGGGCTCCTACTACACGTCTGTATTGGGCTCCTACTACATGTCTGTATTGTGGTCCTATTACACATGTGTATTGGGCTCCTACTACACGTCTGTATTGGGCTCCTAGTACACTTCTGTATTGGGCTCCTAGCACATGTGACATGATGTATTGTATAGAACGTCTTCAGTCATTTATACTTCACATGTGAACAGCTCACAATATGCAGCAGATTTCTGATAGTCACATGTAGGGGTTACTTCTCATATGACAGCAGTATGGCGGGTGGGAGAAGAGCTTTATGGCTTTCCTTACATTACCCGAACTCCTACACATGAGTATTACAAGGTATAAACTGTGTACAGAACGTAGTGTTACCATGAGCGACAATAATGGACATAGCGGAGCAGTGAGAACGGTGCAAGGACATGCAGAATGTACCGCCATGGTATCTAAATACCGGAAATGTACTCTGCAAGGCTGCGTAACCCACCGTACTTAATAGACGACCCACATATTATGCATTAACACACACGTTACATGAGATGTGATGTATCTAATCCTATCCTGTGTGATACTGTCTGCTGAGCCGTGTATCTAATCCTATCATGTGATACTGAAGGGTGAGACTTTTCATGGTTTTGCCCCTGCGCACCTTTCCTTCCTCGGTGAGGTGGTGTGCGGTAGATATTTTGTTCCTCTCTGGTCTTGCAGTGATCGGCTCAGCCCGGTAAATATCCAGCAGGAACATTTGTCTGACACTACAAGTATCACAGGAGTGCCCCAACTATAAGGGGAGACCCTAAGCCCCCAATAGTGCCCCAATTTATCAAATATCTCATGTCCAGTCTGTCCTCTCATCACTCCCCAGCTGCATTTATCGTCCTCATCATCGTTTTTCCCTAATGTTAGGCCACAGCTGGCGGGATTTATTGTATATCTTATTGCTATGTCCTGTCTTATCCTCTAGTCACATCCAAAACTGCATTTATCATATCATAAACACTACAGACACAACTGTAAGTACTGAGATATCATTTACCTTATCAGTATAACCCTCATCATCCTTCTACCAGACATAATGTAACCTTCTAGCTGTATCTAGAATTGGAATTTGGCACATAGATAGTTTGTAACCTGGATTAACACATAGGCTACTCTTTATCCTGGTAAATGACATGGTTTCACAACTGTTCTGAATTTATGTTCACATACTATATTAAACTGCTCTTGCCGGCAGAACAATCGTTTAGCTAACTGCAGGTTGCTGATAAAGCCAGGTCTGTTACCTCTCTATGTAAACACACAGATAAAATGGAGTCCATTCTGTACAAGCATCTGCATATTATCTGATCTGCATAAGTGTTCTGTGTCCTCTAGACAGCGTGCTGAGACACTAAGATGGGAAACCCCCTTATTCCAAATTGGTAGTTTCCCAATTTTAAACATGCCGGGAAAATGAAAATCCAATTTTTTGAAAAATTCTTAACAAACGAAAGCTATTAAGATAGCCAAAAGTCAACAGAGTTCTCCTCAAGCAAAGCTAAGGAGGATAGAGCAAGCTAGACATCAAGTAGCTCTTAGAGCAGCTGAAACGGCGGTACAGGTGGATCATCGACATCAACAACACACTCATCATATTGCTGCTGAGATGCCAAAACAATCACGGGCACGGTGCGAGGAACAAGTTCAGCGGCAAGACAGCTTGAGAACTGATGAAATGCCAGAGCAGACGGATCAACAATGCCCAACAACACGCAGATGTAGTTGCAGGCAGAAGCTAGTATATTATATCTACAGTATACCTTTGTGTGCCCAGGGCAGATACCACGGACAGGAAACATTCACATAAGTCCCAGGAACTCCATCCGGCCAACAGGCGTAGTCATCAAATGTGCGGTTACAAAACCGTCCTGCGGAGAGAAAGAGAGATGTGTGAACTGAGGAATATGTATTATAGTAGTTATATAATAGTACATAGGGGCAGTATTATAATAGTTATATTCTTGTACATAGGAGTAGTATTATAGTAGTTATATTCTTGTACATAGGAGCAGTATTATAGTAGTTATATTCTTGTACATAGGAGTAGTATTATAGTAGTTATATTCTTGTACATAAGAGTAGTATTATAGTAGTTATATTCTTGTACATAGGAGCAGTATTATAGTAGTTATATTCTTGTACATAAGAGCAGTATTATAGTAGTTATATTCTTGTACATAGGAGTAGTATTATAGTAGTTATATTCTTGTACATAAGAGCAGTATTATAGTAGTTATATTCTTGTACATAGGAGTAGTATTATAGTAGTTATATTCTTGTACATAAGAGCAGTATTATAGTAGTTATATTCTTGTACATAGGAGTAGTATTATAGTAGTTATATTCTTGTACATAAGAGCAGTATTATAGTAGTTATATTCTTGTACATAGGAGCAGTATTATAGTAGTTATATTCTTGTACATAGGAGTAGTATTATAGTAGTTATATTCTTGTACATAGGAGTAGTATTATAGTAGTTATATTCTTGTACATAGTAGCAGTAGTATAGTAATTGCAGTGCCTTGCCTTCAGGCTATTTCTACATGTTAGGCAGAAAAAAATTAGTTTTAATGATAGGATCCCTTTAAACATGCCGGGAAAAAGAAAATCTAATTTGTGGCAAAATTCTAAAACAACGACAGCTATGAAGGAGCCAGAAGTCACAGAGTTCTCCTCAAGCAGAGCTGACAGGGCCAACGACATGCTCATTATATGGTGTCTCAGTGAGCTGCTGAGATGCCGGAACAACCACGGGCACAGCGCGAGGAATGAGTTCAGCGGCAGGCCAGTTTGACAGCTGCCGAAACTCCGGAGCAGGCAGATCATCAACGCCAACGACATGCTCATTATATGTATTACACACAATTAGTTTATAGGGCAGGGATTGGCAGAACTACATAAATTTAACACTGTGCTTAAAAAAGCGAACTGCCACAACAAATATTCAAAAAAATATATCAAACTTTATTTAAATAGGTGTTAAAAGATATATATAAAAGAGGGTAATAAATGGGATGGTACAAACCATACAAAAACATGGAGGCCCAATTATAATACTGTATAATAGCAAGTAAATGTCACTCTCATTTTATACATATAGCAGCATATATAATACTCATGGTTTCATAAATTTCAGCATAATCTCAAAATGGAGTGCATATACAGAGCAAAATTAACATAATACAAAAATGTTGTTTACCTATGAGAGGACCTCCATGTAGGTAACGAGCCCCGACGCGCGTTTCGCCACTATGTGGCTTCGTCAGGGTGAAAAAACGTTATGTCGTTCCCTGTCGCAGACTAGTAAATATATATATACATACATATACATATATAGCAGCATTATAGCAGAGGATATGGGGTGTCTTTTGCACTGTTCTATGCTGCCTGGATCATTCTCTACATATGTCAGGATATTAGTATTCACTGTCAATGACCAGAATTGGAGCAGAATGAGGATTCTCCATCTGTTCTGAGTTCTCTATAGGCGGTTGTAATTATATTGTGCTTTTGGTGTTTTCACAGTTGCTGCGTTGCGAGAAGTGTTTCTACAATCTGCAGAACGTTTATCAACCCTCCCATTACATGATATAAGGAGTATATACAAGGATATTAATATTGTGGGACATGTAAAAAAAAAAATACGCAAAAAAAATTAAACAGATCTGTTAGGTCTCCCCATAGGCGTATAAGCCCCCACTATCCAAAAATAGTGTAATTATACCGTATGTTGAACGCCATAAAAACAAAATGCAACCAATGATGATAGAATTGTTTCTTATGTCACATGGACCCCCAAACATGTAAATAAAAGCGAATCACAAGATTATATGTACCCCCAAATGGTTGCAAATCAAAGTACACCTAAGGAATAAGCCCTCACATAGCCATGTGGACTGGAAAATTAAAAAGTGATCAATTTTGGAAGATGAGGAAGGAAAATATCAAAAAAGTCGCTGAGTATTAATGTAGAAATTAAGATGGAAGATATTGGAAATTACACTTTACTGCCAGGAGGATCACAGGATCACCCAATGCAAAAAGATATGATATTGGGCTTAAAGGGGCTCTATCAGCAAAATGATGCTGTATGAGCCCCACATATGCGTGACTAGCCTTTAAGAAAGTTATTCAGGCATCGCTAGTAGAGATGAGCGAACAGTAAATTGTTCGAGGTTCGATATTCGTTTCGAGTAGCCCCTCAATATTCGACTACTCAAATCGAATATCGAAACCTATTATAGTCTATGGGAGGGAAAATGCTCGTTTCAGGGGTAGGCAACGTTCGATCAAATTATACTTACCAAGTCCACGAGTGAGGGTCGGGCTGGATCCTCCGAGCAGTCTTCTCCTTGCAGCGTCCCCGCGGCATCTTCCGGTTCTGAATTCACTCTGCCCGCACTACAAGCGGGCATGCGCAGTCGGCTCTGCCCAGGCCCGATGCCTGGCAGAGTGAATGAAGAGCCAGAAGACACCGCGGGGAAGCTGCACGGAGAAGACTTCTTAGGGTCAGTTCACACGTGAAAACCGCCTAGCTTATTTGTGCGAGGTAAAAAACCTCGGGGAGTTTTTTTGACGCTGTTTTTTGGATTCCACGCGGTTTTTGGCGCGGTTTTTGACACGGTTTTCGCTAGCGGTTTTCGCTAGGGTTTTTTTTTCCTATATGTGCTATAGAAACTGCAGGCGAAAACCGCGCGGTTTTGTGTGCAAAAAACCGCGCGTTTTTTTACCGCGCGGTTTTCGCCTCCCATTCACTTCTATGCAATTCTTCAGGCGTTTTCCGCCTGAAGAAAGGTCATGTCGCTTCTTCAGGCGGAAAACGCTAGGAGGAAAAAAAAAGCTAGTGGTCTACATAGACCACCATGTTAAAGGAGCGGTTTTTGAAGCGAATTCCGCTGTCAAAAACCTCCCCTTTGCCCACGTGTGAACTAGCCCTAAAGGTAGGAGAAGAACCAGCGTTGATTGGCCCGACTGTATAGCATTCGTCATTCGTCCAATCAATGCTGGTTCTGCATCGAACTTTTACATTCGAATAGCGAGTGGTACTCGATCAAGTACGAGTATTTCAAATACCGTAGTATTCAATCGAATACCTACTCGATCGAGTACTACTCACTCATCTCTAATCGCTAGTGTTATTGTAGACCCTGTACTTTTTGTGGCTTCTTCCTACAAAGGTCATTCCCCGGCGCTGTGCATGTGCTGCAGATAAATCAGCCATAATATCCCCAATCTTATAGAATGGTGGCGTGTATGGTTAGGCAGAGGCGCACATCTCTTATGTAAATATTTCACTATATAGCGACATTTCCACCATTAGAGAGCCATGAAGCGCAGCTGGCGCCGGGTCCGGGGTGTGATGGCGCTCAGCTCTGCTATGTTCTAACAAAGGGAAACGTTTATGGCATTCTTGATGTTCCTTCTTAATGTAAATCCTAACACACTGAGCTGAACGTCCCGTCAGAGCAGCTGAAATATGGGCACATTACCGAGGCAGAGCAGCCATTCCTACACCCGCAACGTCTTCAAGTGCCTCACTTCTTGTCTTTGATGCCTTGTAAAGCGATGGACGTGTTAAAAAGAAGCAAATGCACCTTAAAAATTCAACCAATTGATTTTTACTGCTCCTTGGACGCAATCCAGACCTAATAGAGCTGCAGCAGAGAGGACGGATTGATCTTCTGGCGCTGTGGATGGTTCCGGCCGCTGGAGGGGAATATTATTTAGATTGTCACCACTTTATGCCTAATGCCAATAACCATAAATACCGCAATATAACACAAGTGATAGTTGTTGTTTGGAGTTGATAAGATCAGACACTAAACCAGATGACTGGATAATGGAGTGTGCAAAGAGAAGAGCACTCAGCCCCAAAAGCAAGCGCTGGACCGCCCCTCATGCCGCCCCTATTGCAGAAGATCTCATCCATGTCTCCTTGCCTTAATACTGAGACTTTTCCTTGTGTGGCTTCTGACCCTCTACAGCTATGACCCGGGTAATGGCCACATTCTGGAATATCCCGCTCCTGTCCTTGGAGTGTCTCCTGGTGCTTGTAGTTCTGCTCCTGGTGCTGACCTCTATCTCCATTCTCTGCTTTAGCCTCGTACTTTGGTTTGTAACTTCCTCACTGCCCTCATGGTCCTTTCCACCATCTATACTGCTCACTACTCATTGGTGACCAAGTTATGGATCACAACTTCACACTCTGAGTGATCTTTAGACCAACTTGTGGGGATTATGTGGGCATTGAGTAGACTGGTCCAGTAATGATGGGCTTTACATTACTAAAGGTGATACTTGGCATTGAGTAGACTGGTCCAGTAATGATGGGCTTTACATTCCTATAGCTGATACTTGGCACTGAGTAGACTGGTCCAGTAATGATGGGCTTTACATTACTAAAGGTGACACTTGGCATTGAGTAGACTGGTCCAGTAATGATGGGCTTTACATTCCTACAGCTGATACTTGTCACTGAGTAGACTGGTCCAGTAATGATGGACTTTACATTCCTACAGCTGATACTTGGCATTGAGTAGACTGGTCCAGTAATGATGGGCTTTACATTCCTACAGCTGATACTTGGCACTGAGTAGACTGGTCCAGTAATGATGGGCTTTACATTACTAAAGGTGACACTTGGCATTGAGTAGACTGGTCCAGTGATGATGGGCTTGACATTCCTGCAGCTGATACTTGGCATTGAGTAGACTGGTCCAGTAATGATGGGCTTTACATTCCTACAGCTGATACTTGGCATTGAGTAGACTGGTCCAGTAATGACTGGTTTCTCATATCACTCAGCGTTTCCCTGGTCTTTCCACTTCTTAGAAGCTTCCACCTCACAATAATCACGAGAACAGAAGACCATGGTGGATATAGAAGATCAGAGATGCCACTGACTTGTGGCACAGGTAGCGAACTATAGCAGGGCCACGTTTACAGTCCCTGTGCTCTTATGTACAATCTGCACTGCGACCAATGTAAGGAGACAATGTAAGTGACAAGAAAGAGGCCTATAAACATGGCCATATAGAAATCTACACAGACTGAGAGCGACAGGACACTGTTCATACTGAGGGAAATAATCCAATTATTGATAATGAAAAGTTAATTAATGAAAATTACCGAACATCTCAATGGCTGAAATAAGAGATAATTAAAAATAATAGCAATAAACAAAAGAAACATCTAATGTCTGCATAATCCAATTACTAGTATAATCTCCGCAGCAATATATAACCAGACTATGAGGTGTGGGGGAAGGGAAAAAACTGAAGAGCTGACCCGATGCCTGACCCCAGAATACAATACATATAGAATCATCTGAGCACAGAGCGCACAGAGCACAGTGACTGTACCAGCAGAATAGTGAGCGCAGCTCTGGAGTATAATACTGGATATAACTCAGGATCAGTACAGGATAAGTGATGTAATGTATGTACACAGTGACTGCACCAGCAGAATAGTGAGCGCAGCTCTGGAGTATAATACAGGATGTAACTCAGGATCAGTACAGGATAAGTAATGTAATGTATGTGCACAGTGACTGCACCAGCAGAATAGTGAGCGCAGCTCTGGAGTATAATACAGGATGTAACTCAGGATCAGTACAGGATAAGTAATGTAATGTATGTACACAGTGACTGTACCAGCAGAATAGTGAGCGCAGCTCTGGAGTATAATACAGGATATAACTTAGGATCAGTACAGGATAAGTAATGTAATGTATGTACACAGTGACTGCACCAGCAGAATATTGAGCGCAGCTCTGGAGTATAATACAGGATGTAACTCAGGATCAGTACAGGATAAGTAATGTAATGTATGTGCACAGTGACTGCACCAGCAGAATAGTGAGCGCAGCTCTGGAGTATAATACAGGATAAGCAATGTAATGTATGTAGACAGTGACTGTACACTTTCAACCATACTGACAGGTATCAGATCCTATTGTCTCCTCCAGTCTTTCTTCTGGACCTTGTAGTACTACAAACCACACATGCCCGAGAGGTTTGCAGCTCATATAGATCAGTCATGTGATGTAACCTACAATCGTCATTCCCTCTGGGTATTATTCAATTCACTGCCATCGTTTTGCCAACAGCAAAGTATTAAGTACAAAACCCATTTCATTATCTGTAGAATCTTTATTCGCACTTTTATGATGCGACATTTACACGGATCGAGCAATTCAATTAACTGCCTGTAAATGAGGGTGATCGCTGTAATGACCCATCAGGGTAACTCTCACAAACACCGCTGTTTACTAATTGTGTTTGTATCGGTAGGAACCTGAGATGAATAAAGATGTATAGAAATCTCATAGATGGATCTTGGCGGTCTGAGGGTCAGCGACTAATTATCGGCAGGAAATGAAAACCAGCGGTTATCACGACTCCATGACATAAGTGGTAACGCACAAGACGCTTGTAACTGAGGAATTCCTTGATATGTGACATTACTAGAGGAGTTGTCAGCGAGTCCTCCCACTGATGGGGCGAATTATTATTACTGTGTATCATATCACAAGAAGAGCGAGAAAGTGACAACATAATAAACATAGGAAGTCCAAAAACTCCTCCGTGATGTCAGAACCCTCAGATATAAGAAGGTAAGAGAGAAAACTCCAAACTTTAGAGATCTGACATGTCAGCTTTCTGTTTGGTTCCACACTGGCCGCTCACCAACAAAAAACTGCAATGTCAGCAACAGATCGAAGATCTAAAATACTAAAACTCACATTAATTGTACAAAAACACATTTATTCCATAATAACCAAAGAAGAATCTGCAGGAGAATCGCAAAAATGAAAGAAAATGTAAATTGTTTACAAAATATTGTCTTAGTATTAATAGATCAATAATATGAGGGAGTAACTAAGGATCTACTTCAGAGCTGCGCTCACTATTCTGCTGGTCACTGTGTACATACATTACATTACTTATCCTGTATTATACTCCAGAGCTGCGCTCACTATTCTGCTGGTGCAGTCACTGTGTACATACATTACATTATTTATCCTGTACTGATCCTGACTTACATCCTGTATTATACTCCAGAGCTGCACTCACTATTCTGCTGGTGCAGTCACTGTGTACATACATTACATTACTTATCCTGTACTGATCCTGAGTTACATCCTGTATTATACTCCAGAGCTACGGTCACTATTCTGCTGGTACAGTCACTGTGTACATACATTACATTACTTATCCTGTACAGATCCTGAGTTACATCCTGTATTATACTTCAGAGCTGCGCTCAGTATTCTTCTGGTGCAGTCACTGTGTATATACATTACATTACTTAGTGCCGGAGCCCCCCATACACTGTCTTGTATATGAATATATACAGTATATGATACATCAGTAATCCGATTTGGGGATGTCCCAGAAACCTCTTCATTATTATTCTCTGTATGTGATGTCACTTCAGTGCTGCGAATATTAATAAGGGGGGGGGGGAGACAACACTCATCAGGGGACCAGGGAGGGGGCTGAACACTGGAAAGCTGGATGAGTTGACATGTCTACCTCTTCCTGTGTGGATGTCATTGTTGCTGCCGCCTGGACATGCGGGGTCAGCATCAGGGTTAAACAATGCCACAGTGACCTCTAATCCTCGGAGCCCGAGCGACTCTGAGGGTAGGGGCTGGATTATTCGCCATTCGCACTTGCTCTTATTGAATTCTCAGAGTTTGAGCAGAAAATCTCTTTAGACATTTCCACTCTTCCAGCATCTTCGGCTAATCTCCGGAATGTTCTGGGATGAGACAAACTCTTTACAACAGTCAGCGTAGGAGGCGGAGCCATCGCCCCCGAAATGTTCTGGTACTCACCGCTTCAGCACTTAAAGTGTCTATGGCTGGATAGAATGTGAAGCATGTCAGAACAAATAAGTTAACTTTCTCTATTATTTTCTGGATTTTTGTCACTTTAAGACTTTGCTGAGATGAAGAAAAAAACTGAGCGGCTTAATATTTCTCAGTGCGGGGGAGGGGAGCCACCATTATTATGTAAATCACAGACGGAGGGCGAGACCAGCGGGATATAATACAAGAGGAGCCGATAAACAAAGGCAGATAATAACAGCCTCAACTACAGAGCACTAGAGATGAGCGAACAGTGTTCTATCGAACTCATGTTCGATCGGATATTAGGCTGTTCGGCATGTTCGAATCGAATCGAACACCGCGTGGTAAAGTGCGCCATTACACGATTCCCCTCCCACCTTCCCTGGCGCCTTTTTTGCTCCAATAACAGCGCAGGGTAGGTGGGACAGGAACTACGACACCGGTGACGTTGAAAAAAGTAGGCAAAACCCATTGGCTGCCGAAAACATGTGACCTCTAATTTAAAAGAACAGCGACGCCCAGCTTCGCGTCATTCTGAGCTTGCAATTCACCGAGGACGGAGGTTTCCGTCCAGCTAGCTAGGGCTTAGATTCTGGGTAGGCAGGGACAGGCTAGGATAGGAAGGAGAAGACAACCAACAGCTCTTGTAAG
Organism: Leptodactylus fuscus; assembly: GCF_031893055.1. Taxonomy (NCBI): domain Eukaryota; kingdom Metazoa; phylum Chordata; class Amphibia; order Anura; family Leptodactylidae; genus Leptodactylus; species Leptodactylus fuscus. The sequence goes on along the minus strand of NC_134267.1, from coordinate 28,447,929 downwards.
AGCTAAATTCCAGGGAGAAGCTTGTCAGTGTAACGTGGCACTGACGGGCTCAATCGCCGCAACCCAGCTTTCCCAGGATCCTGAATGGAATACACTGTCAGTGTATTCCCGTATACCCGATATATACCCCGATACCCGTTCCAACGGTGTGCCCCCCCACCTTCACCCCAGAAATACCCTGCAAGTCCCCTAGCAATAGAATTGGGGCTATATACACCCACAATTTTTACTACTGGTATACAGTGCCATTGTCTGACTGGGAATTCAAAGAATATATTGGGAATACAAATACCCTCATTTCTTGCTACTGCCATATAGTGCCAGTGTCTGACTGGGAATTCAAAGAATATATTGGGGTTACGTGCACCCACAATTTTTACTACTGGTATACAGTGCCATTGTCTGACTGGGAATTCAAAGAATATATTGGGAATACAAATACCCTCATTTCTTGCTACTGCCATATAGTGCCAGTGTCTGACTGGTAATTCAAAGAATATATTGGGGTTACGTGCACCCACAATTTTTACTACTGGTATACAGTGCCATTGTCTGACTGGGAATTCAAAGAATATATTGGGAATACAAATACCCTCATTTCTTGCTACTGCCATATAGTGCCAGTGTCTGACTGGGAATTCAAAGAATATATTGGGGTTACGTGCACCCACAATTTTTACTACTGGTATACAGTGCCATTGTCTGACTGGGAATTCAAAGAATATATTGGGAATACAAATACCCTCATTTCTTGCTACTGCCATATAGTGCCAGTGTCTGACTGGGAATTCAAAGAATATATTGGGGTTACGTGCACCCACAATTTTTACTACTGGTATACAGTGCCATTGTCTGACTGGGAATTCAAAGAATATATTGGGAATACAAATACCCTCATTTCTTGCTACTGCCATATAGTGCCAGTGTCTGACTGGTAATTCAAAGAATATATTGGGGTTACGTGCACCCACAATTTTTACTACTGGTATACAGTGCCATTGTCTGACTGGGAATTCAAAGAATATATTGGGAATACAAATACCCTCATTTCTTGCTACTGCCATATAGTGCCAGTTTCTGACTGGTAATTCAAAGAATATATTGGGGTTACGTGCACCCACAATTTTTACTACTGGTATACAGTGCCATTGTCTGACTGGGAATTCAAAGAATATATTGGGAATACAAATACCCTCATTTCTTGCTACTGCCATATAGTGCCAGTTTCTGACTGGGAATTCAAAGAATATATTGGGGTTACGTGCACCCACAATTTTTACTACTGGTATACAGTGCCATTGTCTGACTGGGAATTCAAAGAGTATATTGGGAATACAAATACCCTCATTTCTTGCTACTGCCATATAGTGCCAGTTTCTGACTGGTAATTCAAAGAATATATTGGGGTTACGTGCACCCACAATTTTTACTACTGGTATACAGTGCCATTGTCTGACTGGGAATTCAAAGAATATATTGGGAATACAAATACCCTCATTTCTTGCTACTGCCATATAGTGCCAGTTTCTGACTGGGAATTCAAAGAATATATTGGGGTTACGTGCACCCACAATTTTTACTACTGGTATACAGTGCCATTGTCTGACTGGGAATTCAAAGAATATATTGGGAATACAAATACCCTCATTTCTTGCTACTGCCATATAGTGCCAGTGTCTGACTGGGAATTCAAAGAATATATTGGGGTTACGTGCACCCACAATTTTTACTACTGGTATACAGTGCCATTGTCTGACTGGGAATTCAAAGAATATATTGGGAATACAAATACCCTCATTTCTTGCTACTGCCATATAGTGCCAGTGTCTGACTGGTAATTCAAAGAATATATTGGGGTTACGTGCACCCACAATTTTTACTACTGGTATACAGTGCCAATTTCTAACTAGGAATTCAAAATGCGCAAGGCTCCCGGAAAGGGACGTGGACGAGGCCGTGGGCGAGGTCGGGGGAATGGTTCTGGGGAGCAAGGTAGCAGTGAAGCCACAGGGCGTCCCGTGCCTACTCCTGTGGGGCAGCAAGCATTGCGCCACTCCACAGTGCCAGGGTTGCTTGCCACATTAACTAAACTGCAGGGTACAAACCTTAGTAGGCCCGAGAACCAGGAACAGGTCTTGCAATGGCTGTCAGAGAACGCTTACAGCACATTGTCCAGCAGCCAGTCAGACTCTGCCTCCTCTCCTCCTATTACCCAACAGTCTTGTCTTCCTTCCTCCCAAAATTCCGAAGCTTTACAGAACAATAACCCAAACTGTCCCTGCTCCCCAGAGCTGTTCTCCGCTCCTTTCATTGTCCCTCAACCTGCCTCTCCACGTCACGATTCCACGAACCTAACAGAGGAGCATCTGTGTCCAGATGCTCAAACACTAGAGTCTCCTCCATCTCCGTTCGATTTGGTGGTGGATGACCAGCAACCCACCCTCATCGACGATGATGTGACGCAGTTGCCGTCAGGGCATCCAGTTGACTGGCGCATTGTGCGGGAGGAGGAGATGAGACAGGAGTTGGAAGAGGAAGTGGTGGATGATGAGGACACTGACCCGACCTGGACAGGGGGGATGTCAAGCGGGGAAAGTAGTGTGGATGTTGAGGCAGGTGCAGCACCAAAAAGGGTAGCTAGAGGCAGAGGCAGAGGTCAGCAGCTTAGGCGAAGCCAGGCCACACCCGGAATCTCCCAAGATGTTCCAGTTCGTACCCAGCCCCGAAAAACTCCCACCTCGAGGGCACGTTTCTCGAAGGTGTGGAGTTTTTTCAAGGAATGCGCCGAGGACAGATATAGTGTTGTCTGCACAATTTGCCTCTCGAAATTGATTAGGGGCTCTGAGAAGAGCAACCTGTCCACCACTTCAATGCGCCGTCATTTGGAATCCAAGCACTGGAATCAGTGGCAGGCAGCAACGGCAGGACAAAGGCCGCCTGCCGTTCACGCCACTGCCACTGCCTCTGCCTCTGCCTCTGCCACTGCCACTGCTGACTGTGCTGGCGATGCACTCCAGAGGACGAGCCAGGACACCACTTCATCTGCCTCCGCCACTTTGTTGACTTCTACCTCATCCTCCCCTGGTCCTGTCTTATCTCCTTCTCCTGCACCATCAAAGGCACCATCAGGCGTTTCTTTACAACAACCCACCATCTCTCAGACATTGGAGCGGCGGCAGAAATACACTGCTAACCACCCACACGCGCAAGCCTTGAACGCCAACATCGCTAAACTGCTGGCCCAGGAGATGTTGGCGTTCCGGCTTGTTGAAACTCCCGCCTTCCTGGACCTGATGGCAACTGCGGCACCTCGCTATGCCGTCCCTAGCCGTCACTACTTCTCCCGGTGTGCCGTCCCCGCCTTGCACCAGCACGTGTCACTCAACATCAGGCGGGCCCTTAGTTCCGCGCTTTGCACAAAGGTCCACTTGACCACCGACGCGTGGACAAGTGCATGCGGACAGGGACGCTACATTTCACTGACGGCACACTGGGTGAATGTAGTTGAGGCTGGGACTGCTTCCCAAACTGGCCCGGTGTACCTCGTCTCCCCGCCTAACATTCCTGGCAGGGACACGAGAAGAACACCCCCCTCCTCCTCCTCCTCTACCGCCTCCTCCTCCGCCACCGCCTCCTCCTCCGCCACCGCCTCCTCCTCCGCTGTTAGATTGACCCCAGCTACGAGTTGGAAACGTTGCAGCACTGGCGTTGGTAGACGTCAGCAGGCTGTGCTGAAGCTGATCAGCTTGGGGGACAGACAGCACACTGCCTCCGAGGTGAGGGATGCCCTCCTCGATGAGACGGCAATATGGTTTGAGCCGCTGCACCTGGGCCCAGGCATGGTCGTTTGTGATAACGGCCGGAACCTGGTAGCAGCTCTGGAGCTTGCCGGACTCCAACATGTTCCATGCCTGGCCCACGTCTTCAACCTAGTGGTGCAACGTTTCCTAAAGAGCTACCCCAATGTTCCAGAGCTACTGGTAAAAGTGCGGCGCATGTGCGCCCACTTTCGCAAGTCGACAGTAGCCGCTGCTAGCTTAAAATCTCTCCAGCAACGCCTGCATGTGCCACAACACCGGCTTTTGTGCGACGTCCCCACACGCTGGAACTCAACGTTTCAGATGTTGAATAGAGTGGTTGAGCAGCAGAGACCTTTGATGGAATACCAGCTACAAAACCCTAGGGTGCCACAAAGTCAGCTGCCTCAGTTTCACATCCATGAGTGGCCATGGATGAGAGACCTTTGTGACATCCTACGGGTCTTTGAGGAGTCCACAAGGAGGGTGAGCTCTGAGGATGCGATGGTGAGCCTTACAATCCCGCTCTTGTGTGTTCTGAGAGAATCCCTGATTGACATCAGGGATAACTCAGATCACACAGAGGAGTTAGGGATAGCATCCGATCCGTCACAGCTGGAGAGTAGGTCCACACATCTGTCCGCTTCACTGCGTTTAATGGAGGAGGAGGAGGAGGAGGAGGAGGAGGAAGAAGAGTTGTCCGATGATGTGATGGTGATACAGGAGGCTTCCGGGCAACTTCGAATCGTCCCATTGTTGCAGCGCGGATGGGTAGACATGGAGGATGAGGAGGAAATGGAGATTGAACTTTCCGGTGGGGCCAGAGGAGTCATGCCAACTAACACTGTGGCAGACATGGCTGAGTTCATGTTGGGGTGCTTTACAACCGACAAGCGTATTGTCAAAATCATGGAGGACAACCAGTACTGGATCTTTGCTATCCTTGACCCCCGGTATAAAAACAACATCTCGTCTTTTATTCCGGTAGAGGGGAGGGCCAATCGCATCAATGCTTGCCACAGGCAATTGGTGCAGAATATGATGGAGATGTTTCCAGCATGTGACAGTGGCGGCAGGGAGGGCAGTTCCTCCAGTAGGCAACCAAGTTCTCACCGGTCCACACAAACGAGGGGCACACTGTCTAAGGTCTGGGACACCTTGATGGCACCCCCTCGCCAAAGTGCCGCCACGGAGGGTCCTAGTGTCACCAGGCGTGAGAAGTATAGGCGCATGTTGCGGGAATACCTTTCCGACCACAGCCCTGTCCTCTCCGACCCCTCTGCGCCCTACACGTATTGGGTGTCGAAGTTGGACCTGTGGCTTGAACTTGCCCTATATGCCTTGGAGGTGCTGTCCTGTCCTGCCGCCAGCGTCCTATCTGAGAGGGTGTTCAGTGCAGCCGGTGGCATCATCACTGACAAGCGCACCCGTCTGTCAGCTGAGAGTGCCGACCGGCTCACTTTGATAAAAATGAACCACCACTGGATAGAGCCTTCATTTTTGTGCCCACCTGTGTAAAGCACCCCAACATGAAACTCCATGTCTGTACTCAACCTCTCCAATTCCTCCGCATCCTCATACTCATCCACCATAAGCGTTGCACAATTCTGCTAATACTAGGCTCCCTCCAACATGATTTCCCCCAACTCTGCTGGTTAGAGGCTCCCTCCACCCTGATTTCCACCAACTCTGCTGGTTAGAGGCTCCCTCCACCCTGCTTTCCCACAACTCTGCTGGTTAGAGGCTCCTTCCACCATGAATTTGCCCAAACTGGGCTGTTTAGAGGCTCCCTCCACCATGAATTGGTCCAAACTGGGCTGGTTAGAGGCTCCCTCCACCATTAATTGGTCCAAACTGGGCTGGTTAGAGGCTCCCTCCACCATGAATTTGCCCAAACTGGGCTGTTTAGAGGCTCCCTCCACCATGAATTTGCCCAAACTGGGCTGTTTAGAGGCTCCCTCCACCATGAATTGGTCCAAACTGGGTTTTTTAGAGGCTCCCTCCACCATGAATTGGTCCAAACTGGGCTGGTTAGAGGCTCCCTCCACCATTAATTGGTCCAAACTGGGCTGGTTAGAGGCTCCCTCCACCATTAATTGGTCCAAACTGGGCTGGTTAGAGGCTCCCTCCACCATTAATTGGTCCAAACTGGGCTGGTTAGAGGCTCCCTCCACCATGAATTTGCCCAAACTGGGCTGTTTAGAGGCTCCCTCCACCATGAATTTGCCCAAACTGGGCTGGTTAGAGGCTCCCTCCACCATGAATTGGTCCAAACTGGGGTTTTTAGAGGCTCCCTCCACCATGAATTGGTCCAAACTTGGCTGTTTAGAGGCTCCCTCCACCATGAATTGGTCCAAACTGGGGTGGTTAGAGGCTCCCTCCACCATTAATTGGTCCAAACTGGGCTGGTTAGAGGCTCCCTCCACCATTAATTGGTCCAAACTGGGCTGGTTAGAGGCTCCCTCCACCATGAATTTGCCCAAACTGGGCTGTTTAGAGGCTCCCTCCACCATGAATTTGCCAAAACTGGGCTGGTTAGAGGCTCCCTCCACCATGAATTGGTCCAAACTGGGGTTTTTAGAGGCTCCCTCCACCATGAATTTGCCCAAACTCTGCTGGTTAGAGGCTCAATCCACCCTGATTTTCAAAACAAATGTTGGTGCCAACCTCAACTTACTACAAGGGCCAAATTCACTGCTGGTGACAAGCTCTCCTCACTGCAAGTGCCAAATACACATGTTTCAAGGTGTTTTCCTACTGTCAGAGAGGTGGTATTGAGTGTGTAAAGTGTGTAGTTGTTAGGCTGTGATGTTGGGGTAATAGAGGGTCTTTGGTGTGTTAGATGCCCCCAGACATGCTTCCCCTGCTGTCCCAGTGTCATTCCAGAGGTGTTGGCATCATTTCCTGGGGTGTCATAGTGGACTTGGTGACCCTCCAGACACGGATTTGGGTTTCCCCCTTAACGAGTATCTGTTCCCCATAGACTATAATGGGGTTCGAAACCCGTTCGAACACACGAACATTGAGCGGCTGTTCGAATCGAATTTCGAACCTCGAACATTTTAGTGTTCGCTCATCTCTACAGAGCACCACCGGCCCCAAAGACACAGATAAATCTACAAAACATAAAGGAGACCCTAGAACATACAGTCACTGATACAGGAAATATTACACAGGCCTCAGCCCCATTCAACCATAGCTTACTGCTCTATGAATACAATTCCAGAACTACAGTAAAGACTGACACTAATATGAGGAGTAGTATTATAGTAGTTATATTCTTGTACATAGGAGCAGTATTATAGTAGTTATATTCTTGTACATAGGAGTAGTATTAGGGTAAGTTCACACGGAGTAACGTGCCGCGTGATGTGGCACGTATATGGCGTGTGAGACTTTGCGGGCCGTATACGCTCCCGTTGATTTCAATGGGAGCTTGGATCGTATACGCCGCTTTATTATGCGGCCGTGATTTTGCGGCTGCAAAATCACAGCCGCAAAATAATGTGGCGTATACGATCCAGGCTCCCAGTGAAATCAACGGGAGCGTATACGGCCCGCAAAGTCTCACACGCCGTATAGGTGCCACATCATGCGGCACGTTACTCCGTATGAACGCCCCCTTATAGTATTGTACTATTATATTAGTTATATTCTTGTACATAGGAACAGTATTATAGTAGTTATATTCTTGTACATAGGAGTAGTATTATAGTAGTTATATTCTTGTACATAGGAGTAGTATTATAGTAGTTATATTCTTGTACATAGGAGTAGTATTATAGTAGTTATATTCTTGTACATAGTGGCAGTATTATAGTAGGTATATTCTTGTACATAGGAGTAGTATTATAGTAGTTATATTCGTGTACATAGGAGCAGTATTATAGTAGTTATATTCTTGTACATAGGAGCAGTATTATAGTAGTTATATTCTTGTACATAGGAGTAGTATTATAGTAGTTATATTCTTGTACATAGGAGTAGTATTATAGTAGTTATATTCTTGTGCATAGGAGTAGTATTATAGTAGTTTTATTCTTGTACATAGGAGTAGTATTATAGTAGTTATATTCTTGTACATAGGAATAGCATTATATTAGTTATATTCTTGTACATAGGAGCAGTATTATAGTAGTTATATTCTTGTACATAGGAGTAGTATTATAGTAGTTATATTCTTGTACATAGGAGTAGTATTATAGTAGTTATATTCTTGTACATAGGAGTAGTATTATAGTAGTTATATTCTTGTACATAGTGGCAGTATTATAGTAGGTATATTCTTGTACATAGGAGTAGTATTATAGTAGTTATATTCGTGTACATAGGAGCAGTATTATAGTAGTTATATTCTTGTACATAGGAGCAGTATTATAGTAGTTATATTCTTGTACATAGGAGCAGTATTATAGTAGTTATATTCTTGTACATAGGAGTAGTATTATAGTAGTTATATTCTTGTACATAGGAGTAGTATTATAGTAGTTATATTCTTGTGCATAGGAGTAGTATTATAGTAGTTTTATTCTTGTACATAGGAGTAGTATTATAGTAGTTATATTCTTGTACATAGGAATAGCATTATAGTAGTTATATTCTTGTACATAGGAGCAGTATTATAGTAGTTATATTCTTGTACATAGGAGTAGTATTATAGTAGTTATATTCTTATACATAGGAGTAGTATTATAGTAGTTATATTCGTGTACATAGGAGCAGTATTATAGTAGTTATATTCTTGTACATAGGAGTAGTATTATAGTAGTTATATTCTTGTACATAGGAGTAGTATTATAGTAGTTATATTCTTGTACATAGGAGCAGTATTATAGTAGTTATATTCATGTACATAGGAGCAGTATTATAGTAGTTATTTTCTTGTACATAGGAGTAGTATTATAGTAGTTATATTCTTGTATATAGGGGTAGTATTATAGTAGTTATATTCTTGTATAAAGGGGTAGTATTATAGTAGTTATATTCTTGTACATAGGAGTAGTATTATAGTAGTTATATTCTTGTACATAGGAGTAGTATTATAGTAGTTATATTCTTGTATATAGGGGTAGTATTATAGTAGTTATATTCTTGTACATAGGAGCAGTATTATAGTAGTTATATTCTTGTACATAGGAGTAGTATTATGGTAGTTATATTCTTGTACATAGGAGCAGTATTATGGTAGTTATATTCTTGTACATAGGAGGTAGTATTATAGTAGTTATATTCTTGTACATAGGAGTAGTATTATAGTAGTTATATTCTTGTACATAGGAGTAGTATTATAGTAGTATCATTCTCTATCGCCCTACCAGTGCAGGTAGTTTAGGTTCCTGATGTGCTATTTCAGCTCTGTACTGTCAGGTGGGTGGTGTCAGGCATGGGGGTGTGATTCGAGTTCCAATCAGAGGGAGGCAATTTTAGAGCTTAGAATAACACCCCATTGTCAGCTCCTTCTAGACTGCACCCATTTGACAGCACAGAGTCTAAATAGCATATCAGGTACCAACACTAACAGCATTGGCTGCTTGGGAATGGTGGGGGCTAGAGAAAAAATTGTGCCAGAATCAGTGAAGGGGGTGGGAGAGGGGGTATTAAATGTTGTAAAGATCTGGACTTATTTGAGGTGGTGAAGGTCCTGTTTAATGCCATGGTCTAGTCTCACAAACAGAAGTGCTTGTGCTTTGAGCGAAGAAGATATTGCACTTACCGGTCAGGGTATATGGGGTATGGTGTATGGTCTTTAGGCATTGCTCTCTGTATTCTCTCCACTTGTGTATCGTATCCGACAGAGAAACAGCCGTGGTCTGGAAAAGAAAAAAAGATAAGACTGCTCAGGTAAGTGTAACACAAGGATGGCGACTATCTTCTAATAACAGTGCCACACCTGTCCACAGGTTGTTTTTGGTATTACAGTCCCCATCTTTTCAGTGTAGCTGGATGTCAACCCCAGACACATCCAGCGCCACACCTCTAATGAGGCGAGGTGAGGCGCCCGCCTCAGGTGGCGGACCGGAGGGGGGCAGCAGCCCGGGTGATTTTTTTTTTTTAACTTTTTTTTTCTTTGAACCAGTGCAAGGGGAGCTGCTGCTGTCCTTGCGCTGGTTCAGACATCTATGTATCAGCGTAGGCAGCGTCATCACGCCACATATGCTGATACGCAGACGTCTGCTGGGAGAAGAGGATGCGGGAGCAGCAGCAGCATCGAGGTCGGTAAGTATAATAACTTTTTTTTGTTTTAAAATAGGCCGCTACCTGCTGGAGTATCCACAGCAGGTAGCGGCCTATTTACCAACCTCTCTGGACCTGTTCACTGCCGCCTCCGCTTCCCCTTGTACTATAGGCTGCGGAGAGCGGTAGTGAATAGGCCCGGGCCCAGGTCACGATGCCATTACTGCTATTATACTCGGGGTCTTTTCAGACCCCCGAGTATAATAATCGGAGCTCCAGGCGAGGTGAGAGAACATAATAAAAAATGTTACTCACCTCTCCAGGTTCCGATGTTACTCCTAAGAGGCTTTGGGCCTATATGGTAATGTCCCAGACGTCACGTGGTCTGGAATATTACCATATAGGCCCAAAGCCTGTGCTAGTAGTAATAATAGCCTGTTACTGATAGCACAGGCTTTGGGCCTATATGGTAATATCCCATACCACGTGACGTCTGGGACATTACCATATGGGCCCGAAGCCTTCTAGGATTAACATCGGATCCCGGAGAGGTAATGGTGTTTATTATGTTCCCTCATCTCCCCTGGGGCTCTGATTATTATACTAGGGGGTCTGAAAAGAGCCCCGAGTATAATAATAGTTCATGGGTGTGCAACTGTGGGGCATAATAGAGCTTGAAGGGTCCACTGTGGCCCCTGTAACCTCTATTATGCCCCACAGCTGGAAGAAGTGGTCATGGTGGTCCAAAGGGAAGAGACGGGAAATGTGGGAAGACATCTCCTGTGAGTATTACTGCACAAAATATTACCGCATTGTGTTAATTATAATGTCACCACTAGCACTCCCAAACACCGCCCCCACCCGGATCAAAACAATAGCCCTCAACCCCCCCCCCCCCCCTTTTGATCATCCACCTCGGGCAGCAGAGAAGCTAGGTTCACCGCTGGACACAACCCATGGACTTATATCGCATGGACACAACCCAAATTGTATCATGTATTGTATGATCTATCAGCTCTGCTTTACACTGCAGCTTCACTTCATTAGGACTCAGCTATGATCAGTAATCCCAGCTCGGATGGATGGTTAGTTGACCTCTCAGGTGAGGCCGGTGTGTGCAAGTACATAAACCACTGACACAGTCGTCACATTGAATCTGTCACATTCTTATTAAAAAGGCAATTTTGTATCCAAATTTATTAAGCAGCTAATTGAGCATCCTGGCAATGAATCCTGGGTAATATCACACCTAATGAGTTTATGCTCGGCACACATTCCCTTGTGTTGTTTCCTGTGGTGTTTATTACTAGAATAGCAGAAGACGCCATAAATTCCACATAATTGGCGAATAAAAGGCAGCGAGACCCGGCAGTGAGTTCAGAAAGATGAAAAGTGAGAGAAATATTCTCTCTTGTTTACTGGAGGCTAAACGGCCTCTAATAGCCGAGCACAACGTCACCGTATTACATGTCAGGCACCGCTCGTCTCCAGGTTGTTGCACACAGTGATATTGAGGACACTGAAGGAACATTCCGCAGAGTCTCAGTCATTCCGCCTCTTCATAGAAAGTGTTTCCTTTAGGATTGTCACAAAGAAATCATCTTAAGAGAATGACAAGTCCACAAGTCACAGGACGGACACAAAAGAATAATCTGAGACAGCGAAAACTTTCAGGTTTTTTTTATGGCTTTTGGGATTGTGGGTTTTATTTTACATATCTAATACTTCAGAAGAAGACAGAGAAGACAGATTACATTATGGAAGGATCACTAATGTAGATGTGGTCCTAGGAGTCCTTAGGGCGAGTTCACACGGAGTTAACGCGCGCGCATTCTGGCACGTATACACGTGTCAGCATGTGAGCGCTCAAAACAGATCCCATTCATTTCAATGTATCATTACGGGTGTATAACGTGCGTAATTTTGCAGCCTCAAAACTACACGTGCAAAATTACGCGCGTTATATGGATATAGGGATTGCATTAAAGGGTCATGATGCCAATGCGCCCCTTGCAGCTACTGAGGATAAATCACAGGTCTCACACTGTCAGGGCTCCTAGGACTATATATCTATAATACATCGTGTATGACACTGTCAGGGCTCCTAGGACTATATATCTATAATACATCGTGTATGACACTGTCAGGGCTCCTAGGACTATATATCTATAATACATAGTGTATGACACTGTCAGGGCTCCTAGGACTATATATCTATAATACATAGTGTATAACACTGTCAGGGCTCCTAGGACTATATATCTATAATACATAATGTATGACACTGTCAGGGCTCCTAGGACTATATATCTATAATACATAGTGTATGACACTGTCAGGGCTCCTAGGACTATATATATCTATAATACATCGTGTATGACACTGTCAGGGCTCCTAGGACTATATATCTATAATACATAGTGTATGACACTGTCAGGGCTCCTAGGACTATATATCTATAATACATAGTGTATAACGCTGTCAGGGCTCCTAGGACTATATATCTATAATACATAATGTATGACACTGTCAGGGCTCCTAGGACTATATATCTATAATACATAGTGTATGACACTGTCAGGGCTCCTAGGACTATATATCTATAATACATAGTGTATGACACTGTCAGGGCTCCTAGGCTATATATATCTATAATACATAGTGTATGACACTGTCAGGGCTCCTAGGACTATACAGTATATATATAATACATAGTGTATGACACTGTCAGGGCTCCTAGGACTGTATATCTATAATACATAGTGTATGACACTGTCAAGGCTCCTAGGCTATATCTATAATACATAGTGTATGACACTGTCAGGGCTCCTAGGACTATATATCTATAATACATAGTGTATGACACTGTCAGGGCTCCTAGGACTGTATATCTATAATACATAGTGTATGACACTGTCAGGGCTCCTAGGACTGTATATCTATAATATATAGTGTATGACACTGTCAGGACTCCTAGACATTTTGAAGGTGGCTGCTTCTTTCCCACATGGTATAAGGAAAATATTTGTTTTTGTACCGTGTTAGCCAGTGGTTATGAAATATAAAAAAACATATAACTTGCAAGTCTTCAGTAGGTGATACCTTTTTTAATGGCTAACTCATAATGATGACAGAATATGACGTTTCGAAGCCTCCTCTGGCTTCTTCAGATATATCTAAAAACACTTTCTGCAGGCTGCATATATATGTGGCTGTTTACGTGAAAAGGGCCCAGATCGTCGATACTAATTATAGAGAAAATAGTCCAAAACATATTTGGGTAAAAAAATCACAATTTTGTTTTATGCAAAAAATTTATTTAAAAATATGTCAATTGTGCTTTCAATAAAAATTTTTTTGCTGTTTTGGACAATGTTACACCATAACCGTTACAATGATACCAAGAACTCCATATCGACAATGTGGGCCCTTTTCACATAAACAGCCACATATGTATAACTGGATACAGGGATAGGATTTCAGGAGGGAGGGGGGAAGAGACTTATTACTATATACATATAAAAACAAATATTCAATTCCCAGTTCCCAGGTTCTTTATCTTTATGTCTGTCTTTGTTCAGTGATTTGTATAGAAAGATATGAAGCCATGTGAAAGGTTCATTCCACTATCCAGAGTCTTGAATAGGGTCATGCACTTGTACTCATAAATCAGTCGCTGTTTTTTTTATTTAAAATTCCCTCTTAAAATCAAAATTTTCATGTCATTGGTGATATTATGATCTTCCTGGCAGAAATGTTTTGGCACTCTGTTGTTTAATTGTATGGCGATGTGAATTGATTCTCATTCTGAGTTTCTGGCCGGTCTCTCCAACATACAGATTTTCAGTGGAACATTTGGTGCACATGATCAAATACACTACATTAGATGTGTTACAGGTGAACGTACCTGGGATTTTATATTCCTTATTAGAGTTTGGTATCTCTATCCTGTCAGTGGTCAGTATGTGAGGGCAGGTTTTGCACCTTTTCTGTCCGCATGGAAATGTTCCTGTGTTAGTTGGAGGTGGTTTGTAACTTCTAGGCCTCGGGCCTTGGGCAGAGCAGACTGCACATGCCCACAGCCCACGAGAAAATGGCCGCTTGCACAGTATTGTAAGCGGCCAGTTTCTCATGGCCTGTGGGCATGCGCAGTCTGCTCTGCCCAAGGCCCGAGGCCTAGACGTTACAAGCCACCACCGGAAAAAGAGGCTGAAGATGATGCTGCCGAAGAAGATGGAGGCGGCGCTGGAGAGAGTTCTCTCACAGCAATGGGGACGCCCCCAGTGCTGTGAGAGAGCTAATTTGCATACCGACAAGAACCGGAATTGTAAGCAAATGGCGGCACGGAGAAGACGATGAAAGGTAGAAGAAGAATAGCCTTTCTTAAGGATATTCCGACTTGTTACTTAGAAAAAATTGTGTCTGACTGATAGAATCCCTTTAAGCTCTTGTGAGCAGGGCCCTCACACTTATTTTTTGATGTTTATTTCTTGTCGCAGTGTAATGTCTCATTATGTCTGTTCTCTGATTTGTAAAGTTCTGCTGAATATGATGGCACTATTATCATTATGGAACGGTCTGGCTCACTTGGTGCCACTGCTACTATACTGGTGACACCATGTCATGTGAGTAGAGAAAGACCTCGATCCTATACGTGGCCCTACACGCTCATGTCTATCTGTTTACAGAATTTACACCTTGCCATCCATTTGTCATTTGTTAATGTACAAAAGAACTGTCATACATGAGATGACGGCAAGTAGCTGCTGCCACCAACACCAGAAACATGTCTGCCATTGCCACCTCCACTAGAGCTTGTCCTAGATCTATGCCAGGCAGGATTATTGGATGTTGGGACTGGACATCAGGTTGAATTCTTACTATTGTAGCTGCCACCACCCTCTTATTCTGATATCACCCTGACCTGCTTGCCAAGTCTTATCTGTAATAGAATGATTATCGGATTCAGTAATGTCATCACCTTCCCCACTATATTGTGACTCATCATGGCAATGGGATTCCTCTATGCCCTTACAGATTTCCCTCTTGTACCCCTACCAGCACTACCACCAGTATTACCCCCTGCCACTACTACCCCCACCAATATTCATGTCTTCCACCTCTACATCAAGCACTGACAGTTCTCACCCAACTCATCAAGAACAGGTAGAAGAGGAAGTCTTGGGCTATGAGGAATATCTCTATCAGCAAATGCCAGATGACTACCAGAGAATAAAGAAGACATGGTTGACAGTATAGAAAGACAGCATGGTAAATTACATGTTACCACAGAGGAGGAGGAAAACACAGAACGCTCAATCAACATTTGTGGTTCACTGCTTTTAAAAATATCTTTATTCTCAGGAAGAACGATAACACTGGCTACTGGCGGGGCTGTCAAGACCAGAAGTAGTGTTGCTGTTGCCATCCACATCCTTAATGTTATTACTTCCACAAGTGTTTCCTCCTCCCCCTTCTTCTGTCTGTCCCCTGCTCTACTTTCTTTCCAGTTATTTTACTGTACATTGCTTAAATATATTAGTGATTGGCAACAATTCTGATACGGTGTGTTTTTTATGTTTGCAATTTTAGTTTGACAACACGCAAAGTATTCGGTTTTGTTAAAAAAAATAACAGTGTGAAATATTCAGCTTGGGACAAATCAGCCCGCTCATCTCTGACTCTGACTCTGGGTCTGAAGAAATGCTTAAAAACTTTTGACCCAAGTGACATCTTCCTGGTTATAGTCAACATCACGGCTCCTTCACTGAAATCTTGTATATGTGCAGACTGCTCGGCACAAGCGCTACACCATGCTGGCAAAATTTGTGCCCCCCCCTTCTCTGTATCTTAGTATCTTATCTAACTGTATCTTACAGTTTAAGTATAATTCTCCAGTGTCTCTACACTGTATAAAGTACTGCTCTGAACCCCCCCACTTCATGCAGTATAATTCTCCATAGTGGACCCACACATGGTAAGTAATGCTCCACAGTGGACCCACATGGTATATAATGCTCCACAGTGGACCCGCATGGTATATAATGCTCCACAGTGATGCCACACAGTTTAATATGTTTCATAGTGGACCCACATGGTATATAATGTTCCACAGTGGACCCACATGGTATATAATGCTCCACAGTGGACCCGCATGGTATATTATGCTCCACAGTGATGCCACACAGTATATGTTTCACAGTGGACCCACATGGTATATAATGCTCCACAGAGGTCCCACACAATATAGTATACTCCACAGTGGACCCACATGGTATATAATGCTCCATAGTGAACACACACAGCATGATGTACTCTACAGTGGTCCCACATGGTATATAATGCTCCACAGTGGCCCCCACACAGTAGAAAAAGCTCTTTGAGAGACCCCCTCCGTTAAGCTCTGTGACGTTATTTATAGGACACCTGTAGCTTTACTGAAGTGTTTATATGGCTTTTCAGAATTGGGGTGTTCTAGTCCATTTATAGGACACAAGTATCATACATTGCCTTTAATCCTTGTTAAAGGAAATAACAGAGATTCAGTATTTCTCTTCCATTTTGAACCCATTTCCTGTAGTCTTAGAATGTTCTGTCTTTGTCTTTCTTCGACTTCGAGGCTCATCATGAGTGACCGACGTTCCATTGTATCAGCCACTATAGAGTTGGTGACGTAACCCCTGGGGGGGCATTTATAGAGCAGCGTTATGTTTCCACCGCCCCTATAATTACACATCCTGCCAAGGTTCAGAGCATATAAATCACTGACATGATGCACATGCAGAGGGACAGCGGTGGGAGATGAGCAGGCAAAGCTGAGTAATGGGATTCGTGTGGGAGCCCAGTGATGAATAACGGAGTTAGGACTATCACTCCCATTATCTTCAGGGGTCTGCAGGGATGATTCAATGAGTTTTCCCAAGAGGGTACAGAGATTTGGGGTCTTAGGTAATTGTTGTCCAGCTGGAGTTATCAGTGCGGTAAATTCGCCGTCTCGTCACCGCTCAGACATTATTTACTAAAATTGGTTTTCTGACGACAAATAAAAATAACAAAAATAGTAACAAACAATCAGCAGCTCCGATTAAGTCTGAGGTGTAATAAGCGCAAAAATACTGCCCTGATATAGCTACGGGGACAGCAGTATGGCTGCTGCTTAAAGGGACCCTGCAGCCTGGGATGATTCACTGGAGGAGCGCGGCCAATTATCAACTCAAAGAGGAATTAATGGTGACTAACTAAGGGCGCTACAGACTGCTGATATACAGTAGGTGGCTGCTGTTATAGGGGGCGCTACAGACTGCTGATATAGGTGGCTGCTGTTATAGGGGGCGCTACAGACTGCTGATATAGGTGGCGATCCAAGCTACACAACCAGACTGCTGTTATAGGGGGCGCTATAGACTATACAGCCTGACTGATGATATAGGGGGCAGTCAAGACTACACAACCAGACTGCTAATACAGGGGGCGGTCCAGACTACACAACCACACTACTGATATAGGGGGCGGTCCAGACTACACAACCACACTACTGATATAGGGGGCGGTCCAGACTACACAACCACACTACTGATATAGGGGGCGCTCCAGACTACACAACCACACTACTGATATAGGGGGCGGTCCAGACTACACAACCACACTACTGATATAGGGGGCGCTACAGACTATACAGCCTGACTGATGATATAGGGGGCAGTCAAGACTACACAACCAGACTGCTAATACAGGGGGCGGTCCAGACTACACAACCACACTACTGATATAGGGGGCGCTCCAGACTACACAACCACACTACTGATATAGGGGGCGCTCCAGACTACACAACCACACTACTGATATAGGGGGCGCTCCAGACTACACAACCACACTACTGATATAGGGGCCGGTCCAGACTATACAATCACACTACTGATATAGGGGACGGTCCAGATTATACAACTAGACTTCTGATATAGGGACCGGTTCAGACTACACAGTCACACTGCCGTTATAGGAGCGGTCCAGACTACACAACCACACCACTGATATAGGGGGCGGTCCAGACTACACAACCACACTACTGATATAGGGGGCGCTACAGACTACACAACCACACTGCTGTTATAAGGGGCGGTCCAGACTACACAATCAGACTGCCATTATAGGATCGGTCTAGACTGCACAACAACACTTCTGATATAGGGGGCGACTACACCACCAGTCTACCTTGTAACCTCCATGAATATCCAGGACCGTTATTTACAGGGGTTCTAGATCAGCACTAAATACACAAAGTAAATGTTCCAGATTTATCTCTTTTGTAATGAATGTTCTTTAGTGTCCGTTAAGCGCTTGGTGTGATGCGGCGGCCGGGGACTGGAATCACCGGATCAGTCTCTGCGGGGTAATTGACTCCATAACTTATGTTTAGTTGGCGTCATTATTATCTTCTGCACATTGGTTGATGCGAGGAGCGCCGATTCTGCAGTGCAGGAGCCTCCAAATATTCATCAGCCTCATAAAGAGCATTGTCTGTATTTATCGCATGTAGTTAGTTCGCTCCTTACTGCTTAGTTAATTAGAATCGCACTCGGAGGAGAATTTGGTGTGCCCAGACCAGCGAGGAGGGGGCGGGGTAATGAGGTTCTCTTTATAAGACATGACAGATGAGGATGATGAGAGTGATGGTGTCAGCAGAGGATTCCCAGAATAGGTTTGTTTTGCAGTTTATACAACCACGAAGCTTAACAATAATCGCCGCTATCTGCGCTACAATAGGAGTCAACACCATGTTTGGATCTCACAGTCGTAGCTGGGGGTCATTACTTAGGGGTCGTAATTTGTGATGCTTTCCAGGGTGTGTATATTTATGCAATAACCAATAATGCTTGTAAAGTGTAACTGGCAAAATTTGATCTGTTTATTATAACGCGATGAAGGATACAGTAACCGCCATCGCCGTAACCGAAGCGCAGCATCCGCCATCATACTGGAGCCTGAGACACTGGATGAATTGACTGAATAATAGTCCTGATTATTAATAAGTAATTGGATGTCCCAGGTCGGCTCCAGATTAAAATAGGGCAATTGTCCCTGCAGAGCAAGCGAGCGAGTGAGCGCGGTACAGGCTGTAATGGACGCCGCGCACTTCTAGCACCCCGGTAATTGCAGGCATTTGGCTGCGGCAGAGATGTTTAATATGTTCAGGTCTCCTGCCCTTCAGGATGTGAATTACAATGCATTGTACCGGTGACAGAAGAAGACTGTTGTGGCTGCAGCTTTGTATGTGACTGGAGGATAACTAACAGGACAAAAAGTCTCTTCTCTGACACAATAGTAGAAAGTTTATCTAATGATGATATTTTGCATTACAGACACAGAAGTCTTTATCTAACTGACTCTGCAGAGAGGTGTAAAAAGTATTTGCCCCCCTCCCCCCCCCCCCTTCCAGGTATTCAGTAAAGTGACTGGTAATGATCATGATCTAAGGACACCCACAGATAGTGCAGGCGCAGGCACAAGGTCTATGACATGGCTGCCCCCCTGGTAAATCAGAGAATCATAGAAGCCTTCAGCACCATGGATGGGGAAACACCCCGAGTGAGGGGCAGGAGACAGCCTGGGTGAGGGGTAGGAAACACCCTGGGAGAGGGGCAGGAGACACCCCCAGTGAGGGGCAGGAGACAGCCCGAGTGAGGGGCAGGAGACAGCCCAAGTGAGGGGCAAGAGAGCCCAAGTGAGGGGCAGGAGACAGCCTGGGTGAGGGGTAGGAAACACCCTGGCTGAGGGGAAGGAGACACCCCCAGTGAGGGGCAGGAGACAGCCCGAGTGAGGGGCAGGAGACAGCTCGAGTGAGGGGCAGGAGAGCCCAAGTGAGATGCAGGACACAGCCTGGATGAGGGCAAGGAGACAGCCTGGGTGAGGGGTAGGAACCACCCTGGGAGAGGGGCAGGAGACACCTCCAGTGAGGGGCAGGAGACAACCCGTGTGAGGGGCAAGAGAGCCCAAGTGAGGGGCAGGAGACACCCTGGGTGAGGGGCAGGAGACACCACAAGTGAGAGGCAAGAGACACCCCTGGTAAGTGGCCAAAAACACCCTGCGTGAGGGGCAGGAAACACCCCGAGTGAGGGGCAGGAGACACCCCAGGTGAGCTAAAGAAATAGAAATAATTATTGGGTGACACAGCTCCGGATGTGATTGGAGTATAAGACGCACAATAGTTCCAGATCACTCAGACTGGAGAACGTCAGAACCAAGGATTGAAGTGGCCCCCGATAATCAAAGGCAGTAAGGGGAAGGGGTTGTTCTTTCAGTTAGATTTGGGGACAGAACTTTCTGGATATTATATCAATGGGGATAAACAGAATGTAAGTTTTAGAGATTATTAAATACATTCTATAATATTCTCCAGTTGCAGCCAAAGTTGAGTCAAACTTGTGCATGTTTTCTGTCATTTGACAGCCTATCACTAAATACCTCATTGTTATCTGAGCTCTCACAATGCGGCAGCTCCGGATGTGATTGGAGTATAAACCTCAATGTAACATCAGATCAGTACAGAATGGGTAAAGATGAGGATATAGAAGTGACTGGAGAACGTCAGCACCACGGACAGCGGGCAGACAGATCCTGATACTAGAGGGGGGGGGGGGGGCGGGAAATGGTGGGGGTCTCTTCAGTCAGGACAGCGTTATATTGGGGTGCTTACAAGTAAACTCCATTCTGAGGCCAACTGTGCAGCTACATAATATATATTCATTTATTTCTCTTACTTATATAGCGCCAACAAACTCTGCAGCGCAGTAAAACATTGTCATTCACTGTCCCATATACACGTTTTCTAGTCGGATTTTCGGCCTAATCCTTTCTTCCAACTCTTTCTTTGGGCCCCTCTCAGTTGTCTGCTGACTGGCGCTTGCCTCGCTTTAGGGCCCTCCTAGCTCTGTCAGTGTACTCGGGCCCCGCTCAGTGGTTTGCTGACTGGCCCTTACCTTGCGTTACGGCTCTCAGCCCTGTCTGAGGTTTTCTATCTTCTCGCCTCATCCTATAATTCTGCCATCATTGAGGTTATTGTAACGTTTCATGACTGAGCGTTACAATGTAATAATGTGACGGCATCGCCATTGTCTCAAGTGTCTGACAAGTGTCTCGGTCTGTGCGGTTTCTCCTGAGTCTTCTCACCAAGAGCCTATTAATGATGGGGCTGCCTGGACAATGATGGGAACAAATCGATCACAAGTTACTCCGCGCTCCACATCTTATTATGATGAGTTACGTTCACTTTTTACATTTGGATATCTTTGTACTTTTCT